>NW_028327174.1:150053611-150696218 GCF_987537825.1 Furipterus horrens
CACAGAGTTTTGAAGAAAGTCATCTGTCTTGTAGACTTGTCTTTAGATTTGACTGACATTTTGGATTTGGCAGACTGCTTCCTCTTGGTCTCAATTAACATGTATATGTATGTATGTCAGTGGTGGGGATCAGGGGATAAACTGATAAACAGGCTTAATTAGATTACCACATTTCTTACCCCAAACCTGCAATCAGCCATTTTTCCAAAGAGCCCAGGTTCCTTTTAGTGGAAACTCCACAATTTGGATACTAGGAATGCTATTGATACTGCATTGTTATTGCCTTTGGGTCTTTAAGAGTTAGGAACGTTAAATCTGAATTAGGAAATAGGTACTGGTTTTTGAAAGAAAAATAATAATAAATTATACTGGTATATCCATTTCAAGGTTAAGAATACAGGGTGTTTACTTAATTTTCTGGTTTTATATGTCTCTTTTTTTAACTGAAAATCTTGGCTTTTAACATTAACATAATATGACAGATATATAATATTTTTAAAATAGCAATACCAGTATTATTTAAAACAGTAAAACTACTGAATGCAATTTAATTTTTTGTGTGTGAGTTTTTGTTCTCAGGATATACCTCACTAGGGATGTAAAATCAAAATACTGCTCGTTAAAGTCACTTTTAGTAATGATTTTCTTCATTCAATTTGGCATCAACTTGATATAAAATCATGGCTATATGTTCCCATTTGATTTCAATTTGTAGGTACTTATTTTTATTCTTTTAAAATTCAACTTTATAAATAAAACATTTACATGGTTCCAAAGTAAAAACTATACAATAAAGTAAGCTGACAAAAATTTTACTTCTCCCTTGCCACCCAAATCTTGTTCCCCCACAGAGACAACAATTTTATTAGATTGAGTTATTCTTCCACTGCTTTGAAAATATTAACAGACATATGTACATCTCTCTTACACAAAGACAGACCACTACAAACAGTGCTCTGCATCTTAGTTTTTTAATTTAAAATATATCTTAGAGATAATTCCATATACCATACAGAGTTTTTCCTCATTCATTTATATAATTGCATACCACCTTTTGTTTAATCATTCATCAGCTGATAGATATTTGGGTTGTGTCTACCTTTTGGCTTGGAGACATCTTTTTTAAATAAAAAAAGACATCTTTTTAAAACAAAAATCAGACCATGGGGTTTATCTGCTGAAACCTTTTTAAAGACTTCCCATTGTGCTTAGATTAAAACGTAAATTCCTGACACAGTTCTCAAAGCCTTGTTTTACCTGGTCCTGCTAATAATCCCAGATTTACCTCATTCTCTACCCCCTCTAGCCCAGTTCCTCAAGACTCTCTGCATATTAGAATCTCGTGGGTTACCTTAAAATGTTTTCCCCAGCATCACTCCAGACCAATTAGATCAGAATCTTTGGAGGGCAGGGCTGAGGCAATAGAATGTTTTAAAACAGGGTTTCTCAAACTTTAACATACATCAGAACCACTTGAAGTGCTTGTAAAACATAGATTTCTAAGTCCCACCCCCAGAGATTCTGATACAGCAGATCTGAACTAGGGCCTGAGAATTTGTATTTCTAAAAGTTCCCACTTAATGATGATCCTGCTATTCCTTTGAGAACCCTCTCAACTTATCTACCACCACTTTAACATATTTATTTTCTTTTTTATTATTAAATCACAAATTTTGTTGACTTGTTAATTGTCAACACTGTGTAGAAAGGGACCATGTTTATCTTGTTTACTATTCTACATTCAATACCTACTACACTGCCTGAAGTATAGTTCTTTGATAAACTGTAATTTATTGAACCATGATAGAAGAATTTAAGAGGACTACATTACAAATTAACAACCCAAGTAGTCAAGAATAAATAAGACTACTTCACACACGCTATGGTGGCCATAATCAAAAAGACAGATGACAAGTGTTGGCAAGGATGTAGAGAAACTGGAACCCATATACACTACTAGTGGAAATGTAAAATGGTGTAGTCACTGTGGAAGGAAAGTCTGGTAATTTCTCAAAATGTTAAACATAGAATTATCATATGACCCATCAAATTCACACTCAAGAGAAGGAAACATGTCCATACAAAGAACTGTACATGAATGCTTATGACAGCATTATTCATAATAGCCAAAAGGTGGAAACAACCCAAATATCCATCAACTGGTGAGTGGTTAAATAAAATGTGGTATTGATACAATGGAATTATTTGGCTGCCAAAAGGAATTAAGTGCTGATACATACAACAGCATGGATTAACCTTGAAAACATTATGCTGACTGAAGAAGCCAGTCATAAAAAAAAAAAGACAGATAAGTCCATTTATATGAAATGTCCAAAACAGACAAACTATAGAGGTGAAAAACAGGTTACTGGTTTCCTACATCTGGAAGAAATGGGAGGATTGAGGAATAATAGCTAAGAGGTATGAGATTTATTTTGGAAATGATGAAAATGTTTTAAAACTGATTGTGGTGATGGTTGTACAGCTCTGTGAGTATACTGAAATCCCATTGAATTATACACCTCAAATGGGTGAATGGCATAGTAGGTTAATTATATCTCAATAGAACTGTTAAGAAAATAATAAATAAGAATATTTTAAAAATGAATAACTCCATTTATATTTAGAATTTAGAAGCTCGAATAGACAAGTTTTGAACTTTTATTTAATATATAGAAAATATAAATACTTTTCAAAGATCCATGGAGTGTTTAGAAGAACTTATCACATATGACATTTCACAAATACATATGTAGTCACACATATAAACCATCAAATTGGAAAAAGAAAAAATCCTTACAGAGAACTTTCTGACAATGACACATAAACAATAGAAATGACAGAAAAAAACTTTTAAAAAGCCATGACAGTACAAAATAGACAGGGGTAAGTTAAGAATAATATAGGAAAGAGCGAAGCCAAAGAACTTACATGCACTACCCATGGACATGAACTAACGGGGGGTGGGATTGCTGGAGGGAAGGTGGGTACTGGGCAGAGGGAAGCAAAGGGGAAAAAAATTGGAACTACTGTAACAACATAATCAATAAAATATACTTTTTTTTAAAAAGCCATGACAGAGTAAATGGTACCAATTTGCCTTTTTGCCATAAAAAAAAAAAAAAAAACTATATAAAACTAGAAAAAGGAGGAAGCAACTGTTTTCAGACACTGAACAGCATGCAGCATGGCACTGTAACATTTGAGAGAGGAAATATACAAGATGAACCCAATGATCAAATTCACTAACTTTCTGCTGTGGGATGAGGGAGTGGAGAACCCAAGCATGGCAATAGTGCTGTGAACTGACAGCAGAAGTCTCATTTTCAGACCTCTGAGGAGCTGGAATATTCAAACCAGTATACTGGAGAAGAAAACAATGCCTGGGGTATGAGGGAAGACATAAAAAACATAAATTTAAGTAGGAATTTAGCATGAATCCTTGGCAAACAACTTGGATGAACAAGTGCAAGAAGTGACTCCACAAAGTCTAGCAGAGATAACCTGTTGTGGGACTGTGAGTTAGTGATTGAAGATATTAGGCTTGGCCCCTGCAGTAAGAGACTATACTTAGGAACTAAATTATTCAGCTGAGACTCCAGAAAGGCCACGCCTTACAAATAAGGAGGACATCCTAGAGTAAGAGTCATGCCCTAAGACTTATTTAAAAACTGAAATAGACCCACACTAACTGAGAGTAAAACCAATCCAGACAGGACTAAAACATTCTGTGAGTAATTTAACTGCCCAGTACAACAAAATTCAACATCCTTTATTTTCCCCAACATTCTTCAAAGGGTGATGAAATAATGCAGTCTCCCTTATAACATATAATCCACAAGGCCAGCAAAAATAAAGAAAAAATTACTAAACAAGCACATAAGCAGGAAATATGATCTATAATCAAGAAACAAAAAAATATGAGTAGAAACAGACACTGTATGACCAGGTGTTGAATTATAGATGATGATTTTAAAGCAGCTGGCATAAATATAAGGATACAAAGGAAAAAGTGGTATAATGAGTGAACAGATGAAGATTTTCAGCAGAGAACTATATAATGTAACAAAACAGGTGGAAATTTTGCAACAGAGAAGTACATATCTGAAATAAAAATTTCACTGGATGGGCTTAACAGACTCCGAAAGAAAAAGTTAATAAACTTGCAGACAAACCAATAGAAATTATTCAATGTGAAGAAAGATACAAAAAGCTGAAAAAACTAATAGAGCCTCAGTTACATGCAAAATAATATTCATGAAATTAAGAGATCAAGATGAGAATGGGATAGAAAAATATATGAATTAATAATGATTGGTAATTTTCTACATTTGGTAAAAAACATAAACTTACAGAACTAAGAAGAGTAGTAAACCCAAGTAGAATTACATATGAAAATAATCACCCTGAGGCATATAAGATAACACTAAACAATAAAAAGTAAAGATCTCAAGAACAGCTAGAAAAATACGATATATTGCATACAGAGAAACAATGATACAAATAATGGCTGACTTCTCATCAGAAAAAAGGGAGGCCAGAAAACAATGTGATAACATTGTTGAAGTGCTGTAAAAAAAAAAAAAGGAAGGAAGGAAGGAAGGAAGGAAAGAAGGAAGGAAGGAAGGAAGGAAGAAAGAAAGGAAGGAAGGAAGGAAGGAAGGAAGGAAGGAAGGAAGGAAGGAAGGAAGAAAGAAAGAAAGAAAGAAGAAAGAAAGAAGAAAAGAAAAGAAAAAAAAAAATCACTCTCAATTAAAAATGTTTGATATCCAGGGAAATAGGCTGCAAAACCAAGGGTGTAAAAAAACTTTTTCAGATAAAAAAAAAATCTTTAAAAACCCATTGTTAGAAGACTGACATTATATGAGGTACTGAAAGAAGTTCTTCATATTGGAAGAAAATGATATCAGATGAAGTATGAATCAAGAGGAAGGAATCAAGTGTTTGATATGGTAAATATGCCAGTGCAAATAAAGGGTAATTTTTTTCTCCTCAACTTCTGTGAAAAACAACTGACAATTTAAAGGAAAAATAATGACATTGTATTGTGAAAATTTTTACATAAGTAGATGTAAAATAAGTGATAATAACTTAAGGGAAGAAGAATTTACTGTTGTGAGATTCTTTTTATGTGAAGCGGTACCATGTTACTTGTAAGCAGACTGTGATAAACTAATGATGTATATTGTAATGCCTAGAGTAAACATTTAAAGAATGATATAAAGAGACAGAGCTTAAAAACCCAATAAAAGAATTAAAATAAAGAATATAATTTCTTAAAATGCTAAATATCATATTTACTTACCCAATTCCACTCCTAGCTATTTACTACTAAAAAGAAAAAGAAAAAGCTAAATATATACCTACCCAAAAGTCACCAAAAGACTAGGAGAAAATGTTAATAGTACTTTAATGAAAATAGCTGAAGACTGGAAATGATCGAAATGATCATCAACAAATTGTAGTATATTTACACAATGGGATACTACTCAGCAATAAAAAAGAAGAAAATACTGATACATGTAATAATATGACTGAATCTAAAAAAAGTTATATTGAACAATAAAAGCCAGACACCAAACCCTATAATCTCTATGAAGTTCAAGTGGTAGAAATCAAAACAGTTGCCTAAGAGGGATGAAGATTAATCAGGACACAAGGGAATAATTCTAAAATAAAGAAAATGCTCTACATTTTAACTGAATTGTTAGTTACATGACTGTATCCGTGTATAAAATTCATCTAATTGCAAACTTAACATCTGCGTATCTCACTGTTTATAAATTTTACCTGAGTAAAAATATATTTTTAAGAATCCATAAACTTCAATGTAACCTATTACACCAACAAGCAAAAAAAAATTCACAGGATCATAGCAACTGGTGCAAAAAAATTAATTATTTGACAAAATCCAACACCTATTTATAATTTTTAAAGAAACTCTTGCCCTAGCTGGTGTGGCTTAGTAGATTGAACACTGACCTGTGGACCAAAAAGTTGCTGGTTTGGTTTCCGGTCAGGGCACATGCCTGGGTTGTAGCCCAGGTCCCCGGGTGAGAGCCTGTGAGAGGCAATCGATCAATGTTTCTCTCTCATATCGACCTTTCTCTCCCTCTCTTTCTCCTACCTGTATCTCCCTCTAAAAATAAATAAATAAAATCTTTAAAAAATAAAAACATTAAAAAAACTCTCAACAAACTAGGAATAAGGAAACTTCCTCGATTTGATAAACAACACCTATAACAATCTATATCTAACATCATACTTAATAGTGAGAAACTAGATGCTTTTCCCCAAATTTTAGGAGCAAGGCAATGATGTCCTCTCTCACCAGTCCTATTTCACACAGTACTAGGTACTAGAATAAGACAAGAAAAGGAAATAAAAAGTGTACATACTAGCAAGGGAGAAAAAAATTGTCTTTGTTTGCAGATGACATGATTGTGTAGAAAATCTGAAGTAATCAACAACGACAAAAAGTCTGTAACTAATAAGCAATTATAGCAAGGTTGCAGGACACAGGGTAGTACACAAAATTCAATTGCCTTCTATATTTATCAGTGAACAAGTAGAAATTGAAATTAAAAATCACACCACCATTAATAGTAGCACCTCCAAAAATAAAATACTTAAGTATAAATCTAAGAAAATATGTATAAGATCTGTATGAGGAAACCACAAAACTCTGATTAATAAAATTAAAAAAGTAAATAAATAGATACTGTTTCTTCATGGACAATATGTCAGTTCTTCCTAACTTGATCTACAGATTCAGTGCAATCCCAATCAAAATCTCCACAAGTTACTCTGTAGGTATCAACAAACCGATTCTAAAGGATATGGAGGGGCAAAAGACCCAGAATAGCCAACACAACACTGAAGAAAAATAACGATGTCAGAGGACTGATACTACCGGACATCAAGACTACTGTAAAGCTATAGTAGTTAAGACTGTGTGGTAGGCAAAAGAATAAATAAATATATTAATGGAATAGAATAGAGAGCCCAGAAATAGACCCACAAAAATACAATCAATTAATAATTGACAAAGGAGAAAGGTAATAGAATCAAGAAAAGATAGTCATTTCAACAAATGGTGCTAGAACAACTTGACATCCACATGCCAAAAAGGACTTTATACATTTAATAATAATTAATTTAAACTATATCACAGACCTAAATGTAAAAATGTAACATTATATGTCTTAGAAGATAACATAGAAGAAAATCAAGATGAATTTGGTGTAGATATAGCACTAAATCTATGAGCCATGAAAGAAATCATTGTAATCTAGACTTGATTAAATTAAAAATTTCTTCTATGTAAAAGACATTAAGGAATAAGAAGACAAACCACACTGGGAGAAAATATTTGCAAAAGACATATTTGGTAAAAGGCAGCTATCCAAACTATACAAAGAGCTCTTAAAACTCAACAGTAAGAAAACAAACAACCCAATTAAAAATGGGCCAAAGACCTAAACAGGCACCTCTCCAACGAAGATACACAGGTGGAGAAAATGCACATGAAAAGATACTTGGCATTAGGGAATTGCAAATTAAACCAATAACGATCTATACCATACACCTATTAGAATGGCTGAAGTCCAAAACTCCAATGATACAAATTGCTGATGAGAATGCAAAGCAACAAGAATACACTCATCATTGGTGGGAATGCAAAGTGATACTTTGAAAGACAATTGGGCAGTGTCTTAAAAAGGTAAACATAGTCTAATTATACAACCCAGCAATCATGTTCCTAGTTATGTACACAACTAATGTGAAAACTTAGGTCTATACAAAATGTGCATAAATATTTACAGCAGCTTTATTCATAATAGCCAAAAATTGGAACAGTCAAGATGTCCTTCAGGAGATGAATAAACAGACTGTGGTATACCTATACAATGGAAAATTATTCAGCAATAAAATGAAATGAGCTACCATACATGAAAAGACATAGAAAAATCTTAAACACATATTGTTAAATGAAAGAAACCAGTCTGCAAAGGCTACATACTATATGACTCCTTTTATGACATTCTGGAAAAGGCAAGATTAGACAATAAAAATTATTGGTGGTTCATAGGAGTTCCAGAGGAATAGACAGATATTTCAATAGATGAAGCACAGGGGACTTTGAGGGGCTATGAAATTATTCAATTATGAAATTTTAACTGTGGCTATATGACATTATGCATCTATCAAAGCCCATTAAATTATACAGCACAAACAGCGAATCTTAATGTGTGAAAATTACAAAATATCATTTAGGCCCTGGCTTGTGTGACTCAGTGGATTGATAGCCAGCCTGTGAACCAAAAAGTTGCCAGTTCAATTCCCAGTCAGGGTACATGCCTGGGCTGTGAGCCAGGTCCCCAGCTGGGGGCCTGTGAGAGGCAACTGACTGCTGTATCTCTAGCACATTGTTGTTTCTCTCCTTCTCTTTCTCCCTTCCTTCCTCTCTCTCTAAAAGTAAATAAATAAAATCTTTTTTAAAAAATCATTTAGGAGGTCAAGAGAGCCCCAGGGTATATGCAGAATGTGACAAAACCATCTGCTGTATTAAAAATCTGTGAAACAGCTTCATGGACGCAGATGGGGGAAAGGTACTGACCTAAGCAATTTTGAAAAAAAACTGGAGTCTGTAAATCTAAAAGGAAAAGAAACTATATAAGCACTGGAATCTAGTTATTAAAATTATATTCCATGGGGGTATGGGTTAACAATTCTGATACTGTTACATCTTTGTACTTAGACTGACCAATTAAGGGAATGAATGGCAGATGGTGGGAGTTCAGACAGATAAGCAAGGGGAGAAAGCTAGAATGATCCATGTGGTAATAGAGTAGAAACAGTAATATGAGCTCATGTGTAGATTAGTATAAATGTAAATGGTTACAAATAGAAATACTTATTTATATATGTGTACACAGATTATCTAAACACATATATTAATACTTCCTTGTTCTGTCAGCTGAGAGGGCCTAGAAACAATGACACTTTAGTATCACTCAAATGCCGGTTTCTAACACTATTCTTTAATAAAATGAAGCAGGCTCCTCAGAGAAATGAATCATTCTAGGACTGGAACAAGAAATTTACAAGATGATCCTGGAGTATCTCATAGTGGCAGAAAGTAAGGAAGTGCCACCTGCCCGCCACCCCGCCGATACACACACACACACATACACACACACAATAACAAAAATAGGGGTATGTTGAAGGGACACTGGAGCCAAGGAAAAAACCTCCCAAGGCCAAAACTGGAACAATTTAAGCAACAAAATAAGTAAAGCAGTACTGAATTATAACCCAAAGTATCAAATGAATATCTATGAGCCCATACATAAATACATAACTCAATAAATATATTATTGAATTAGTAAGAAAAAAACAAATCTCCCTTGCAGAAGAATTCAAAATAAATTGTATAGGTTTTCTACCCTCAAGGAGGTGAAGCACAACTCCCCTCTCCTTAGGTGCAGCCTGCACACAATGACTTCCTTCCAAAGAGTACAGGATGGAAAAGGGGAAGAAAAGAATAACTTTACAGTTGAGAAACCTGACATACACTAATTATCTAACCAGTGATCAAGGTTAGCATCCACATTAGTATACCATGTCAATAATATGTACCCTTGACGTGATGCCATGAGAATGGCACTTTACCTTTGTGGTCCTCCTCCCCAAAACCTATAACCATAGGTTAATCATGAGAAAAACATCAGACAATATCCAGCAGAACAACATTGTACAAAATATTTGACCAGTACTTCTCAAAACTGTCAAGGTCATCAAAAATGAAGTCTGAAAAACTGTCACAGCAAAAAGGAGCCTACGGAGATAAAAAGACTAAGTGCAATGTAGTGTTCTGGATGAGATTCTAGAACAATGAAAAGATATTAGATAAAAACTTCAAAAATCTGGGGAAAAAGTTTCCCACTACATCCCTCAGCTAAGCTTCTCTCAGGTCAGGCTGGTTCTATTAATGTGTCAGAGAAAATGGCCACCAACAGCCATAAAGTCTCATCTTCAGTTTGAGAACCAAAGTGGAAAAAAAGAAAATTTCCTCCTCTGTGCCCATATATCAATCCAGGGGTAGATTCTGATTGGGCCTGTTTGAATCTTCTGTCCATCCATGTGATGAAGTGATGGGTAGGACACCTAGATTGACAGTCCCTCTGGAACCACTATAAATGGAAGAATAGTTTCCTAAAGGACATAGGGTGTTAAGCAAGCAAAAATTACTGAGGTCTACTACAACAGAAATGTGATTGATCGAAATGGATTCAAGAAGAGTTGAGAAAATCTGAATAGTCCACTAACTACAATCTAAATTGAAAAAGTTATCAGTTATCTACTACCCCTACAAGGCATCAGTCCCGGACTGTTCTATCAAACTCACAAAGAATACATCATTCCCAAATTATTTAAATTGCTCCAGATGATAGAAAAAAAGAGAAAGCATGCTATTTGAGAGGATTAGCATTGCCTTATTACAAAAACCAGGCAAAAATAATATGGGAAGAAGGATAAAATCATAGATAAATTTCATTTATTCATATAGACATAAAAATTCTTAATTAGATATCAACAAATTGATTCAGCAAAGTATTAAGAGAATAATACAGAATAATAACACATAACCAAGTAACATTTATCATAATATTCTTAGTGTATTTTAATATAATTTACTACATCAACAGCTTAAGGAAGCAAAACCATTTGAACATTTCACTAGTTTCCAAAATGTTTTTATTAATTCAACACCCATACATGACTTTTCAAAATGTCCTTAGCAAGCTAGAAAGAGAATGATACCTCCCTAATTTGGTAAAGAGAATCAGAAAACTAAAGTAAACATCATATTTAATGGTGAATCATTATAAGTATTTCTGTTAGAGAAACAAGAGGATATGCTCTTATCACTATCTTTGACCACTGCACTAGAGTTCATAGTCAATGAATTAAGATAAGAAAAAAAAAGGTAAGTATCTTGGAGAAGAAAAAAACATTAACTGCAAATATTACTTAAAAAATGTAAGGCCAACTGAAAAATTTGTACTGATAAAATAATGAAATGACATAGCAAGATTCAAGATTACTAGGTTTTCTACACTAGCAATAATAATATAAAATACAGTCAAATTTCAGAACTTGGAATTAGCCACCAACACAAATAATACGTATGTTTTATGAGAATTAACATTTGAAATGGAGGTGTGAAAACCTCTACTTACCTCATCGCCACCACTAATATCTCTTCCCACTTTAACAGAACCTCATTGTGAATTAGGTTATTAGGCCCTTATCCTCTTTGATAGAGTGGGACCCCGAACAATACTCAGTAGATTCTATCTCTATTCAGTTGTATCATTTTTCTTTGTACCAAAATAATTTGTGTATGTTTCCTCTACTAGATGATCAATGACTTCCTTTTTATATTGCATCCCACAAAATCTTGGGTATGGTAGGAACACAGTGATTATTGACTTGAATAGTCAGAGGGTATGCATAAAAGAGAAGGAAATGGAGAGAACAAATTAAAGAGGAGGAAAATAATATCGGGCCAGAAAAGGCTGGGGAGCATAAGTAATTTGAGCCTCTTTTATGCATTCTTTTCTATGGCTAAATCACCATTATCTGAATTCCTTACATTCCAAAATGGTACAAATTCTAGAGCAAAATATTCAGTATTTGGGGAACTCCCAGTGAAAAAACTAGGAAATATTCCCTATAAAATAGCCCAAGTAAGGACATTCCTGATTTTTTGCAGGACTTGAATTTAATTCTCCCATTCCCATTTACCACTAATTCTCCCAAATATCCCTTTTTTATTTCGTTGGCCTCATCTCTGTTTTCCTTTTGTACTTTTCTGTTTTCCACCCTTCCTACCTTTCTTCTCTCCTGAAATCAGGTCTTTCCTTCTCTTCTGTTAAGCCTGGTTTCAGAGTGGCTAAGAAGGCCCTGGGTTTGGGCTCTAACTCAGCCATATCCTCTGTGGTGTGGGAATGAAGAAATCAGAGGTGATCAGCTCTTCCCGTGTCCGGCTGCGGCAGCGAGAGGAGCGCCCGCCATGTCTGTCCCTCTGCAATGGATGGTCATCCGGAACTACTCCAGCTTCCTGATCAAGAGGAACAAGCAGACGTCCAGCACCGAACCCAATAATCTGAAGGCCCGCAACCCCTTTCGCTACAATGGGCTGATTCACCGCAAGACGGTGGGCGTGGAGCCAGCGGCCGATGACCAAGGTGTGGTGGTCGTCATGAAGAGGAGATTCGGCCAACGAAAGCCGGCTACCTGCTACGAGCGGACCACCATCAACGAGAATGTCCCGGCCCCTCTGAGCAGCATCCGGCGCATGATCTGCAAGAACAAGTACCGCCCAGATCTGTGCATGGCCGGTACCCTGAGGGCAAGCGCCATCCTGCTCAGCCAGAAGCCCGTGATGGTAAAGAGGCAGCGGGCCCATCCCACCAAGAGCTCCTGAACACCCTCTCCCACTCAAAGCAATAAAGGTATCAGCCAACGTTCTTCAAAAAAAAAAAAAAAGAAGAAGAAGAAGTAGTGATCAAATATTTACACAGTGCACACAGTGCATTCTATGTTTGGGAAGAGTGAACATTTGGGAATTAAATAGAACTAGGTTGAAATCAGGCTCCAACCACACTTAGAATCTTTGTGCCTCAGTGTTCTCATCAGGAAAATACAGTAATAGCAGCTCCAATGAAGAGTTGTTCGGATTAAACAACATATGGTTTGTCAAATGCCTAGTTCAAAGGAAGCACTCAGCAAATAATAGCTATTAGGGAACTACGATTAAGAAACAAGGAGGGAGTAGAAAGGCCATACTCGTTTTTTCTCCCACCTTCCTCCCCTCTAGCCTAAAATCATGAGTGGAGAGAGAAGACAGGAGTAAAAGTGTGCGTAACTCAATACTAAATCTTAAATCTTAATCCCCAATTTATTGCTTGATCAAAATCAAAAACATTTTTTATTTTATATGGCAGCTTTTATTTTATGTATCTGATTTTATAGTTTATTTCAGAGAAACTGTCTAAGCAATAATTTATCATATTTGGAATAAAAATCTCAAAGAGGAAAATTCTCTTAGATTAAAACTCCAGTGAAAATGATACATCCAGATAACTTGCCCACTCTAGTATCAATACAGTTTCAAGTTCTCAAAAGGTAATAAAAGTTGTTGTCTTTAACACAGCAAGTAAACAAAGTAAACCCCCAAAACTTATAATGGTACCATAGTTGAGAAAGAAGGGGCAATTTTATTTAATTAGTGAATTTTCTAGATATTTTATATTTGTTTTGCATTAAAAACATGAATGTCTGTTGTAGATCATTTATGGCTAGTGGTAAGTAACTGTAACTCATTTGAGAAATATTTTCAAAGCTCATGGATAGAACACCAGTCCACTCTATAATTATGCTACATTTATAATGATTGCTCTGGTGAATAAAAGAGAAGGAGCAAGTTTCAGGATGGTCCTCGAAGAAAATGCTTCACTTCCCTCTGCTATCGTTCAGCCATGGCTGTATCTGATTTCAGTGTTAGTGAATCTATTGCACTTTTAAATAAAAAAGAAAAGAACACATTTCAGTTACTGCTGACTAGAGAGTTCATCAGTCTTCCTGTTACTATGAGTCATAGCAGAGAAGAATTTGATGATTTACAAGAAGAAACCATAGTCCACTATAAGCAAGAAAATGAAATCAGCAACAAATTTTACTCTAAATTTTTATTTGACTGCCTACTGTGTACAAGCACTGTTCCAGGATTTCTGAGTACACGTAAAAAAAAAAAAAAAAAAGAATATACTGTCTGACCTTAAGGAGTGTTTAACCTGAAAATTTCTTTAAGAGAAATAAGCACTCTTAAATAAAACTAGACCACCAACTTACACCATACACAAGAATAAACTCAAAATGCATAAAAGACTAAAATGTAAGTTGCAAAACCATAAAAATCCTAGAGGAAAACATAGGGAGTAAAATCTCAGATATTTTGTGTAGCAATATTATTGCTGATAGAATTCCTAGTGCAAGGGAAACAAAGGGGAAAAAAACAAATGAGACTACATCAAATTAAAAAGCTTCTGCACATCAGCAAAATGAAAAGGGAACCCACTATATGGGAGAACATATTTGCCAATGATACATCTAATAAGGGTTTAATTTCTAAAATATACAAAGAACTCATAAAACTCAACACCAGGAAGACAAACAATTCAATTTTTAAAATGGACAAAGAACCTGAATAGACACTTTTCCAAAGGGGACATACAGATGGCCCATAGACATATTAAAAAATGCTCAACCTCACTAATCATCAGAGAAATGCAAATTAAAACCACAACGAGATATCCCCTCACATCTTTCAGAATGGTTACCATCAATAAAACAACAAGTGCTAGCGAATATGTGGCGAAATGGGAATCCTAGTACACTGTTGGTGGGAATGCAAACTGGGGCAGCCACTGTGGAAAACAGTATGGAGTTTCCTCAAAAAATTAATGGAACTCCCCTTTGACCCAGTGATTCCACTTCTGGGAAAATATCCTAAGAATCTTGAAACACCAATACAAAAAAATATATACACCCCTATATTCATAGCAGCATTATTTACAATAGCTTAGTGAAATAAACCAGGTGGCAAAAGACAAATACCATATGATATCACCTAATACAGGAACCTAATGAACAAAACAAACAAATGAGCAGAATAGAACCAGGGGCATGGAAACAAGGGACAGACTGACAATGACCAGAGGGGGAGGAGGAGAAAAGGGGGGGAAAGAGGAAGGGTCTAGTCAAGAAACTAGTATATGTGACCCATGGACATGAACAACAGGGTGAGGATTGACTGTGGGAGATGGGGGAGGTGGGTGAGCCAGGGGAAAACAATGGGGGGAAAATGGGACAACTGTAATAGAACAACAATTTAAAAAATAAATTAAAATAAAAGAATTAATTTTTAAAAGATCTGAAAATAGCCTAAGTGCCCATATGTAGACAAGTAGATCAAAAAGCAGTGGTACACTTACACAATGTATAATAATACTACGCAGCAGAAAAAAGGAGGAACTCTTGTGCAACAGCATGAGTGGACCTGGAGGCTCTAATGATAATTGAAATAAGCCAGTCAGTGAAAGACAAATACCATATGATCTCACTTCTATGTGGAGTCTAATGAATAAAATAAACTAACAAGCCCTGACCAGTGTATCTCAGTTGACTGGGTGTCATTCTGCAAGGCAAAGTGTCGTTAGTTTGATTCCTGGTCAGGGCACATGCCTGGGTTGCAGGCCTTGTCCCTTGTTGGAGCATATGGGAGAGGGAACCAATTGATGTTTCTCTCACACATTGATGCTTCTCTCCCTCTCTTTCTCCCTCCCTCCCCCTCTCTCTAAAAATAAATAAAATATTTTTTAAATAAGATAAACAAACAAAAGAGAAACAGAAGCATAGATACATGGAACAGACTGACAGCTATTGGAGGGGAGGGGAGGGACTGGATATAAGAAGGGGAAGGGATTAGCCAAAGACCATGTATGCATGACCCACAGACACTGACAACAGTGTGGGGATTGCCTGAGGGATGGGAGGCGGTGCTGGCAAAGCAGGAAAAAGCGGGGACAACTGTAATAGCATAAACAATAAAATACAATTTAAAAAAGTCAGCACTCCTTTTATGAGTACTCTGATCTTAAGATGTAAAAAATTAGTCTAGCCCTGGCTGGTGTGGCTCAGTGGATTGAGTACCAGCCTGTGAACCAAAGGGCCACCGCTTTGATTCCCAGTCAGGGCACATGCCTGGGTTGTGGACCAGGTCCCCAGTTGGGGGCTTGCAGGAGGCAACCAACTGATATATCTCTTGCACATTGATGTTTCTCTCCATGTCTTTCTTCCTCCCTTTCCCTTTCTCTATAAACAAGTAAATCTTTTTAAAAATAAATTGAAAAAATAAAAAATTAGTCTAAAGAGCCAAGCCTCCACAAGAATAGTAATGTTATTACCCAAATTTCATCAGCTTCAAGCCTCCCATGTACTTAATCACAGAAACTCCAATCTTTCAGTTATTTTTTTGAGCCGGCAAAGTTGCTTACAAACATCCACAAACATTGGGCTGTGAACTCATGAGGAAAACAGGCTGTAGCCAAGTTGCTTGAGTCTCAAAATGTCAAGTGGTTAGTCCAGCAAACTATTTTATTTGTCATGTTATTAGCAGTTCACACAGGGGTCACACCATCCTGCCAATGCTGGATGGACATCTAGTCACCTAAAAATGACCTTGAAAAGTGAGAGTGAGTTAGAGATGTTCCATAGCAAAGTTAATCCCCAAATTGCTCTGGACAGCTTACTCACAGCCATTTTCCTTGGGGCACCAGGCTGGTAAGGTCAGGACAAAAATCGGTAGCAGTTTGTTTGGTACGCCAGGAGGAACCACTCCATGAAACACTCTATCTTTGCTGCTGGGTTTGGCTTGCCATGGCAGCATCCTTTTTCCCTTACGGTGAGTTAGCTGTTGCATGTCCCAGTTGTTTCTCTCTATTGTGTGGCCTCTATGGGAGCTACCCCAGTCCACCACGCATGCTGTCTGAAGCCAGTAGTAGTCAGGATCCAAGTTTTCTGTTCCAGGAAGCTCCTTTGCAAATTAGTGCCTGGCTCTCTCATCAGAATCACCTGAGCCCAAGCTCTGGCCCAGCCAGGATGCTCTGCTACACCAACATTGGAAATATTGCTATCAGGTGAGTGATCATAAATGATGGACCAAAGTAACGGTAAGCATGCTGAAAATGTAAAAAGCTTTCTTGGTGCAAATTGATATTTTCACCTATCAGTTACCCAGTTCTAGTCCGCAGTGGTGGTTGTATGTAATTAGAAGGCTCTTTAAAGTAACTAGCACAGGAGAAATTCATATTAAGTCTGCAAAAATTAATGTTTTACATGCAGCTTTTCTTTTTTAATAAAAAAATATTAAAATATTTTATTTCAGAATAATATTTGCCCAGAACCAGAAAGCAAGCAACAATACATCTGAAATTATCTGCTCAAGAGATCTTAGAGATTGAGGATAACAATTTGGACATAATTCAGTTTCCAAAGCCCCAGAAAGATGGAGGTGGGTGACAGGTAAAGATTATGGAGCAGCTTTTGTGTGTCAGACATTGTGCTAAGTGATTTACATGTATTGTCTCACATGTTTTAGATAGCTACTACTATGCTCTCCATACTACACATAGAAAAACTGAAATTTAGAAAATATCCTAAGATCCTGAGGTAGTAAGAGATGGAACTGGGTTAAGAACACAGGGCATCTGACTGACACCTGGGTGCTCACAACCTCCCTTTGGGCTTCAGTATGGGGTTTGGATTCTGTCAAGTTTGGCTTCTAACCCCATTTGCGCTCCAAAAGGGTCACTTAACCTCACTACCATGTCTGTAAAATGTGGGAGGGAAGCCCACTTCCGAGGATGTGGTGAGGATTTTCTGAGCTAACATTTGCAAAGCCCAAAAGAGTGTTATCCTTACAAGAGAGGTCAGAGTCCATCCCTCCTGAGAAGGCTGAGGGGAGCAGCAGACCCTCCTGCTCTTTAGTCACATTGCTGACCTCGATCATCACTGACTTATGAAAAGGACGTTCATTACTTTAATTCCTGTCTGGACTATTTTTGCATTTGTCCAAAACTGGGAGCACTGGGATTATCTGCTTCTTTCACTGGCAAGGCCAAAGCTATTTTCTACAGATGCATTCAAGTTTCTTACCACACTGTGTCAGAGCACAAAAATTCAGAGCCCCCAGGCTTATATGGGAATCTCTTTTCTAAGGCTTGTATTCTTTAAATGATTAAAATACAGCTGGTCTATGAAATACCTATTATTTTTTAAGTTGAATTTATTGGAGTGACATTTGTTAATAAAATTATATAGGCTCCCGGTGTACAACTCTACAATACATCAGCTGTATGTTGTATTGTGTGTTCACCACCCCAAGTCAAGTCTCCTTCCATCACCATTTATTTCTCCTTTACCCTCTCCGACCTCCCCCATCCCTCTTTCCCTCTGCTAATCACCATACTGTTGTCTATGAGGGTTTTTTGTTTTTGTTTTGCTTAATCCCTTCACCTTTTTCACCCAGTCCCCCAAGACCCTTCCCTCTCACAGCTGTCAGTCTGTTCTCTGTACTTATGAGTCTGTTTCTTTTTTGTTTGTTAGTTTATTTTGCTCGTTAGATTCCACATATAAGTGAAATCATGTGATACTTGTTTTTCTTTGACTGGCTTATTTCACTAAGCATAGTATTTCCTCGGTCCATCCATGCTGTCGCAAAAGGTAAGAGTTCCTTTTTTTTTTTACAGTTGAGTAGGATTCCATTGTGTAAATATACCACATCTTTTGTATCCGATAATCTGATGAGCACTTGGGCTGCTTCCAAATCTTGGCTATTGTTAATAAAGCTACAATGAACATAGAGGTGCATATATTCTTTTGAATTAGTGTTTTGGGTTCTTTCAGATATATTCCCAGAAGTGGAATCGCTGGGTTATGAAGTACCTATTTTATCTTTGGTTTGAAATTCTACGGTTACAGATGGTTTGTTATTAGGTTCTCCATCTATACCGGTAATTGGACACAGCTTTGTGCTTATGATGAAATTGTAACAAAAGTGAGAAGACGAGGGGAAGGGGTTGAGCCCTTAGCAAGTGTACTGAGTCTTCCAGCCAGCTGATGTCCTGGTATCATTGCCCTGAAAGGTGACTGCAACAGAAGCAAGCCATCTGTTACAATTTGCCAGTTTAAGAAAGCCAAATCTCTCTCCAAATCTAGTCCTTTCTGGGTTAAGCACTGATACTGAATTTTTACCACTGAGCCCCTATATGCCATTTTATATTTAAATTTATCATTTGTTAATTGATTGCTATTATAATTTCTATTGTAAATCAACGTAAGTTTGTTAGTATCTTATGTATGCCCCCTGGACCTGGAAGTCGATGGGAACCAAGCAGAGTTGCCTCTTTGCAGATTTAATTGTAGGTAGTTTTCACTGGTCTCTCCTGAGTTTCTAGGATTCTATCTACACGATTGCCTCATTTTCCCTTGAACTAGACTTACCCAATGGCTGTCATAATTATAATGTCAACATAGACTGAGTCCTTACCATGTTTGATACATTATGTAACTCGTCGGCGGTGGCAGCCGTCCGTCTCGAGAGATGATCGTGTAGCTTCTTAAGAGTCTATCTGCATCGCCGAGAATGGCTGTGCAGTCCGACTCGGCAGTGACACGGTATCTGTCTCCTCCCGTGTTGAATCGACATCTTGCGATGACGCTGGAGTGTCCTCTCCAGTGAAGCTGAAGCTACAGAGCCTGGGCGGGGTGATATGGAGGGTCTGCTGTTGCCCATGCAGCAGAACCCCCTCTCTTCGCAGCTGAAGGGTCCAAGGGAAAGACGGAGTCAATACACGGCTTGGCTTCAGGTGCGCCGCAGGAGTTGCCGGTGTTGACTACAACATCAAACCGCCTTAGGGATTCCGGCTCCGGATTTTCTGTCGGGGTTTACTCCCCTAGCCTTTCCCCTGAAGAGGTATGCCGCAAGGCAGCGGAGGTTTTTTGGAGTCAGAGTTTTCCTTCTCTGATGTGCCCTGACTGGAAGATCGAACCAGCGACACTTAGCTCGCAGGCCGACGCTCAATCCACTGAGCCAAACCAGCCAGGATAAATTAGTTATGTAACTAACACACAAATATTTCAATGAATGGCCTCACCCAATTCATACAGCTCTCTAGGTTGTTGTTGTTATTATCATTATTATTATTAACTCAAGTTTATCATTATTATTATCAACTCAATTTTACAGTTGAGGAAGTTGAGTAATAGAAAAGCTTCTTGCCCACAGATCACAAAACTAGAGTGGGTTGAGCTGGGACTTACACACATGTCTGTGTGACCAAGTCCTGAGTCCTCAGGAGTTCCACCACATGCACTCCTCCCTGGCTAAAATCTGAAAACAAACTTTGTTTCCACCAATTTCACTAAAACTGTGACCCAATGAATGGCTCTCTCTGGGGGCAGGTTACAGATTATTTACCAAATTAGAAAAGCATGAAATCAGTTCAAAGAGAATGACAGCTACCTGAATGTGGTGAGTCCACCCGATTGTCTAAATTCACCAGTTTCAGAAATAACTGAGCTGTACTGTGAGGGAAAGCAGTGGCTGTGATAGGTCTTTCTTTTTTATTTTTTTCTGTGTGCCATTGGGTAGGTCACTTTGTTTCTCTGCCTCAATTCCTGGAGTTGGACTGGATACAGGTTAGTGGGTTATGAAATCGATTTAGTGAACAACAACCATTTCACTTTAAGAAATGGAGTAGTAGAGCATAAATATATTTATAGTATTAGTGCTGTGCTATTTATATTATTAGAATATAATAAAATATTACAAAATATTATAGAATAAAATAGTTACTCACATGTATTGAATAGTAAGATAAGTATTTTTTATCAACCTTTTGTTCAGGTGTGAGGTGTGTGTATTAGGTCACAACATAAAATATATTTCTTATGGAGGAACATAGGCAAAAACATTTGAATTACACTTGGTTATGAGTCTCTCTACCTCAAATTGGAGGACTCCATCCAATAGTTGTGATACTTCAATCATACTTGAATTTGCAGACTATAAGTCTCTATAATTTGTCCGTAACTATCTTATTGGCAAAGTCCAGCAGAAAAAAAAAAAAGAAAAGAAAAGAAAGAGGGAAAGAGAGAGTCAAATAGGCTCTCTAGTAATATTCAATGTTTCCTTAATACCCAAGGTTCTTTCCCTAATAACTAAAAAGCTAAACAGACTATGAGTGTCAAGTAATTTTTCCACTTTATTTATGACTGTTATATTTTTTCTCTCCTTTAACAAAAGTGATATCTGTTCCTTTGTTCACTCAGTACAAGTGAACCAAAGTAACACAACTCATCTTACAATACACCTTTGCATGTCATAATTTGTCAATATTTAGGCAAAATCTTCATGAAAAACTTGGTACATTCCCCTGATCCCATTTTCTTCCCAGCTACACTTTTCCTGTTTACTCCAATATGATAATTTAGTGTAAAAACATGACAGTCTAGTCTCCTAATTAAGCTCTGCCACATCCATCTCTTCACCCATCCTTCTCTGTATGTTGCTCTGAGAAAAAGTCCATTTCTTTTTGAGCAGGTACCAGATCAGACAGTAGCAGTCAATGTAGTAGGCAGCCAGTGGTTTTCTATGAGCGTCACCATAACGAACCCTTAGTGTATTAATGGTCTCCACAAAGATCCCTGCACAGGACAAAGAAGTGCTAAGGTCTTGGGAAAGAGAACTAAAATGCTGTCCCCACATAACCAGCAGTTCCCAAAACTCGATTCTAAATGCACCAGAATCCCTGGGGAGCTTTCAAGCATAGATACCTGAGCCCCTTATGTAGGTAGTTAAATTAGATAGATATTCTAATTTGATAGGTTTGAGATAGGACTTAGAAATCTGTATATTTGATGGACAGCATACATAAACAATGTATAAAATCATAAATGTATGGCTTGAAGAATTTTCGCATTGTGAACAACTATGTTCTGTGTCCCAGGTGACTGATCACATCAAGAAATACAACATGTTAGCATACTAGAATCCCTTTCATGTTCTTTTCGCAGACCCCACCTATTTCCCCCAAATTTAGCTAGTCTCTTGACCTTGAATAGCATATATTGCTTTTGCTTTTTTAAACTTCATATAAATGGAACTATACAATATATATTTTTCTGTGTTTGGCTTTCTTTGCTCAGCATCATATTTGTGAAATTTATGTTATCATTCTATTTGTGGTTTGGTCATTCTCATTGTTGTTCTGTTGATGTACGTTTAGGGTCTTTCCAATTAGGGGCTCTTACAGATAGCACTGTGATGAACATTCTTATACATGCCTTTCAATGCACATATATATGCATTTCTGTAGTGTACATACATAGGAATGAAACTGCTGGGTCAAAGAAGAGTCATATGGTTAGCTTCAGTAGATAACTGCCAAAAAGGTTTTTAATATGGTTGTGTCAAATATTATTTTTAAACTATTTCCCAATTGATTTGATGCCATGAGCATTTGAAGGCAGCCACTGTGTTCATCTCTTTCTACAACTCCCAATGTATTGGACAATATCTAACACATGGCAAGACATCAACAAATATATATTGGGTTAAGTTAAATTTTCCACAAGTATTAATAAATGAGAAACACTAAAGCTCTCACTTCACTTTATTTTCTGATCATTTTTCTGACAGCTTTATAGGACAATATTCTAAATGAGATGGTAAAAAGGAGACATTATCCCAATCAAATTAGTCATCTGTTCTCACTTCATAGAGCTCACATCCCTATAGGGTCAAACTCTCTGATCCATCCAGAAAAAAAACTTTAGGCCTAATCCTGGCATAACTACAGACATATTCTGTATGAGTTACATGTGTCCCCCTAAAATTCATATGTTGAAGCTGTAACTCCTGTGTGGCTGTTTTTGGAGAGTGAGTCCTCTAAGGAAGCAATTAAGGTTAAATGAAGTCATAAGGGTAGGGCTCTGATCTGATAGAATTAGTGTCATAAGAAGAGACACCAAGAGCTCCCTCCTGACTTCCACACCCCCGATGCATGCTCAAAATCACAAAGCGATCATGTGAAGTAACAGCCAGAAGGGGCCATCTGCAACCTGGTGGTTGGTGGGGGTGAGGGGACAGCTCTCACGAAACATCTGCCATGTTGGCACCCTGATCTTAGACTTCCATCCTCTAGAACTGTGAGAAAATAAATTCCTGTTATTCAAGCCACCCAGTTTGTATTATTTTATTACAGCAGCCCAAGCAGACTAATACTTCAATGCAATTTGACAAGCATTTATTGAGCCTACTGAATTTGAATGCCATTTTAATTACTTAACCAGCTTCCAACAGAAAACTGGAAGTTATCTTTCAGAGGGACACCTTAGCAAACTATTTCAAAGCATGTGTTCACTGATTTCCAGGGAAAGAGCATTCTCGTTTCTGCCTCCATCTAGGAGACAAACTCTTCAGAGGTATGTTTAAGTTGTTTAAAATCCATAAGTTCCAATACCCTGAATTGGCAATAACAGCGGTTGATGTTTGGGGAGCAAAAGCTCCCCCAAAAGAGTGATTCTATACAGAAAGACTGACATTGAAGACTAAACATGCTTATGACTAAAATACTAAAGGGAGATTTCAAAACAAAAATTTTTACAATCCCAATATTAGTTTTTAAATTCTACCTATTTTTTTTAATGTTTTATTGATTTTACTGTTACAGTTGTCCCAATTTCCCTTCCCTCTGCTCCCCTCCACCCGGTGGCCCCCTTCCCTCCAGTTGTCCCCCCCTTTTAGTCACTACCCATTTGTTGTTCATATAGTTCTTCTCTACCTCTTCCTGTCTACTCCACTCCCTCCTACTATGCTTCTTAATTCCTGTACCATCTCCCTCCCTTTCCCCCTTCCCCCTCCAAGCTGACCTCCCCCCAGTATGTTCCCCATATCTATAGTTCTTTTTCCACTCTCATTGCCTACTTAGTTTGCCTTTGTTTCGATTCCTTAGCTTCTGTTGTTGGTTGTTGTGGTGCAGTTTTCATTTTAATGTTCATAGTTTTGATCCTCCTTCTTCTAAACCAGTCCCTTTAACATCTCATATAATAGTGGTTTGGATCTAATGAACTCCTTCAGTTTTACTTTGTCCTGGAAGCACTTTCTCTGCCCTTCTATTCTAAATGACAGTTTTTCTGGATAGAGTATTCGTGGCTGTAGGTTTTGGATTTTCATTACTTTGAATATTGCTTGCCAGTCCCTTCTTGCCTGCAGGGTCTCCCTTGAGAAATCAGCTGATAGTCTAATTGGAACCCCTTTGTACAAGATTCTTTTCTTCTCTCTTGCTGCTTTGAAGATTCTCTCTTTATCTTTAATTTTTGACAATTTGATTATAATGTGTCTTGGAGTGATTCTCCCTGGGTCCAGTTTTTCTGGAACTCTCTATGCTTCCTGGACCTGTAAGTCTATTTCCTTCCATAAGTTTGGGAAGTTCTGCTTCATTATTTTTTCACATAATTTTTCCACTTCTAGTTCTTCTTCTTCGTCCTCTGGCAATCCTATTATTCGAATGTTCGTTCACTTATAGCTGTCCCAGAGGTTTCTAATTCTCTCCTCACTTTCCTTACTTTTTGTTTCCTCTTTCTGCACTGGTTGACTGTTCCTTCCCTATGTTCCGGTTTGTTGATTTGATCTCTGGATTTTATTTCCTCATCACTTGTCTGGTATGTGTTTTCATTCATTTCAGTATGAGTGGCTTTCATTCCTTCCTGTCTTGTTCCAAATTTTTTGTAATTCTGTAAGCCACCTTATAATTATAGCTCTGAACTGAGCCTCTGAAAGGTTTCCTCTTTGTTCGTCTGTCAGGTTCCTCATCTGCTGCCTGGTGAGCTGTGTCACCGGGGTTTCTATAGTTGTCTGCCTCATTTTGACAGATGTGTGTTTTGCTTTGCTTCCTGGACAGGCTGTGGGGGACAGAACCCTGTGTACTCATCACTACCCAGTGACCAGCAGCGGTCCGAAACCTTTTTTGCTGCACTGTGGCGCTTTGTGTGGGGGTGGGGGTCCAAGTTGGATTCCTGCCGTTATTCTCCGCTGGGAAACCGGGATCCATCCCCTCGCCCTCTGGGCCTCTCCGTCTGAGGCAATGGGGTGGGGGGGGAGCTGCCTTTCCCAGCATTGGGGTCGCGAGCTGCCGGGACTCAACTGCAGCCTGGATTGCTCCCCCTGCCGCTATCCCCGCTGCTACCACAAACAGCACCGCCTGACCTTTCCGTTCCAGTTCCGATTTCGCCCCTCCTACCCGTCCGGACAAGCACCGCTGGTTTATAACTTCGTATGTTGGGCTTCCATGTATTTTTATTTCCTGGAATTTCTGGTTATCTTTTGTTTTGAGGTAGTTGTATTCCTTTCTAGTTGTAGAGGGAGACTGAGCCTGTCTAAGCCTCCATCTTGGCCGGAAGTCTAAAATTCTACCTACTGATATCTACATATACCCTTACACTCATACCCATACACAGGAAAATAAAATAAAAGCCTAAATGGGGAAAGAGAAAGTCTCATATGTAGCAATAGGACTGGAAATTGGTTAAGCCTTTATGGAAGGCAATTTGACAAAAAGCTTTCAAATTTTAAGTGAATGTGCTCTTTGCCCAGTAATTCTAATTTTGGGATTATTCTTACAGATGTATTAGCACATGAGCCCAACCACAAATGTAAAAAAATGTTTACTGCAGCATTGCTGATAATATAGAAAAATGAAAATAATCCAAATGCTCATCATGAATGGAGTAGTAAAAATAAATCATGACACAGTCATACAATGGAAACCTGCGCAATCTTAAGGAAGAGTGTGATAGGTAGTTCTCTCTATGTATTGGCATAGAAAGTCTCTGATATAGGGTTAAGTGAAAAAAGCAAGTCACAGAGCAATATTTACAGTATGATGCCATTGGTGTAAACAAAGAAATTTCCTATATATGAATCTGTGTGTAAAAGCTTAGGAAATAAATCTGGAAGAATAATGCTGGTCATAGTTACCCCTGAGAAAAACAGTGGGAGAAAGGGTAAAGGCTGTGCATTAGTTTGCTAGGCCTGCCATAACAAAATACCACAGGCTGGGTAGCTTAAGCAACAAAACTTATTTTCTCACAGTTTTGGAGGCTAGAATCTGAGATCAAGGTGTCCACAGACTTCTTCTGAGGCCTCTCTCCTTGGCTTGTAGATAGCCACCTTGCTGTGTCCTCACATGGTTTTTTTCTCTGTGTAGATATCCCTGGTGTCTCTGTGTCCAAATGTCCTCTTATAGATCAGGGCCCACCCTAACAGCCTCATTTTTAACTTAATCACATTTTAAAGGCCTTATCTCCAAATAGTCACATCCTGAGGTATTGGGGTTACAACTGAGCATATGAATTTGAGGGGGGACACAATTTAGCCATAATAGGGTGACTTCCACATTTTGTCTACATTGTCTCAATTTTTATGATGATCATATATTTGTTTTCTAATTTTAAAAACAATAAAAAGATAGGAAAAAATGACTAGAAGACTAATGTTAACAGCTAAATATTAATAAGAATTATGTCTAAAAGACTACAGATGATCCTTTTTTCCCTCTGTGTTTTTTAATGTCCCCTTCTAATGCTCTTCAATAAATATACATTACTCTTTAGTTAGGAAACAGAATAAATATTATTTTTTAATAAAATAAAGAAAACTCAGTAACTTTATTGTCAAGAGCCTAGAAATTAGGCGTACTCAGAGAAAGTATCTACCTTGAGAACTGGCTAGTGATTTTTAATAATATACCATGGCCCTTCATTTACAATAGGCTATTTAAAATACATGATTATCCAGAGATTCTTAGGTTATGAAAATTAGCATACATTCTCCCAATTTTCCAGGTTACAGTAATAAAGTAAATCTAGTCTTAACTTAGTAGTCTTGTCAAACAATTATTCAAAGATTTTTCAGATGACTATTACATTATGTCTACAGTATGAATTGCACACTTTTTCTTAATTTACTAAATTTCATTAAGTAATAAGTCTATCCAACACCAATAGTAATAATGTCCTATATATTAATAGACTATATTTCCCAAGAGATGTACAGCATAGTCATTAACTAAATAACCTCATCATGCTATGAAAATCGTCTTCAGAGAAATGTAAAGAATAAAAAGAAAAAAGAAAAGAAATAGTTTATGACTCCAATATATACCTGCTTTGCCTGAGTTTAAAGCTCAGTCAGAAATACCCATGTGATTTGCTGACTTCTGAGTTCAGCATCTTTTCCTCAGAGCCCATATGAGTGAACTATGTCAGGTTTGTCAGTCTAGCTCTTAGGTGAGTTCCAGTCTGCACATATAGGATCCCAGGATGCTTTGAACAAAATTTCCTAATGAGGAAATTGCCACATATCCCCCGTGTGGCTATTTGAAGGACAGAGCAATGATGTCTTCCAAAGTGATATCTTCTTTTTTTTTCTTTTTTTCCTGTTTTTTGTGTTGGTAAAAGTGGATTTCCCAGAGATAAAAAGCAACCTAAAGTAATATAACTGGAAATTTTTTAAATTTTCTTTTGGTGGTCAGTAATTCCCAACAGTTTTAGTCCCACTGGGAAACTACTCAGAACTTCTGACTATTCGTTCAGCCACTGGAATGTAGCAGATTTGGAAATTCCCAACCTCCATTCTTGTCAGGGATCCGTATCTTCACCACAGTAGTTCCCATTTACCAGTGCTTTAGAAATGGGCGGGGCTTCTTTTTCCTTCACATTTTTAGGAGCAGTAAGTCCAAACAAACCCTTGAGAATGACTATGGGTAGAAGATGACAGAGGAATAACAGCTTCCAGTGTTACACCACCAAATATGATGTCCCACAAATTCTTTGGCAATAGCAATATTGTATTTACAAATCTTTCCTTCCTGTACATTTTGAACTAAATATTGGCTTATATTAGCAATTATCTAAACATGTCTCTATACCCAACTCTATTGAAGCTGTGAAGGCTAACCTTGTCTGTCTCCCTGCAGAAAAAAGAATGGGAGAGTAAGAAGAAATGGCCAATTGCTAAGTAATTGAGAGCTACTGTGTGTTCTTGGGTTCAACTTACTTTCATCTTTCAGGTGTAGAATCTATGCCATTTTGTCTCCAGGAATTAGGAAGCAAGTTCTTTGTTAGGTTCTTTGGCAGGACTGGGGAGGCATCTTGTACTGCTGGGTTAGCTGAGGAGGGGAAGTCCATGTGGACAATTTAGCAGCACAGTTTAAATGAGAGGAACTGAAAGAAGACAGAGGAAGCAAGGAGAGAGGAGGCAGCTGGGCAGTCATGGATAGGATATTGGCTGCTCTTCTTTGTTGACCTTGGCAAGCAGGGTGGGAACAACACAAGGTAGTCCTTTACAGTTCAGCTATCTTTTGTACATACAGAACTCATTTGGCTTTCTAAACACCCCTATGTTGAAGAAATGGCCAATATTTGTAATAAATACTATTTTTAATAATATTCCCATTAAGTTTTCAGGTTTCTGAATCAGACTACTGGGCTTCAAATCTTAATTCAGTCACTTTCTGACAGTGTGACCTTAAGTAAAGTCATTAACTTCCCTGTGCCTCATTGTTCTTATTCATAAAAGGGTGATAATCATACCCACTTCATAGGATTGATGTGAGGATTAAGTGAGATAACACAAGTCCTCAGTACATGGCCCAGCACACAGTGAGCCCTTAACAGCTGTTAGCTACTATTTGTAATAAGTGTTGGCTTGGTATCATGCCTAGACAGTTGTTTCCTTCCCTGAGATTATATATTCACTCATATTTCCTTTTATAGTCTTATGTTCTACAATTAAATCTTTAAAAAAATTTTTTTAAATTGCGGCACGAACATTTAACATGCCCGCTGCTTAGCAACTGCCCATTCCCCTCTCTCCTCCAGCTCCTGGCAACCACCATCCCACTCTCTGCTTCTGCAAATTTGACTTTGTCATACACCTCATATAAATGGAAGAATGCAGTACTTGCCCTTATGTGACTGGCACACTTCACTTAGCATAATGTCCTCAAGGGTCCATGTTATGGTCTCAAGTTTTACATTTAAATCTTTTATATACTTGGAATTTATGTGGATATATAAAATAAGAAAAGGATATAACTACTTTTTGCCAAATGGTTACAAGGTAATATTTTTAAAAATAAAACCACATAATACACGATTCCCAGCAAGAATAAGGAGAGGCAATTCCTTCACATTGAAATTAATTCAACTTTTTCTTTTTATAAATAATTTTTACTTAGAGTATTTTTTTAAGGCTATAAGAGTATTAGATTTCTTAGTGCATCTTGGTTTCTGTCATCAAAGATAATAAAGCATTTATTTATCTTTTCATCATATTAGTTTAAGAAGAATATTCCAAAAGGGAATGGAAATAAAATGAGAAAACTAATGAAATGCTGGTGGCACCAACTAACTCATGTCTACAGCTGGCAGGAAGGAGCTATTAAAAAAATCCATACTTCTAGATATTTACAGACAAAATGACATAATGGGAGAGAAGGAAGCACATCACAAGCAAAATATTTGTATAATATTTGCTTAAGCCTACTTTGTTTTAATTAATACAGTTTAATAAAATATATAAAATAGAGAATAAATTAGAAATGGACAAGAAAAATGAGGCAAAAGAAAAATGAGAGTAGGAGCAGGAATGAAGATCTGTGCATTTCCTATGAATAGGCCACAAATTTATCTCTGAGCTTTCATCTATAAATGTGGACTCAAACATAATTTCAGACAAAAAATACAAAGTACCTTTAAGAAAAAAGCAAGGCAATGTCTCAGAGCATAATATACAGAGGTGGTTATCATTGGTTGTCTTGCCAGAATTCATTCTCCCCTTCATCTTTCCTAACAGAATCTCAGTTCTGTTCAGGTGCTTCCTTATACAGCACTTGCAATTGAACGATTCTGTTCCCAGAGGTGGACTGATTAGTATAAGCCAACCAGTGATTGAGTCAAGAATGAGCCTATGATTGAATTTCAGCCAATAAGACAATAAGGAAATGGTCGGAAAGACTTCTAGGAAAGTTCTTTCCTGGCCTTAAGAGACCAAGAAGAAGCTCATGTCTCTTACCTGCTGGATATGAAAAGAAGCTGCATTACTGCTGGAACCATCTTGAAACCATGAGAGAAACCAGACTGAGGACAGGCAAAGCATGAGAATGGAACAACCAAGACAGTTGAAGAGAAAGAGATTGAAATCTCTGACCACATTGCACCTGAAGTCCACATTACTATTAGACATCTACCCATATGAGGCTCATTGTTTACTAATTTGACAATGGCATCTGATATTGCAATCTAAAACAAGCTGATACATATACCCTCAAGTGTACAAAAATATGCCCTCTTTTTCTGCTGAGACTTTTCTATTTGTTCTTCTGTGATGATCATATTTTTCTTTAACATCATGAGTTACTGTAATAGTTGGTTTTAAATCTTTATCTGCCAAATCCAACATCAGAGTAAGTTTAACATTGCTCTCCATTGATTCTTTTTTCTTGAGTATGGAATCACATTATTCTATTTCTTTAAGTCTAGAAAATCTGGACTTTATATGGACATTGTAAATAACAATGTCTTGATTCTGATACATGTTCCTCTGAAGGTGTTAATTTTTTTTTAACTTGGCTAAACTCACTCTCTAAACTCTGCCTCTCCTGAAGTGGACAACAGCTAAAGTCTCTGTTCTATACTTCTCACCTCAGGTGGGTTGGTTGGAGTCTACCTCAAGTGAAGATTCAAAAAAATTGACGATAGTGTCAGCAGCTTCTGGGACAACTTTAAGCATACCAACATTTGCATCATAGGGGTGCCAGAAGAAGAAGGAAATTGGAAGTCTATTTGAAAAAATAATGAAAGAAAACTTCCCTAAGTTGGTGTAGGAAATAGACATGCAAGTCCAGGAAGCACAGAGAGTTCCAAACAAGATGGATGCAAAGAGACCCACTCTAAGACACATAATAATCAAAGTACCAAAGGTTAAAAATAAAGAGAGAATCTTAAAAGCAGCAAAAGAAAAGCAATTAGCTACCTACAGGGGAGTTCCCATAAGACTATCAGCTGATTTCTCAAAAGAAACTGCACGATAGAAGGGATTGACAAGAAATATTCAATGTCATGAAAAGCAGAGACCTATAGCCAAGATTTCTCTACCCAGCAAAGCTATCATTTAGAATTGGAGGGCAGTTAAAGAACTTCCCAGACAAGAAAAAACTAAAGGAGTTCATCATCACCAAACCATTACTATATGAAATGTTAAAGGAACTTATTTAAGAAAGTGAGGATCAAAACTATGAACAAAATGGCAACAAACAGATAGCTATCAACAATTGAATCTTAAAAAAAAAAAAAAAAAAAAACTAAGCAAACAAGAACAAAGACATAATCATGGATGCAGAGAGCATTTTGAAGGTTACCAGATGGGAGGGGGTTGTGGAGGAATGGGTGAAGTGGTGAGGGGATTAAGAAGTACAAACAGGTAGCCACAGAATAGCCATGGGGGTGTAAAGTACAATACAGGAAATGGAGTAGCAGAACTTAATATGCATGACCCATGGACATGAACAATGGTGGAGGGTTTGGCTGAGGGAATGGAGGATGCTGGGTGTAGGGGAGCAAAGGGAGAAACTGTAATTGAAATATCAATAAAATATAATTTAAAAAATAAAAATAACTAATGTTCAATGGAATAACATACTTTGAGAAATGTTATCTCGTCAATGAGGAAATGCAGCAAATATAAATTTATTATTTTTCTCTGACTCAAGAGGGAATAGCTAGCCTTCAAGCTTATAAGGTAAACCTTGTATTTTAAGTTATATAAACCATCTACTTTAAAAAAAAAAGATTTTATTTATTTTTAGAGAGAGGGGAAGGCAGAGAGAAAGAGAGGGAGAGAGACATCAATGTGTGGCTGTCTCTCATGAGCCTCCAAACAGGGACCCGACCCACAACCCAGGCATGTGCTCTGATTGGGAACTGAACCCATTACCCCCTGGTTCGCAGGCCAGCACTCAATCCACTGAGCCACAACAGCCAGGGCAGAAGCAGCTACTTTTTAACAACAAAAAAAGAACAGAATTAGGATCTGGGAAGTGTGCTGTTTTCTAAATAACAGTGTGACCTTGGGAAAGTATCATTTTAATTCTTTCTAACCCTATTTCTTCCCTACAGCTGCAAAAGCAGAAATTCCCTGGTCACAGAGTTCTTTGTGGTGGCAAAATTTAAATGAATTTGAATAACACTGAATTAAAGAGAGTACAAATGTTAGAATGGAAATCCCCAGACTATCCAGTTGTCCCTCCAATTGTCCTGATTCTTGCTCTTTGGGTACTTACCACAGTTTGATGGTGGGCTTCCTCCCAGTGTCCCCACAGACAGAGTAAGGTCAAAGGTGCACATTGCTGGGGCAGACCCACCAAGGATGGGCAAATCAGCAAAGGCAATGAAAAAGGGCTCACTTTGTGGACCTTCCCACTCATAGCAGTGCTCATTCAAATGTCCCCTTGTTAACCAGTCTTGTGGGGAAAAAGAGGCAGAGAGGGATCTTTAAGAACCTAAAGTTATATTCAGTGTTATTCACAATCACCAAGATTTGGAAGCAGCCCAAGTGCCCATCAGTAGATGAGTGGATAAAAAAGTTGTGGTGTATTTACACAATAGAATACTACTCAGTTGTAAAAAAGAAGGAAATCTTATCTTTTGCTACAGCATGGATGAACCTGGAGAATATTATGCTAAGTGAAATAAGCCAGTCAGAGAAAGACAAATACCATATGATTTCACTTATATGTGGAATTTAATAAACAAAACAAACAAAATAGAAACAGATTACTAGGTACAGGAAACAGACTGACAGCTGTGAGAGGGGAGGGGGTTTGGGGTTGCCTCAGAAAGATAAAGTGATCAAGCAAAATAAACAAACAAAACGATGATGAGTATGGTGATTACCAGAGGGAAACGGGGGTGGGGGAGTAGGAGAGAGTAAAGGGATGATAAATGATAATGAAAGGGGACTTGACTTGGGGTGGTGAACGCACAATACAATATACAGATGATGTATTATAGAATTGTACATCTAAAACCTACATAATTTTATTTACCAATATCACCCCAAGAAGTTCAATAAATAAGAACATAAAGTTATAAAAATTCAGAATAGTCCAGATGATTAGTTCTAGGAGGGAAATCTGGAAGAAAGGGCTGAAAAGTTCAAGAAAGTACCTGCTCCATAATATCTTTTATTATATGTTTTCTTCCTTTTATCTTGCTACAGTGAATTTGACTAATTAAAGATTCATTTAATGTATGTTGATTTTTAAAAATTGGAAATATATCTAGGAAGATTAAAGAGCTATTAAACATATATCTGGGGTATGAATTTGCTCAGTCAGGCCACCTTCCTCTTAATATCTGAAATTATTTGCACTCAGGGACGAGGACTGTAATTGGCAGTGTGAGGAAGGTAAGGGGGGCTGTTGTAGTTTGGGGGAGGCATGGTGAGGAACAGGTGCAGATGAGGCATTCACACAGTGACAGAGAAGTGCAAAAATAAAGGTGTGGAAAAGGAAGGTTTCAATGACAAATGACCCAATTTCAAATGGCTTCTACAGCCTATCCTTCCCTTTCTTCCTTCTCCCTCCTTCATTTTATGCTCTCTTGCTGAAGGGAACCAGGAAAATTAGGACTACAGTTAGGCTATATCATGGGTAAACTTGGTTTTTATAAGCTAGTCTGACAAGCGAAATCACCTATCATTGTGATGGCCAAATGTATTCCAAATTCCAAAGACCTCCTTTCAAGAGAAATCTTTGGGGATATAACATGTTCATGAGCTGGGTTTTTTTTCGACAATATCCAGTTAATAAGTATTTACTGGGTGGCTACTACATGTAGGCATTGCTAGGTGCTGAAGATATTGTGCAAGGGAGACTCAAAGTCTTCATCTCTGCTTTCACAAAGTTCAAGGATCATATTTGCATTTCAAAGGTCACTCAGAAGTGCAGTAAACTGTGTGAAGGGAAGTAAGATTGGAGTCACAAAACCAAGTAGGAGGCAGCTGTGGAAATGCAAGGTCTTGATCCTTAACCTTCACTGAACATTTCTGAGTAGAAGGATATTAACCATTCTATAGTCTTTTGTAGTTTTGTCAAAACTTTTATTTTCATTAGTGGAATGCCTCTAGGTTGATAGTAAATAATTGGCTTGGTTTTAATATTCTATTCCAATACCTGTCATTCTTTAAGGACTTCTCTTTCTACAGTGGGCGTGGCCACAGAAAGCCTTCTGGCAGAACAAAAAGGTGCTGGCAGATGGATATTCTGTCTTGCACTGAAAAGATAAGGATGAGACAGTGTGGTTACAGTAGACATCAGGGCAGGCAGTGACTGCTAAATCACCCCACGGGTTATGGGAAGAACATGCAATCAGGAAAATTGTCTTGGGCTCACCCACTTACACACCTCTCTCAGCCATTTCTAACCATTAACCTGGATATTCCACATGCCCTGGCGACTCACAGTTTGAGAAACATAGCTCCAGTAAAGCAAAGAACAAATACTGGTTGAAAGAGTAGACATAAAATTTGTTTATGAAACAAGCATATGTTATGTTCTCTGTGATGTTTGTCTTGGTTTCATAGTTTTAACTGATTTTCCTGTTAGTACTTGTCCTTCTATGCTTAAATCTGGCTTCCATGTTATCATTTAGCCATCCTTCCTCTAGGTCGTAATCCCAACATTATCACTGACACTTTGATTCAGTTTAGAAAATACTCTTATATGTACAACTCTACCTTGAGTGCTATGAGGGCCACAAAGAAGACCAGGAGAATATGGGGTCTTCCTTCAAAGGGTAGTTCTTTTGACATTTTCTGGCTCCACTGAAATTTTCTTCAATTCTCTATTATTAACTCTCTGACTCTCTCTAGCTCCCCATTGCCTCTGTAACATAAACTTCCAGGCTCTGGTAGATTGTTAATTAATGGTCACAAATGAATCACAGATCTAATGACTCAGACCATTCCCTGAAGGCAGGCCCATCCAAGTTTGAATCTGAACTTGGCCATGTGATTTGTTTGTGGTCAGTGGACATCAGTAAACACAACATGAGCAGAGGCTTGATAAGTGCATGTACATTGTAGCTTTCTCCGCTGGAATCCTGCCACCGTCCTGTGGAGAAGACTGGCTCCCACTACTGGAGGAGAAAAGATCAAGGGGAAGGAAGCCCAGCTGTCCTAGCCAGCCCAGGTGAGCCCAGCATCCATTGATCTGCCCGCCTGCTGAATGCAGCCCCATGAGAGAGCCCAGGTGAGGCCAACAGAAGAACCACCCAGCCCTGCCACAGCATCACAAGAAATAATTGTTAAAGCCAAATTGGTAATTGAAATATATGCCTTATTTTCAGGGCCTTTCTCTGACTCTGTCATGGAAGAGCTCTGGTTTAGTCTTGAAGGTCTTCTGCCAACTCTTCAAGCTGCTATGCTTAGATAGGTCTACTCTGCACAAAGGAAGAGCATCGGCTCATGAATACCCTTCTGGCATCAACCTTCTTGGCTATGTGGCTTTGGACAATTCACTTAACATTTCGAATTCAGTTTTCTGCATTAGAGCAGTGTTGTTCAAAATGTGGTCCACTTGCATCAGAATTCACAGGAGTGTTTTTTAAAAAATAGACATAAGCAGCTGTTTTTATAATAACCCAAAACTGGAAACAATGTCAACATCCACTCACTGGTGAAAGAATATGATATATCCATACAATGGAATATTTTTGAGAGGACAGAACTACTGATCTACTTAACAGGGTTGATTCTCTCAGATGTTATTCTGAGCAAAAGAAACCACACACAGAAGAATATTTTCAGTCCTAGAATAGGCAATACTAATTTGTGATTATTGGGCAAAACAAACTGATGAAATCAGAACAATGAAATATTTGAGTGGGAAGGATTGACTAGAAAGAAGCATGAGGGAACTTACAATATGAAAATGTTCTGTATCTTGATTCAGATGTAGGTTACATGAGTACATGCATTTGTCAAAATATCAAACCATACACTTGAAATGCGAGCATTTTTATATGAGAAATATACTTCATTAAAAAACAGAGAGATTGTAGAAAACATACAGATTTGGGTGGGCTAAATACTTCAATTGGCTCACTTAAACTCTATTTCATCTCCTGTGTGGAGAAGTTGGGAAGCTTCTGGATGTGAATTGGTTCTGCCAGTTATGTGTGTTCATGAGGGATTTGGAAAGTGGAAGGAAGGCAATTCTGCTTTACCATCTTTCCATGGAGTTTCAGGTAAATAGTGGGCTCTGGCCAATGAGAGAGAGAGAGAAACATTGATTTGTTGTTCCACTTATTTATGCATTCATTGGTTGATTCTTGTATGTGCCCTGACTGGGGATTGAACCCCTTGGTGTATCAGGACAACACTCTAACCAATGGAGGTACCCAGCCAGGGCCAAGTATTGGGGTTATTGGGTTAAATTACTGAGATTATTACTGAACAAAATGTTGGAATCCATGAAAGCCTAGGTGTCTGGTGCAAACATGGTCTTGTAGAAAAAAACTGGGATGAAAATTCTGGGATCTGGGCACCAGTTCTAGTTGAGTCATTATCTGGTCTCTGTGTGTATATACAACATCTTGAGTCAATCTTTCACCTTTTTGAGCTTCTATTTCTTCATCTGCAAAATGAAGGTCTTGGAATAAATGATTTTTTGGATAATCCTAGGGACTTCTGATACTTTTAGGAGATTAACTCATAGTTGGGCATTCACTTCTTCTCTGTGTGTACCATGTTTCTGCTTTGTGACTACCCGCCCCCACCCCCCATCCCCAGCATAGCTGACTGGTTTGGGGGTGGGAACTGACACAAGCTGGGTCTATCAGATTCTTCCCTGGGGATTTTAAATTAGGCTGTTTCTTGAATGAAGAAGGTAAAAACTGGGAGGTTGTAGGGAAACCCCTTTCTTTCCATCAGGTGGACTAAGAATCAAAGAAAGGAGAATTTCAGAGAAGAATGAAGCAAGCCAGCAGAAGGAAGCTGCGTAGGCCCTGATAGCTTTCAGATTCTTTCCCAAGGCTTAGCTGTATGCCTGCCCTTGCATTCCAGAAGACAACACTGTCTCCTTATAATAAAATCCTTTTTCTTTAAGATAGCTTGATGCATATAGTGAGTGTTTGACAATGTATCTCCCCATCCCTTCTTTTGATTTCCCCCCTTTTTTGAATTGAGGGAATTTCCACCCCCAATCTGCATGAGGTTGTAGGAGGACAAACCATCATGGGTGCTCCCTCACAAGGGTAGGCACAATTCAGCCAGACCAATCACGGTCCCCTACTCCACTAGTGTTCAGGTACATCATCCAATCAAGGCCAATCAATGTCTTCCCTAGATTGATATAGGAAGTTAGAAAGAGAATTTCCTTTTCTGCTGGGGTGTCTACACTGAGATGGTGTAAATTAGGGACACTTGGCGCCATTTTACCCTCTTTGTGAAGCGATGCTGTCTGAAACCAAGCAGAGAAAAGCCAATCCAAGGGATGGACCTCTGAAGACCATTTGAGCCTTAGGTTCTATCCTGCCTAAAGCCAGATCCATCCTAGACTTTCTGGTTATGTAAGCCAATAAATTTATTTGGTTAAGCCAGCTGGAATTGGGTTTCCATCACTTGCAACCCAAACAGCCTGACTCATTAAGTTTATGCCTATTACTTGCCATCAAAGTTGTAATAGAGCAACATATACAAATACAGGATTTTATGAAGTCTTGGAGTTTAGACAACTGTCCCTGAAGAATTAACAAGACCACTATGTCCACAGTGGTTTCCAAATTACCCTCATAATTCCTTCCAGATCCACTTGCTGCAGGTCTGTCAGCCTTGCGTCTTTGTTACAGTTTGAATTGTATATAAATATGTACACATATACATACATATATATATTTGTGTGTATATATACATATATATATATATATATATATATATAAGTCCTACTCCAGTACCTCAGAATGTGACCTTATTTGGAAATAGTCATTTAAGATGTAATTAGTTAAGAAAGGTCATACTGTAGTAGGGTGGCTCCCTAATCTAATATGACTGCTGTCATTATAGGAAGAGAGCCATGTGAACACAGAGATCCAGGGAGAATACCACATGAAGATGGAGGATTACAGTGATACAACTACAAACCAAGGGACACTGAAGACCACCAGGGCTGGGAGAGAGACATGGAAGGGATTCTTCTTCAGAAGGTACCCGATCTGCTGACACCTTGATTTTGGAGTTTTAGCCTCCACCCAGGTTGTGTTAATTTGTTATAGCTGCCCTGGGAAATTAAAACAGTTCCTCAATCAGGAAGCACTGTTTGGGTGATGGTGGCAGATACAGGATTATAATTTTATTTAGGTCAGAACAACTGTCCTTACACAACCTTCCTACTCCTCTACTTCCCTTTCACAATTTGTTTTTCTTTTGCTCTAGGGAAACTGGAGGCCTAGATGGAAATTCTGATAGGGTGGCCAGAGTCAACCCCAGTGTGATTGAGTTCTGAGGCCAGTTTCCAAGGGCCTCAAACACCTGAAGAAATTGGCATTTGTGACTGGCTAGAAGGTGGGAGAACAGAGACAGGGAGAAGAACCACATGCCTTGGCAGAGCCAGCAGCAAGGCTGGCACCCACCAGCTGGCATCATGGCCTCACTCTCAGCCTGTGTCTGGGCAGTGTGTGTGGTAGCCATCCCGGAAAACACTGAAATCTTCCTTCTCTTTACCCAGCAGCCAGCCCCATGCCCAACCCTACTCCTGGACAGCTAACCCAGGACACAGCGGGTGGGGGGATGGGAAGGAGGGCAGAGCCAGAAATGAAGCAAGCACAAAACCTGACGTCTCTGTCCCTCGAGAGACACACAGGAGAAAGGACCCCAGCTTGCTGCCTGCTCTCTGCAGAAAGCTAACAGAAGATGGAGAGGACTCGACACATTACCAGTGTGAAATAAAGGCACCTATGCTGAGGGCTGCGTGGTTCTGTTGGAAAGGTAGCCTAAAATTGCTGCAAGAGAGATTCAGAAGATGAGGTGGCCATGGTTACTCAAATATTTTTCCTCTAGAGTTTTTTTTTTTTTTTTTTTTTTTTTTTTTCCTGAAAAGACCACAATCTCCTTCTTCATTAGCCAACTCTTCACTCTATCTGATCGGAGGACCCTCCCACCTTGGGCACTCCTGACCTTCCAGTTAATTTTGAGAGCAACTGCTGAGTACATTTCCAAGCCTCATCAAAGAGAGGAAGTGTGGAGGGGGAGGGCAGCCACCTTCCTACTGAAAAAGAATAAGCTAAAGAGTAAGGAAATTCGAGTTGTGGTTTTAGAAAAAATCCTCCTAGGAGATGTCAGGTACTAGATTCCCAGCAATGACTCCATTCAGCTGGATTTATTAATTTAATGTTGAAGTGAGGTCAGCACCAAGGAGTAGATTGAACTATTCTTGTCCTTTAGTCCAGACAGGTTTTCGTGACTGAGATCCCACAGCAGCAAAAGAATCCAAATCAAGCTTCTGTGTAAGATGAGAGCCTCCCCCAGGCACTGTCAGTGAGGGCAGCCTGGCTCTCTTCCCCTCACCCCACCCCAGAACTGCCTGCCCTCAGGGCTCTGTTTGGCCCTCACTTCTCTTCACTCAGTCAGAGCCAACCTGAGTCCTCAGCTTTTGGAAAATGAGAGAGCCGTGGAATGGACTCACACCGCGAATCTGTCAACAGTTTGAGAAAGGCTGGTATCTTCAAGGCCACCAAGATTGTCATGGAAGAGAGAAATAAAACCCCAGGTCTGGGATTTTTGTATTATTATTATTATTATTATTATTGTTGTTGTTGTTATTATTATTATTTTGGCATTGCTTTCAGTTTTTGACATACCACTTAAATATGTCAAATCTGGAAGCTGGAATTATCCTTAAGGACACCCTACCATACCGTGTGCCAGCATTGCTGTAGGTCAGGTGGAATTTCAGCCAAAAGATCCCAGCGGGACCCACAGCAGAGTTCTTAGCCAGCTGCTCTGGCCCCAGCTTGCTTCCGCACTCCTCTGCCTCACTCATACCCCTCTGGGCATCTCCTTCTAGTGCCCATCTGTTGAAGGATTAGTTTCATTTTATTCCAGGTACCTCTCTTTTGCAGTTCTAAAAGGTTTTTCTTTTGTTGATAGGGGAAACAGAAAAAAAAAAAAAAAAAGACTCCATTTTATCCCCCTTCATATGGCCCTTATAAGAAAACACCCAGTGGCCCAAATCTATCAGGTCTTTAGTGACCCAAAACTACAATGTCCACATATCAATGACTCAAAGCATACACCCAGGGCAATAGCCAGGAATGGCCACTGTAGATTTCACTTAGTGCAAGGGAAGAAGGGATGAAGTAAAGGTGGGTAAAGATCCAGAACCCTCTGGGAAGAAATCATCAAAGAGAGAAGAGCAAGAAGGGGAGTCCCAAATATAGCTGGGGCCACCAGGCATTCTTAGGTCAATGATGTGAATAGCTTCCCAACTCATGCAAGTAAATAGCATCTTCCTCGGTAATCACCTGGGAAGATGAGATCCTTATTTCAAAAGAGGAGCACTTTGTTATAAATATCCAAGAAGCCCTCTATAGCCTGTAGGTTTTATACTTTATTATTCTGGGTGTCCTCAGTAATGGCAGATCTTTTCAGGACACCTTTGATGATGAACAAGTCTAAAATCACTTGAAGTGAAGCCTAGCCAATAAGCTGAACAGTTCCAGGTGAGGTCAAACTCCAGGTGTGGCTCCTTAGTGATTTTCCCTTACCCTTGTAAAACCACCCCGAAGGTAGGACGCCAGGCTTGTGAGGTGCTGATCATCATGCCCACCAGTCAACATGATCTTGGCAGTGTTTGGTCAGTGTACCAAGTGCATTATCTAGCAGGGTCAGTGCCACTGACAGAAAAAGTCCGTATCCTTTGAAGACAACTTTTCTGGGTCTGTGGCAGCCTCATGTTTGAGTCCCGAGTCTTGTTTCCAACCCTAGCTCCCCATTAGAAGTCCTTTGCCAGTCCTCCTCAAACCTAGTGTTCAGGGCCACAAGGGATTCCTCCAGATAGCCCACTGCAGCTCTGTGCCTCCCTCTAAATCACCCCAACAGGGAATACTTCGGCAAAAACGGAGCGTTCCCTCCCTAATCTCACGTGCCTGGCTACTCCTCTTAACAACCTAGAATGTATTCTTCCACTTTTTTTCTCTTTGGGGACTGTTAAGCCTGCTCTTGTACCTAAGTCAATGACCTTATTTTGCATGCTATACAGAATCCACTGCAGTGGCCACAACGACGCACCCTCAGCAGAGCCTTAAGTAGGTTGTGATTATATTGGGCCAGGATGGCTTAATTGCTAAGTCTGGAGATCTTGTAGTGCAGCCACAACCAGAGTGAGCTGGAGGACAAGCAAGGCTGTACTATTGGTCTTGTCCATGTGGCAAAGTCAGCAGTGCTTACTGGTTCTAGGGCCAGGATATGGTCTGCGACCTGTCCTGGCTGTGCCACCTGGGCCAAGTCCCTCAGGTCTTCAACTTCATTACCCAGTGAAGACAGAGTTGGAACTAGAGGGAAAATGCCTAGGGAACTAATCTGTAATGGACTGGAATAGAGAAAATTGTATTGATCAGTATTCCACTCAGGGAGCATCCTGAATGTTTAGAGGAATACTTTGATAAGCTGCTGGGTGTTCAAGAGGCAGAAGAGCATTTCTGTGTTATATATTTGCTGCCTTGGCCTTCCCAGCATTCATTTCCATACCTTTTGGCACCAGAAGCCATATTTTCCTCGGGAGACTGCTTCCCCTACTTCCAGTAAATGTGGTTTGGGAATTAGACTCCCATATGGTTGGACTCCACCAGGCTTTAGGAGTTGGCATGTGACCTAGGCATGGCCAATCAGAGCAGCCCATCCATCTGGTTATAGTAATTGATTTCTGGTTGAACAAATGACCCAAATCAATTCTGTTTTTCAGTTCTTTGGGGATATTGTTGGGGACTGTTAGAGAGACTTCCCGCTGTGGCTGCTGAGAAGACATGACGGAAGCCAAGACCTTCTTGTGGTCTCTTGACACCATCAATACGAAGACCCTGCTAGAAAACGGAGCAGGAGAAATAAGGCCAGAGTTACAGAGCAGAAATGATGAGTCTTAATGACATCATTTAAGGCCCTAGATCCATCTAGGCCCCAAATGAGATGCATCCTTGAACTTCTTTAAATGAATTAATACATTCCCATGTTTGCTTAAGCCTGTTTTTTTTCAGTCACTTATGCTAAAAAAAAAAAACTTGACTAATATAACTACCAATGCGGAATGCTTGGGCAACAAAAAATGACAAAGCTGGTCTTCTACTGAGAAGACATTAAAAGCTGGGGTGATACCTCTAGTATTCTGCCCTTCCCTCACAAAGGGCTCATTCTCTCAACTCTAAATCAATACTGAACAAATATTTAAAGAACATAATTTGAAAGGGCACCAAGTTATGACCTGCTAGATATATTCACTCACATGTCATGGTTCAGAGCTGACAGGACCAAAAGTTTTGAGTTCATGTTCTAGTTTCTCCACTGATCATGTGACTTTGAGTGAGTTTCACAGCTTCTCTAAACCTAAATACAATATATGTGCCTGTGAGGATGAAATGAGATAATGTTCATGGAAGTGTTTTGAAATCCAAGAAACAGGGAAAACCTGAACACTTGACACCTTGAAAGGCTACTGCTTTGTAGAGGAAGACATCCTGAAGGAAGAAAGCAGCACTTTTATCTCAAAGGCAGAAGGCTCAATTTAAACATTTCAGTACAGTAGTCCCTCTATATTGTGGTTCACTTAACGCAGCCTCACTGTATTGCGGGATTTTTAAAAATATTATATTTATCGCGGATTTTTCGCTATATCACAGGATTTTGCGGTACTGTAAATACTAAAATAAATGTAAGGTTCCTACTTCGTGGATTTTTACCTATCGCGGGGGTGAGGGGTCTAGAACGTAATACCGGCGATAAGTGAGGGATCACTGTAACAACAGATCAGTGACGCCAAGTGGAACTTCATTTCTTTGAATGATGATTGAGAATGACTCAATAACTGGATTGACCTTGTCTTCCTCCTTCTTCTCCCTCCTAAACTACCCCCGACCCACACACATACAAGCAAAGTTTGTGTCAAGAAGTTCAAACCTTCCAGACCATTCCAGAATAATCACATGACCAGAGTAGGTAACCAAGAGCGAACTATTACTGGGGAGAAAATAATTAGATAAGGCATAGGACCTCTTTTAAACATCTAAAATTTTCATATACCTGTTTTGTACATGATAGAATTTGTTGATTGAGAAAGTACTTAATGAAATAAGTATGAATTAAGTAATGCTTTAAAATGAATTCATGGATTACTTATAATAGCAATGGTTCTTAACATTAGCAAAGAGAGTCACAAAAGAACGGACAAGTCGTATTATGTGTGTTGTGTTCACAGTCCTCTAGGGGCACATGATTTCCCTGGCAAACAAATATGACAAGCAGGACAGCTGCCGAGGGACTGGAGCAGCTGACCCGCTGCCATTCCCAGGGCAGCCCCCCTTGTTTCACCAAAGCTCTTTCCAAGGTATTGTTAACGAAGGCACTGCACTCACCACATGCTCTTTTGCTCTGAGGTTGAGCTGTTTTCCACTTCCTTTTGCACTCTTCTTCCTCTCAGGTAGTTAGTTGGTCAGGGAGTTCTAGTTCTCTTCATTACTTCCTACCCTGGGCCGCAAATTCAAGTCTCTGACCGAATCTTTGTTGCTATTTCACCTTCTGAACTCCCAAAAGGCAAACCTCAGGACTGCAAGTAGCACCTACTCAGATTGTCAAGAACTGCAAAAGTTTATTTATCCTTGACATATAGCAGCGAGTTTCAACCTCTTTCATCCCATGGCACACCTAATTACTAAAACCCTGTGGCCAGCTAAAATATATAGTTTTTGCCGATCCTGACCAAAAAAAAAAAAAAAAAAAAAAAAAAAGGTATCATTTTGATTCATTCACACCAGATGGCTATTGTTGGGTTGGTTGTTGTCATTTTTTAATTTGACAGTCTAAGGGAAAAGAGGTCAGTGCCCCTGAAGAGTCAGGTATTGCATGTTTTAAAAATTCATGCAGCCCACCAGTTGAAAATCACTGATGTACAGCTTTAAAAAGCACCCATGTTAAGTTCTACATTTTAAAGAAGACACCCAGAGAGTATTTGAAGAGACTCTTTTCTGGAAAGCCCATCAACAGAGAAGCAGGGGTGGCAAGGACTTGTTTTAAGTGCAAGCGTCTCTTTTTAAAAGCCCATTTAAAAAGCCCAAGCTCTCTTCCTATTCCCAGGTCTGCTGCTTCCAGGACCCTGTCTTTGTACTTTGGTAGTAACTGCTGGCAGGTGGTGCCCCTGTCAAGAGTTCTCTGAAAACCCAGGTGTTTGGGGGCTAAGGCTTGGCCTAAGAAGTATGGCCAACCATTTCTCCATGATACCCCCTCTCCAGGAGTTTCTTCCTGACCCATTACCAAGACTTAGACTAAGCTTCCACAACACTCTGTCACTTTCCCTGGACACCCCCTTGCCCCCAGACAATAGAACTACACACATCTGACCTCTTCTTGCTGAGAGCTCAAGTGGGCTCCACTGCCAGGTTAAGGCTCTGAGCCAAAAAGAAAACAATGTGACTCTCAAGAGATTGAAGACATTGTAATTATTGCAAGATAAAAAAAACCAAAAAAACAAATAAGAGTCCCAGCCTATCCACATACCTGACCTCTCTAACTCTAAGAAGCCCAGACAAGAAGTTAGATGGTATAGGGCTGGGTGGGGCTGTGGCCATTGACTTGAGGCTCATGCTGTGGGGGGTTAATGCTATAGGGCTGGGGCAAGGGTTAGTTAGACATGAGCTTGGATTTCCCACCAGGTTCCATGTAACTGCTTGGCTTCTCACAAATGGTAATAAAAAATGGAACCATTTATCTTTTCCTAAAAAGTCCTATTATACCAGGAATCCTCAGAGTACAATCAGCAGAATAAGAGCACTGCATGCAATTCTTTTGGTGGTGGTGGTGGGGGGGGGCAGGGCATGGAAAGTTCCATGATCAAGTCAGCTGAAAGAGTGGTAGGTTAAACAAAGACAGTTTCGAGCCCACACTGCGCTGAGTATTAAGCAGTTTCTGACCAAAAATGGCCATGACCCCCATGCCCTGCCCTCCCTACTCACTGCCCCAAGTGACTTTTTTGGTTTTCCCAGAAGAAAAAAGTACTCAATGAGAAACATTTTGCCGATGTGGAGTAGGTGAAACAAAAAACAGCAGCAGCACTAAAAAGCATCAAAACTGACAAGTTCAAAAACTGTTTTGAGTGGTGGAAAAACGTCTCGACAGGTGTATTGCATCAAATGGAGAATACTTTGAAGGTGACTTGAAGTTTAAACTTGTAAGAATAGATAAATTTTTATAAATAAATTCCAGTTTTGGGGGGGGGTACCCCCTTGTGTGTGTACATATGTAATAGAACTATAAAAACAAAATAGTGCAAATTATTTGAAAGTAAAAGAAACATCACACTCCCATTCTAATACTGTCATCACATACTCACATATGTCTTCATTGCTCTTCCATAGGTAGCTCTTTATGTTATTTTAATTCTTGTATTCCTGGAAATGGAAAAAGAAAAGTTCTGATCTTTGTTCCCCATTCCTGAATCTGCCTCTCCAGGGGCTGTGAAAGGAAGAACCAATGGAGAGCACCAGCTGACATTGCATGGAGACTCCCTCTTTCCTTTAGGTCGGCCCCCTACTCTTCCTCCTGGCCCACAACCCACAAGCTGCTCCCACACCCGGAACTGGTCACAGCCAATTCTCCTTCCTACGTTATCATCCTGGGCATGCTCCCACTTTTAGCTCAAGAATACAACTGGCTAAAATGAACCTTTGCCTTCTTGATACAAAGATCTTGCCTTCGTTAGGCATCATCTGTTGAATTGAATTCATCCTTGTCCACCCAATTCTATACTTTAATGCTGAAAGATTTTGGATGGTGAAAGACGGTAGTGGGTTTTGTGGGAATATTTAGGGAATTAGGTAATGTAACCTACAGTAGACAACTGTTGTGTCTGCCTTCCCAGTGTCTGCTCTCTTCTTTGTAAAAGCATTCAGCTTTTCCTTTGGAAATCACCTCTTAATCCACATGATTGGGCAAGGCTGACATCACTACCACACCAGGGAGAGAACCCGTGATCATCTAAGCATGCTGGAGTCAGCAGAGGGAGACATAATTCTGGGAATTTATTTTTAAGTATCGGGTAACGAGAATCAGTCCACTATGATTGCTGAGCAAATGGAATATTAAAGAGAATGCTTCCTGGAGGAGGAAGGGAACACTGAAGAATGCAGAGCTGAGATGGAAGCGAGTTTTCTGATGACAATGTACTTTTTTACACTGTACTTGTAGACTACATTGTAGTCTGATAATATTGCACTTCCCTGGTTTGGTTTGTACACACAGAACCTCTGGGATCTGACAGTCCTGCCCATTCATTTCACCCTCAAGAGGATGGATCCTGTTGGAACATGGTGAGCTGCAGAGAGATGCCTGTAGGCCCTCTTTTTACTCTGTAACATTTGGCATGGGGCAGTTGATCCCAAAACACATGCAGGTGCCATAGCTTGTCTGTGGTCTTCTAGCTGAATGTATACAAGAACCAGATGTAAATACAGACCCTGTAACTCAGGCTGATATTAATCTGTTAGGCGGGAGACTGCTCTGAATCCCCACCAGGGATTGAAGTTAAAAAGAACCCTAAGCATTTAATATATAACCATTATATTTCATAAATCCTCTCAATACCAGGGTGGATAGTAGATATTTCCCATTTTGCAGATGAAACTAATCTCAGGTGAAGGACCTGTCCAATGCTATGTATCTACTGACACAGCTAGGATTCAAACATAAGTCTCTTTCCTAACCCTGTGTTACTTCCACAATGCACTACTGACACACAAGAAACCAAAATCAGCCCTGGCCGGGTAGCTCAGCTGGTTAGTGTCGTCCCAATATGCCGAGGTTGTGGGTTTAATCCTCAGTTAAGGGCACATACAAAGAATCAATCAACAAATGAATCAAGAAGGGAAAACAAATTGATGTTTCTCTCTTCCTCCCGAAAATCAATTTAAAAAATAATAAAAAAAAAAATAGTTTTCAAGAACTTTAAAATCATAGCAACACCAAACCTAAAAACCGTCCCCTTGCTGTGGTGACAGGATATTCACAGAGCAGACATGTGAAGTTGTGTGGGTATTGCTGGGCTAGTTCATTTTCCTTTGTCTTCAAGTTAGCCTCTGGTTTCTAGAAATTCACCTACTTTTATCAATTTGAATATACATTTCCCAAACTGTAGGACAAAGTATTAATCAAACTGCATATTTAGAAATGGGGAGGAAACACAGAAATAGTGCCTAGAGACCTCAGTGAAAACATCTCAATGTTTAAAAAATAACCATGCCTGTTGACCTTCCTGCCACTCCCAATAAACATCTTAAAATGGGGGAGGGGTAGAGTTGTGATGAGGGGAATCTTTATTTTTCTGGCACCATCTCATGCATTTACCCCAATTCCACAGAGGAGGTCAAGTGTGGAGAGGTGAGTTATTTAATGTCATCACAGCTAGTCAGTAGTCAAGCTGGGCCAGAAAGCCAGCTGTGCCTCACCTCCTGAGATCACCACCACCTCCTCCACAGACCCAACAGCAGGGTCTCAGCAGAGCAGGATGCACAACCAGAACCATGAGCATCAGGAGGACCAGAAGAACTCTGACCTGGCCCATCAACAGGTGCCATCCCAAGGCCCATGCTTGAGGCTCAGGGTCAGAATCTGACATGTATGGGCCAAATGTGACAAAGAATTAAAGCAGTCCCAAACCTTGGCAGCCCCTGACAAAATGACAGCTGTTATTTGCTTGAGTAAAGGAATGATGTGGCTTGGCCTCCATAAGATGCCAAACATTGATAAATTGTTCCATTCAAATGTCTTCTTAGAGCTAGCCAACTGCAGTACAAAAAAGCCCTGGTGTGCCTATTGGCATTCCCATGAACTATCAGTCACTTCTGTAAAACAGGCCAGAGTTGTCTGCACATGGACACTAAGCACAAGTTGCTACTTGTCTTCCACTCTGGGCCAGGTGAGGAACAAGGGAGCTCTGGGTTGGGCACATGGCCTGTGGTGCTGCTTTCCCATTCATTACAGCCTGGCGAAAATTGCCCACGGGCACCTCCACAGGTCTTCAACGAAGTACCAATAGGAACATTCAATGGAATCCCCCATTGTAACCCCATCACCATGACCAAGGCCCCCAATAAATGCATTTCTGCACCCTACCTTGGTCCTCCCCTCACCTTACTCAGGTGAATCTCTCGGGCACAGCCAAAACTGTGGTAATTTGTTTCCCTGACGCTTCCTTTTCTTTGTGTATTTTTTATTTTACCCACTTATTCAAGCCTCTACTTCATCCTGCCTACTTCTTGTCCTGCCTTTAGAACCATCAACTCTTCCCCTCAGTCACCATACAATTAACTACCAGCACTGGCCTCTCCTAGGAGTCTCCCAACACAAAAGACCTAATGGTAAATGGCCACCTCATGGTGAAAGGACAGGCAACATGGTGCAACTTAAGTGTTGGGTATTTTTTGTTGTTGTTGGGTCTGTAATCAGTGATGTCCTTCACCACTTTCTATCAGAAAAAATAAAACAAACAACAAAACAACAAAAACCCACAAGGGTTAGCTGTCCTACGAGGGCAATTTGATTTCAGCAGAGCCTCCTGTTGCTCCTTCCCCACCAGCATGTCACGTTGCAATACCCTAGCTTCCTCCTACCCTCTATCAACTTTTCCTGATGAATATGGTAAAATAATCATGATGGAGGTTGGCTGGCTGTTGAAGGGTGTTGAAAGGCAGAAACAGGGCCTGGTATACGACAGGAAGGCAGAGACAATGATTCTGCCTTGACCCCAATAACGTCACACTTAAAAAAAAAAAATCACTAGTTTCATTGAGGGGTCTATCTCAGAGTGGTCTATCTCTGTCAAGGAGAGCAGACAAGCCACGGCAGAAAATCAAGCCCCAAGTCCTAGAATCTCTCATCAAACTACCCAGGGATAGTTGGACCATCAGGGGCTAAGAACAAGGCAGAGACCACAGGAGCTGAATGTCACTGAGATATATCAGCAACGTGCACAGGATGGCCTTCTTTCCAAGAAGTGGTATTGTTTCTCTCGGGCATTTGAGAAAAGGGGGGCTGGGAGCAGGTTGTTTAAATATTGAATTTGTCCTCCTTTTGGCAGTATCATCCCCACTGCTGCCTAATATCCCTACTCCAAAAGCAGCTGTGCCAGATGGAAGGCTGGAAGCCAAGAGACACTTCCATGTTTATAGCAGATAGGAGCACATGTACCTTCTACTGCTTACAATGATCTGCCTGGAGTCTACATGCCACCCTAAATTGAATGACCAGCAGTACCATTTCCACAGCTTCTTTTAAGAGACAGAAAGCTCCTACAGAATAGTATTTGAGCCCCTTAGTTCTGAATCCAAGCGTTGGGAGATCTGGGTTCCAATGTCAGCAGCACTGAATAAGACTGTAATGTGTGGTATGCAAAATTCTCAGGTGACTGAGCAAAATTCCCAGCCGCTGGCTATTAACACACTAATCTAGGTTCTGCTGTGATCAAGTGACCGAATGATAGGGAGATTATCTAGAGGGGACTGTGATATGAGTCATTTAAAAGCAATGTTTTCAAAATAAATAAATAAATAAAACAAAATAAAATAAAAAATAAAAGCAATGTTTTCTTCAGCTGATACCACAAGAGGAAGTCAGATTCAAAGTGCGTGAAAAATCTGGTGCAACAGAAGGATCTGATGCACCACTGCTGGCTTGAAGATGGAGAAAACCAAGTTATAAGAAATGTGTACAGTCCCTGTAAGCTGAGAGCTAGCCCCAGCCAGCCACAAAGAGCTCCAGTCCTTCAACCTGAATCCTGCCAGCTGAGGGAACTGGAAGCACATTCTTTCCCAGAGCCCAACCTGGTTGACACCTTGATATCAGTCCTGAGACCCTAAACAGGGAACATAACCAAGCCCACCAGGAGGACCTCTGACTTACACAACTGTGAGATGATAAATAGGTTGTTTTAAGCTGCTAAATTTGAGTTAACTTGTTATGCAGCAACAGAAATAAATACAGCAAGTAAAGCTGTCCAAGTAGAGCGCACAGTTCAGAATGTCTGGCCTTCTTCAATGTTAGCCTTCCACCTCCACATCCTCCCACACCCCGAGTCACAGGAGCACAGACTTCCTCTGGCCCCTTTCACTGAAAAAGAAAAGGGCACCAAGAGAACTGAGGAGGCAAAGACTTTTCATACTTCAAAAGCCCACCCTGGGTAGAGAATGCCATGTGGAATTCTAGTAGAAAGAAGTAGACCTTCTCCACTTCTACCAACTCCAACGCTATACTCACAACCCTGAGTGTTCTTGCACATTCTTGCTGGGGAGGCCTTTGCCTGTACCCTTTCTCATTCCTGTGTGGGGAGATGACATAATATCCATATCTGGAGCAAGAGCAGGTGTGCTGTAAGAGGCAGAGTCCTCAAGGCCCCAAGAATGCATGTTCCTTGGCTGTGACGCAAACCCACATCTGCCTGAGACCCTCCAGGTCACCACTCTGGGACTTGGTAAACAGGAGAAACCAATGCAAACATGAAGCTCTTGCTGTTTGCTGTGCTCTGAGGAAGAGTTCATTGTCTCTGACCAGGGACGCTCATGTTTTCTGCTAGCATCCATGAAACAGTAATAACCTAACTTATTAGCTAATAAGGTAAAATTCCAGACTCTGACACTATTACATCTTTAAATTGGGAGATCTAATGTCTTTACATTATAAATATCAAAGGAACAAGTAACTTTTTAAAATTTTCTTGTGGAGATAAAATCTACATCACATGGTCATTGTGAGAATAAATTTTAAAAATGTATGGCACACCTGAGATATAGAAAATACCCAATAACTTTAATTGGACTCCTGCCCTTCCCAGGCACTCATCCCCCACATACACATACAATGAACCAGACAGGGAGCAGACTCTCTCTCCAAGATAGCAGAGTCCATTCCAAAGACAAGGGATGAAAGTCTAATATACCATTTTCTGAAATTTGTACAATGCTGCACTTACTCATAGAGTTTCCACTGATATTCTTTCATTTAATCCCTACACAGAAACCAAGGTTCCAAGAGGTCAATCCCTGCAGAAAGAACAGTAACAGACACTACAGGTCTGGAAAACGGCCACACAACAGGAGTCCAGGGACGTGGGCTGAGGAAGCATGGCTGAAATGCGGCTGGGACGTTGGTGTAGCAGCATGGCTGGGTCCTGAAAGCATGCTCTTTGTCCAGGTAAGCTGTGGGAGGGAGCTCCTGTCATGACAGGACCTCCTGAGGAATGTCAACACCACTGGAGAAATGGCTGGAAACCACATGATACAAAATGTCTTTTATTTGAATATTCTGATTGTTTTTAAATAGAAAAATTTTAAAAGGCCTTAATATACGAGGCTATCCTGTCCTGGATGAATCTGGACTTGGTTCCCTTTGGGTCCTTGGCAGCTTCTGCACTGTCTGTAGGCATCAGGGCCTTTGATCCGGTGACAGTATCACTTGAGGGTCTTGCTAAGGTTGGAGAAGCCAATGCCGACACAGGTCATCAGCACTCTATCGCCCCCCTTGCGTTCTTCATCACATGACTTGATTTCAATTTTAAACATAACCTGAAAAAAGCTCTTCAAATGCCGCAAAAATTCTATCCTAAAAAAAAAAAAGAGGGAGAAATAAAAGAGGAATTAAGACTTTTTTTAAAAGAACTTTCCTTTCACCTAGAACCCAAGCTTTTAATTTCCCAGATCAAGAGGAGTGACCAAAATTAAGAAATTCTCATCAGGGCTGATTAAATCATATTTATTTATAGCTTATGAATCTCCAAAGAGGATCTGTATTTGTGCAGAGATGCACACAAGATGAATTTTAAAAAGTTAAGAGGTTAGTACATGACACGTAACAGGTAAGTTTTGTCCTACACACTTGTTACAGTGGAAACAAAAATGATGGTAATCTTTGAGTGGCTCCTGCAAAGAGAGAAACATAGTTATGATTCATAGCATGAAGCGGTAAAACCAAGCAGAATGGCTACTGCTGACGCCAATATAGAGAAGTCTTTATTTTCACTCCTCAGCCTCAACAACACTTAACAAATATTTATCGAATGCCTACAATGTGCCAGGCATTGTTCTTGGCGCTCGTGATGTTACAGTCAACTAAAAATCCTCTCTCACATGAAGTTTTCAACCTAGTGGGGCAGACAAGGTAAGTTAAATATTCTTGAAAAGGGAAATTTAAATAGTATAAACAAGGCAGATGGGGAAGAAATGTGGTTAAAGAATATCTGTGTGTATATGGCAAGAGGCAATATTAAAATAAGGTGACCAGGGAAGAGCTCACAATAAGTACAGCGAGAAGTTTCATGGGGCTGTTTCTTGTTATCTCCCTTAAGAAAAAGCTGTGGCTTCATCCTAGAAGTACCTTGGGAACCACAATTCTACGCAAGGACCATGGTCTGGGTATGTACTCTTCTACTGGTCTGACCTAACAGATCTAGCATCATCCCAGGTACCCTGACTATAACACTCACCTGGAGAATTCATTAAACATACAGGTTGCTGAAGGCTCTGATCAACTGACAACTGATAGAGAAGACATGTCCACGTTGAAGAGCCCAGAACACAGGTCACATGCAAAAAGTCCCCTCTCCACTCTTTTTCAGGCCCTGTCTCCAGTGCACAGGGGCCAGAAATCTGTTATTCACAAGCGTCCCTGGTGATTTTTATCAGGCAAGTTTGAAAAATACTGGTTTATTTAAGAACAGATGTTCTGCATATCTGTAATAAAGTGTCCCAGAAATATTGTATTGTGCTCCTTGCCAATTGAACTGTTCCAAGCCCCTACCCCAGCCAGATGGGTCTCAGCCCCAAATGAACATAGAATCACCTGAGCTTTCAAAATACTGATCCTGACATGCAGATCAATGGAACAAAATTGAGACTCAAGAAATAAACACACTCATTTATGTTCAACTGATTATCAAAAAGGGTGCCAAGATGAGTCAACTAGGAAGGAATAACCTTACCAACGAATGGTGCTGGAACAACTTCACATAGGCCCTTTCTTCACATCACACACAAAAACTAACTCAATATGGATTAAAAGACCTGCATGTAAGTGCTAAAATGATGAAACTCACAGAAGAAAACAGGAGTAAATCTTCATAATCTTGGGCTGGTTTCTTAGGACACAAGAAACAGTGATGAAAGAAAAACAAATTGGACTTATCAAAATTAAAATATTTTGTGGACACTATCAAGAAAAGTGAAAATATAATATAATCCTCAGGATGGGAGAAAATATTTGCAAATCATGTATCTGACGAGAGAGAATCCTAAAAGCAGCAAGAGAGAAACAGCTAATAACATACAAGGGAGCTCCAATAAAACTATTATCAGATTTCTCAACAGAAATACTACAAGCCAGAAGGGAATGGCAAAAAATATTTCAAGCAATGAAAAACAAAGGCCTACAACCAAGACTACTCTACCCAGCAAGGCTCTCATCCAAAATGAAAGGTGAAATAAGGAGTTTCCCAGACAAAAGAAGGCTAAAAGAATACACTGCCACCAAACCAGCATTGCAAGAGATGCTTAAGGGTCTGCTTTAAGGTGAAGAAACAGAGACAGAGAGGAACACAGGTACAAAGGGGAAAAATGACAATGAATAAATACCTATCAATAACAACCCTAAATGTAAATGGACTAAATGCACCAATCAAAAGACACAGGGTAGCTGAATGGATTAGAAAGCATGACCCACATATATGCTGTCTACAGGAGACCCACCTGAGAACAAAAGATCTACAGAGACTGAAAGTGAAGGGATGGAAAAAATTATTTCAAGCAAATGGACATAAAAAAAAGCTAGGGTAGTAATACTTGTATCAGACAGACAAAGCCCAGAGCGAGTACTGTTACAGAAACAGGGGTGTTCCGAAAAACCCCATAGTTTGCGGCTGGGGGATGGGGAAAAGGAAGCAGCTTTTAGAATGCCTCCACATGCCTGAGGCTGGTGGCTAGTGTCTTTCTTATGCAAAATGGCTTTAATGCATCCAAAGCCTCAGGTAGATGGGAGGGGACTTGGACCAGGGGATGGTATGGAGAAAGCACAAAGATCCTGCGTGAGGTTCTGTGAATGGTCAGAACTGGTTACTGCACCCGCTGCATCAGAAGACGTAGTCAGGGATTTAAAAATAAGCGGCAGACATTTTAGCCAGGCTGACTATGTGCATTTAACTGGGGCTGAGGCTGACTGTGTGGATTTGACTGAGGCTGAGGCTGAGGCTTACTTTGTGGATTTGACTGGGAACAGACTGACCATGTGGATTACAAAAGGACTAACTATGCAGTTTACAAGGAGGCCAAGAATCCACGAGGTTCTGGATTAAAAGCTGGTGGACCCCATAACACAGACGAGGTCTCCCCAATCAGAACTGAGTGATTGGCAGCTGCTGGTAAAGCTGAACTGTGTCTGGAAAGTAGGGAAACAGTTTCTCTAACTTTTCTAAAGCTAGCCTGGTTTGGTAGTGGGGAGGCAAGGATATGTGTTTATGGGTGTTTTAAAGAACATAAGACTTAACAACAGAAATCCACAAATAACTAAATCTAAATAACAGTTAAATAAACAATTCTTTTTCTTTTCACTAAACTCTGGTATTGAGAGTTATAATTTTGGCGGCGGGCAATCGGGCCCCTAACTAAAGAGCCCGTGGGTTTGTTTTCAATTGGAGCAGCCCAGGCGTTCTGTAACAGTACCAGGAAGGAAATAATCAAGATCAGAGAAGAATTATCATGACATAGAAACTAAAAGAACAATTCAAAGGATTGATAAAACCAGCAGCTGGTTCTTTGAAAAGATAAACAAAATTGACAAGCCTTTAACTAGACTCATCAAGAAAAAAAGAGAGGACCCTAATAAATAAATCAGAAATGGAAGAGGAGCAATTACAACCGATACCACAGAAATACAAAGGATTAAAAGAAATTACTATGAACAACTATATGACAAGATATTTGACAACTGGGTGAAATGGACAAATTTCTAGAAATATATAATCTTCCACAACTGAATCAAGAAGCAGAAAACCTGAGTAAACCGATAACAACTAGTGAAAATGAAGCAGTAATCAAAAAACTCCCGGCACACAAAAGCCCTGGACTGGATGACTTCACGGGCAAATTTTACAAAACATTTAGGGAAGAATTAACTGCTATCATTCTTAATCTATTCCAAAAAATCCAAGAAGAGGAAAGACTCCCAAACTCTTTCTATGAGGTCAGTATTACCCTGATTCCAAAACTAGGTAAAGATGCAACAAAGAAAGAAAACTACAGGCTAATATCCCTGATGAACATAGATCCTAAAATCCTCAAAAAAATATTGGGAAGCTGGACCCAGCAATACATTAAAAAGATCATACACCACAATCAAGTGGGATTCATCCCTGGGATGCAAGGATGGTATAATATTCACAAATCAATAAACATAATACATCACATCAACAAAATGAAAGACAAAAATCACATGATCACGTATCTGGTGAGGTTTCAATATCTAGAATAAAGAATCCTTACAACTCAATAATAAAAAAACAAAATAACCTAATTTAAAAATGAATAAAGAATATATATAGACATTTCTCTAAAGATGACAAGCACAAAGCCAATAAGCATTTGAAAACATGTTCAACACTGTTAAGTCATAGGGAAATGAAAATCAAAATCACTATGAGATACCATTTCACAACCATCAGGATGGTTACAATAAAAAAGACAGATAAAAACTGTGTGTTAGAAAACCGAAAATTGTCATCACTGTGGAAAACAGATTGGTAGTTCCTCAAAATGTTAAACAAAAGAGTTATTGTATGATCCAGCAATTCCATTTTTAAATATTACACAAAGTAAATAAAAATATACACCCACACAAAAACCTGTGCACAAATGTTCAAAACAGCATTATTCATAACAGTCAAAAAGTGGGACCAACCCAATGCCCATCAACTAATGAATGGAGAAACAAAATGTGGTATATATTCATATAATGGAATATTGTTCAGTCATAAAAAGGAACAAAATACTGACACATGCTACAATATGGATGAACTTTGAAAACATTATAGTAGGTGAAAAGAAGCCATTTACCAAGAAACTCATATTGTCTGAGCCTATTTATATGAAATGGACAGAAGAGGCAAATCTATTATAGAGACAGAGGCAGATTAAAGGTTGCCTGGGGCTGGGGAGGAGTTGGAGAAATAGAGAACCACCATGAATGGGCAAAGGATTTCTTTCCGGGTGGTGAAAACGTTCTTAAAATTAGAATGTGGTTATATTCACACAACTTTGTGAATATACTAAAAACCACTGAACTGTACATTTTATCATTAAAAAATTTTTATAAGAGTTTATTTGAGCCAGTCTGATGATATATGATGGGGAACAAGATTTTAAATGCTCCTAAACTGTACACTTTGATGGGTAAACTGTGTGGCATATGAGTTATACTCAATAAAGCTACACACACACACGTGTGTGTGTGTGTGTGTGTATATATATATATATATATATATATATATAGTTTGTTAATTTAAAAAAAGTATTGATCCTGGCCCACCCTCATAGCATATACCAAACTAAGTATAAAGCCTACTGCAATGAACTTTCCCCTCTTTCTTTTCCTCTGTTCTAGTCGATCTAGTTAATGGAGGGAAAAGCAAAAAGGAGAAAAGGGGGCCGGAACAATTCCTCACCCTGTCCAGCTGACGTGACCTGCAGGCATGTCAGGGGTTAAGGGATGAAACAGGAACTGCCCTAGAGAGTAGTTCTGGTAAGCTGCATGCTCACAGATAAATTCCTCACTTCCTTACTCTCTCTTCCACCTAAGATTGTGGCACTTCATCTCTATCTTTAAAATAACATACCATTTGTCAACTCTTCTACAAAGCTTTTCCCTGGCCAATAAACCTCCTGAATTCTTGGCTCTGCCTGCAGTATCTAATTAAATGCTTATGTATAGCTGTCTCAAAATTGCCCCCTCCCTCCCCCTTCGTAAATTATATAAGCATCTCAGAGGCAATGACCTTAAGATATCATTGAAACCCATTATACCTGCTAGGCATTATGTAAGGCATTCAATAATGAGGGATGAAACAGAAATTAGGACGTAGGACTAATTTTGAGTAATGACTTCAACATTCTTAGCAAGTAAGGGCAGTCAGTTCTTCTCCAGCTGGCTTTCCTGTCTTAACTAACCAATTTTCAGTTTTTCGCTCTTCACCCCACCCTGTCCTAGGAAAAAAAGAAAACAAACATATCAAACCCACAGATAAACAGTCCACATCTGTGGGCAAAGCGTCCAGCTGGCGGCAGTGCAGACAAAGCCAGCCATCCCACCCACTCATCTGTACTCCAAGGAGAAAACAGCTTGTTCTCTCTCTCTCTCCCTGCTCTAATACAGGCCTGCTCCCAGAGCCTCCCAGCCTATTTCACCATGAATCGTTCAACTGTGCTAGAAAAGCCAGACACCCTGCCCAGCTGGCAGAACTCCTACGAGGCCTCAGCTTGCTTCTGATCTCTTGGAGAAGAACAGAAGAAACACAGGTTTGAGTGTGCAGCTGTAGATTTTTGCAGCTTTTGGGTATTTGTAGTCTTTGGAATAGTTAGGAAAAGCAAAGTCGGTTCCGTTTTTTTACGTAATGTTCTGCCAAGCCCTCAACCTGTCTGTATAAGGAAAAAGGATTAAGGTATCTTTCAGAATGTTCTCCCACCTCCAGCCCTACATTCTGTCTCCTATAGCTATCAAAAAGCAAACATGCTCAGAAGCTGAGGAATAACCACAGACAATATTAAATCCTAACAAATAGTCTCTTTAAGAAAATGAAAAACAGGGAATAAACTTGCCCCATATCGATACACAGCTGAGCAGTCATGTCCGGTGCTGATCCACATCCTTCTCCACAGCCCCACAGCTCAGCGTGGCTCCAGCCACACAGACCCCACGACGCCCCACCCCTTCCCTTTGCTTTTCTTCCAAACACATTCCATGGAGCCGCACTTGCTAGACACAACCACAAGGCCACACAGCCAGGCAAACGAGTGCTACAGCATTCTGAGGGCAGCTCTGCCCCCTAACAGAGGACCCCCCACGCAATGAGACTGGCAGCTTTTCAGGCTAACCGGATCAGGCAGCTAGGAGTGTGCAACTTCCATGTGAAGGACTTAAAGAACAATATCTGTAATAAACTTTTTTTTCCCAATGCAAAGTGATTTATTTAAAAACAACAACCAATAACAACGATGTCTTGTGAAAGCCTCCAGGCAGGTTTCAGAGAATCCTGGAACAAGGAGATAATTTTTCCTATGTATCTTCCAAGAGCGGGTTGTTCCCACCAGCACCGTTGGTCAACAGGTGAGAGCCACTGGGCTCAAAGTTATCTGTCCAGTGAATCCCAACTGCCCAGGACTGGCCAGGTCGCTGGGCCCTGCCCTTTAGAATACACACCTCACACCAGGTCCCTCTTCTGATACCTGCTAGAGAGTGGGGATGAGAGCAATGATAGGGAGCTCGCTCTCTCTGGCGGCTCCCAAACTAAAACAGAGGGTCCCAATTCCTGCTCCACCAAGCCACTCGGATACTGGAGACACCTACTTCTCGGGTCTCAGGAACGGATGGGAGATCCAGATGGGGCCCCTGTAATCCTTGTACCACAACTTTTAAATATATTGGTGGTGCTATTTCTGTCTAGTGGCTTTCCCAAAGCCCAGCTGGCTTCCGCTCTAAAACTAAGTCATTAAACTTGGTTATAAGGGCAGAGGAGACAGGCAGGTTGGCTGCACTGTTGGGAGATGTGGGTCCCAGGACAAGTTTGATTAAACACTCACTACGAGCAGGTCACTGACCTCTCTCTCAACTGAAAAGTACAGATATCACTTGCTTTTACCATATACCAAATATGTTCTGGGGTTCGAACAGCTTAATAAAGGTGACAGGGCTTTGCAGCATTTTAAACACAATTAAATCACAAGTGTAAGGTGGAGCAGTATCCTGCGAGCTCAAGAGAGCAGTTAAACAACTGAACTCAAAAGAGTTGTAGGCCTGACCAGCACATCAGTTTTCCTACATGACTTCATTCGATCTTCACACTGCTGTGAGACAGACAGGGTGAGCCAAGAACCCCCAGTCAGTCCATGTTTAGCAAGGACCCTTGGCTCTCATTCCCTAGCACATTACAAGTAGCAGAAAGAGGTCATTTATTAAAGTGACAAAAACCCCAAAGTGGCATGGTTCATTGTAGCCCTCTGAGGAAAGATAGGAGATCGTTTTAGGCAGAATTTGAAATGAGGACTCTCTGAAAAAAACACAGCATGGCTCCCTGCCTCAGGCAGGGAGGTATCTGGAGTCCGACACCGTGGATAGAATCCCAGCACTTATGTAAGAGCAGTGGGTCAGGGAAGCATGGACTCCGGACGAGACTGTCTGAGTCTGAATTCCACGTGCTGATTATGTGACCCTGGGTGTGTGACCCAACCTCTCTGTGCCTCAATCCCCACACCTGCAAAGTGGAGTGTGCAATAGCACCTGTCTCTGTCACCCTCATAGGGTTATTAGGAACACTAAATGAGTTCATATTTGTATAGCCTTAAAACAACATGTGGCCAACAGTAAATTCTGTGTTTGTTAAAGAAACACCTACATTACAGAATTCTCGGGAACAGTAAATAAGATGTGTGCAGTTTGTTTAGCAATATGACTGTAGGAAGCTAGTCATAAATTTAAAAATTAACAAATCTAAATTTATAGATATCTAAGCAAACAATTTACAGCTGACTTTAGGCTGGAAATTACCCAAAGCAAGTTTACCGGGCCTCCTAGTGTTCAAAGTGACCTTAGCAGGAGACTAGATTTCCCAGAGAGGGACAGGGCAAAGGAGGGTCTGGGTGGACACCGCAGTGTCCAGTGCAGACCAAGCTCTGCCAGGCATGCTGCACTGCTGACAACACTAAGTGCCTGGCCTTATTTAGGCTTTGCTCCATCTCCACAAGCCCATGACTGCAGGACCGTTCACCTTCTCCACAGATGAGACGGAGGCGAAGAGACGCTAATGGCCATGGTCTCCCAGGGCTCCAGGGTAGAGCCAGCACTGAAATCAGACAGGCTGCACTTCAATGTCCATGCACCGACAACATGTGGAGAGCTCTGGTAACCGCAGTCTCCAGTAATGAATAATTTGTGAAAGTGCTATTTTCTTGCTGTTAATCCCACTTTTACGTATTTAAAAGCATAAGTCCTCCATAAACTGTAATATTAAGCTTTTTCAGGGGAAGATGGAACCACTGTCACTAATTGTAAATGACCTAAAACTCCACAAATTGAAGAGAAATAGATTCTTCAGGCGATACCTCAAAAAATTAAAAATGGATCTGCCTCTCGACCCAGCGATCCCACTTCTGGGAATACATCCAAAGGAACCCAAAACACTAATTCAAAAGAACATAAGCACCCCTATGTTAACTGCAGCATTATTTACAACCACCAAGATATGGAAGCAGCCCAAGTGTCCATCACTAGATGAGGGGATAAAACAACTACGGGACATTTACACAATGGAATACTTCTCAGTTGTAAAAAAGAAAATTGTACCCTTTGCGACAGCATGGATGGACCTGGAGAGCATTATGCTACGTGAAATAAGCCAGTCAGAGAAAGACAAACACCATATAATTTCACTCATATGTGGAATCTAATGAACGAACTGAACTAACAAGGAAAATGGGGATAGACTCATAGCTAGAGAGCAGGATGACAGCTAAGGTGGGGGACGTTAAGGGTGGAGGGATTCAGCAAACAGGAAAAAGGACTCAGGGACAACAATGTGGTGAATGCGAGGTGGAGGGAGTGTTAGGGGACTAAATGGCAATGGAAAAAAATAAAATAAAGATTAAATTTGAAAAGAAAAGAAATATGGACAGAAGAATGAAAAGAAGAACAGAGACCCTGATTTTTCAGAGAGGGGTTTGAAAGCAATACTGCAGGAGAAAACATCCTCCTTAACCCCCATGCGCTGTAAAAAAAAATAAAATAAAGCTACCTATACAAATCATAATGTGAAAACTGCCAGAAGAAACACATTTCTTTAACCCAAGGATGGTCTTGCTTTTAGTTTTCTTGGGAAATTTGAGATTTCAAAAAACAGATTTTTATGACTCTCGAATCCAACTATGATTAACTGTGCCCAACCACCATGATTATACTGACTATATATCTCTGCCTTTTTTACCCTAAAATGTACCCACAAATGTGATGTTAACTTCATCTATTGGGTCCCAGAAGGATATGTATTTCTTCCTACCTTTGCCCCTCATCACTTTGGGCCTCTGCAGCCTTCCACAATGATAAAGAACAAAAAGGGTCCCAAACAGATAAGCTTTCAAAAATAAAACTCCTTACAACCCACGCCCCCACGTTGTGCTAGCTTACTAAAAAGGAAGAAAGCCGCCCTTTCTCACCCATGGCAGCCCCTCTTGTATGAAACCCTGAGAGGCAGGAAATACAGAGCAAGATAACCCCAAGTCTCAAACATAATTTTGCAATTTGTCCCAGTCTTGCAAAGCTCCATTCAGAGTAGACCACTTTGTTTTCCTGGGAGATGTAGTAATTTTAGGCAAGGTTTCTGAAGACAAGACCCTACAATTAATGTTTGGTGAGAGGGTGTGTTGAGGAGAGCACAGGAACTTAAAAAAAATGTCCAGGCACATCTTGACTATCTCCACAGAGCCTGATGCCTTGAAAAATTATAAAGGCTCTATAGCCGAACTGAAAAAAAATCTCTTAAGGGCAAAAAAAAGAAGTGCTAGGAAAAAATAAAAATACACATTCCATTTTCTCACATAATGTTCTGCCAAACCCTAGGCCCCACAACCATCCACGTCTGGACACCACCTCAATGCTGTGTGAGCAACCAGACCTGCTGCTGCCCAGAAGCAGAGGCTAGGAAAGCAGCAGCAGTGAGAGAGCTGAGAAGCTGAAGGGGCCATGGTGGTCACAGACTGTCACCTGCTTCCAGGGAACTCTCTACAGGAAGCAAATCTCTGCAGTTAGGGTGCTATACTCCCAGTCCTCACTGTCTCTCCAAATGCCTTACCTACAAAGTCTACTTAGCAATGTTATTCCTGATGTTAGTGTGCCATTGAGGATTACTCAATTTGTTTCCTGTCCTGTGAAATACTTCACACAAGTTATCCACAGATAATGTGGTCCTCACCAGTTTCCTGCTTCCAGTCTTCTCCCATTGTGAACAGAATGTATTCTCTCCCATTTCCTTTTTCCAAAAGGACCTCCCACCACCAATGCAAAATTTTTAGAAGCCCTCCAAAAGGGCTCCATGCCCCCAAGCGATGAACCAATGGTGCAACACCCCCTCTGCAGGGCTTGCCCCTTTCTCAATGTGATGGCACCACCATTCTTCAGTTATCACAGTACTGTACCTTTCACATATACAGCATCGGTACCATGATAACCGAAAAAGGACAGTTCAGTCTCATATCTACCTGAATATCTCCTCCCACACAAGGCCCACCCACCGATGACCCCATAAGGATCTCTGGCACATGTACACACACCCAGATGTCAGTGCTCAAACAGGCTGTTACAGCAAACTCATTTGTTATATTCAAGTCTTCTGATGAGCTGCCCCTTTTGGAAAGTGCCTGCTTTATTACCTCCGCTGTCAAACTTACCTTTACAATTTCCCTACCAGTCCAATGGCATGACTTTGCCTCTTTCTTCATCTTTCCAGCCAGTTCATGCCCTATCATCTTGGACAAAAAGACAGCCCTATTTGCCAAAGCTAGGGAAAAGAGGAATTTTAAAAAACTAATAACAAAAGCCAAGCCATAATGGAACTTGGAGTTTACCTCCAAAATGGGAAAACATCTAAAGCATAGCAAAAGAACTGTCTATTATACCACACACCTTCAATGATATGGAACTGAGAGGTGGGAATGATGAAACTATAGGAGAGAGAGCAAGGCAAAAGTCTTGTTAAACAGTAGGTTAAGAGTGACAACTTCCCGCTCATTTAAGGATGAGAACAAGCAGGTGTTCACAGTGATACACCATGCACAGTACAAGACTTCTGTCATTTCATGCAATTGGAAGATGAATTTGGACAGCATAATGATGCCGAAAGAAAATAACTCACGTGTAGGGAGAGAGCGGTCCCAGCAGGACTTTAGAAACGTCCTGTTGTCCAAGGGTCATAAACAGCAGAGCCAGGCTTTGGTTGGTTGAGTCCACACATCCACCCTATAAACACAAAACACTTCAAAGATTAATTGTTATACCAACCAGGAAGTGGAAAACTAAGAACAGTCACAAATACCCAGAATATCAGAACCATAGAAGAGCAGATTGCAAATTTCAAGCAAATATAAAACAGAATATGAGTCTTTTAAGAATCATCCCTGTATTGTTTAATTTTGGGGGTTAAACCAACAGTTTATCAAAACAATTGTATTAGCTGAGACTATCAGAATAAACAGACATTCAAGTTTACTGAGTTGCATCTACAGAAAAGTAAAACTTTCTCTTCTAGCTAAAGCAGCAATAGGACATACAAAAAGAAAAGCATAATCAGTTCTAGGAAATGTGCAGGTAATGAACAAGGGTGAAGTGAATGGACTTCTGCTTATTTAATGTTAATCTCTCATAGAACACCACAGACAATCTGACATGAAAGGACCTTTCCTATAAGACTTAGTTACATTCAAAAACTGCTTGCCATGTTATATTAGTTTCTCTTTAGTCTTCCTGTGTGCCTTAAAACTGAAGAACTGTCCATTCTTATTATTTATGCACTATTTTCCCTACTTTTCCTTCCAAATCAATAAGCAGAACAGAATTCTTCTCACAAACTTTCTCCTGAGGAGCAATTGTTTTGGTTGCTTTTTTTCTTTCATTTTTGAATTCCTTGACTATTTTAGCCATTCTGCTTCTATTAGATGCACACATTACTACTGTTTACATGTGTGCCTTAAAAAATGTCTTCCTTTCTGATCACTTGTTCTGGGAGAACTTTATTTAAAACAACTCAAACTTATATTGTACATAGTGAAAGTAGAATGACCTTGAATTTCTACATGTTTTGTACACGTCACAAAAAGTACCCAGTTTCTGACGATGGCATATCCCTGTCCAGGCCTAGACTCCTAAGCTTTAAGTGGAACGGGAGGCCACTCCCTGCTGGGTACACCTCTCTCCTTTGTAAATGCATGTAGTGTAGGCAATAAATCGATTCTCAGGTACAGACACTCCTTGCTATCAGATTTTATTTATGACAACGGAAAAGAAAATAAGGGGGTTTTATCCAACTGCTAGCCTTTAAGAAAATCTATTGCTCTTCCAACACTACCTTAAAGGTAAGCAAATGTTAAGATAAGAACAGTTAAAACATATATATTTCCATCCAAAAAAGAAAACCTGACTGATAAGAGAAGATGAGGATCAATAAAACCATTTTACAAAACTTGTTGCCTTTCATATTGGGTTGGCCCAAAAGTTAGTTTGGTTTTTGTAAGATGACTCTAGTAGTGCTTAGTTGTCTTTTAACTTCATTCGAAACAATTTTGTTAGATTGTATTGTGACAGCTGTCATATATATCAGCGTGCATTATAAAAAAACATCAAAATTGGTTAACTTTTGTGTAGCTATTTTCATATTGAAGATGGAAGAAAATATGTAATATTTTCTTCACATTATGCTTTATTATTTCAAGAAAGGTAAAAATGCAAGTGAAACTCAAAAAAAATAAAAAGATCTGTGCACTGTATGGAGAAGGTGCTGTGTCTGACTGAATGTGTCAAAAGTGGTTTGTGAAGTTTCGTGCTGGAGATTTCTTGCTGGACAGTGCTCCATGGCTGAGTAGACCAGTGGAAGTTGATAGCGATAAAATTGAGACACTGAGAAAAATCAACATTACACCACACAGGAGATAGCTGACATCCTCAAAATATCCAAATCAATAAAGTTACTGGTGAAAATGAAAAATGAGTCTTATTTTATGGAAAAAACTAAATACACTTTTTGGCCAACCCAATATGACTGTCTAAAACTAAACTGTTCTCTTCAGTTTCTGCCTCCTATCACTATACTGCTATTCTACCATTCTTAATCGACTTTTATTGTTTCTTATTATATACTAGACCAGTATTTTAGTGCAATAAATATGTTTGGGGTCTGTGTACAGGATACGTTGGAGGGAGTGGTGGGGCCACCCCTTAGCAGAAGATACACCCGTGTGCCAAGTGGCTTCAATCTCACTGAAAAATGAGATACGAACAGAAACCAGAAACAATTTGAGGTGAAGCCAAAGCTCTGCAGCCACTGAGGGCTCTGGATACCAGTCGGCAAAGGTAAGCAGGGGGGCTGTCACTCACGGCATAGAAGGGAGGTTTTGGGGAGGTGTGGCCCTGGAGGAATGATGTTTGGAGGGGAAGAAAGAGCAGTGGGATGAGGGAAATATGACCTAGGACAAGTGAGAACAGCCAGGAGGCCAGCCTGGAAGGGCTGCATGCTACCTTCAGGGCAGAAGTATGTGAAACTGTGGGGAGAAGGTGCAGTAGGCAGACTAAGGGCTTTTCTGAGTCCAGCAAGTGTTCTGATTTATTGAGGAAAAGCGATAAGCTAGTGAAGGTCTTTGAGCACAGGAATGAAAAGATCAAGTGTTTCAGGGAATTCAGACTGAAGGGGATGTTGGAGCAGATCTGGAGAGGACTTCCACCCTGCAAGTGGGGAAAGCCAACACACATATGGAGATGTGAGGGTGGGCACAGGGTAGGAGGTGGAGACAGCGAAAAAGGTAGATAGGAAAGGCAGTTTCAGAAAGCCTGGAACAGAATCAAGAGGACCTGGTAACTGATGAGACATAAATAGAACAAGAGGGATTAGATCATAGGATTAAAACCTTGATAAAAATAAACAGCACCTTCAATAGGGATAAGTTTTCATTACTTGTTTAAACCATGTCACAACACAGACCTATAAATTATTATTCATAAAAACACGAGGCATTTTCTTCCTTTTAACAACACAAGATCATAGATCCACAAAAAAGGAAGTTTTCTTAATGATTAAAAACAAAAACAAAACTTGAGGCAGGCACAATGAAATAGTTTTTAAGTAGAAGTTAACTAGAGTAAAGAGAAAAAAATAAAATAACCCAATCTGGATTGCATGTTTTCTCTCTTGTAGACTGCGTTTTCACCTTGAGGCTTAGAATACACACTTTACGGGGATAAAAAACCCACGCTCCAGCTGGGCTATCCCATAATGTGATGGTTCCAGTTCCCCCAGGCTTACTGGAAAGAGATGGAAACGTCCCCTGAAAGAGGACTTTCAGCCACCAAGGAAGGGAATTCCTTCCAGGGGCTCAGAGATGCCCGTATCACACGCACATTCTGTCTTCACAGATGTCTAGATGACAAACTTCCTAGATGACATAACTTCTTGATCGTTTATTTACTCCCAACTTTTAGTTATTACCCACCTTTCAAAAAGTATCACTAAATTAAGCATCAAACATTGAGCTGATTTAGCATCAAAAAAGCTACCTTGGCTACACAACAACTGTGAGAAGATTCTCCCCCTTCAGGAGGATTTCATCCGACGGTATTTCTTTCTGCCACTATTTGCTGGCTGAATGGAGCGGAGTCACACTACTGAAAACACAGTTATAGGTCCTTTGTCTTCCGTTTTCATTAGACAAACATTAAAAAAAATGTTTTAAGACCTGGACATTTTAATGAACTCTGAAACAGTTCATTCTTATTTGTTCCGCCGTGCGACCAAGGAGATAGTACTGAGAATGGCGACTGATCAGCAGAGAACGCTGTGGCTACAAGCTGTATTCCTAGTGAGGCCTGTGCAAGGGTCAATACCAATGAACCAGGCATCACTCCCCCACAACAATAAACTACAGTGACAAAAAGAACAATTAGTAAAACAAAATCACCACTGTACCCCTGCCTTATTGGTGTTATTTCACTGAGATCACATATAATTTTTGCTACTTTAAACAGGGCAAAGCTTCCTTGGAGACTTTAGGAAAAAAAATACAGAAATGTCTAATAACTGAGAATTAATACACAGAAATACAGAGATGAAAGGCTCTTTAGCTGAATAAAAAAAAATTTACAAACATTATACACCACACAAAAGCAAATCACAGAGTACAGTGCTTGCTAGTGCTCGGCTCAAGAAGAAGGGGCCTCACATAAACAGCACAGCAATGACCATCCCTGGGAGCCTGACCTGGATTCTACAAGTCAAGGAAAAGGTTTCACCTTCCTGACATGGATCCAAGCAAAAGACAGCACAACCAGAATCTTGAAAACAGATTTGTGGCTTTCCTCTAACTAAGTATATGCGACCTTAAAGAATGTGTTTTCAGGCAGCTTTATCTGATTTCTCCTGTTATCATCTTTCCTTCCCTCCCAATTTCTTCCTTATTTTAGGTTGCTTCCACTATTTTTGGGAAACAGAGTAAAAGTGTATGTACAAGGGGGGATCCAAAAAACCCAAAATTTATTTACAAAAAATTGTGTATTTATTCTTACATGTTTACACTTCAGTAACCTTCAAAGTACTCTCCATTTGATGCAATACACCTATCAAGACCTTTTCCCACTGCTCAAAACAGGTTTTGAACTCATCAATTTTGATGTCTTTTAGTGCTTTCATCTTTTTTTGTTTCATCTCTTACACATCAGCAAAACATTTCCCTTTGAGGACTTTTTTCATCTAGGGAAACAAAATAAAGTCATTCGGGGCAATACAGGGTAAACAGGAATGGTGGGATACAGGGGCCATGCCGTTTTTGGGTCAAAAACTGCTGAACACAGCACAGTGTGGGCAGGTGCACTCGTAAATCACCCATCATGAAATGGGCAAATCTGTCAAGAGAGTCTTCACAATAAAATTCACTGAAGTCAAACGCAGCCTCTTACGACAACGCCAGCTAGTACACTAATATAGATGGGTTCCTATAACACTCATCTAGCAGGGGAAGCCTGTATTACAATGGGCCCAACCCCAAGAAGATAATTCTGGGTTTTTTTTTGGTCCCCCCCTCGTATGCCTATGTGCAAGTTGCTTGTATAAATCAACAGAGAAAAACCATGGCAACTTAAGATGACAGGTTGGTCCAGGTTGGTCCCAACTATGTCCCATCAAGAAAGCTGCAGAAGCAAATGTCACTCAATGAAGTCTCACCTTCACCCCCATTCTCTGTCCTGTGTTCTCATCTCCCGAAGCCCCTGCCATGCTCACACAGGCCTGCCTTCCCTAAACATTCTTCTATGCTCTAGAACACTGGTCCCCAACCTTTTTGGCACCAGGGACTGGTTTCATGGAAGACTATTTTTCCATGGACCAGGGGTGGGGGACAGGAGGTAGATTTCAGGCAGTAATGCCAGCGAAGCTTCGCTCACTCACCCCCACACTGCTCACCTCCTGCTGTGCAGCCCAGTTCCTAACAGGCCATGGACAGGTACCGGCCAGTGGCCCGGGGGTTGGGGACCCCCTGCTCTAGAATACAATGCAAATTCTACCCTGTTGACACTATTTTCTAACTGAATCAACTGTCACACACAAATCCCGATTTCCCACATCTCCTGAAACACCTGAAAACAATTAGCCCCCACACTTACACGGCAATGACTGGGGGAGCTGAGACGGTACCTGATTCCTGATTGTCATGGCAATGTAGTCTCTTCAAATGGTCAGTCACCACCTGACCTACTTCATTTTTTTTTTTTACCTTCTCCTTCTTGTATAACACTGTTCCAGATCTTCCTCTTCCAGCTGTTAAAACTTAAGTGCCCTGTGTTTTAAACCAGGGGAGGCTGGATCTCTGCTCATTGACTAGTTTAGCTAATCCATTAAGTTAGTCATGTTAAACTGTTTAATAGGTAGAAAGAGGTTAATTCCTTGGCTTAAGCCCTTGAAAGAGGAAGAAAGCTGCTAAGGAGTAAAAATGAGCGACAACAAGCTGATAGTTCCTGATGGCTCCTATACCAGACCAGCAGAGACTGAAGACATACCCTATAGATTTCTTCAAGCAGCAGCTTGGCACAGTTCTTGCCAAGGTCCTCGGGAAGCACCGCCGCTCCCTGGCCCTGGGGGTTGGAGGCCAGTTCAGCACTGAGGAAGGTGCCGTTGGTGGTCTCGGCAACCAGTGACAGCCCAAAGCCTGGAGACCTGGGGATTCAAAGACTCAGCAGAGTTAATGAAGTGGGGTTCACATTCACCAGCAAAAGGAAAGAGAAAACAAGTATCTTTCTGATGGCATTCTGTTTTGCTACATCAAGCCTTGTCAGAGTTCCTACTAGCTTACACTGGAAACACACATGACTTTGTGAAAGCACACGTGGCAGAACCAAGGAAGATGCAAGTGTGCATTGCTTTTCCTACCAGCTCTCCTGTCCCCATTCCTCCCACCCCCCGCCTCCTCCACTGGAAAAGATCCTACTGTGAGAGTTTATTAAACAAACATTAATAAGGGCTACCAGATATTGAGCACTGCTTTCTGCCAGCTTCTGACCTAGGGGCTTTGACATTACAACTCCGGAGAGTAGACATCAGTGCCCATTTTACAAATGAGGAAATGGAGAAATTAAGCAACATGTACCAAGACCACATGGCTAGAAAGTGACTGAGACATGTTTCAAATGCAGATCTTCCAGACTCCAAAGCCTACACATGTTCGCCACCACAGCCCTCACTCACAACCAGCCCAGAAAGTGTAAGTGGCCCAGAGACCACCTGACTATAGCTCCTCCTGGAATACATCAAGCTTTTGCCCCCATAATGAAAATTACCACACAAGCCAGAAAGAACCTAAATAAGGCACACCTTTTGTTTTTGTCCTCAAGGGACATCTCTAACTCAGAATTCAATTTAAATAATCAACGAGCTGGCACCAGGTTCTCTCCTATTGTGTTTCTACTGCCCAACAGACAGAACCTCACATCTGTTGATCCAGGACCACAGCTGACTCATCTACTCATGAATCCAACAAACATCGAGGGGAAAGCTTCCAGAGGCTGGGAACTGGGGGCACTGTGGTAAACAAGAGCTCCTGCCCTCTCAGACTTTAGTGACAAACCGTATGACACAAAACAAAATCCGTCCAAAAACAATAAAAGCAAGCACCTCTCCACAAAATTTCCAAATCTGACACCTCAAATATACTTTGCTCAGTGCCTTTTTCTTTTTTTAAGAGATGGGAAGGGAGAAAGAAAGAGAGAAACATCGATGTAAGAAACATCAATTGTGTGCCTTTCATAGGCACCCCAATTGGGGACTGAACCCGCAACCTAGGAATTTGCCCTGACCAGCAATCAAACCCGTGACCTTTTGGCTTGTGGGACAACACTCAACTATCTGAGCCAATCCAGCCAGGGTACCCAGTGCCTTTTAAGTAAACATGTCATCAGGAAGGGAGCAGCGGCTACAGTCCACACACAACACAATACATACCTGCCTCCGTTGACACAGTTCAACACACATGTTTATGAAGCATTTTCTATGTGCTCACCATAAAACTAACCAAGTTTTACTATGTGTAAAATTAATGATGTTTCAAATATACTATATGAGCTCACTATAGGGAGGAACTATAATGGCCAGTCACTGATTTCTTTTTAGAAAATACTCGATGACCTGTGCAACCCGGGGATAACAACGCTTGCCAAGGGAGGAGGGTGTAGTGAGTTACCTATGCCATCAAAGGTTCCAGGGCACTCTGGGTAATGCTTAACAATCTGACACCGTGCCACCCATCCATCATCATGGGATATGTTAGCACAATCTCAAGTTGCCTTTGAACTGCTTGACCAGGAGGAGGAAGGGGACATCCAGCTCTTTAGCAGAGGCAGCAGCATGTAAAATTAAGGAGTAGAAAATGGAGGTGAAGGAGGACCAGATGAAAGCTACCATCACTGCTTAAACCCACTTACCCAAATTTCCCAAGAACTTCTAAATTTTCCCATCAATGTGAATTTCTTGAGGTATGTATACTTATTATCACAATAAACTTTATAGTTGATCAAGATTGTTCCATTTAATATTATATTTGTTTCACATAAAACAAGATAACGTATTAAGTTTTATGTATACTACTCCAATCCCCTCCCACCCCCCAATTTGGGGTGTGTGTTATCAGTCCCATTTCAAGTTATGCTAACGAAGCAGCTGGTCACCGGTGACCTCATTGATGATACACATTAGTTCAGTTTACAAGTGACAGCCTCCAAAACTTTCCCACTAGTGAAGGACTAGTGTTTTTGTTGTTGTTGTTGTTTTTTAAGTCAAGACTATGAGAGTCATAATGAGACCACACTGGAGAGATGTGCATGTTGGTCAAAGCACTGACACAGGCCACCAAAAACTGCTGGCCCCCAAGGTTCTAGGTCATGGCCACAACATAAATTCTCACCCCTAGATTTCAATAAGCCTAACTGACATCGATACTTCACAGACTCAGAGTAGATTAATGCCCACCCATAACTTTATAATTTCATAACAGAGAAGGAAGACCACTGTGTCATCTGTAACTTAAGATTTACAAAATTAAACAAACTTATCATGCATTGGTTTTAGTTTTCGAAGGGGAGACTGGAGCTGATGACCTCGAGTCTACATACAGCTACATCTTGATCCATATGTGAGCTTGCTACAGTGTGACCACGAACTGGGGTCAGCTGAATCTGTTATTATAAAAAGCTACACTATAGCTGGTGGCAGTATGGCCTTCAAGCCTACTCTGCTTCACCCCTGGTCACCCTTTGGTATAGAGGCCAGACAGAACATTATAAGATCAGGCCATTCAGACAGCTGCTGCTGCTATCCATCCTCCCCCATCCCTCTGTAATCCCCTCTCTCTAGAGAACTGCTGACACATTATTCTAGACCTGTGGCCAAGAAGAGAAGAGAAAGGGAAGAACAGCCTTAGCAGCTACCATTTCTGTAGCACCTATTATGTATCAGGAACTGCCTCAGTGGCTGACATGTGATCTTTTCATCTTTTTAAAAAATGTTTTATTGATTATGCTGTTATAGTTGTCCCAATTTCTTTTCCCTTTGTTCCTCTCCACCCATTGACTCTCCTCCCTCCAGTTGTCCCCCCGGCCTTAGTCCATGCCCATTGGTTGTGCATATAGTTCTTCCTGTCTACTCCACTCCCTCCTACTATGCTTCTTAATTCCTGCATCATCTCCCTCCCTTTCCCCCTTCCCCCTCCCTGCTGACCTCCCCCCAACATGTTCCCCATACCTATAATTCTTCTTCCACTCTTGCTGCCTACTTTGTTTGCCTTTGTTTCGATTCCCTAGCTTCTGTTGGTTGTTGTGATACAGTTTTCATTTTAATGTTCATAGTTTTGATCCTCCTTCTTCTAAATAAGTCCCTTTAACATCTCATATAACAGTGGTTTGGATCTAATGAACTCCTTCAGTTTTACTTTGTCCTAGATGTAAAACTGCCCTTCTTTTCTGAAAAACATCACTGGTTGCCTCTCGTATATGCCCAGGACAGGGATCAAACCCACCACCTTTCAGTTATGGGACAATGCTCCAACCAACTGAGCCTCACCAGCCAGAAAAAAGAATTGGTTTTAACTGCTTCCCTAACCTACTGGTTTCTAAATATACAATGAAAGCCTAAAACAGATATTTTCATTACACAGATCATTATTAACTTTATTTTCTAAACTGAAGTTTTCTGCAAGGCTTTAACTAAACCAAATCCAAATCTGCAATAACAACTTTCTTTGGCTATAGGGGTGTTGTTCCCCTTGATGGAGAAAGAATCTTGACTGGCATTTAGGCCAAGGATTTTTTTCCCCCTAAACTGTTATTTACTCAGGGTGGAAGAACTTGTTTACTTCAACTGTTTGTGGGAAGAGAGTGCAGATGGGATTTAAAGCACTATTTAAAAATAGCTGGGCTTTCATTGCCCCAGATTAGGGACTGGACCCCTCAGCTCCCAGCGCTTGCCACTGGGATGCTTTCCATGTGACAGGAGTTACTGGTGACAATGGCAGTAAGTCAGGAGGAAATTAAATCTGAAATTAATCTTCCTCTGGAAGCCCAACCTCAGAGCTGATAGCTTTAACCTCAATCAGAACAAGAGTATGAAAAAGGCTGGGTAGCTGCAAATTTAGGGTCCAAAAATGCACACTTACTTCCCAGAATTGATTCCTTTCATGTGGTCTGTGTAAATATAGATATCGGGGATAAACTTGTTGAGGATGCTCCTTGCAGCATCCACTATCCGGTTCGCCATCTGAGGTGATACACGTACAGAGTACCTACAACCGAGAGTTAAGGCCGTCCTTCTGCTTGGATTTCAGAACAAAGAAAGTTAGTTACAGAGCTAGCAAATATTTGTGAAACTGTAATAACAAACTGAGACTTCTAATTGCAGTTGATTTTCTAACTATAGTTTATTACTTAACTGTATAGTGCCATCGTCAACTTCTATATTATTTTTATTATTGCATAATTTTTTATATTATAGTTATAAAAGGATTAAATGCTCATGGTGAGAAAGCCAAACAACATAAGGAGTTGGAGAGGAAAACCTCCCAGCTCTGATCTAGACTTTCTACCCATACTCCCACCCTTAGAAATGATTCAACTCACTCCTGGAACAAATGAAAACAACTGCCTCTCACTGTGGCCTGAGCCAATACCCCTTTGAAGTATACTCTCTGATTATCCCCACTGCCATAACCAATAAGTCTTTCTCTTAGATCAGAACAGACACCACACTGGGGATGACCAATCCACCTTCTGGTCTGTTGACAGGGAAAACAGAAAAAAATTAGAGAAAGAACATGGTGTATGTAAAGATCTAAACAGATTTTTTGCTTTTTTAACTTACAGAGCCTATTTTCAATTATTTAAGTATCAATCACTCCATCTGCAGATGATTCAGACTCCTCATAACTACTACCTTATGGTCAAAATACTGGTAACTAGTGCTTTTATAACATGGCACCACCAGAAAGGAAAGAAGGAAGATATTAGCACCTCCAGTAAAAAGACTGGTGCTTGAGGAAATGGAAAACAGAGACTGGCTCTCCCCAACCCCATGAATAAACTAAAAAGTAAGTATGTACTGAGCACTTCCAATGTGCAATGCCGGGTCATGTGCTAGATGCATATGTGGGACAAGGGGCTGAAGAATGGAAAAGTAATAATGTGATCTTCTCACTCCCCTTATATAAAGCTCATGTGGCAAGTCCAACAGGGAAAACAAGGCTTGTGGTCTGTCCATTTCACTCAACTCTTCAAAAACTATCAATAACACATTAAATTTTTATTCGAGCCGCAGAACCAAAATGCTCTGAATCTGTGTAAAAACTTGACTAGCATCAAGCTTCCCCTTTTGATCCATCCTGAACATTCCACTCAAAGATCGATCTTCCTCAAGCTAGTGAGAATCTCCCAGTAACTCTGGACCCTCCCAGACCTTGCTGTCAGGCCCTCTGGACTGCTCAGTGTTTGTCCCCAAACCAGTAACATCACACCGTCCACCCAACCCAATTCTCCAAATTCTTCATCCTGAACTGCCTTCTTTAATTTTTCAAGTCCAGAGTTCCCTCTCTTCTGAAACCCTCCAGCCAGCACCCGACTGTGGTGTGCACTTAAACTCACCATGCATCTCCCTTCACATACACATATTCTTGCTCGTCAACGAGACTGCGCACTCTTAAGGAATGGGGATCTGCTGTTGCATCCCTAACAACCTCTAATACACTACTTTTGTACTCAGAAATATTTGATAAATATTTGACTTGACTCAAAGGGCAAACCTGCAATGAGGAAAGAGCAAAGAGGGGTTTTTCAATACACACAGAGTCCAGTTACATCACTGCCGCTGCTGTGCAGAATGTACTTTTGACCACAGGAAGCTAAGACAAACAGTCCCTGGTCTCATGCCCTTTGGACCAGGTGGGTGCTGTCCTTCTGAGGCCAGAGGCTGCTCACTCTCCCTAGGAGAGCATAGGTGTCACTACCCTGACACACAATCCCATAGCGTTCGTGGTTCCCAAAGTTCTTTTAGGCACATTATCAACTTATTTTATGTTATGGTAACCCTTTGGCAAGGGCTATGGATCCCCAGTTCCAGGGCTTACACTGAGGACAAGAGGGTCACAGAACTAAGGTTCAAAAACCAAACAGATCTACTTCCCAAAGACAACCTCTTCCCCATACCCCTCCAGACTATGGAAACCAGGAAGGTGACAGAGCCAGTTCAGGGTCAGTGAAGTGAAGAAGGGAAAGGAGTTTTAAACTGGCTACATTCCAGAGTCAGTAGGAAGCCACCTAGCTTGGCATGGAGGCTCTACCAAGAAACAAATAAAGAGTTCTAGAATCAGACTATGTTGAAGTCCCAGCTCAGCAAACTGCATCCCACTGGGTCCAATGTGCTATTCTCTGTGCCTCCACTTCCTTAGCAGTAAGAGAAGGATAATCATAATACTCTCCCTGCAGAGTTTGGAGGATCAAATGAAATAATGGATGCGAAGCGATTAGTGGTGCCTGGTACATGGTCGGAGCCCAATAAACGTCAGCTATTGCTTTTCTTAGTTCAAGATTCAAATCCCAAAGCATAGGTTCTTATCTTTCAGGAATCATTGAACCTGATGAAAGCCAGGACATTCTCTCAAGGAACATATGAATGCACACCATTATAAACAATTTGAGGGTTATGGAGCTCATTCCTGAATACCATATTAAGAACTCATATCCAAGAGAAACAAGTTCATACCTACAGTCCATATGGCTTGCAGATCAGAGAAACATAGGGCGTGTGTGTAGAAGGAAAGAGTCGGGGGGAGGGATTGGATCTCTAAGTACCTTCCCTATAAACAGAGAAAGAAAACCAGAGTGACCCACAAATTCCAACTCATACCCTTCTTCTGCCTTTACCCCAGTTTACTCTTAACTCTTATGTACCAGATCATGCACTACCAGGACAACACTGTAAAACTAAAACAGAGTGCTCCCTTTTGTCTTGCCCCACATCAGACAAGGGGGAGAATAACAGTGGGTGGCATTAAATAAATAGGCACTGTACCGTCCATCACAGCTGCTCACAGGGACAAACACCAGCTCCCTCCCAGGCTCTGGTAAGTGGATCAGAAGGGAAAAAGATGCACTTTGGGTGGCAGCTCATTAAAACCACAAATGCACACAAGAGAGTGAGACTAGTTCTCCCTACTTGAGCCCTCCTGTGGGACTACAACCCGCAAGCACAGATCAATAGTTAACCAGCCTTGAAAGTAAAAACCACAAACCCAGCTAAAACTTTTCCCAAAGGCACTTTTCTTTTTAGGCTCCAATAGTGGCCAAGAAGGTGATCTCGATTCAAACCCACATTCTTTGGAAGTGTTTGTGAAATGTACTACTCACTCTGCAGACCAGTGGCTGGAATGTTTGATTTGCAAATAGGAATCTAAGCAAGGGGGCTGCTTCTGACTTTTCCAGGGAGTTTAGAGGAAGATCACAGAGGATTCAGGTGTCATATGCCCTGCCTCAAGGAAGGGGAGGGGCTTGGGCCTTTGGTCTCTGGCTCAGCTTCTATGAAGGACAGGCTCTAAGAGCACCGGAGAGAGAAGTGAGGGAGGAACAAAGTCAAACCCCAGGTGCCTGGGGCACCACAGCTTTCAGCTTTCCTGCCCTCCTCTGTACAAACCTGGACGCCTACCCATTTCCCAGTGACATCGAAGGCTTACTCATGAGGCTTTGCACACCCAGTGAAGAGAGTACCAGGCAGGACTCCAGTGGGAAAACCACGTTGTTAACGCAAGATTGGGTCCAGACTAGAGAATAGATTCTAAACAGAGTTCACTGCCATGGCATTACACAAACCTCAAATGAGAAAAAACAAACTGAAATAAACCTGAAAGTGTATAAGAACTTCATGTACAAGGCCATTAACTGTAACATTTTTGTCAGCAGTGAAGTCAATTTACATCTCCATCCACCTAGGGGCTCCTAGGACAGGAACTATTTCTCACTCACCTGCCTACTTTCTCCTCATATATACAAGGGTGGGGACCGTAGGTGGCCCCGAGATGGCCATGCAGACAACAGACTGTAATCCAGGGAGGCTTTGTTATAAATTCCTCTGTTCTTGATGATCCTTACAAAGAGGTTCTGGCAGCACCCCAAGTTTGATCTTTTATCTCAACAAAGGCTCTCTCTGCCCCATGGATACGCAGCCTGCCCTATTCCATGGTCCCTGCCACTTACTGTTCAAGCTGAGACCTCTGAATAGTCCACTACACACTTCTTCCCTCCACATAAGCCCACCCTAAAACCTCCTGAGAAGTATAAAACTTGACTCTAGGCACCTAACCCAACCCTGAGAAGGAGACATCCTGGTTAACCTCACTCTGTCAAACTCCTTACCAGGAAAGCCTCTCCCAACCCCTAGAAATTCACCACTTTTAACATGTGAAACTCCAAAACGATTCCCTAAACACAATTTCTTGTTGGTCTATACAGACACATATCTACCTCCACTAGCACCCTGTGGAAGTGTCCAATACCTTGAGTGTGTGCTTTCTGCAGGCTGGCGGGCACTGCTGTGGTCCTCAGGAAGGAACACTGGCCACTGCTTCCATGACAGGCTCACCATCACCAACACCCCGGTGTCTGCATGCTCACTCATCCTGTCAACCCACACCCACCCCTGGATGAAACTGGCCCCGCCGTCTTCTTTACTACTGCTCTAGGCTGTCCACTGCTGCTGGGAACAGCCACACAGCCGTGCGGCTGGCACACAATTCAGCTTTGGCTGAGCCCGTATTGCTGTCCTACAGCCTTCTTCTTTAGTTAGTATGCCCCTGTGACAGTCCACCTTTACCACCCTCATCACACTCTCTTATCACATCCCTTCAATTCCCTGATTCTTGATCCCATCCTAACTCAGTAACAATTGAAAACTCCTCCTCCCCAACTCCCTTACACTCGCCTCCAGACAAATCAATCTAGAGCCATCCTCACCATATGCCTGCCATTCTCAATTCATTCCTTCCCAAACAATAAAAATAACAGCAGCTACACCTTTTACTGAATGCTTAACTTACATACAAGCCCAGTGCCTTGTACTATACATCAATGACCCCATTTAACCTTTGTTACAGGTATAGTAGGTATAATGAGCCCAATGGTAAGTATGTCAACCAAGGCCTATAACCAAAATCCTACCACTGGTAAGTGGCAAAGCCAGAGCAGAGCCCACGTCTATCTGATTCCAGCACTTGTACCTTAATCACCTTGTTACACTGTTTCATCACACTCTCTCTCTCATACTTAATCTACTTTACCCATCCTACAGAAATATTCCAATCATTACCAACACATTGTTTAAAGGAGGGCATCTCATCACTTCTCAGCCTTTTAGCTAAGATCAAGTGTAGGATGGAATTTTATTAACTCTCTCTTCACAAAGTTACCACCTTATCTTCCTTTCTACTTCTCTTTCCCATCAAGACCTCCCCACTTCACTATTTCCCCCCGGGTACCCTCAGTCCTTGACAGTAGCCATGACTTCGGGTGATGACCCCTTTCCACTCTGGGAATGGGGGCAATCTACCTTCCAGTGCCAGGGTCATAACTGATATTCTTGCATAGAGGACACGGTCCCAGAGGTGCTTGAGAGCAGTTCTTTGCCCAGTGTCCAAGGTGTTTGCACTTATAACAGGTATGATCATTTTGCCCGAGTCTTTTGAGGCCTCCCCAAGCTCCCCTGATGGGGCTGGTTTCTGCCAATAGTACTACTAAACTCTAGTGTCTGGAGCTCAGCTTGCTTCTCCCTTTCCTTCTTTCCCTGTTTTCTTTCCTCCAAATCCCTATTGTTAAAGACAAAAAAGACCATATCCATGAGCTGGGCTAGGGAGGTCTGTGGGCCCACTGTCATTTTTGAAGCTTCCTGCAAATATCAGGGGCAGACTGCCTTATAAAATGCTGTCCTATCAAGACTCAACCCTCCAGGGAGGATGGATCCAAGTTCACATATTTTCAGAAGGCTTCTACTAGTGAGAAAGCTGAGTTCTCTTCCTTGCCCTGGGTGATTTCCCTAATCATTTCATAATTTACAGGTTTCTTGATGCAGTTTCTCATTCCTGCCAGTAGGCAATCTATCATTGCATCCCTTCTCTGGATTCCTGTCAGAGTATTACACCCCCAGCAGGGATCCTGGTCTGGGATGGCTTGGGCCACAGCCTGGTTAGTGCCAGGATTCTGGCTATGCAACTGGTCTGCATGTTTACAGGCCTCCTTCCAGACCTGCTGTTTCTCATCTGGGGAACAGCAGGTGGTCAGAATGAGGTACAAATCCCTCCATGACACACTAAAGGCTAAAGTAAGTCTGGAAATTACTAGTGAAACACAAAGGGTCCTCCAAAAACCTCCCTAGTCTGTCTTTACATTGTTGTAAGTCAGTTACAGAGAATGGCACTTTGTACTCTTTTTTGTGTTTGTTTTTTTAAAATAATTTATTTGTTTGTTGTTTATTTTATTTTTAGAGGGAGGGGAAAGGAGAAAGAGAGGGAGAGAAACATCACTGTGTGGTTGCCTCTCACTCACGCCCCCAACTGGGGACCTGGTGTGCAACCTAGTAATGTGCCCTGACTGGGAATCGAACCAGCGACACTTGGCTCGCAGGGTGACACTCAATCCACTGAGCCACAGCAGCACTTTGTACTCTTACAGCGCCTTCAGTGCCTGCTACCTACCTCAAGGGTAGGAGCGTAGGAATGGTAGGGAGCTCAGAAGTGCCACTCCTAGTATGTCCTGCTGGGCTGAGTTTTTCCTCAGCTGGTGGCTTTGGGTAGTCGTAGCACAAGGTGGTGGAGAACCTGATCCTTTTGAGGTAGATGCAGAGGTTCCCAAATTCTGGGGTCCCCTTAATCTCCCTTGAGAGACAGGTGGGGAACCAAAGAGGGTATGTCCTAACTGATCAACACTTGGGCTCATAAATTCTGTCAGGGTGGGGCCAGAGCAAAACCAGGGATCTTGGTAGAGCCATAAAGGCCTGCACATAAGGAATTTCAAACCATTTGCCATCCCTCTGGCAAAACAGATCTAACTTATTATGGTATTATAACTCTTGCTCCTGTTCTCAGGCCACATCTCTCTGTCCCCTAATTTATACTGGGGCTAGCAGTGTTACAAAAGAAAACTAATCTCTTCCTTTTTAAATTTTTAGGGTCAAATTTATCCCAATTGCTAAGAATGCAACCCAATGGTGATTTGGAAGAGATGGAAGGTGTGGTTCCCATCTCAACTGTGGTGATCCTAAAGAGAAGAAAAAACACACAAAGACACTCCTTTGCAATCTAGAGGCGTCCCTCTTTGCTTGTCTTAGGAGCTTTCCCGGTAGGCCACAGGCCACCCCCCGGGATACCACCGACCTACCAGATGTCTCTGGCGAAATAAATCCTAGTGAGTTTCGGCCAACAAAAATCTCAGATAATCGCCACAGTCTAGTTTTGTTTCTTTTCTTAAGCTCAGTTTGGAGGTTCCGAGTTCCCTGGACACTATTTGCATAATTCATGGTCCTACTGAGTGTCCAGGCTGCAAAGAACTGTAGGGGGGAACCACTCCAGTATCCTTGAACAACTGCCTATAATCCTGAAGGCCCCAGACCCACTGCTCTACCCAGGTAGCCTGAGTACATTTCCACTCCTGTATTCTCCATCTGCAGAGACCCTCATCTTCCTGTAAGCCTTCAGGTCTGAGACAAAGGAGGTCTCTTACTAGCAAAATAGTTTCTGGCCCCGTAAACCACCAAGAGGGGCATCAAGATCACCTTATTATAAAAATGGCTCATTTCCAAATCACAAAGAAGACACTTGGGTATTCTTCTAATTTTTCCAGAGCTTTAAGAAATTGTACCTGAGTCTGAAATTTCCCCAGAAGGGACCTCAAGGGCTGCCTAAAGGTCCCTCCTTCATACAGGACGGGTGTCTCATATCAGGATGACGGACTGAGAGAAGTTAAAATATCCCTATAGAGGCAAATAAACCACTTTAGAATTTCAAATTCAACTAGTTGGGTAAGAGTGGCTCCACGTGGCCATTTCTGGTGACAAATGACCAGCAGGCAACTGTTAAACAGCTGTGGCCAATATTACTGTTTGCAATAATAGTATATACACACCAAAGACAGGAGCGACTCATTCCTGCAACTATACTTAGCAATGGAACTATTATTGACCCCAAAATAGATATTCTGAGTACAAACACAGCAGGAACCCTTCCTACACAAAAGGCAAGTGGGATAGAGGGGCCAAAAGTCAGCGGGGCAGGACAAGCGTAAAAGATTATCTGTAGGCCTGATTGAGGAGACTGCAAACGGAAGTCGTAGCACAGGCCAGGTGGTGACTGATAACCCATAGGAAGGTCAAACTATGCCTATGAGGGAGCAGCCGTGGGGTGGGGCAGTCTTGTGGTTCTCAGTGTGCAGACATTTTCTTGCACCTAGCAGGAGCTAAGGCTAACCCTATTCCACACCCAGGTGTCTTCAAGCGGCAGGCATCCGTGTGGCTTTTAACTGCCTGGTTCACAATTTAGTGGTTGACCTTCCAGCAGGGAACATCAGACTCACCAAAATGGAATACATGGCAATGGAAAGGGGACATCCCTAGGTGCCAGGACAGTAAAGGGGCCTTACCGCTCTGGCGTCTTCTCCTGGCAATGGCTCACCAAAAACTGTTATAGGTGGACACAGGTAACCAGGATCTTGGTGATTGTGGACAAAGAATTGAACTGAACACATAGTTTGTAACAGAAAGAGAAAGAGCAGATTCATTAAGCGATAGCACACTCCACAGAACATGGGAGCAAGAACTGACCTCAGGGGCTGGAGGGATTCTATTCTTATAGAGAAGATATTTCCTGGCTAGTTTTGGCGGGCTTTTATTACACATGTCCAAGCAGTTATATTACTTCTAAGCTACTATGCATGCAGTCTCCTGTGATTTTCCTTGATTGGCTGCTGGAGAAGGGAGTCCCAAAATGCTAATTTACTATAATGCTGTTATAATGAAGGAGGGGTCATGTAGTCTTCTGTGCAGGTGCAGTCATGATTCACCATGATTTGGAACTTTTTCAGAAAGTGGGAAAAACCGGTTTTAGAACAGGGTCTCTGTCCAGTATTGATGTCCTCTGTCTTAGCCCTGGGGTGCTTCTGGAGTTTCTTCCCTCCTGACTATCTCCTGCCTCAGAAACATATAACCTACTACAAAGAAAATCAAGAATAGAGAGCTTGAACAGACCAAATAACACGTACCAGATTGTATCAGTAATCAAAAAACTCCCAACAACAATTAAAAAATCACAGGACCATATGGCTCATTGGTGAATTCCACCAAACATCTACAGTGTTAATATTAATCCTTAAACTTCCAAAAATTAAAGAAGCACTTCCTAACTCATTTTATGAAGCCAACATCAGCCTAATACCAAAGCCAGACAAAATCAGTTCAAGAAAAAAGTACATACTACAGGCCAACACCCCTGATGAACATGAATGTAATAATCCTCAACAAAATACTAGCCAACCAAATTCAATAGCAGAATAAAAGGATCATATACCATGACCAGATGGGATTCAACCCTGGGATGCAAGGTTGGTTCAGTTGGTTCAACATGTGCAAACCAATCAATGTGATACACTACATAACAAAAGGAAGGATAAAAATCACATGACCATCTTAAGAGATACAGAAAAAACATGACAAAATTCAACATTCTTTCATGATAAAAATTTTCAGTAAATTAGGAACAGAAGGAACTTACATCAATACAATAAAGATCATATATGAAAAGCACACAGTAAACATCACATTCAGTGGTGGAAAACTAAAGCTTTTCCTCTAAGAACTGAAACAAGGCAAGGATGCCCACTCTCACCAGTTCTATTCAACAAAGTACTAGAAATTCTAACCAGAGCAATTAGGCAACAAAAAGAAATAAAAGGCATCAAAATTGAAAAGGAAGAAGTAAAACTGTCTATGCTTGCAAATGACATAATTTTATATATAGAAAACCCTAAAGGCTACACACAACACACACACACACACACACACAACTATTAAATTAAATAAATTCAATTAAGTTGCAGGATACAAAGTCAACATACAAAAATCAGTTGCATTTCTACATATTAAGAACACTATGCCTATGGTTAGTAATACTGTACTGTGTGCTGCTCTACTTAAAAACTTGTGAAGAGGATAGATTTTAAGTGTTATCAAAAAATTAATTAATTAAAAAAATTTTAAATAAAAAAGATGAGAGGAAAAATTTGAAAGCAATGGATATATGTATGGCATTATGTTTTAGAAAGATATACTTATTTCCAAATTATCACCAAGTTGTATACATTAAATATGTACAGCTTTTTGGATGTCACTCATATTGTACTTTAATAAAGTTCTTTTTTAAAACTAAATATATAGTCATTATCCATTAAGTACAGTCGTCGGCAGCCGTCCGTCTCGAGAGACGATGGTGTAGCTTCTTAAGAGTCTATCTGCACCGCCGAGAATGGCTGTGCAGTCCGACTCGGGAGTGACATGGTATCTGTCTCCTCCCGTGTTGAATCGACATCTTGTGATGACGCTGAAGCTACAGAGCCTGGGCAGGGTGATATGGAGGGTCTGCTGTTGCCCATGCAGCAGACCCCCCCTCTCTTCACAGCTGAAGGGTCCAAGGGAAAGACACGGAGTCGATACAGCTTGGGTTCAGGTGCGCTGCAGGAGTTGCCGGTGTTGACTACAACGTCAAACCGCCTTAGGGACTCCGGCTCTGGATTTTCTGTCGGGGTTTACTCCCTTAGCCTTTCCCCTGAAGAGGTATGCCGCAAGGCAGCGGAGGTTTTTTGGAATCAGAGTTTTCCTTCAGTAAGCACTTAATAAAGAGCAGACATTATTGTTCCAGCCCTCATACAGCCTCCAAAATTATCCACTCTCTACTCTTAGCTTCCCCAGCCCACTGCACATGTGTCTGTATCATTTTACACATTATATCAGAACTGTGTGTTTACATATTTGTTTCCTTCATCAGATGATGAGCTCTTCTGAGGGAGGGACTGCACGTGCATTGGTGGCCCCCAAACCAAAGCCCTCAGGAGAGTATCACACACGTGGGAGCCATTTAAGTGTTAACTAAGAAAGAAAATCAGTCAATCAATCAATCAATCTAGTCAAGGTGAGGCAGATAATAAAGTCTCATATCCCAGCCAACAACTGCAGCTTCACTGTTAAGATTTCCCTGGGATTGTTGTCGAAAATGCAAATAACCCTGGGAGGAAGTAAAGTTATGAGTCATCGTTATCTCCATGAGGTGAGGAAAAAAAGAAGAAATCTGAAGCAAATACAAAGGATACGCCATTCCTCTGATGCGTTTGATTTTTCCTGGATCTGTGAGCTGAATGGGCTTCAGGACCTTCCTTACAGGACATGAGAAAAACACTTCACCTCCTCCGCCAGGAGGCATTCCCCGTCGCACAATCTGCACACATGGTGAGAAAGAAGAGCAAGGATGCAGCCAAAGGTAGATAACCCAGACACCCAACCCAGTATGGGTTACACCAAGGGGCTCTTCCTTATAAGGGAGACAGGTCCTTCACCTGCAACTTGGCAATTCTTTCAAGGTCAGTAGCACCTGATATTAGCTCTAAGAGGGCACATGATGAGAAAGGACACCCCACAATGTGTCAGAAACAGCAACAGACACAGAGCCAGCATGTCCCAAAGTCAGGTGGGTCTTCACCCTTAAAATGAGGGACTAGCCTAGTTCATGATTTAATCCCATTTCTTAACCCTTTTCTCCTATGCAATTAACTGATCTATCAAAACTCTGTATTACAGTCATGCACCACTTAATGATGGGATACGTTCTGAGAAATGCATCAATAGGTGATTGGGTTACTGTATGTATGTCGTAGAGTGTACTTACACAAACCTGTATGGCACGGTTACTACATGCCTTGGCTCTGTGATATAGCCTACTGGTCTTAAGCTACAAAACTGTACAGCATGTTGCTGTACTGAATACTGTATGATAAGTATTTGTATATCTAACATATCTAAACAGAAAAGGTACAATAAAAATGAAGTATAAAAGATAAAAAATGATATACCTGTATTAGCTACTTACTATTGAACTTGAAGAACTGTAAGTTGCTCTGGGTGAATCAGTGAGTGGTGAGCAAACATGAAGGTCGTTACACTATGCACTACTGTAGACTTCATAAACACTACACTTACGTTACCTTAAATTTATTAATTTTTTTTTCAATAATAAATTAACCTGTAACATTCTTAGTTCATAAAATTTTAAAATGTTTTTTAAAATTTATTTTAGAGAGGGGGAAGAGAGGGAGAAAGAGAGGGAGCGAAACACCCATGTGCAAGAGATACATCGATCAGTTGCCTCTCACATGCCCCCAACTGGGAACCTGGCCTGCAACCTGGGCATATGCCCTGATTAGGAATCGAACTGGCATCCTTTCAGTTTGCAGGCCAGCAATCAATCCACCAAGCCACACCAGCCAGAGCTACTTTACAAATTTTTAATTTTCAACTTTTGTAATAAGACTTAGTTTAAAACACAAACAGTATACAGCTGTACAGAAACATTTTCCTTCTTTCTTTATATCCTTATTCTATAAGCTTTTAGCCTAGGCCCATACAAGGTTAGGATCATTAATATTGTCTTCCAGCTTTACATCTTGTCCCACTGGAAGGTCTTCAGGGGGAAATAACACAAATTGAGCGGTCATCTCCCTATGATAACTATGCCTCCTTCCAGAATACTTCTTGAAGGACCTGCCTTCAGGCTCTTCTTGAGTAAATATGTCTATGGTGGTTTTATGTTTTTTGTTTTTGTTTTTTTTTCCATCACAGATTTGCTTGTAAGCAGATAATATACCACGAAGAATCCTCTCTATTAATAAAAACCTTTCGGTGTTAGGGGTCCAGGTTTTCAAATATTTTGAATTTTAAATCTGGCAAAAGCTTCTGCTAAACCCTTCACTGTGAATTTTCTTTTTTCTCCTGCAGTCTCCTTTTCTCTTGCCTTTTCTTCAGCTATGCAGTCCTTTCCCAGTTCCAAAAACTCCTCATTAGTCAATTTCTTAAGAACCACCTCTAGAAGCTCCTCAATGTCAGCCTCACTCATACCATGGTTAAAATTGTTGGCCATCTCAACCACGGCCTTGTATATTTTACAGCTTCCTCAGCCCTGGAAAATCCTTTGAAGCCATGGACAAACCTCTGGAGTATCTTCTTGGTGACATTACCCCAAGCCCAAGGAAGGTTCTTGATGCAGTCATAGATATTGTAATCCTTCCAGAATTACATCAGTGTCTTCCTCAGCTGCAGCAGTAGCCTGGGCAAAGGTCCTCCTCTGGGAGTAGGCCTTAGACGCTGCTGTAATTTCTTGATCCATTGGTACAATCGAAGAGGTGGTGTTTGGAGGAAGAAACACCACTTTGATATTGGGATAAAGACCACCAATAAAAGAAGGGTGTACAGGAGCCTTGCTAACAATAAGCAAAATATTAAAAGGTATATAATTCTCCAAACAGTACTTTTCCGTTTCCTGGCAATAGTAATTCAGGAGGGTATCTTGGAAGAGGGGCTGGGTCATGGATGACTTCTTAACAACCCTGTAGTACATTGGCAGGGTGCACTTAGTGATAGCCTTAAAGGCCTTTGGTTTCTCCGAGTGTGACAGCTACAGAGTGTATCAGTTTGTAGCCTGCAACGCTGCCCCCAAGCAAGACTGTTGTACTGTCCTGAAAAGCCTTGAAACCTGGCATTGACTTGGCCTCCTTATGGACACAAAGTCCTTTCAGGCATCTGTTTTCAGAACAGGGAGGTTCAATCTACACTGAATATTTGTGCTGGCAAGTAACTTCCCCCCACAATCAGCTTATCTAGAGTGTCCCAAAATTCTTCAGCTCCCTTCACATCAGCACTCACAGACCCACCTCTCACTTTCACACTATAATGAATAACCATTCTTGAATCATTTAAACCACTCAGAGCTAGCAATAAATTAACATAATCGAGTCCAGCCCCTTCTTTTAACATCGCAAACAAACTTTCTGCTTTGGCCACGACTGTCACAGTGCCAAGAGGGATAAACTTCTGTCTGGTCTTCAATCGAGGTCATCAGAAGTCTCTCCATGCCTGATATAGGCCCTTCCGTAGTTTTTGTTAGTTTCATTGCTTTTAATGAAGCAGACCCTTCAATAGCTTCTGTCACTTTGTTTTGTTCTTCAAGATCATAGCTATGGTAGAACAGAACACACCTGACTGGCAAGCAATAACTATCACTGATTTTCTACCTTTGTAGTCCTTAATCACTTTTTAATTTGTTTCCAGGTTAATCACTCAACATGGCCTCTTACTGGCGCTATTAGCAGTGGGCTTTGTTTGCTTAGGGGCCAGGATGAACAAAACAACAGAAAACTGAATCAAGCACAAAAGAAAACGATGTAATCAAGAACCTGTCAAACATGATCCCTGAGGCTGTTGCCAATGTAACACAGCATATATTTTATAGGCAACTTTTTTTATAAGGAAGAAGAGTACACTCTGACATATGATAAAAGCATAGTATAATAAGTATGTAAACCAGTAACACAGTAATTTATTATCCGTATCAAGTAATATGTACTATACATAACCGTATGTGCTATCCTTTTATATGACTGGCAGTGCAGTAGGTTTGTTTACACCAACCTCACCATAAATATGTGAGCAATGTGTTGCATTACGATGTTATGACAGTTACGTCACTAGGTGATAGAAATCTTTTAGCTCCATTATCTTATGCGGTCTGTCCTTTGGTCAAAATGTCATTATGCAACACCTGACTGTATTAAAAATAATTTCCTCCTGTGAGATGCTAAACAGCTTATGACATCTAGTGTTATCACACTAACTTGATGTAATTCCTTTCAAGTACAAACAAACAGATATTCCTTCTACTAGGTTTTGAAAATACTGAAAATTCTCAGGGCATCCAAGTTGAAAGGCTGTGGATATACATTACATCTAGTGATCTAGATTAGAGAAGCATTATGGCTAGAATCCTGGCTCCACTACTTATTAGCTGAATGACACAAATAGAGCTGTTATGAGGAGTACAGAATAGCTCTGGCTGGTGTGGCTCAGTGGACTCAGCATCAGTCTGTGAACCAAAGGGTCACTGGTTTGATTCCCAGTCAGGGCACATGTCTGGGTTGTAGGCCAGGTCCCCAGCTGGGGGCATGCGAGAGGCACCCCCCACCCCAGCCCCAATGTCTCTCTCGTACATCGATGTTTCTATACCTCTCTCCCTTTCACTGTCTCTAAAAATAAATAAATAAAATGTTTAAAATAAAAGAATAAATATATGTAAAATGTTTCTTTGCAACAATGCCTTCCACAAAGATAGTGCAATAAAAGTGTTGGCTACTATTGTCATTATTAAAAGGTCCCTTTCAACTCAAAGTCTATAATATTTGGTTCATGTCCTGTGGGTTTTCTCATAAATGGTGACTTCAAATGTCTCTGTCTCTGTCTCTCTCTCTCTCACATGCACACACACACATAGTCATACAGCTCTTCCAATGAGTTGGTAAGGAAATGGTTTATACAGATATATGTGTATACAGGTAATAATTCATACATTCTTACCTTTAGCTCAAGTGATTCACCATCAATTCCAAACTGTTTCAAAAGAGGGAGGGCCGTTGCCCTAAGAACATCAACCTGTAGAATTGTTTCAGAATTAAAAAAAAAAATTTCATTAAACCTTGAGCAAATGGGAAAGAGCCCATGAAGCAGGCTGGGGCATAGCAACCAGGCAGATGATGTGTACTCTGATAAAGAGAAAGAATGCTAGCTTACGACTGAGGGCATGGAATGACTTCGCTCCCGAGTGAAACTGAGATTTTACAAGTCACTGGCTCCTCTGAGCCCCTTTCCTCATTTATGACGTGGGGAATTACACCTATTACACGTCATCATCATGAGCATCATGCAAAAAGCATAAGAAACTGTTGGGTTCATACAGAAAACAAGCTGGGCTCTCTGCATATTCTTTTAGGTAAAAACACTTTGGAAAAAATATCAGATTTTTGTATTAATGTTTTCCCAACACGTTTGTTTAATCTTTAAAGCTTGTAATACTCCAAAGCAAAGGAAAAAAAAAAAATTCAACAGCTGCTTAAGAATTTTGTTGGTGCCCACCACACAGGCAGCTAAAGGGTAGATGGTGGTTCTATAAGAAAGTGAGGGCAGTGGGGGAATGATTGCTTCAAGCTACCTGAAGAAGCACAAACCCACAACTGCATAGTTAATGGCAAGACCATGCCAAGTATTAATGCTATCTTCTCCCTATTCAAAACTCACAGGAGGCCTGAGGTCCTTATTCATTTGTGGAATCCTCAGAGTATAAGGATTACATTCAAATTACGTTGATCTAACAAGTCAGTGAATGCTGCCTCAAATGCAACATGGGAAAGAAAATTACTCCCTTACTTGCTCCCAATAGGCAAAGGGCTGTTCCTCAGCACAGTGGGTGGGGGCTGACCCTGTCAGGGAGCAGTGAGGGCACACAGCATGAGCAGTGGGTGTAGGGAAAGCGCTGGTCCTGGCTCAAGCTCCGTCTCTAGTGAGCTGCATGGCCTCAGACAACAAAATCCCAAATGTCTGAATTTCTTTGTCTCTAAGCTAAGGGTTTCAGACTGTCTCCAAATTGCTACCCAACATGCTAAGATTCAACAGAATGATATGCCAATAAGGCTTTAGAGCAGAAAATAGGCCCCAACTAAATATTCTGCTATCAGAAAATCAACCTGAGGTAGAAATGACCTATGAAGCCTAGGAACGTGTTGAGAATGGATTAGGTGGAGCAGAAGCAGTTACCAGGAAAAACCATTGAAGATCAGCTAATTTTAACCTACATATTAAACACCCAAATACAAAAAATATGCACCTGGGATTGCAAGAACCAAGAAAAATTTGGTCTAGGCTAGTATGAAGGGAAGCTGGGGAGATGGCCAAGCCAGATGTTGGGAAAACCAGGGAATACAAGGATGTGGGTTATTCTATCTGATTCCCTGGAACTAGGCAGCCACCAGGTCCCCTGGGGACAAGAAAGGCAAGGAAACAGAACAGCCCTTCTGGATCATCCTACCTGTACCTGGAGTCATACAGGATCAAGTCAGATTTACTCTGAGGGTCAGCCAGAAGCCCGAGTATAACTCCAGGTGTAGTCCTGTCTCCTAAATCACCCTCCATCTGACATGACGGGCAGGCAACTCGGTGTGGTGGGATGAGGGCTGGAAGAACACATGTGGGCTTGAGCCCCACTCTGCCATTCCCTGTCGTGAGACCTGGACACTTCCCTATCTCTCCAGGGCCTTGGCTTCCTGCTGTGTAAAATGAGGGGCTGGACTAGACCTGTTCCAGTCTCTTCTGGCTCTGTACACTAATTTTAGCAGAGTGGAGGTGGGCTGCAAGTTCTACCTAAGGGAAACTGAGCATCACTCTCTAGTTAGAAACAGCAAAAGTCTGACCCCAGTGGCACCTCAGGACAAAGGTGTCAGTCATCCTGACAAGTTCAATCAACTAACAGGTAGAAATGTCATTAGATCCATACCAAATAGAAGGGAAGAATCTTCTCTCAGTTACATTAACTGAAACAGTGACAAGAACACCCACTTCATGTTTTGTACAAGAATTGAATAAATATGGATACAGTTTATTCACTAGAACAGTGCCCAGTACACAGCAGACTTTATTGTACTTCATATCCCTTCCAGGGCAGTAACGAAAAAGAATGGAACCTTCACTCCCCGCCTGACCAGGATGTTGGCACCAATAAGTATCTATAGAGGGCTCTGGTGCCAAGTCACTGAGATTCAAAGTAAACATCCTTTGCTTCTCAAAATTTCTCCCCATTTTTTATCTTTTTGCCTCTGAGGGGAAAAACAAAAAGTCCCTACCTTTAAAGCTGGTGGCATTCCAAAGCCAAAGAAAACAAAAAACATTATTCAACAGCTACTAAAGAATCTTGCTGATGCATAGCACACAGGCAGCTAAAGGGCAGGCGGCATCCACCACTGCTGCCTTTAATGATCACCCCTCTGGACTTTCGCAGGAGTTACCCTGACCAGGTCCCCTGACCCCTTTAATTCTCCTTCTCTATTACAGCATCTCCTTAGCCTACAAGCAAGCACAAGTCTCTCCTCATTAAAAAAAATACTTCCAACTTCAGCTCTTCAGGAATCACTATCTAACCTTCTGGATCACCTAACTTTCCATGGTTCTCTTCCCTACTCATTCCTCAACCTGTGACTGTCATTACACTCTAATGACACTGCTCTCTCAAAGGTCAATAATACTTCTCATTGCTGAATCTCCCTGCCCAATCCTAAATCAACTCCTGCATTCATTCACTCACTCTTTGGGTCCTCCCTGGCTTCTTGGAACCCAACTCCTGTTTAGCTTCTCCAAACGCTTCAGTCTCCAGTCACTGTCTGCAGCTCTTCTTCCCCTTAAACATTCATTTCCCCTGGCTGCTGTGGATCAGTGGATTGAGTGTCGGCCTGTGAGCCAAGTGTCGCTGGTTCAATTCCCAGGCAGGTCCCCAGTTGGGGGGCGCAAGTGAGAGGCAACCACACAGTGATTTTTCTCTCCCTCTCTTTCTCCTTTCCCCTCTCTCCAAAAAAATTAAAATAAAATAAATAAAACAAATAAATAAATTATTTTAAAACAAAAACAAAACCATTCATTTCCTCTTCCTCTATTCTCAGTCCCTGGGATGATCACGGTGATACAGAGAGATCTGATTTAGACAACTGGGGAGAAGTAGGAGGGGCCACAGGAGGAGTTTGCCAAGGCAATGGAAAGCAGTCTAGGACAATACTGGCTGAGAAGCTTCATGAAGGCCTCCAGAACCAATGGAAATAAAAAAGGTTTTTTTTTCTGGCTCCTGAGCAGGCTCTGCAATGGCTCTGGCTCTAGCTCTGACTCTTGGGCTCTTATTCCTCAAGGATGCCTGGATGATCGTGCTGCAGCTGCCTGCATTTCCCAACAGACAGTATTTTGTATGGGAAGGAACTCTGGGCACAGCCTAGGATTGGGCTGGCCTGGTAGAGGGTGGCACATTTATTCTTGGCTGTTCTAGAGGGAACAGGCTCTGAGGCAGAAGCCTGCTGTGCTTCAAAAATTGTGTAGCCTCTGTGTATTATGTTGTTTTAGTTTGTAAACTAACCCTATAGAAACTAACAGGGGAAAAGATAGGAGAACCCAGGTGTTGGAGTTTAGCCTTAATTGACAGGCTTAAGTGATTAAAGCTATGACTTGATAGGCTTAAGTGACTGCTTTTGATCAGACTCCTTTCCTTTACAGTATTGTCAAACCTTTGCCTCTGGAATTTTGCCTAGAGAGTGGTGTCATCAGCAGGACCCCAACTTGCTGTTTGGTAACAATGGGACAAAAACACTAATGCTCAATACAGGCCAGAAAGGGGATTTAAATGAGTGATGAAAACAGCTAAGACCTCCAGCTAACTGGAGCTCATGCCTTTTCCAAAGAGGGTAGCTGCTACTCAGCTCCAATTGGTGGCTGTCGGGGAAGAACTGCTGTCTGTTCTGCCACATCAACCTACAACAATAATGTAAAATCTGGGTTTCAAATATGAACATTCAATTCAGATATACATACCATCGCACTACGCAGGCCAAAGGAAAAACACTGGTATGATTAGTTCAGCCAAAAAGCCATCTGTGCTCAAACTGCACTGGTCAATCTCATTCTCCTAGGGATTTATTTAACTTGAGTTGGTAAGATACTGATGACCTATCTCTTGAAACTCCAGACAGTAACTTCCAGCTGCCCACTGGACAACTGCATGTGGATATCCTCCCAACATACTAGGGAGCAGGACCAAAATCAAACACATCACCCATCATCCAACCACAATTTTCCTCTTCCCTGTTGAACGTTCAGCTTTCAGATCTCTAAGCCTTCAAGTGAACCAGGGCAGAAATCACGGAGTTATTTTATGAACACTCCTTCCTATTCCATCTCCAATTAGCTGTCAAATTATAGTTTCCCTTCCACACTGGCCTTCACATCTGTCCCTTCCTTTCTACTTCAACTCCACTTTGTTCAAACTAACTGGCACTGCTGCCCCCACTCCTCACCTTCAATTCATCCTTATCTCAGCCTCCAGAGTTATCTGTCTAAAAATGAGACTGATTCTGTGGTTTCCCTTCCTCTAGAAAACCCTCTTCAACCCTCAGCACTTTGCTTGTCCCTCTATCAGAGCCCAGAGGCACTCAGCATTGTCATCTCCCTAGATGTGTTCACAGTCCACCCTATGAGACTGAGTTCCCTAAGGGCAGAGCTCATCACATTCATCCTGCTGCAGAGAGTAAATGTGGACATAACTGATGGGGAGACCACATATTAAGAAGAAAGCACAAAATGAAGGAGCCACAGACTGAAGAAGTCACTCTGTATCCAAGATGAGGTATATTTATTTTGTCCTGGGTTGGAGCCAAGTACTACCCAAGGTCATTTCAGTCTGGCAGCTAGCAAAAGCAGATAGTCCTGCAGCTCATGAAAGCAGATTTCTTTATAATACTCCACATGAAAGAGTTAAGTACTGATGCTATTTCTGGGGAATTCATCAACTAATATTTGTTAATATATAAAACTTCTTTTAAATATTGCCAGTGATAACAGCTTTTAAGATCACTAGCAATTATAGAAAGAGTACAAAACTGGGACACACAGTGCCAAAGTCTCCCGTACACTGCAGGGTCTTCCCATTGCTCAAGGCACTTTCCCTACTCTCGACCTAAAAGTGTAAAGGCCTCCTTCTCAAGAACACTTTTAACTCAAGGGCCCATTTCCTAGAATCTTCCAGAAAAATGCAGGACAAAAAGCAATCCTTTGAAATTGGTTTAAAATTCTGAACAGTTTATTCAACATTCTTTTACAGCTAAGAATTTCAGATCATGCACTAACTATACTCAAGATTCTAGGAAAACAGCTTATATACGAATTTCCAAGAATTGGGAAATGAGTCATTTACTGCCTATGACACATTAACCAGGTTTATACTCTTAATAAGTGTATGTATAGCGAAAAATCCGTGATAAATAATTAAATATAATATTTTTAAAAATCCCGCGATACAGTGAGGCCAGGACAAGTGAACTGCAATACAGCGAGAGGCTACTGTATTGGAGAACACCAGCACTCTCCACTTTGTGGCTCACTGAACCACCTAACTGGTCTTCCCTGGTTAGAAAAGTTACACACTTCACATTCTGCTTTAGAAGCTGCCACGTCATTGGTTTTTGTTTTGTTTTGTTTTCTTCAAATTTTTTTGCAAATTTAAATTTCTTTTTCAATTACAGTTTATATTCAGTAGTTTGTATTAGTTTCAGGTGTACAGCATAGTGGTTAATCATATACTTTACAAAGTATTCTCCCTGATATCTCCAGTACCCACCTGGCATCATACATAGTTATTATAATATTACTGACCCTTCATCAGTCTTGCTTCCATGTCAGTAGAGGTGAAGATCTCACATCGTGGCCCTAGGCATTAAAATCCCTTCTCTGGACAGCAGTGTCCAAAGGTGAGGATCCTTCCCTCCATATGAGAGGTCTAAGGAAAGTCTGGACAGAACTACTCTATTCTCTCTCTCTCTCTCTCTCTCTCTCTCTCTCTCTCTCTCTCTCTCTCTCACACACACACACACACACACACAACAAAACCCATCCTACACTGGCACGAAGACAGGTGTGGTGGCCATAATGAAAATTCCACCTGAATATTAAACTATCATCCCCATACATGCAGGAAAATTAGCTGCTTAATAAGAAGGTTGTTGGTGCCCACAAACTATCAAAGCTCACATATACCATCCCTGTCCCTATGCTTTTTTTCTAAATATGCAAGTTCTTCTCAGAAGAATGTCCTAAAGTTTATGATAGAAGTCCGAATAAGTCAAGATTATAATGCAACAATGCCAAGAAGATACTATTTCCTGTCTAAAATTTTGGTCTACTTTCCAGCCTCTGCTATCACGTGACCTTACAAAAGTTCCACTCTCACACACTTCAGCCAACAGAGCCATATTTCACATCAGCCACGATGAGTTCGCAAGCATCTGTTCTGAAGGTTCTTAGACACAGCAATGAAAAAGGCACCTTGATGAAGGGTAACAACTGTCACTGAATTTGACTGATTACTAATCTTGGTTCATATGAGTCCTGAGGTGATTAATCTCTTAAATCTCAACGTAAATAACAAACAAAAAAAAAAAAAACACTCAACAATAAACCTGTACTTTATCAGGAACTTGTTTCTCAAAAGTTGGGTTGTGACAAGAGACAAAACAAAAATCACACCATGGTTTGGCCTCTACTCACCGAAGGGTCAACCTGGTCATTGGTCACTCCTCTCAGAACTATTCTTAATGGGTACTTCATAAACGGTGCCAGGCAAAGAAGACTCTCCAGGTAATAGCCAATGCTGCGAAGGACATTACAGTCATGTTCCACGGATCCACCATACAGGAGACCTGGCTGATAATATAAGGTCGTTCCTTAAACAAGAGAAGAGAGAGCCACATTTAGCAGAAAAAAAAAAAATTAGTTTCACAAAAGAAACAAAGGGGCCCTGGTCAACAAATGAATGCATAAATGAGTGGAACAACAAATCGATGTTTCCTCTCTCTCTCCCCCTCTCTGCCTCTCTCCACCCCTCTTCCTCCTTCTCTCTCTCAAAATCAATAAATAAAAAATTTAAAAATTAAATTAAAAAAAAAAAAAGCAATAAAGGCAGTAAGTCCCAAGGGGAAAGTCTGACACGGGTATCCAGGAGAGTTCAAAATGCCATTCCTAAGAGCCCACACTTCAATCCAAAAGCTGATTCATTACTGTCAAACCCCTGTAATAATAATAAACTGTGAGTTTAACTTAATAAACAGGAATAAATTAAGCCCTTCCCTAAACCATCTGAACTGCCGAAGTCATGGCAGGGCACCGAGAAAAAAATCCTAATACACATTCTCTGACCATGCGAAAAAAGGGCGTTTACAAATGATGCTCCAAATCATCTCACCAGCAATCAGCTTCTTCTAGGCCCCTGAAATGAGATTTCCCATATACCACACTCACGAAACAAGACGCCTAGAAAAAGCAGGTACTTTACGGCAATTCCATTAATAGTAACAAATGAAAATACCTTAATTTACTTAATAGCTTTATTAGTGATGCTGGAAATTAAGACTTCTGATTTGAGGTATGTTTACATGCCTCTCGGTCCAGGTGTTTAATGATCCGAGCAGCGAGCTGAACTCGCTGGTGCAGACAGTCTCTGACTGCTCAGGCCTCAGGATCTGAAAGACATCCTGTGACTTAAAAAGAATCTTGCTGAGTACTCCATCTTCCCTGATGTTGATAAGCAAATCAAACAAAAATAAGCACAAATGGTGTTTAACCTTGATTGCTTTCTTTAGTGTTTAAGGAACAGTGCATCCGTTCCACAGTCTTAAAAGAACAGATGATTGGATTTCTGTTTTTCTTTTTTTTAATCTATAGATGCTATATAGACTTGTTTATCAGGAAGCTTTCTCTTCAGTTAATCCTTTAAGCTTCCTCTGTTGTAAGTTTCAAGTACATTGTAATCATTCCTGGAATGTGCCTGTGAGCTCATTCCTGGACCCTCCCTGTTGATTAGCATATCTGCAAAAACCAATAAAAGGAAGTGCTTGCACTGCTCAGTGCTGACCTGCCCGAGCGTGCAGCAACCCTCCGTCAGTCCCATTCTGTCTGCTAGAATTACTTGCGTGCCCTCGACCACAAAGTACTACAACAATTAGAAACTATTATCTTAATTCACCTTTCCATATATTCCTACCATCTAAAAAGTTTCTTACTAGATTAAGATTTTAGAGAAAAACCAAGATAAGATATTCTATATGATCTGGGGAGTATAAATGGGTGAACAAGATCTTCTTGCTACTCAAATTCTTACAATGTCTTCTGGCACAATTTATCAGTAAATGAATTCAGCAACAGAGGAAGGAGATATGTTCAGTCACTCAAAAGGAAATCAGCTCTTGAAAGTTTCACAGAATATATTTAGGTTTTATTATACTATATTAAAAACCAAAATCCCAACAATCACATTCAGAATCAATCAAAATCAGAACCATATTCCTCCCACACTTCTCAAAGAGAAAGATTTTACAGATTCTACATCAGTTATTCTAAACACTATTAATGAGTCACAAAGCCAAACTTTTAGGTCAAAAAGTCAAAGAAAAAAAAGCAATATAACCACTAAATGCCATAAATATGTGTATGCCTGCAAATAAAGCAAATAAAAAATTGACCAGATCAGAATGAAGTATTCTACTCTGCGGTGGTGTGTGTGGCAGTGAGGAGGGGAGAGGGGGTTGGGACAGAGGAGATGGGAGGCAGGAGCTGGATCACGTAGATGTCTACTTCCCACCCTAAGCTGCAGATGTTACTAGAAATGAATAGAATTATCTGCCCTCTGAATCACCAATATAAAGTACTAAGAAAATTTCCAGCAATTTCAAAGTAAACAAGGCAAAAACAAAACCAGAAAAAAACCACTAATGGAATCATGGCTTGCAAAGGGCATCTGAGCCTTGTGCCTAAAACCTGCTCTCTGTCAAGTATGGCTGAATGCAGCTACAGATCAACTTTAATGTGGTGTCAGGCCTCTTATGAAGCCAAGCTTTCCTTTCTTAAAAGTCAACATATGGAAAAGTTCAGTTTCTTTTGTCACATATATACAAAAAGGTGCATAGTTCATGGAGCTTGTCAAAAGATATTTGCATGGTCTTCTCTACAATGTAGATAAAAGAGTTTCTAATAGCAAACAAAAAAACTAGGAACAACCTGAATGTTTATCAGTAGGGAACAATTAAATAAATAATTATGCACCCATACAATAGAATACTATATCAGACCTATTGAACTAATTGAGATTAACTTGCCACATCTGTGCTAGTGGGGGAAAAAAAGCTGGCTACAGAACACAGAGCAAGCACAACCCTGCTGATGGTCTAAGTTACAGAAGTGCCCATATAAGCAAATGAGACCATGGCTGCACCCAGGGAGGGAATGGAACAGGAAACAGGTGAAGGGGCTTTCATAATTTTTGTATAAACTATTGAAACTTAAGTTTTAAAGACAAAGTAAAAAAGATAAAATTCAGCACATACAACTACCTCATAGAGTTTGTTGTAAGATTTTGTTGTGACAATATAAATGTACTTTGAAAAGTTGTATGTAAATGTTAGGTATAGAATATTTTTACTGTTAAGAAAGAGGGCATGCTTATTTGTTGACCTGAAATTTTCAGTCTTTTGACTTCCTTAAAATCAAGTGTATGGCCCTGAAAATGGCAGTGTCCATGCATATCTCCAAACAATGGTATCACAAACAGGAAACTGGATTTTTCCATCTGAATACAATATTTATACTATCAAAAGGAGTGAGAAACACAAGAATGTTTAAGTAGTGCATGTGTAGGTGCTTTCTGAAATGGGAAGGAAAGGAGCTTACCTGTTTGGTTTATTTCAATTCGAGAACCATTTGTTATTTTGTCCAACAGCCTTATGAAGCTGGCTTCAAAATCTGTGAGGAAAAGAGAAAACAGATTGGCCTCATGTTAGGTCACCATGTCCAGACAGCACATCCCACTCAGGTACTGCCAAGGAGGGTAGGTTACTTCCTGCATCCACAGGTGTGTTTTCCTCAGAATCTGGGTGGGATCTCTGGATGAGGAACCTGAAGCAGTTGAAAAGCACTGACTATATTTATGTACATATATGTATATATGTATATGTTTAGTAGAACTATTAGAAACAGTTCAGCTTTCATATTCCACAAAAAATAAAAACTCTACCAGCAATCTAATGGGATATTAATTTTAGCAACATTATCAACCATAAGACCTGTTCTTCTGACCTCAGGAGCACATGCCAAATAAGGGAAAAATAGTAACACACAGGGTCCAGCCATGTAATATGAAAAAGACACGTTTATTGAAGAAGATACAAGAAACACTGTACATAGGACAATGATGCCTCAGTCCCCTTCAAAGTAGACACCTTGGGACCTCACACAGTTCTCCCAGCATCTTCCATTGTTCAAAACATTCAGCAAAATCCTTTGTTGGAATCATCATCAGCTACCCCATCATATTTTCCGGAATCTCATCAACGGTCTGAACTCTCCTCCCTTTCAAAGGTGATTTTAGTTTTGGGAAAAGCCAGGAGTCTTTGTTGATTGCAGCCTGTACACGTTCAACATTCTCAGGTGTTCTGCTTGTTGCAGGCCTTCCAGGACGTGGATCACTTTCAACAGATTCTTGACCATCTTTGAAGCGTTTGTGCCACACTTTTATTTACGTTGCACTCCTTGCATCATCCCTGAAAGCCTCCTGAATCATCCAAATAGTTTCTGAGGAGTTATGTTCAAGTTAACATAAAATTTGATTCATTGCTCTACTCACTCAGTTATTTTGAATGTGACAGCCACACAGTACACATGCTCATTCAATGGCATCTACTGCCCCCTACTGACTAGTGCAGTGAAGTTGTCATTGTTCACACATGCGCATTCCAGTCCACTTGCCTTGGCTGCCAGGTTACATCAATGTCATGTAAACTGTTCTCATTATATTAACAATGGCTGGACTTTTTCCGGACAGACCTCGTATGTCCTCTGGCTTTCCCAAGTGATCTTACACACACACACACACTTAAGCTTCAACCTCCTCCTACCCATGAACAAGAACAAGAAGTCCAACTCTTCTGCATTGAAGGCATTGTGACTGCCTGGCACCTTTTGCAGTTTCCATTCCTATAATAAACTAGCTGAGTTTGTGAGCACAGACTCCAGCAGTCACCTGAACTGATTCCAATGGGTCAGCAGATCAACTAAGCAATTCTCATCCACCTGTTCTGTTACTTAATGCTGTCCCATACTCCTACCATAGTATATTCTACAATCTGTACAAAAACCACTGAAGTCACAGAAACTCCAATTTGTCCTGAAACAAGTAATAATGGCTAATAACAATGGGTGTGTTTTAATACCTTATAGCCACACATTCTCTCATTTAATCCTCAAAAGCCCAAGGTAGGGAGTGCCATTCCCATTTTATAAAAGGCTTAAGCTCAAGAATGCCTACTAGCTTGCTACTGGCAAGTGGCAGAGCCAAGAGCTGAGCCCAAGTCCATCCTTCTCCAAAGTTCATACTCTTAAGCTCACCATGACTCTACTTTGCCTAACTAAGTTTAATCCCTTAGAGCCAAACTTTTCCTCTAGAAAATCACGGCACCTTTTCAACTGCAAGCAGTGACCTACTGAAGGATCCTGCAGACAATTTAATGGGTCCCCAATCACCATTTATTTTTAAGAAATTAGAACAGAATAAACAATATCAGAGTTAACTGTATATAGTAAAGATACTGTTCATGAAACTTGAGCACACATATAAATGTTTCTGTGAGTATTAGATTGTGGTGTAAGTAGCATCACAAATTTTGTAACAACTGCAAAAGTCAACTAGAAAACTAGAAATTACTTCTATGGTCTTTTTATATAGACTAATTCTCTTTTTTAAACCCTGCATAATCTATATACCATAGAAAAACCTTTGAATTGCTCAAGCTTCCAAGGTCCCTAAATGGCAGAGAGGAACAAGCATTTATGAATAAAGCCCTAAATTAAACTCCAATGCTTTTATAGATTATGAAAAAAAAAAAAAAGCATGGCTTTAGAAAATTTTTCTCTTTTTTTTGGCAATTCACAGGGAATGGGCACATAAAAAGACCTCCAGGCAGGACAATGCCCTGGTCACAGCAAGTAAGTGCTTAGGAACAGTACTTCAAAGAATCAAACACAGAGCTAGTTCCAGAATCCCAGCAACAGTGAAGATATAGCTCCATCAGCTGGTACAAAGAAGATCTCAAGTTCATCTGATAATACTGAGTTCCCCAAGCTTCATTAAAACAACATACTTAGAATTCCTTGCCCCTTCACTTCTCGCACCCCCTCTGTGACTCTTCAAGGCTGCTCCTGGGGGTACAAATTTTCAGATATCTAAAAAACATTACAGAATAGTTCCAAAAATAAGCACAACATTACTACATTGCTTAAGAATGCATAATTAGGGTATAAAGTTATGAAGACAATTAACATGAATGCCATAATGGTCAAGAAAACGCCACCACTGGGGGCATGCAAGGAGCTGTAAATGAAAAAGGCCCCACAGGCACAGGCAATGTTCTATTTCTTGATCTGAATGGGGCCATATAGGTGTCCATTTTATCATATAATCCTTTAAGTACTCCCTTCATGTCTTATGCATTTATGTTATTATACTTCACATTTCAAACAAATGTGAAATATTTGTGCTGTTAGGATTTTCAATCTCAGGATTCCTTAAATAAAACCAACTGAAATGCCTAACGCCCTTGACTCCCTAACCCCCCAAGGAAGTGAGCACATTATTTCTATAGGGAGGACAGTAGCTCCTGTTAAGACAGTGGTAGTCATCAGCCTGACCCATTCCTCACTAAGAAAAGCAAAACCACATGTCAAAGAAGGGGAGTGAGGGGAAGAATACACTCTATAGAGATTTATACTTTAAAAACAAAGAGGAAATCTCAATAAATACAGTTTTAATTTAAAAGTATTATAACTTAAATATCTAGAAATACTAGTCTGTTTAAATAAATTATGATACATGTATATATCAGAACACTCTTCAGCCTTAAAATTAATGAGGTGTTTTTATACACTGATGTGAACTGTCTCCATGGTATATTGAGTGGAAACAAAGTAAGATGGCCATTCGTGTAAAAAAGAAAAAAGTGCATATGTCTTTGTTTATTGATTAAAAGAAGAATTAGCACAGAAAAGAAACACAACTAGTAAGGCTAGTTGGTTCACAGGCAAGAAAGGTTAGGAAACAGACTATGTAAATCCTTTTGTTCCCTTTAAATTTCATGCCATGTGTATGTGTTTTTAAAAACATGTAAAATTTAAATTAAAGATACAAATAAAGGTACTGTAACACAATTTAAATAGCCAACAAATTTGCTCTCAGTAAATAGTCTATAAAAGATGTTTATAATACTATGCAGGCATTAAAATATTTTAAAATAATTACTCAATTACCTGAGGAAATGCTTATACTAAAGAAAAAACTAAAAGGTAATGTATAAAATGTGACTTCAATTTTTTACAGAACTAAAATGAGACAGCAAACTACATATTAACATGCAAAATTAGGAGTCATTATTTTCCTCACTGAGTTCAAAATGGCAGAAATTACAAACACCCAATTCTCAGAGTAAATTAAAAGATGTCCACCCACTTCAAAATAATGTATGTATGAACTATGTACATATTATAGTATAATATGTAATCATACATAATGTGATAAATAATAAATTGTGTTTTAACTTGAAGAAATAAATAAAGCCTTTCTTAAGTTATGACCAGACCAAGAAAAACAAGGATGGATATTAATAAAAAATATCAATTTTATCAAAATATATGAAAATCTGCCCTGGCTGGTGTGGCTCAGTGGACTGAGTGCTGGCCTCTGAACCAAAGGGTCACTGGTTTGATTCCCAGTCAGGGCACATTCCCAGGTCACTGACCAGGTCCCCGGTTGGGGGTACCTGAGAGGCAACCACGCAATGATGTTTCTCTCCTTCTCTTCTTCTTTAAAAATAAATAAAATATTTTTAAAAATTATATATATCTATACACACACACACACACACACACACACACACACACACACATATATGGAAATTACCGAAGAAAAATTTACCACTCTGTGATAAATAACTGGGAACAAGTTAAAAGTCCTCCACATTAAAAAGAAGGCAGACTGAAAATAAATTCTACCCCTCTTAACTTAGTAATTAAAAGAAAAGCAAGAGGAAACTAAAATGAGATTTTGGAACTGTAACAAAATTATAACACAAGAAGTAAAAATAATAATCTCAAAAGGAGAAACATACAAAATGGAAAATATAGTAGAAAAAGCTAATTCATTGAGAAAATACAACACAATTCAACAGCCTCATTCATTTTTAAAAGGAAAAATGTGAATAAAATCAGAAATAAAAAAATAATCAACAAAAAGGATTACAAGATTTTGTGGTAAATTATTCTCTATTATTTATAAATATATTTGGAATTAAGATAGCTATGTAAAACAATGATAACTCAAAATAGATAAAAGAGACACAAAAAGATAATCCAAAACAAATGGAATGAGAAAATTTATCAAGAAAAGAGCACTAGTGAAATTACGGAAAATTTTTCCAACATTAAAAAAAATTCTTATCTTACACATTCCAAAGATCAAGAAAAAATGTGCGTGATGGCTTCAACTGAAGAACAGTTAAAAGCACCACACACAAAAAATTAATTATAAACTAACCATATTTAATGAAAATAAAACCTCCTAAATAAAATCTTAGAAAAAGATCATAACACGTTTTGACTACCCACTATGATTAAGAACTGTGCATCCCAAAAATGGACTGCAGATAAAGCACAAAGAAAACTACAATATAATTAAACATAAGGTTCAATACATAAACAGGGGGGAAACAAATCAAGTGACTAGCTTAGTTGCTACTGTATCTGTTAAAATTCAACATCTATTTTTCAGTAAAATTCTGTTTTAAAAGTAGAGAGAATAAACTTATATAAAAACAAAGCCTTACTTCCTGCCAAGATGGAGGCCTAGACAGACCCACTGGGTCTTCCTCCATAGCTAAGAAGGAATACAACTACCTCAAAACTAGAGAAAACCATAAGTTCCAGAAAACCAAGCTGCATGGAAGTCCAACAAACAAGGATATAAAGAATAAATACTCATCCAGACAGGTAGGAGGGGCGGAGAAGTTGCGGTGTGGTGGCTGCGGTGGCAGCAGTGGCAGGCTGGCAGAAAACGCAGTCACACATTTTAAACAGTGGGGTGGGACACCTGGGGAGCATTCCCAGCTCCTGACCAGACCTCGCAGCTCAAGGTCCCAGAGCAGGGGAAAATCAAGACTCATTGCTTCTGACTGTGCACACTAGTAGGGGTTGGGGCGGAGGAGGAAACTGCCGGTCTCTCAGCAGAGTCCACTTGTTTAAAAGGCTCCCGATGGTTCTAGAATGTCCGCAGACCCACCCCCTCTGGGAACCACGGGCAGGGCAACAGCCAGAGAGGCGCCAGTACCGTATGAAAGTGGGAGAAGTGCCTGGAAAAGGGGCAAGTACTGAGCAAGCAGCATTGTTCCCTCTCAGACCCCTCCCCCACATACAGCCCACAACGTGATGAAACGGGTCGCACTGAACTGACAAATACGTACGGCTTCACCCCTTACTATGTTAACAGGAGTGACAGCTCTACGTGGGATGCGAAGGTAAACAAACACAGGAGCCTATCAAGATGAGGAAACAGAGAAGTATGGCCCAAAAGGGGGAACGGATCAAGGTTCCAGTGGGAGAACTAAATGACAAGGAGATAGCCAACCTAACAGATGCAGAATTCAAAACACTGGTGTAAAGATGCTCACAGGCTTGACAGATATGCTTCAGTATAGCAAACGCAAAAGGGAAGAACTGAAGGCTCTGCTAAGTGAAACGAAGGAAAATTCACACAAAACCAATGGTGAAGGGAAGGAAACCGGGGTTCAAATCAATGATTAGGAATATAAGGAAGAAAAAAAGTCAACCAGTACAGAATGAGGAAACAAGAATTGAAAAAAATGAGGAGAGGCTAGGAACCTCTGGGACAACTTTAAACATGCCAACATCCGAATCATAGGGGTTCCAAAAGGAGAAGAGGAAGAGCAAGAAATTGAAACCTTATGTGAAAAAATAATGAAGGAAAAACTTCCCAAATTTAGCGAAGGAAACAGACATACAAGTCCAGGAAGCACAGAGAGTCCCAAGCAAGCTAGACCCAAGGCAGACCACACCAAAACACATCATAATTAAAATGCCAAAGGTGAAAGATAAAGAGAGAATCTTAAAAGCAGCAAGAGAAAAGCAGAGTTACCTACAAAGGGGTGCCTATAAGACTATCAGTTGATTTTTCAAAAGAAACTTTGCAGGCAAGAAGGGACGGCAAGCAGTATTCAATGTGATGAAAAGCAAGCACCTACAACCAAGACTACTCTATCCAGCAAAGCTATCATTTAGAATGGGAAGAGCAGGTGAAGTGCTTCCCAGACAGGGTAAAGCTAAAAGAGTTCATCATCACCAAGCCATTATTACACAAAGTGTTAATAGGACTTAAAAAAAGAAGATCAAAACTATGGACACTAAAATGACAACAAACTCACAACTATCAACAACTGAATCTAAAAAATAAAAAAAAAATCCAACTAAGCAAACCAGAATAGGAATAGAATCATAGGTATAGGGATCACCGGAGGGTTATCAGCTGGGAGTGGGAAGGGAGAGAAATGGGGAAATGGTGCAGGAACTAAGAAGCATAATCGGTTGGTACAAAATAGACAGGGGGAAGTTAAGAATAATATAGGAAAGAGTGAAGCCAAAGAACGTATATGCACAACCCATGGACATGAACTAAGGGGGGTGGGATTGTTGGAGGGAAGGGGGGTACTGGGCAGAGGAGGGCAAAGGGCAAATAAATTGGGACTACTGTAACAACTTAATATACTTAAAAAATAAAAAATAAAAATAGAAGCCTTAAAAAGTTCAAGAAGAACGTCTTCATGGATTTGTGGTAGGCAAAGATTTCTTTAAAAAACATAGAAAGATTTATAAACTGGACTACATTAAAGTAGTAACTATTGTTCATCAAAAGACACCATTAAGAGAGTGAAAAGACAAGTCATACTCTTAATAGTGTGACTTGTAACACTTTAACTTAGAATACATAAACTGTAATATATTTTAAAATGTAGTAACACAATATAGCAAAGACAACAAACTACTGCTGCTGCAACAGAAGAATCTCACAAACACAAAACAGAAATAAAGAAGCCAGACACACACACACAATACAACACACTCAAATTATGGTTAATATTTTAAAAACCTAGTCTGTGTAAAAAGTCAACTTATTGTTTATGTTAGTGACAGGAAGAAACAGTGTGAGAGACAGCAAGCCTGAGAGGGGTTTTGGGGTGCACTGGTCATGTTTTATTTCTTGACGTGGGTATATCCACTTAGCAATAATTCATCATGCTAAACATTTATATAAAAATTTGTGTACTTAATGTGTAGTATACTTTAATAAAATATTATTTTTAAAAATGAATAATAAAGTTCCAAGAAATACCTTTAAAAATCCAAAAAAAAAAAAAAAAATCTGAATCATCTCTCCAATTTACCATGATAGAAATGTCATTAAATATATTTTTAAAAAATGACCGAAGGTATCAAAACAAGAAATATAAATTAAGCAAAAAAATCATCCTACCAATTAAGCATGCAACTTTCACATACTTTGATTTTACCCCACATTCCCAGTTTGATTTTTTAAAGAATAGTCTTTGACCCAGCAATTCTACACCTAGAATTTTATCTTGCAGAAACAGAAGTATGTTAGGATATATATACAAAAAATTTTACTGCTGCTTCCTTTATTATAACAAACACTGAAGATTACTTTTACTGTCCCACACCTTCAAATTATCCTATATATTTTGCTTTGCTTATATAAAAACCTGTAAAAGAAAAAAAATAAGGGCACCTTATCTCTTTGATTTATGCTGTTTTTACCACCCTTCAAGTTTCCTATTTCTATGCAAACTCTTCAGTTCCATTCCTTTTCTTTACAAACACACTGGGAGGAGGTAAGCTCTCTAGCCAGAATTCACTAGAGCAGCAGTCCCCAACCTTTTTGCCACCAGGGACAGGTTCCACGGAAGACAATTTTTCCACAGCCCAGGGGCAGGGATGGGGGGATGGCTTTATCACCTACCACCAGATGCAGCTTAATTGTCACTTGCCACTCACTGATAGGATTCTGATATGAGTCTGCAAGCAATTGATTCATTATGGTCTCTGTGCAGCCAAACCTCTCTGCTAATAATCCGTATTTGTAGCTGCCCCCCAGAGCTAGCAGCACGGCCTCAGCTCCACCTCCGATCATCAGGATTTAGATTCTCGTAAGGAGCACACAACCTTGATCCCTCGTATGCACAGTTCACAGTAGGGGTCAGGCTCCTAAGACAATCTAATGCCCCTGCTGAACTGACAGGAGGCAGAGCTCAGGTGGTAATGCAAGCAGTGGGGAGTGGCTGTAAATACAGATGAAGCTTTGCTCTTTGCTTGCTCGCCTGTCACTCACCTCCTTCTGTGTGTCCAGTTCCTAACAGGCCACGGACCTCTACTGGGCCGTGGGGGTTGGGGACCCCTGCACTAGAGCACTTCTTCCACTTCAGAAAATATTAGACAAAGGAAAACAACATTATGTAATAATAAAAGCGCCAATCCACCAATCTTAGATGTACCAAATAACAATGCTACAACATACTTGAAGCTAAAACTGTCCAAACTGAAAAGAGAAAGACAAATCTACAATTATAATTGGAGACTTTAATACCCCTCTCTCAATAATCAACAGAATAACTAAACCAGGGATTTTCAACCTCGTGGCACACATAAATTAACTACTAAAATTCGGTGGCACACCAAAAAAAATATTTTTTTTTGCAAATCTGACCCAAAAAAATAGGTATGATTTTGATTCATTTACACCAGGCAGCTATTACTGTGTTGGCCATTGTATTTTTTTTTTTTTTTTTTTTTGACAATCTAAATCTAAGGGCAAAGAGGTCAACGCCCCTGACTAAACAGTCAGGTATTGCATGTTTTAAAAATTCTCATGGCACACCAGCATGCCTCTTGCAGCACACCAAATGAAAATCACTGACTAGACAGAAAACCAGGAAGGGCAAATAAGAACCCAAGAATACCACGAAGACGACCTAATCAGTGTCTGTAAAACATTCCACCCATAACAGCAAAATACACATTCTAATTGCCCATGGAACATACAAGGTCTGTTTGGAAAAAGTCCAGCCATTGTTAATATAATGAGAACAGTTTGTGTAACACAGATGTAACCTGGCAGCCAAGAAGAGTGGACTGGAATGAGCATGCATGAACAATGACGACTTCATTGTACTAGTCAGTGGGGGTGGTAGAAATTGTTGAGTGAGCATGTGTACTGTGTGGCCATTGCATTCAAAACGAGTGAGCAAGTACAGCAACAAGTCTGCATCAAATTTGGCATTAAACTTGAATATTCCTCCGCAGAAAGTATGCAAATCATTCAGAAGGCCGCAGCTATGGGCAACTAGTGATTGGCAGCTTCATCAAGACAACGTGCCCACTCATGCATCATGTCTCATGTAGTTTTTTGGCAAAACACCAAATCACTCAGGTGACTCTGCCCCCACACAGCCCAGATTTGGCACCCTGTGACTTCCGGCTTTTCCCAAAACTAAAATCACCTTTGAAAAAAAAGAGATTTCAGACATGAGATTCAGGAAAGTGTGATGGGGCAGCTGATGGCGACTGGGAGAACTGTGTGAGGTCCCAAGGTGCTTACTTTGAAGGGGACTGAGGCATCACTGTCCTATGTACAATGTTTCTTGTACCTTGTATCTTCTTCAATAAATGTCTCTTTTTCATATAATACTGCTGGATACCTTCTAGACAGACCTTGTATACCCAGATAAACCATATCTTGTCCATAAAAGGGGGGAAAAAAAACCCTCAACAAATCTGTAATAACTGAAACCATACACAGCATGTTCTTCAACCACATTGGGCTCAAACTGAAATCAACATAAAGATAACAGAAAAATATACCCACATTTGGGAACTAAACACACTTACAAATAATAATTCATGGTTCAAAGGGGAGATCACCAAAAAAAGAAACGCATTGAACTGAATGAAGATTAAAATATGACATAGCGTCCTGGCTAGGTAGTTCAGTTGGTTAGAGAATTCAACCAATACGCCAAGGTAGCGGGTTTGATCCCCAGTCAGGGCACATACAAGAATCAACCAGTGAATCCATAAATAAGTGGAACAACAAATCAATGTCTGTCTGTCCCTCTCCCCCGCCTCTAAAAAAGTCAATAAATGAAATTTTTAAAAAATATGACATATCAAAAATTGTGGGAAACAGCTAAAGCACTATTGAGAGGGAAGTTTATTGCACAAAATACATACATTAGAAAAGGGAAAGTCTCCACTAATTTACACCCCACGTCAAAACCCCAAAGCAAGCAAAATAATAATAATAAAAGAGCAAAAATAAATGTAACTAAGAAAGAAAAAGAGACCTTGGCCCAGTGGCTCAGTTGGTTGGAGCATCATCCTATACACAGGTCAGGGCACATATCTAGGTTATGGGTTCAATCCCCAGTTGGGGCACATACAGGTGGAAACAACTGATGGATATTTCTGTCTCCCTCTTCCTAAAATCAACAAGCATATCCTTGGGTGAGGAAAGAAAGGAAGGAAAGGAGAGAGGGGAGAGAAAGGAAAAAGGAAGGAAGGAAAGAAGGAAGGAAGGAAGGAAGGAAGGAAGGAAGGAAGGAAGGAAGGGAGGAAGGGAGGAAGGGAGGAAAAAAGAAACAAAGAAAATGAAGAAAGAACACAAAGAGTTGACTCTTAAATTAACAAACTTCTAGGAATATTAGCAAATACAAAAGAGGGAAAACATAAACCTTCAGTATCAGGAGTGAAAAGGGGTATCACTAATATTAACAGGCTAAGGAAAAAAAATTACATGACCACATCAATTAATGCAGAAGAAGCATTTGACAAAATATAATACTCAATCACAAATTAAAATAAGCCTCTTCAAAAATTATGAGAACTACCTCAGCTTGATAATAAAGCATCTAAAAATATATACAGTTAACATTATACTTAAGAGGCAAAATATTGAACACTTTACCTCTTAAGATAAGGAACCGACAAGGTTTGTTCTTATCACTCTAACTTAACATAGTACTACAAGTTCTAGTGAGTGCAATAAGAAGGAAATAGCCCTGGCTGGTGTGGCTCAGTGGATTGAGTGCCAGCCTGCAAACCAAGGGGTCACCGGTTCGATTCCCAGTCAGGGCACATGCCTCGGTTGCAGGCCAGGTCCCTGGTTGGGGGCATACAAGAGGCAACCACACATTGATGTTTCCCTCTCTTCCTCCCTCCCTTGCTCTCTCTAAAAATAAGTAAAATAAAATCTTTTTTAAAAAGGAAATAAAAAGGTATAAAGTTCAGAAAAGAATAAATAAAACTGCTCCTATTTGCAGATAACATGACTGCCTACTCAAAAAATCCTGAGTCTGCAAAAAATAGAATAAGTAGATTCAGCAAAGTTGCAGGTTACAAGAAAAACATGCAAAAAATGGAACTGCAATTCTATATACTAGCAACAAACACATGGAAAACAAAATTTAAAATCCTATGCCATTTATAATCACTGAAAAAAGTGACATTTAATTTAAACCTAACAAAATATGAACAGGACTTGTATGCTGAAGATTACCAATATTGGTAAAGATCTAAGTAAATGGAGAGACAGACTACGTTTATGGGTCAGAAGACTGAATATAGTGAAGATGACAATTCTCCCCAAATTGACATACAGGTTTAACACAATTCTTGTCAAAATTCTAGCGAGATATTTTCTAGATATAGACAAGATTATTCCACAATTTATATGGAAAGGCAAAGAAACCAGAATACCTAAAATAATCACAAAAAAAAAGAATAAAGTTGGAAGAATCAGCCTGCCCAATTTCAAGACTTATTATACAGGTACAGTAATCAAGATTGTGTAGCACTGGCAAAGGAATATACACATACAGATCAGTGATATAGAATAGAGAACCCAGACTCATACAAATATGTCCAACAGGTTTTTTACAAAGGTATGAAAGTGATTAAATGAGAAAAAGAACCATCAACAAATGCATATACAGAGCAAGTTGGATATACATAGCAAAAACAAAACAAAACAAAACCTTGACCTAAGTTTTAAACTTTATACAAAAGTTAACAAGAGTAAAACATAAAACTTTTAAAACATTCAATGGAAAAAAAAACGTTTTAGGATCTAGGACAAGGCAAAGAGTTCTCAGACTTGACTCCAAAAACACAAGCAATAAAAGTAGTTTGATGAATTCTACTTCATTAAAATTAAAATATTTTCCTCTGCAAAAGATCCTGTTATGAGAATGAAAAGGAAAGCTATGGAGTTGGATAAAATATTAGGAAACTATATATCTGACAAAGGACTAGAATATGCAAAGAAATAGCAAAACTTAACAGTAAAAACAAACAATCCTACTAGAAAATGGGCAAAAGACATGAGAAGACATTTCACTGAAGAGGCTGTGTTGATGGGAAATAAACTCATGGAAATATGTTCAACATCATTAGCCATTAAACACATGCAAATTAAGTTGCAAAACAGCACCACACACATTATCAGAATGGCTAAAATTAAAAATAGCGACAACAGCTCTTCCGGGAATAGTGTCAACAGGCATTTACAATGATCCAGCATTTGACATACCGTCAGAGGCTGTCCTGAACCCCTGGCAATAGAAGTGTTTATCTTTACACCAAAAAGGTTGGGAAAGCACCAAGATCTACATGTGGCATGTGTCCAGGTCAACTTTGTAGAGTTCGTGCTGTGAGACCTAAAGTTCTAATGAGGTTGTCTAAAACGAAAAAAAAAGCGGGGCCTATGGTGGATCCATGCGTGCTAATGTCCGTTACAGGATCAAGCATGCTTTCCTTATTGAGAAGCAGAAAATTGTTGTAAAAATATTGAAGGCACAAGCACAGAGTTAGAAAGCCAAGTAAAAATGAAGCTTTTTTTGAGTAATAAAAATAATTAAAAGGCTAAAAAGAATAGTGACAACACAGAAGCGTTTTCTCAATCCACTGAGATTTTCTTTCCCAGCAATAGTCATCTGTCTCAAATAAACTAATAAAAATTCAAAAAATAAAAATAAAAAATTGACAACGCTGAATGTTGGGAAGCATGTACAGAAACTGAATCATTCATATATTGCTAATGGAAATATAACATGGTAAGGCCACATTGAAAAATAGTTTGGCAGCTTCCTGAACATGCAAACTACCATACAACCCACCAATTGGACTCCTGGACATTTATCCCAGAGAAAGAAAACACTTATATCTACATAAAAACCTATACACAAAATTTTATAGCAGTCTTATTCAGAATAGCAGAAAAACTGGAAACAATACAGATGTCCTTCAATAGGTAAATGGTTTAAAAATAAAAACAAAAACTGAGACACTTTCATGCAATGAAATGGTACTCAGCAATAAAAAGGAACAAAGTTGGTAAAAAAAACAACATTGGGTGAATCTCCAGAGAATCAAGCTGAGAGGAAAAAGTCAACCACAAAGGTTGCTTACTGTATAATTCTATTTATAAAACAAATGACAGAATTATAGAAAAGGAGAACAGATTAGTGATTGCCAGGGTTAAGGAGTGGATGGGAAAGGAGGAAAGTGAGTGTGGCTATAAAAGGGCAACTTGAAGAGTCCTTGTGGTGATGGAAATGCTAAGTATCTTCACTCTTATTAATGTCGAAATCGCAGTTATATTACTATAGTTTTTCCAGATGTTACCACTGGGGGAAATAGGGTAAAATACAGACAGATCTCTCTGTATTATTTATTTATACCTGTGTATGAATCTACGATTATTTGAAAATAAAAAGTTTAGTTAAAAATATTGTGCATAGTTTCATCTGGAGTAGCATTTTACAGCTTCCAAGCAACAGCAGATCTGAAAATAGACCATTAGGATTCTTGGCATTTGCCTTTAAAAGATGAGCTAATAATCAAAACATGGAAGCAAACAGTCAATAGAGGAACAAGAGGGCAGACTCCTAAGTAACAAGAAAATATTCCATCTACACTTATCATGAGTAAAGTCACCGACCTTCCCCAAATTCGCTTATCTATCAACAACTCTGAGTCCCAGACCATAACGGTACATCCTTGTGGTACGACAAGAAATACAGTCAGTCTGTGTCCTGGTTTCCTGGCACAGAGCTAAAATTCTCAAAAATTTCCAGAGTGATAGAGTAACTCTTAAAAATTATTCACAGGAGCCCCTTTTGAACACACTTGAATTTATGCTGCTGAAGTGACTTAGTGTGGGGCTCCTAAATAGCCTCAGAATGGAGCATGGGGCTGGTTACTAGAAAGACCAAATGACTAGAGGGTTGGGACTTTCAGCCCCACCCACTGATCTGGGTGGGTGGAGTGTCCAACGCTGAGATTAAGTCCTATAAAAACTTTTGAATAAGGCTAGAACTTGCAGGTTGGGGAAGAAATCCAAGTTCTGGAAAAGTAGCACACCCTGCTTCAGGACCCTCCCAGACCTGGTCCTATATAATTCTTCATCTGGCTGGTTCATCAGTATTCCTTTTAATATCCTTTATAATAAACTGCCAAATGAAAGTACATGTTTCCTTGAGCTTTGTGGGCCATTCTAACAAATTATCAGAACCAAGAAGGGGATTATAGAAACCTCCAATTCACAGCTGGTTGGTCAGAAGTACAAGTGATATGACTCAGACTTGCAATTAGGACTTGTGATTGGCATCTGAAGTAGGGGGCAGTCTTGTGAGACTGAGTCCTTAACTTTTGGGATCTGATACTATCACCATGTAGAAGGTGTAAGAGTTGAGTTAAATTTGTGGACGCCCAGTTGGAGTCTCCTGAGAACTGGAGAATTGCTTGAATGGTGGGGGAGGAATGGGGGAAGGCACCACTTATCTGGTGTCAGAAGTATTGTGAGCAGAGAAGAAAAACAGTTTTCCCTTATAATTCTTCTCCTTTTAGGAGATCCAATTTATGAACAGCCAGATTGATCCATAAAACAATACATCAGTTTAACCAAAAGATGGTTTACCTTTCAAAGAAGCACTATGTAGCATGTTTCCTCAGCATATTTTAAAGGATTCTTTTGATTAAAACTCCACTTACCCCTCCTTTTTCAGAATCTCATCTGGTTAAGCCAAGTGCAGCACTCCAACGAAACCAAAAAATTCTTCCTCTCTCTAATTTCCCAAGGGAAGACTGTGAGGCTTGGTCATGTGACCTGCCCAGGAACTTGGGTAGTAGCAGTCCTGTGTCCTACCGACTAAACCACTGTTCTTGCCTAAATCCATCATTTCTGTATTCTCACTTTAAATAATTACATTCTGCTGAAAAAATTTTTCCATTTAGACCTCACCTTAAGAAAATATTAACTCAACTGATCCCTGCAAGACACAGCCCTTGAGAAATCCAGAGACAGAGGCGTTTTGGACAGCTGCTTTGCAACACAAGCCCATTGCACGGTTAGATGGAGAGCAGGCCCTCCAGGCTGGAGTTGGCTGCACTCTTTCTAGCTCTGTGACTCAGGGGACGTTCAACTTCACTAGCTATCTTACTGAACTACTGTGGCTTTTTTTTTTTTTTTAACTTTAGTAAAACAACAACCAAAACATATTTAGTTCCTGCCCACTGACAGGAAGAGTCTAATGAGACAATACAATTGTTCATGTTCCTCAAGAGTGAAACAAAGACTTCCAATCACAATGGGGGTGTAGGCAGACGCACTTTGCCTCCTAGCATAATCATAGAAGGATCATGACTAACCTCAAAACATAAAATACCCAGAACTGCCAGAAAATAGAATTGTATGAAAGTCCAACAGCCAAGGATTTAAAGAAGCCATATTCATCCAGATGGGAAGGCGGGGCGGAGATGGGAAGCCAGAGCAGAGAAGACGTGGTGTGGCAGCGCTGACATGGCAATGGCAAGCAGAATGGACAGTCCCACATTCAGGTGTAGTGGATCAAGAGATCACAGCCCCAGGCCAAACCACGCAGCTCAGGGTTCCAATGCCAGGAAAGTAAAGCCTCATAACTTCTAGCTATAAAAACCAGTGGGGGTTGAGGCGGCAGAAGAAACTGCCAGTCTCAGGAGTTTGTTTAAAGGTCCCGCAAGGTCCTAGAATGTATGCAAAACCACCCACTCTGGGAACCACCAGCATCAACAGCTAGAGGGGGTGCCAGCTGCATACAGGAAGTGAATGAAGTGCCTGGAAACAGGGCAAGTACTGAGCAGGCAGGGGCACCATCCCTTCTCTGACCTCTCCCCCACATACAGAACCATAAAGCAGTAAAGCAGTTTGCCCCACCCTGGCAATTGCCTAAGACTGCACCCCATACAACATAATAGGTACACCAAGACATGGAGTCAAAGCGGCTCTACCTAATACACAGAAACAAACACAGGGAGGCTACCAAATTGAGGAGAAAAGAAATATGGCCCAAATGAAAGAACAGATCAGAACTCCAGAAAAAGAACTAAGTTAATGGAGGAAAGCCAACCTATTAGAGTTCAAAACACTGGTGATAACGATGCTCAGAGAAATAACTGAGTATGACAAAAACATAAGGGAAGAAATGAAGACTACACTAAATGAAATAAAGAAAAATCCACAGGGAACCAACAGTGAAGAGAAGGAAGCTGGAGTTCAAATCAATGATTTGGAAGATAAGGAAAAGATAAACATTCAATCAGACAAATAGCAGAAATAAGAATTTAAAAATATAAGGAGAGAATAAGAAGACTCTGGGACATCTCCAAAAGTGCCAACATCCTAAGCATAGGAATGTCAGAAAGAGAAGAGGAAGAGCAAGAAATCAAAAACTTATTTGAAAAAAAAAACAAAGAAAGAAAACTTCCCTCATTTGGTGATGGAAATAAGACATAGAAGTCCAGGAAGCACAGAGAGTACCAAACAAGCTAGACGCAAAGAGGACCACACCAACACACATCATCATTAAAATGACAAAGGCTAAAAACAGCAAGAGAAAAGCAGAGTTACCTACAAAGAAGTTCCCATATGACTATCAGCTAATTTCTCAAAAGAAAATTTGCAGACAAGAAGTACTTAAAGTGATGAAAAGTAAGGACCTACAACCAAGATTACTCTATCCAGGAAAGCTATCATTTAGAAAGAAAGGGCAGATAAAGTGCTTCCCAGACAAGGTAAGCTAAAGAAGTTCATCATCACCAAGCCCTTATTATATGAAATGTTAAAGGGACTTAATTGAGAAAAAAGACCACCTGGAACTAATACAAAATAATACCAAATGTAAACTATAATTGAAAAATTAAATAAAATAATGGCATAAGAAAAAAAATTTTTTTAAAGAAAAAAGATCAAAACCATGAGCATTAAGAAGGCAACAAATTCATAACTATAAACAACTGAATTTAAAAAACAAAAACAAACTAAGCAAACAACTAGAACAGGAACAGGAACAGAACCATAGGTATGGATATCATTTGGAGGGTTGTCAGCAGGGAGGGGGAAGGAGAGAATGGGAGAAATGGTACAGGGATTAAGAAGCATAATTGGTAGGAACAAAAATAGACAGTTAATAGTAATATAGGAAAGGCTGAAGCCAAAGAACTTATATGCATGACCCATGGACATGAACTAAGTGGGGGTGGGATTGCTGGAGGGAAAGAGGGTACCAGGCGAGAGGGACAAAGGAGGTAAAAATGGGATAACAGTAATAGCATATCAATAAAATATACTTTAAGAAAAGAGTGAAGCTATGTAATAAAAACAATCCCAGGATCGTATGTGTTTGGGGTTGAAGTTCTCATTATTTATAATCCCTCTGCACTGGAAGTTTTATTTAAGAGATTAATTGATCTACCAGAAGTCAAGAGTCTGAGCTGTGCCTCATCCCCTTCTGAATCCTTGCACAGTTTTCTTGGGACCATATACTGCTATTCCCAACCGTTAGGGACTGGAGAAAAGAAAAGGCTTACAATTAAGTCCAGGAGGTCTGGGTTTTCAACATCAGCACTATTGATATTTTGGACAGAATAATTCTTTTTGTGGTAGCTGTCCAGTGCATTTTAGGATTTTTAGTGGCATCCCTAGCCTCTACCCACTAGATGCCAAGAGTAGCCTCCCAGTTGTGACAACAAAAAATATCCCCAAACATTGCCAAATGTCTCCTGGGGAGCAAAACTGCCCCTGGTAAAGAACCATTCATTACATTATGCATATAACACACAAATATTTGGAAGCCATCACCTAAAAGGAAACCTTTAGACCAAAATGAGAAAACAAAGAGAAATCATAATTCTCTTTAAATATCTGAAAAGTTTCCTTATAGGTTGGGGAACAAATTTCAGATGCCAAAGACCAGAACTATTCCCAGTTGGTATAAGCACACATAATAAAACTTCTTCCCATATGCCAGGCACTGTTCAGTGGACATTTAAGTGTTGTTTCATTTAATCCTTACAATAAACCTATGAAGTCAGTAGTACTGGCCCCACTTTATAGATGAAAAAACTGAGCCTCAGAAATGTTAAAGAATTTGCCAGAGGTCCAAGAGCTAATAGCAAAAGTAGAAGCAGGACTCAAACTTAAGTCTAATTCTGAGCCCAAGCTCGTAACTGCCAAGCTACTACATCTATGACAAATTAAGAATTTTCCCTCAACATAATAATTTTAAAAGAAAGAATTCTTTGACTTAAAAGCTGTTTCTTTCACCTACAATGATTCGCACAGCCACCACCTCAATCCTCTATGTCCAGGCCCGAAGCAGATCCAGAGAGCCTTCCCCTTCATAACCTCCATGGACGTCTCACTCTACCTCTAAGGAGCCCCTTAACAACATTCAGCCCACCCTACTTCAAGTTACTCAAGCTACTCTGCCAAGCTCTTCCTTAAAGAGAGGGGCAACCAACTTCTCACATTTACACCCCCATAAAGCCTTGCACATATTGGGGCTCAATAAACTTTTTCTGAATGACTGCACCACCCACACCCTCCAAAGCTCACACAGCAGTAATGTTTAAGTAAGCACTTTTGAGAGATGTAATTCTTGCATGTAAGCTGAAGATTTTATTGGGAATGCTCTGAGTTTCTTCCAACTCTAAGAATCTGAGCACAAGAGAGAGAAAGGAAAAGATGACTGGTAAACACAGCTCGTTGGCTAGATCTTCAATCAAGCTCACAAGGACTTGCTTGATTATGACCAGATAACATATGTCAGGGGCTACATGTATTTGTACATATGTATATGCACATATACTTACATATGTATGTGTATATATGCAAATATCCATGTAAATCTATGTGGGCATGTACTGTGATCCCTTGTACCACTGTGGGGGATTGGTTCCTGGACCTTTGGGTACAAAACTCTGTGGATGCTCAAGTCCCTTACATAAAATGGTGCAGTATTTGCCTGTAGGCTCCAGCAGGGTATGCCTACGTATCACTTCATTCACATGGATTCAGCATAGTGCTTGGTTATTGGCAAATTCAAGTTTTGCTTTTTGAAACTTTTGGGGATTTTTTTTTCCTCCTGAATATTTTTGACCCACAATTGGCTGAATCTATAGATGCGAAAACCATGGATATTGAAGGCCAACTGTATATAACTGTATCTCAGTTCCCTCTGTAAGAAATTAAGCAATGTCTCTAAGATTTTTGACACTCTGAAGCCAGCATGAGGCGGTCTAACTTAAGAGGCCTCTTTCTTCCCCTAGCATATTAATAAGGTAAGACAAATAATGTTATACATAGTATTCCTCAAAAAACACCAGCAGATCTGCCAACCAGTACTACCTTCCCCAGTTATCCCCTGAAGAAAAATGTCAAGTAGCCAAGCCCTGTTTGTGTGTGTGATAGTGAGGAGATGCTCATAAAGAGTGGAGAGGGGAAGCAGGAAAACATCCTTTGGAACATTTAACACTAGTGTGGAGGCCACCTGTGAAGGAACAAACACTAAAATGTAGCTTATGGGAACTGTATTTCCATTAGAAATCCCAATCTGCAGGATAAAGTTCATACTTCTATTCCTTAAAAAAAAAAAAAAAAAAAGCTATGCCCAGTATTCATAGAAATAGAAGCCTGTCTTCTTACTATAGCCAGCTAATGAGTTCTCTAGGCTAACTTGCAGGGCGTGAAAGGAAGAGCTGGCTGGGAATACCGCAAAGTAGCCCAACCAAGCAATTGCTTTGCCCAAGGGCCAGACCCAAAATAAGGGCAAGAGGTTTTGAGTGGAAGAGCACCTGACACAAACCAGGCTAGCAGTACCTCTTTAACTTCTTCAGTTACAGCAAGGGCAACAATCATGTACCAACACAAGCCTTTCTTTCCTACTGTCAAGGTTCTTCTCCATGGTATGGAGGTCTTTGGTTCTTTCTTTCCTAATCCTGTATCTCCATCAATGACATGGCATTTTCAGCTTAATGTGCAACCAATCACCATTCAAGAGAGGCAGAAATGTAACTGTCCAGAAAATGCAGACAGATGATGAAACAGGCTGGCCACCTAGTACGGGAGCCAGGGCAAAATTAAACACATCAACACGACCCAGAAATCTTCCAGGACCAACCACAAACTGACTTCTTCAATGTGCTGATAGGTTTTTTTCTTTTCTTTCTTTCTTTCTTTTTTTTCTTAACTGAGTCTCCCAATTTAGGATAAACCATACTGAAGCTTTTAAATGTATGCGTCTTATTCCAGGGGACCAGTTGAAAATCGGAGCCATTAAATTCATGTACATTCAAATAGGGCCTACTTTTAATCTAGCTACCTTTGTGGGGCAAAAAGGGAGCTTGGAAGCCTAGTTTAGCGCTTGTCACCAACACTTTACTCAAGTCAAGGCAATTAGGCCCGTGACTGTTAAAAATTTTATCTCAAAGCTCCTGTCTTATGCACATCAATCACAGTCACGGCTGGAGGAAAAAAAACAGAATTTTTAAAGATTCTTTAATCCACACCCAAGCGGGAGGTGTGACGACAGCCGAGAAATCATGGCGACAGGGACAGCCGGTGTCCAAGGGGGCAGCTGCGTCTGAGACCTGTTTTGGGACAGGGCACAGAACCAACCAGTGGTACTTTTCTCTCCAAACTCCCTCCATTTTTACATCTGCCCATTCACATTTCAGTCCAACTTGTTTTTTGTCCTTTCAGAGGTTTATAGAAAGGGGAAGAGGACTGAAGATAAGCGAGGGGACGAACCCTGAGATTTACCGCAACACGTAATGCTGGAAAACGTGTAGCTGTTTACTACCAGCGCCCTGGAGACGCCTAGCGCAGCACGCCGCTGAGCTCAGCCCCCGGGCCCGACCCCGCCTCCCCCACCGCCTCGGGCTCATTCGGGCTTGGGGGCGACGCGCCACTGGCCCTCCCCAAAGCGCCCGCGGGACCCGGTGCTCTCCGCCCGTCGGCCCCCAGAATGTCAGTGTGGTCTCCCCGTGGCCCTCGCGCCCACCCCACGAGCTGCCATTACCTCGGAGGCCCGGGTTGTCGTCTCTGGCCCGAATCTTTCGTATTTTGACTGGGCGCCCGCTTAGCGTAGACAGAACCAAACGCTGGCGCAAGAAGTTGCAGCCCGCGTAGCAGAGAGAGTGCGCCTGAGTCGCCATGTGCGCACTCTACGCAAGGCGTGGGCGGCCGGAGGGCGGCTACTTAAGACAGTCGCAGGGACGCAACCTCGGTGGCGGCGGCAACGGCAGCAGTAGCGACCGGGGTTCCCTCCCGCAGCCCTGTAGCCCCGCAGCCCCCCGCGCGTCCACGTGGTTTGGAACAGGAAGAGGCAGAAACGAGACACCGGGTCAGAGGGGAGCAAGGCGGAGCCTCCCTGCCTACCCGCCGGGCTGAGGGCGGCCCCGCACCGGGCCACACCTCTATCGGTCCTCGTATGAGCTGGGTGGTACCCGCATGGCATTGCTATTGGTCCGCTGGAGCTGGGCGGAGCCTTGGCTGTGTTGCCATTGGCCCTCGCTGGAGTTGGGCGGTGCCTGGGCCCCGGCAACAGCGCAAGGGGAGAGGAGTGCGGGGGTTGGGGGGGATGACCTGGGAGCAGAGGCGTGGGAGCTCGCTGGCCCCGGCAGCTTGCGCAGTCTCTCCCAGAGTAGGAGGATGGGGAGGCGATGATCTGGGGCTCAGTGCCTGCTACGTGCTCACTACAACCACTGAGATATGCATGGTATTATCACCCCCGGCTTTTTCTTAATAGTGGAGAAAACGAGATTGGTGCGCTTACCCTGTTGCATACATCGTTCTGAGCTTATTGCTGGCGCTGTCCCTTCGCTCCCCCCCCGTTACACTGCCATGCCCACCTTACACTGAGGGAAAGACTCGAAGAACATTGCGAAGCTGACAGTGGCAGCATTCATTAGGATTCCAGTCTTCGGACACCAGGCCATTGCTTTTTTTATTATGAGGCATCAAGTTTTGCCCCTTTCACATCGGCCTCTTAATTACATTCACAGCGCCAAGTCAGGTCGCCCCATCTCACGTCCCTCAAAATCGGTTATTGTAATAACTTCACACACAAACACACACTCTTCTTTGCCTCTTCCCTGTCCTCTTCTAATCGTGCACACCACAGTCTTAACCAAAAATTGGATTATGTCTGGACTGTGTTCAAAACCTTCAAAGATATGCTGTTAACTATCAAATGACCACAAACTTAGGAGTCCAGTATCATAATAACGTGGGTTTACAACTATTCTTGGACAATGTCACCAGATCCTGAATTCCAGAACGCATGGGTGGTGCTGTCTAGAAAGGGTGAGAGCTTGAGTTAAGATTAATGAGGGTAGCTAGCCTTTTGTGGATGTCTCAGTCGTGAGGAACCAACTGGAAAGTCTGAGCTCCTATAGGGTGACAAGTTGTTAGAGGTATAGGTACAATTTAAGAGAATTAGTCCTGAAGTCCATTGAAGGAGGAAGGGAGGGAGGGAATCCATGACTATTACTGCCATTTCTTCAGACTGCCTTTTAGGAAGTTGACAGTGGTGATTTGGGAATGTTAAAAGCTCCAGGACCTCTGGGGTCCTCCCCTGAATCCTGCTCTGAGTGTTGCCAAAGCATGGGGAGCAGCCGTCCCACAAGGAGTGGATGTTTTTTATATCATTTCATTCTCAATACTCAACCACCTGTGCTGCTGGTGTGGTTCAGTGGATTGAGCACTGGCCTGCAAACCAAAAGGTCCCTGGTTTAAATGCCAGGCAGGGCATATGCCTGGGTTGCAGGTCAGGTTCATGGTTGGGGAGCATGTGACGGGCAACTGATTTCTCTGTCCTTTCCCCTGTCTCTAAAAAATATAAATAAATAAAATCTTTAAATACTCAAATGCCGTAAAAAAATAAAATAAAATAAAAAAACAGCTAATATCCTCTGTAGCAAAGACTGTCAGTCCTCTGTTCATATCCCTCAGTTCTTAACTATTTTCAGTGCAACCCTGCTTCCTCTCTCTCTCTCCCTTCTTCCCTCTCTCTCTCTCTCTTTCTCTCTCTCTCTCTCCCTCTCCCTCTTCTTCTATCTCTATATTGCTCATTTTCTCTCTCTCTCTCTCCCCACACCTCATCATATATCTTTGGAATCCTGACCCTCTAATAAGAAGTCTGTCTACCGTGCAGCTGCTATGTGAGAGAGACCACACAGTAAGAGAGAGTGCCAGTTGTTCCAGCTGACAGCTAGCATCAACCACCACACATGGGAGCAGCGAGTCTTCACATGACTCCAGTCCCCAGCAAGCCTCTGACCAGTCTTTGGAGCCACCCTAGCTGATGCCTTATGGAACACAGATGAGCTGTCCTCATTGAGCCCTGCCCAAATTGCATATTCCTGAGCTAAATAAATGATTGTTACTGTTTTAAGCTATGGGTTTGGGGGAGTTTGTTACACAGTATAGATAACAGAAACTACATATTCCTAAACTCCTTTCCCTGCATAATTCTGGGTTGGCCAGTCACAAGAAATATCTTGCATGAGGTTTGGGTGACAAAAGTAAAGTCACAAACACATTTTTTATGTTGAAAAGTCACTCTAGGGTACCAGGCTGTTTTGTAGCTTACATACTTATCTGATGCTGACCTTATTGGTATGGGGTAGCAGCCAGGCCCATAGCACCTTCAACTCCCACCTGATCCTACCTTAGCAACTCCAACTGCTGACCCAGTTATGCATTTATCCCCATGATGAAGAACACCATCTTTTGCTGGTCACTCACATCATTGAAGTTGGAGGCTTGGAGACAGTGATAGATATGCAGATTCCAACTCATCCTGCTGACTTTGGGCTCTATCACCAGGCACAAAGACAACAGCCTCATAGACAGTGAAACCACTAGCCACAATTACATAAGGTCAAATCCCTATAATAAACCTCTAGTTGATGATTCTGCTTCTTCAATTGAACATTGACTGATGCAGAAGTCAGTATTGAAAGCTAACTGAGATTAAGGCTCTAAGCCAAAGGCTTTCTATATACGACCTCATTTGGCCCTCATGCCAACTAGCTCAAAAGTTGAATTATGAGTATATAGAAATTTTTATACAATTCTTTCTACTTTTGTTTATATTTGAAATTATCCATTACAAATTTTTCATTTGCTCATATTCTTTCATAATAAATGATAGATGGCATAAACTTTTTCTTGTAATCACTTCCAGAGATACTTTCATTTTAATAAAGATAAATTGGCTCAGCAATGGGACATTGGACTTAGAGGCCAGAGTAAAAATCGATTCTTCCCAGTTCACATAGAAAAATTCTCAACACCCCACTTTTACCAACTCCTGGAGATCCAGTGATTGTGATATTTCATTTGTTTTTCTCTAATTGTTAGCAGTAAAAACCCTGATAACATTTGGAAAAGTTTGAGTGCTTGTTTCAGAGTCTTTAGGAGAGGGGCAGGGTGAGGAACAAGAGTCTTATTTTAGAGGCAACCATAAATATCTTCACTGATTGTGAAAGTAAAAGAGAAGTGGATAATCAGCAGGCAGTAAATACTCAGAGGAGAATTTTTAGGCACCAGTTGCCAACATTAAGCCATCATATCATAGTTATGAAAAACTATGACTTATAATTATGAAACCTCAAATGTGAATTGAAGCCTAACACACAAATGCAACATTGTTACATAAATGTTACATCATTTCTGATTTTCTACTACTGTCTTAAGTTTCTATAGCTTATTAATTGTCTCCATCAAATCATACTCATCACTTTATCATATCACATTCTAGTATTTGATTTTGAACCATCTGTTTTACAACTCTTTACTGTTTAAAAATACTTAATCATAAAAAGGAATTTATTGACCCATTGAAGGTCAAAGGGTATCCAAATGTCCATTAAGTGATGAATGGATAAACAAAATGGAATAGATCCACACAGTGGAATATTATTCAGCAATAAAAAGTAATGAAGCACTGATACATGTTACATCACAAATGCTAAGTGAAAAAAAAAAATCCATCCCAAAATACCCACATATTGTATGATTCTTTTTATATGAAGTGTCCAAAACAGGCAAATCTATAGAGACAGAACGTAGGGTAGGTGGAGTCAAAGATGGTCATTAGAAAATCCAGACTTATGTTCCATCAGTTTAGCAAACCCAGAATGAAGAAACCACCGTTTTCTTTTTTTTTTTTTTTTCCTTTTTAAAGATTTTATTTATTTATTTTTAGAGACAGGTGGAGGGAGGGAGAAAGAGAGGAGAGAAACATCAATGTGATTGAGTCTCACTCACTTCCAACCCAGGCATGTGCCCTGACTGGGAATCAAACCAGCGACCTCTTGGTTTGCAGGCTGGCACTCAGTCCACTGAGCCACACCAGCCAGGGTGTCAACTTTATTCTAACAGCACCAGGAAATCTGAGGATGAGCTCTCATTGAGTCATGTACGCATTTCTGAACTAATGGCATAGTCTGGGAGAATATGTGCTCTAATTGGCCTGACCTGTGTCACATACCTCCTCTGCAGAGAAAGTAGTCTTAGTGCTTCTCAACTACAAGAATGGAGCATGAGAGAGAAGTGGCTCTCCTATGGAAAAATAAAGTTTTATTAATTATTATAAGAAATAACGGACACTAGGCAAGCAAAAACAATACATGATGACCTCACCAAATTCACACAAGGCCAAAGAGTTTTATCATATCATGACTTTGTGGAGTTAAGGCTTCAAAATATGTGGAATTTTTTCAACTTAATTCAATTCCATAAATATTTATCTAACATCTACTGGAGTGCTAGGGTTAGCTGTCCCAAAAAAAGGTGCAGGGTATAAAGCGAGAGACTAATAATGCAAAGATGACTCAGACCCTGTTCTCAGGGTGTGCACAGCCATATTCAGTGGTTCTTGAGCTTTATCATGTAAAAAATTCACCTTGGGGGTGTCTTTTTAAAGATATATATTCCTGGGCCAGAATCCAAGATTTTCTGATTTCATAGGTGTGTGCTTCGGCTCTAGAAATGTGTCTTTAAATAGGCACCCCAGGTGACCATGCTGCAAAGGGTCCAAGAACTACTCTGAGGATCTCTGATATGATGGAGGAGAAAGATGTGCAAAAAGGAAGATACAGTACATCTGAGAGTTACTACAAGACTAGTGAGAATGTCTGGGAAATGAGGAGGAAAAACTGTTCTTGTTTCGCTTGTATCATGCATTTTGCACAAGAGATGATTTCCAATAAAGGAAACTACAGGATTATATCCAGACTACTGTGAATATTTATGATTATGATGAGCCTGGGGATATGTGGAAGATGAGAAGCTAAGAATTGTCCTTTGTTCACTTGCTTGGAACAATCCTGTATATATGCTCTCCTTTAATCCCACTGAGAATTTTTAGTGCTACTACAAATCAATTTACCTTTCAGAATTTATCCTACCCTTCAGTATTTTCTACCTAAAAATCTTCACCCTTTTATTTTTTAAAAATTGTTTCAATATGCCCTGGCCAGGTAACTCAGTTGGTTAGAGAGTCGTCCCAATACACCAAGGTTGTGGGTTCAATCCCTGGTGAGGGCACATACAGGTGACAACCAATGAATGCATGGATAGGTGAAACAATAAGTTGATGTTTCTCCCTCTCTCTCTCTCTCTCTCTCAAATTATAAGTAAAAATTTTTTAAATTATTCCAATATGTCATTTTCACCTTTCAAAGTAATTTATTTTATATATTATTAATGTTCCTTTCAGTTTGACTTTCTTAATACTAAGTAAGAAGGCACCTTAATATCATGAGTAAAATATAGATACAGTCCTTCAATATATTAAAAACTGACTCTGCAGTTTTTTTACACTAGGTTAAATTTCTGAGACTACAGTTTCTATCACTTGAGGATGTCATGAACCAGTAAAATTAAAAGGAAAAAAAAAGACCAATTGTGGTGGTTTTAGAATATGTGCACCACTTCTTCAAAACTCCCTTAAATGGGTGGATCCTAGTTTTCCTTCCCTTGAGTATGGGTTGGATTTAGTGACTCACTTCTAATGAATAATATGGCAGAAGTGATAGTATGACTTCTGATACTAGATCGCAAAAGACAAAGCAGCCTCCTGCTTATTCTCTTTCTTGGATTGCTGAGCCTTTTTGCATGACTCAAGCATTCCTTGATAACTTTCTTGCTTTCTTGGATGTCATGGTATTCTTGGTTCAACTTGTATGCTTTCTGTCTCTAATCTGGAATCAGCCATTTTTCCAAGAAGCTCTAGTTTTTTAGTGGGAAGTGGTAATTAGAGGCCATAATCTGGGCATTCTTTGCTATTTTGTTCTTGTTTCTACACTTTTTCAGTAGATAGAGTAAGGAAATATTTTTTTATGTTTTAAGATAAAATATACTGTGAGTTCAGAGTGCTACTTCCAATTCAAACTCAGGATTCAAGGTATTTACATTAACCTCATTGTTCTTATATTTGTATCTCTTTATTCCCATAGCAAAATTCTTGGTTCTAAAATATCCCAACATAATTGATTGCTCAATTGCTTTATCCCACAAAACACAAAGAAATAGTTTCAGAAAAACAATACTGACACTACCACCAACAATATGATTACAAAAAAGAGTTTAAAATATATATTTTTTGTCCTTAGAGTATACTCCACAAGGAATATATAGTGAAGTTACTGTCTTTTTAAAGTACTTGAAATAGCTCCTCTCTGTGCAGCTATGTCATCTAATCAATGTAGAGTTAGGCTCATTTGTTTCATTTGCTTACAACTTTCAGGGATTTATTTTTTAATTTAACTTTATTTCATAATTATATAAAATTTGCAGAACAAGTCATATTTACAAAATATAGTACATAAAGAAAAAAATGTAGTTACTATCCCTGTCCTCTCTTGACTATCCTTCTCATCCCTTATAAAGGACTGATTTTTAAAAATTTTTGGGTTAGCCTTATTTTTAAAAATATAAACATATATCTGTAATTTTATTCCTTCTCCCTTCAGCTTTCTTAGATAAGTAATAGCATACCACACACCATTTTCATCATGTTGGTTTTCAATTGAAAGAACATATCCTAGAATACACTCCATAGCAGTTCATACAGTTACTTTTCATTTTCTTTATAGCTTTCTTTGTGTGGATGGGCCAAATCCTATTCAACAACTCACTAAAAACTGGACATTTCCAGTGTCATGCTGTTTTAACACCAGAGCAATTAATAGCTCAGCTCATATATATTTTTAGATTTTGCTAGTATAACTTTGTGATATACTTCTGAAAGCAGAATGGTTGGGCCAAGGAGTAAATATATATGTAATTTTTCTAGATATTCCCAAATTCCCATTCATATAAATCATATTATTTTGCATTGCCACCAGCAACATATAAAAGCACCTGGTGCTCTATAACTTCACCAAAAGAGTATATTGCTAAACTTTTGAATGTTTGTCAACCTGAGAGGTTACAAGCAGTATTTTGGTGTATTTTTAATTTACAAAAACATTATTTTCTCACAAAAATGTTAAGAGCATAATTTCAAAATAACACAACCCTTTGAATTAAAAATAGTTTTAGGCAATTCTTACTGCTGTTAAAGTTCAGGCTGCTGTAACAAATTTCTATAAATTGAGTGACTTAAGCAACAGACATTTATTTCTCACTGTTCTGGAAGCTGGAAGTCTGAGATCAGGATGCCAGCATGGTTGGCTTCTTGGTAAGTGCATTCTTCTTGGTTTTCCGATGGCTGTCATCTTTTTGTTTTGTCGTCACATGGTAGAAAGGACAGTAAGCTAGCTCTCTGGCCTCTATTATAAAGGCACTGATCTCATTCCTGAGAGCTCCACACTCTTGACCTAATTATACCCCAAAGTTCGCCACCTCCAAATACCATCACAGTGGACCAAAATTTATACATATGAATTTTGAGGGGAGGTAAACAATCAGTCCATTGCACTCATTAAATATTACTTACTTTTCTCACTCTCTCTAGATTGATAAAGACTTGCTCGTAGACCAGTATCAGTCTCCAGAAGTGTTTCTTGCCAACACATACAAAATAATATTTGTAATTATTATTACAAATAGCACACAAGAGTGGAAGAATAAACCTAGTCATTACCAAAGAAAACAGGCTCAGGAATTTGACCACCCCAAGACTCTGTCCCGCCACCCCAAGCAAGAGGCCTTCAATATCGCCATACACTTGGAATCCATACCTGTTACAAAGTTCCGTGTTGGAAAACTAGTTCCATACATGACACATAGATTCTCGTTAGTTTCCATCCCAGAGGTTGCCTTTCCCTAACCATTGAATTAGAACTAGATCTTACTCTGGAGTCTTTTGTTCTCTAACTGCAATAATGCTGAAACTACCCAAGAAAACAAAGAAAAAAATTGTTTCCCATTTCAGTGAAGCATTTCAAAACTTCTAGCCACATCAAACTTTTTAAAAATTGTAAATTATATGCTCTCTGTTGTTCCTCCTTTGCCCCCTCTGCCCGGTATCCCCTTCCCTCTAGCAATTCCCCCCCTTAGTTCATGTCCGTGGGTTATGCATATAAGTTCTTTGGCTTCTACATTTCCTATATGATTCTTAACATCCCCCTGTCTATTTTGTTCCTACCAATTATGCTTCTTAATCCCCACACTATTTCCTCCATTTTCCCCCTTCCCCTTCCCAGCTGATAACCCTCCAGATGATCTCCATATCTATGATTCTGTTCCTGTTTTAGTTGTTTGCTTAGGTTTTTGTTTTTTTTTTTTTTTTTTTTAAGTATATTTTATTGATTATATTGTTACAATAGTTCCAATTTTTTTTCCCCTTTGCTCCCCTCCGCCCAGCACCCCCCTTCCCCAACAATCCCCTCTCCAAGTCCATGCCCATGGGTCGTACATACAAGCTCTCCCGCCTCACCCTTTCATATATTCTTCTTCTTCTTTTTTTAAAAATAATTAATTAATTAGTTAAATATTTTAACAATAAAAAATAACAATCCCTCCCTCTCAGACTTGAGACCCTTTACAATCTTATAAAGGACAATGGACGAAGGTCTCGAGCTCCTCTAGCTGCTTCAAGCTGGACATGGTCGTCGTCCTACCTACCCGTGGGTCAAGAAATCCCTAATAAGAGTGGGGATGTGGAGGGGAGGGTGGCCTTCCCACAAGGGGAAGGATCGTGCAGACTCCAGGTTGGTTGGCTGTCTCTGGACAACGGCATGCTTGGTTTGACAGGCTGGCATCCTTGTTGTATTCTGGGGGCAACAGGGTTAAAGGACATCATTTAATCCGTAACCACTAGATGACAAAAGACAGGTATTAATTTTTCAATGTCCCACATTAGGGAAAAGAAGGGCTTCTTTGGAGGAAGGTGTGCCAGGTACATCTCACCTGTCCAAAACCCTTTTGCCCATTATACTTATTTTGGACTGAGGGAAATATTTTAGGTTTCCCCCATCTCAGGCCTCTGGGCTTTTTCTGTCCAAGCCATTAGGATAGAAAAGAGAAACCAGTTTTAAAGTGAAGCCCACAGACCACCCCGTTCTTCACCAACCCAGCCACTTAGTTCAGCCAAACCATTGAGTCTCAGGAGGCAGCAATGCAGACAGGATTAAGTGAGGCCTATGCATACAGATAATCACTCAGGTAATGAGATTGTAAGCTTATGCCCTTTGAAAACAGAAAACACATGTTAATTTATGTAACATAACCCACATACAAATCTCTAAATCTGTAGGACTGTCTTATCGGAAGGAAAATCCTTGTCCTTCTAATATTCACTGAACTTGCATTTCTATTCTTTATATTTTTATTCCCCCCCCACTAAAAAATTTTCTGTTTGTTTGTTTTTCCACTACAGTTGTCTCACTTTTTTTCCCCCTCTTGCTTCCCTGCACCCTGCCCCCCCCCACAGTCAGTCCCCACCCAGTTGTCCATGTCCATGGGTCATTCATACATGTTCTTTGACTAGACCCTTCCCCTTCTTACCCCTTCTCTCCCTCCCATCTCCCCCTTTGTTACTGTTAGTTTATTCCTTGTTTACATACCTCTGGTTCAATTTTGCTCATTTGTTTGTGTTGTTCATTAGTTTCCTGTAACAGGTGACAGCATAAGGTATTTTTCTTTTGTTGCCTGGCTTATTTCGCTAAGCATAATTCTCTCTAGTTCCAATCATGTTGTTGCAAATGGTAGAAGTTCCTTCTTTCTTTCAGTACTTATTCATTGTCATTTTCCCCCTTTGTACTCGTGTTCCTCTCTGTCTCTCTGTTTCTTCATCTTCTTAAAGCAGACCCTTTAGCATCTCTTGCAATGCTGGTTTGGTGGAGATGTATTCTTTTAGCCTTCTTTTGTCTTGGAAACTCCTTATTTCACCTTCCATTTTGAATGAAAGCCTTGCTGGGTAGAGTATTCTTGGTTGTAGGCCTTTGTTTTTCATTGCTTGGAATATTTTTTGCCATTCCCTTCTGGCTTGTAGTGTTTCTGCTGAGAAATCTGATGATAGCCTTATTGGAGCTCCCTTGTATGTTATTAGTTGTTTCTCTCTTGCTGCTTTTAGGATTCTCTCTTTGTCTTTGAATGTTGGCATTTTAATTATGATGTGTCTTGAAGTGGGCCTGTTGGGGTTCATCTTCATTGGGACCCTCTGTGCTTCCTGGACTTGCGTGACTCTTTCTCTCGTCATGTTAGGAAAGTTTTCTGTCATTAGTTTTTCAAAGAGGTTTTCTATCCCTTGCTCTTCTTCTTCTCCTTCTGGAATTCCTATGATACGGATATTATTACGTTTCATGTTGTCCTGCAGCTGTCTTAGAACCTCTTCAGTCTTGTTCAGTCTTTTTTCATTTTGTTGCATTGTCTGGGAGTTTTTGTGTAGGTTGTCCTCCAGCTCGCTGATCCGATCTTCTGCTTCCTCTAGCCTGCTTTTAATTCCTTCTACTGTGTTCTTCAATTCAGAGATCGTATTTTTCATTTCCTCCTGGCTCTTATTGATAGCTTCTATGTCCTTTTTCATGCTCACGTAATTTTCTGTGAGTTCCTTGTAGTTTTTCTGGAGTTCTTTGAAGTTTCCGCTGAGCTCATTCAGCTTCTCCATAATCCATGTTTTGAATTCCATATCTGATAGTTCGCTTCCCTCTATTTCATTTAGCACTCTTTCTGGGGATTCTACCTTTCCTTTTGATGGGAGGTTGTTTCTCTGTCTCCCCATTTTTTTGACTCCTATTGTTTGTTGGTGCTTCTTGGAATGATCTGCACTTCCTGAATCTGCCTCTGGTGGCGTCAGATCATGTACCAGTCTGGCCCTAGGCAGCCTGTTGGAGACTTCCAGGGATCTACTGCTGTTGTCTGTCTTCTTTGATTGTTAATCTATTCAATCTGTGATTAGCTGTCAGGCTTAAGAACTGTGGGTGTGGCAGCTTAATTCCTGTAGGCAGGGCTTTTGCTTCCCCTCAGGCTGACGCCACTTGGAGGGGAATGGTCTACCCGCAGTACTGGGGATGAGTCAGCACTGGGACCCAGTCAGCTGCTCCTCCAGTTCTCCCCTCAAAGCCACCGTGCCAAATTCTCCCCAAGTGTCTCCAGTCCTCTCTGCCTTCCCTCTGCTTGAGCCCAGGGTAAGTGGTGGCCAAAATATTTTCGTATGTGATCCACTTAAGAGCTCTTTTTCTCCTGCTGTTTCTCTCCAGCTAGCAAGAAAGCCTGTGGCTTTTCGCTTTTCACAGCTGATACTATTTTACTTTCCACTCTGTCGCTGTAGGCTGGGAAGCCCAGCTGGGGGTTTAGACCCTGCCCTTCTCAGGGGGAATCCCCGGCTGCTGAGCTGTTTCTCAGCCCCTTCAGCTGCCACCCGTGGGAGCCCAGCCAGCCCTTCCACGTCTCCGCACTCCCTACCGGTCACGTTGTGATGTAGCGGCCTTTTCTGTCTCTCCGTGGTTATAAGACTTCTCTCCAGCTGGTGTTCGGTTCGTTATTCCAGATGATTTCTCCAAAATTACATTGTAAATCCAGACTAGTTCTAGGAGGAAGTTAGTGTAGCTTCCACTTACTCCTCCGCCATCTTGTTTCTCTGTTTTTTTTTTTTTTTTTTTATTTAGATTCAGTTGTTGATAGTTGTGAATTTGTTGCCTTTTAAATGCTCATGGTTTTGATCTTCTCCTTTTTCTTAAAAAAGTCCCTTTAATATTTCCTGTAATAATGGCTTGGTGGTGATGAACTCCTTTAGCTTTACCTTGTCTGGGAAGCACTTTATCTGCCCTTCCATTCTAAAAGATAGCTTTGCTGGATAGAGTAATCTAGGCTGTAAGTCCTTGCTTTTCATCACCTTGAATACTTCTTGCCAGTCCCTTCTTGCCTGCAAAGTTTCTTTTGAAAAATCAGCTGATAGTCTTATAGGTACCCCTTTATAGGTAACACTCTGCTTTTCTCTTGCTGCTTTTAAGATTCTGTCTCTGTCTTTAGCCTTTGGCATTTTAAATATGATGTGTCTTGATGCGATCCTCTTTGAGTCCAACTTGTTTGGGACTCTCTGTGCTTCCCGGACTTGTATGTCTATTTCCTTCACCAAATTAGGGAAGTTTTCTTTCATTATTTTTTTAAATAAAATTTAAATTTCTTGCTCTTCCTCTTCAACTTCTGGCATGCCTATGATTCAGATGCTGGCAGATTTGGAGATGTTCCAGAGGTTCCTAAGCTTATCCTCAGGTTTTGTTTTGTTTTTTATTTCTTGTTTCGCTTTTTGTTCTGGTTGAATGTTTATCTCTTCTTTATGTTCCAAGTCATTGGTTTGGAACCCAGCTTTCTTCCCTTCTTTGTTGGTTTCATGTGAATTAATCTTTATTTCACTTAGTGTAATCTTCATTTCTTCCTTTATTTTTTTTTTGCCATACCCAAGGAGTTCTCTGAGCACCCCAATAACCAGTGTTTTGAATTCTACATCTGATAGGTTGGCTATCTCTGTTTTGCTTAACTCTTTTTCTGGAGTTTTGATCTGTTCTTTCATTTGGGCCATGTTTCTTTGTCTCCTCAATTTGACAGCCTCCCTGTGTTTGTTTCCGTGTACTAGGTAGAGCTACTTTGACTCCCAGTCTTTGCACACCTATTATGTTGTAAGGAGCAGTTCCTTAGGCACTTGTCAGTGTGGAGTAACCTGTTTCACTGCTTTGTGATGCTGTATGCAGGGGAGAGGTCAGAGAGGGAACTATGCTGCTGCTTGGCACTCACTGCTTTTCCAGTCGCTTCATCCCCTTCCAGTGTGTGACTGGCTATATGCTCTTTATATTTTAAATCATTTTGATTTGCAGGTGAAAGGCATATGCATTTCACCGCCCCCCTGATTTTAGATGTGACCCTGCATTTTGCTTTGGCCAGTGAAATGTGAACAGATGTTACATGTGTCACTTTCAAGGTGAAGCTCCTCTTTCTGTTTGTCATGGTGACCAGCATTTCTCCAGTTACAGGTGGCCCATCAGCCTGGATCCTGTAGTGAAGACAAATATGATGCTTCAGTCAATCCACCACATATAGCCTGTGTGAGAAATAAGCCTGTGCTGTTTTAAGCTACTGAGATCTGGGATTGTTTGTTATTGTAATATAACCCAGCCTGTCCTGACTATTACATCAAAGAGTCTAATGTGGCTCTATACTATAGAGACCTGAGGTTTCAATGTAGTTGAAGACATTGGAAAAATGTACCTCTGAAGTCACAAAGAGGTACCAAATGATTACTCTGTAACTAAAAGAACAATGTATATCATCTGTGGAATCAATATCTGTTTACAGACTAATTAAGTAATTAATTATTCAGTGGCATCACTAGTTTTCAGAACTTGATAGGATCTTAGAGATGACAAAGTCCAATGCTTTATCCAATACACAGCTCCCTATACCACTCCCAGAGAATAGTATGCCAGGATCTTCTTGAAAACCCACAGAGAGACAGTTTATGTCAGATGAAAGCAGTATACTCCATTTCCCAATAACTACTTAAAAGTTCTTTGTATATCAAGTTGACTTCTTTCTCTCTTATTGCAATGCTTTGGTTCTTTGAGTAAATTTAATCTCCCTTGCTACAAAGACCTAACATATTATCTTATTCTACTGTTGAAATATACACAGTTGTTGCACTATTTCTCAATGTCATTATTTCCAGACCATTCACTTTCCCAGTCACTTACCTTTGGGTCATTCTTCAGTCTAAGAGGACTCTAAATCTGTCATGCACTGTTCTCTACTCTCCTCCTTCTGCCAGGCTTTCCCCACCTGCCACCACTACCTTCCCAAGCTGGTTGCTGATGGAATGAAAGCCCTACCATAGTAAAAATAAATCCATAAAAGACACTTTTGATGTGACAGTCCTCTAAGAGATCAAAACCTCAAGAAGAATAGCTAATAGGTCTGGGACTATAACAACAACAACAACAACAACAAAAATTTGACAAATCCCTGAATTTTGCCTTCAGGGAGAAGTATTGGAACAATGGACTTATTGTATAATTGCAGCCCAGTGATTTTTTGGGACCACGACAGTCTGAAACCAGAGAAAGGAAACCAGCTGCAAGAAATTCCAAGAAACATCAACATGTGTGTACTTCTTGGAGGGAAATTTCCAGTGACTTCTGGGAACATTTAGTAACTTCTGTGCTTGCATATGTTTGGTGTGTAGAAGCAAGTGCTTACCCCAAAGGTATTCATTCAAAAGTTGACACAGTAAGTCTTTTACTTTCTTGTTTAAAAAAATGTGTCCTACTTTTTTTTGATTTATAAAAATGCTACGTTGCCACAGAAAGTATGGAAAACACAGAAAAAATATACATAAATAGAAATTAAATCAACTCTGACAGATACTCACACATTTAACGTATTTGTGTTTTCAATAGGTAATGGCATACCTATTAATGGTCATGTTTGGTGTAAAAAAATTATAGTTCAAAATTATTTGGCTGTGTCATTAAAATTTGTTTAAAAGGATTTAGAATTTTAAAGTTTGAAACCCGTATTTTCTGCTACAATTATTGAATTTATTTGAATTCCTTCACTTTACAGAAAAGGAAATCAAGAATAAACCCCATAACTGTTTCATGGCTGACCAAATTGTTAACGAAGCTTTCCAGTTTGGTTGTTTTCAGTGGCCTATTGGAAATATGTATCATTTTAAACTCAACATTTATAAAAACTAAACTCATTTTCCTCTCAAATCTGAGGTTTTTCCTAGTCAAGCAATTCTTTTTTGAAGAGATGAAGTAATGTTATTTTTCTGGTTCACCAGACTTATAACACCAATGCCTCTTCTTCACAACATATTCACAAAGATAGCAATTGCTCCTTCAAATTTTCTCTAGGATCTCATCTCTTCCACTTGAATTTTATGCTACTACCTTATGCCCCATCATCTGTGAAGCTGCTATTAAGGAAGACTTTAATTAATGCTCATCCACCTGCCTCCATCCCTCCTGACACGTTCTTATGGCTTTTTATCAGTTCTTTTATAAAATATATGAGAGCTCTTCATGGCTTATTGGCTCAGACCTAAACTCTTTGATCTAATGCCATTCATCTAAAAACTACTTAGCTATCTTCTCTTGCCAGGTACTGTGTGGGCAAGAAGTATAAAATTATGCACTTAACAGATAGGATTCCCTGCCGTATGGTGCCATAGTCCAGTGGGGGAGACAGGCAATAAAGTGAACAAAATAAAGGAGTGACTTGTGACAAGTATGCTGAAGGAAATAACCAGGATGCTGTGTCCAAGGATCACCGGGAGGGTCTACTGGTTGGTGGGTGAGGTATACATTGGAGGGGGTGACTAAAAGAGGAAGTGAGGAGACCAATAAAGAGGCTCCTCCCATTGTGTGAGCAGCAGATGAGGATGGTTTTGATTATTGTGGTAACAGTAGAGAGGGAAGTGGTCATATACTTAAGAAGTAGAAATGAGAGGACTTGTTAATGGATTTGATATGAAGGGGAAGGGAAAGGGCTGAATCAATGGTCATATCCAAATTCCTGGTTTAAATTGTTACCAGTAGACCTGGGGCTCTTGCGTCTAAAGGAAAAGAATTTCCTGAGACCCACAGAGGAGGATGTGGCTCTGTGGTATGGCTATTTGATGATGTACAATTAAGGGGGTTCCCCTCCTCACTTCCCAATGTCTCATCTCTCTCCATCTTGCCAAGGAAAAAGTCCAGGCTTATCCTCAGAAGGGCCAGGATGAAGCCCACTGTCCAGAGTTTATATTCTACACTAAAGCCCAGTCCAGTCCAGTATCCGGCTAGCTTAGGGTGTGTTTCTACCTATAGTCCATTTCAGGCTCCCTCCCAGAGTCTGCGTGTGGAGTTCCATGGCCATGGAGAGAACAGGCCAGTGCACCATGAGAGTGCAGGTCAAGAGAGAGGGGGGTGAGTGGGGCTTTCTTTGTTCCCCTGGAGTTAGAACCAGGGGCTTGGGTTTGGGATGGGCCTGGTGCCTTTAAAAAAAAAACCAATCAACTTCCAGGCTAATCCTAACCAACCCCTTCTTTCCTCAGGCTAGACCAACAGGCCTCTTTGGTCAAGTACCTTCCCCTGAGCCATTTTGACTTCTCCTGTGCATGTGCTTGCCTTCCCCTGCTCTCATTTGGCAATATGGTACCAGAGTGGGCAAGGGAGGAGTGTTAATCCTCTTGGTGGAGCACATGCTGTGGTTCCCTGGAGTGTGAAACTGTAGCTTCCAGGCGAAGCAAACAGGCTTATGTTAACCATTTTATTAAACTCAATGTCTAGTTTCCTTTTGCTCCCCTTTCCCAGCTAAATACCCATGGTAACAGTGGCAACAGTTCTAAGATGAGGAATAGGAGAGAAGAGTGGATTTGAGGAGTTGAAAACAACAGTCCCATGTTGGATCTAACAAACCATCTAGGAAGGAGGAGGAAGCAGCCCTGGGCTCACAATAGTAACAGCACCAGGGAGCAGGCTCCCCTGACCCCTCTCCTAAGCCCAGCTCTCCCTGAGAGAACCCAACCCTCTGGGCACCAGTGGCTGATCCTTATCCCAGTTGGGGACCCAGCACAGAGCAGTTTTGGCCTTGGCCTGTTGAGTTCTCTTCTACAACCTCCAGGGCAGGAAAAGTCTGGCCACAGCTTTCCCCCCAAAGCACCTGCTCCTAACCCTCTGCCAGCGTGAGCAGAAGGGACAGAGAGAAGATGTCTCCCAAAGACTTCCCCATCTTGCAGGGCCACTCTCTCTAGACTGCCTGAGGAATAGAAAGGAGGGGAGCTCCTCTTTCCCATCCCTCCAATGGTGGGAGTCTTTCCCAAGAAGGAGTCGTCGTTCGTTGGCAGCCATCCGTCTCGAGAGACGATGGTGTAGCTTCTTAAGAGTCTATCTGCATCGCCGAGAATGGTTGTGCAGTCCGACTCGGGAGTGACACGGTATCTGTCTCCTCCCGTGTTGAATCGACATCTTGCGATGACGCTGGAGTGTCCTCTCCAGTGGAGCTGAAGCTACAGAGCCTGGGCAGGGTGATATGGAGGGTCTGCTGTTGCCCATGCAGCAGACCCCCCCTCTCTTCGCAGCTGAAGGATCCAAGGGAAAGACGGAGTCAATACAGCTTGGCTTCAGGTGCGCCGCAGGAGTTGCCGGTGTTGACTACAACATCAAACCGCCTTAGGGACTCCGGCTCCGGATTTTCTGTCGGGGTTTACTCCCTTAGCCTTTCCCCTGAAGAGGTATGCCGCAAGGCAGCGGAGGTTTTTTGGAATCAGAGTTTTCCTTCTCTGATGTGCCCTGACTGGAAGATCGAACCAGCGACACTTAGCTCGCAGGCCGACGCTCAATCCACTGAGCCAAAATTGCCCCCATAATTCCCTGTTGACTGAGGGGAGCAGATCTGCCTCTCTCTGATTTGGAGGATGTGTTCTCCCTGCTATGAGCAGAGGGGCAAAATCAGCCCCTCCCTCCCTAGTCCATGGCCATTCTGAGGCTGAGTGCTGGCATCCTGTCCTCTCCAGCATTATGGGCTAGAGCCTGTCCCGTGGGGGTGGGACCTCTGGCTGGATGGCTCCCTGCTCCCCTCCAGGTGGCCCTTCCTGAACAAGTTGAACCAGATCTGCCTCCCTTGTCACCTAACATGTGTTCTGTAGCCCTTGGAACTTGCTTCCAGCTGGCTACTGTCACGTCAGCCACCCAGGTGAAGCTCTTGATTGCTTGGAAAGAGATACTACTGCATTATTACTGCTGGTGCTTTTGCCATTATCAGTCAGGCTGCCCAGAATATGCAAAATGCCTCCTCTGAGGGCTCAGTCTGGTCAGAGACCATGGGTGCTGCCTGCAGCTGGGGCAGGCTCAGCTCTCCTGCTTCCAGGGACAGCTCCCTTGGACCCAGAGCAGGCTCTCTTCCCAGACTGGGAGAAGGGACATTGGACAAAGACAAGAACATCTGCTACCTGACACATTCTTGCCTGGTGCTCTCCAACATCCTGGTCACTGACCCCATTCAGAAGTAATGGTGGACCAACCCCTCATCATGAGGACAACCAAACCACATATGGAGAACCTGGGAGGATGCCCTTGGCTGCAGCTGTGACCAGGAGCAGGCCATGAAGTCCCAACCTTGTTTGATCCCCACCTAATGACTTCTGAATTTGATTGTTCAAGAAATAAAAGGAAATGGAAATGGGAACTGTACCTTCTCTCATTACTTTAATGCATGCCCATCTAGTTATGGTCATTCAGGACTTGAGAGCTATTTGTACCACATATTGCCCTTAATGTGTATAATGCCTTTATTTTTAAAAAATATTTTATTTATTTATTTCTAGAGCTAGGGGAAGGGTGGGAGAAAGAGAGGGAGAGAAACATCAATCTTCTGCTCTCATATGCGCCCCAACTGGTGACCAGGCCTACAATACAGGCTTGTGCCCTGACCGGATATCAAACTAGTGACCTTTCACTTTGCAGGATGTTGCTCAACCAACTGAGCCACGCCTGTCAGGGCATGTGATGCCTTTAAATATGCCTTCCCAATAAGAGTGAGACTGGGCTGAGAACAGGGGTTTTGCCATCTCCTTCTTTGGGTCTACGACTCTTCTTTTTGCCTAGAGCTAGTAAGGCTGCAAGCTCCTTCCTGGTTCCCTTCTGAAGGCCTCTGACTGAAAGCTCCGCCTTGGGAGGAAAACTCTCAGCTTTAGTTCTGGCCTTGCCTGATAGTCTTCCCAGAGCTCCAGGCCAGCCCTATCAGTTATTTGCACAGGGATGCCTAAGGGGAGGGTGGAGGGGGAGAGGGGAGGCTGGAAGGGGTAGGGAGAGTTGTTTATGAGGCCCCTGGCCTTAGGACTGTGAGCTCACTTCCTACATCTCAGGAGAATAAAGTACTTGCTCCAGGAGGAAGATCTGGGTTTTCAGACTTTGGTTTGGAAGGGAAATGATTATAAAAGGTTAGTCACTCAGGCATTTCACAATGCATAAAGGAAACAGTGGATGACTGACTAATAGAAATTACGGGATGGCTCCACCCTCTTGCTGAAATGACATATTCTTTTGAATGCTTTGGGTAATTTCACAACACGTAGTGCTCATAGTGTTCGCTGGAAGCAACTTTCTATTGCTGAGGATGCAAATAGGAGTAATTAGAATATCCTTCCCATCTCTCTCATTATCTGCTCAGCTCCCCTCTGTAACCAGTCTCTTCCACTTGTTTTTCTTCTTGAAGTTTTCATGCCTTCAATAATACATTTATTTATGCAAGTGGGACAATGGTAGACAAACTGAATAGGAAAAAAGTAAGTTTAATTATGCAGTATTTGAAGCTTGAATTCTAGTAAAACAAAACTGTCTTCCTCCTGTCTCTCACTGAGAAGCATTTATGTTGACACAGTGCCACCTTCTGGCTTCTAGAATCTCTGCAGCCGAATCTAATTGCCTTCTATTTGGTTGTCCTTGACCACTGCTGCTAATTTAACTCATTCATTCAGAATACTTCCGTTGTGTGCTTACTTCGTGCCAGACACTGTGCTAGGGGTACAAAAAAATGTGGCCACTGCCCTTTCTAGTGTGGTGGTTCTTACACTTGGCACAAATTAGAATCATCTCAGGAAATGTTTAAAATGCAGATTCCTAGGCTCTGCCCTGCAAAAATTCTGAGTTGATGGGCCTGGCATAAGACCGAGGAGCCTGTATTTTAAACAAACATCACAAGTGATTCTGAAACATGGAGGTCATGGATCACATTTCAAGAAACACTAATGATGAAGAAGCAGACAGTGAAATTCACTATTGCCATGTAGTCTGGCAAATACCACAAAGTATGGACAGGGTCTGCTGGAGGCACAGAGAAGGGACATCTAATCAAGCTAGGGAAAAATTGGAGACTTCCCAGAGGTACGACTCTAGATAAATAGGAGCTGACAAGATGAAGAAGGGGAACAGGAGATGCAGGCAGAGGGTGTAGCATATGCAAAGGCAAGGGGGAAGGAAACCGCACAGGACTTGCAAGTAGTGTGAAAAGCTAGAGAAAAGTGCATTGGAGTATCAGAAAATGAAGGCCTGGGATACAAAACTAACTATCCTCAAAGCTCTGGGGAATGTGGTAACTTTTTAAACAGGATAACTTGTTCAGGTCTGCAATCTTAGGAAAAATTCCTCTAATGGCAACGATAAGGGGGCAGTACTAAGGACAGGGGATTGTTTTGGAAAGAAGTGCCAGGGCAGGCAGAAGAGGGTGAAGCAGGGATAAATGGTGACAGGAGATTTGACTTTGGGTGGTGAGCACACAATATAATACACAGATGATGTATCATAGAATTGTACACCTGAAACATGTATAATTTTGTTAACTAATGTCACCCCAATAAATTCAAAAATAATTTTTTAAAAAGAAGTGGCAGGGCAATGGCAGAGAATTAAGAGGAGGGAGCAGATATGGAAGGAGTTAAGGAGGTACAGACAGGAGAACCTACTACAAGACAAGGCACATAGAGGGAGGGACAAGGTTGGGGAAAGGCAGGGAAGACAGAAAAGGGAAAGAGGAAATGGATAGTGATCCTTTCTAATGTAATTGTCACTGTCCTCTTCTGCCATTAGTAGTGTGATATTAATTCTTCCTTTACCCAGCTGGGCCTCAGTTGTTCCATCTGTAAAATATGAATCACAATAGTATCTATCTTATAGGATTGTTGTGAGGATTAAATGAATAAATACATACAAGGTACTTAACAAAAGTACCTAACACACGATAAGACAATAAAGGTTAGCTGTTGTTTCATTATTTTTAAATATTACCCATAATAATATTTTTTGTCATATTACTAACTGATTGTGGTACTTCAGACCATTGTTTCCAATGCTTTACTCTCTCCATGGTTTAGCATTTTACATCCATGTTCTTTACTAAGTGACTTTGCAGTACCTCCCACTAGTACAGAGCAAATTCCTCTGATTGGCATCCATGACTTGCTCTGGTCAATGCAGTGTTAGTGTCACTAAGACACAAGCAGGCTTTAATGTGCGTGTGAGGGCTGGCTTGCTCTTTTGTGCTTAGGCCATTCACCAACCATGACCAAGACCAGAATGTGGAAGACCAGCCTCAATGCAGAGGGGGCCGAGCCAACCCATAGACTTGTGAGCAAGAAAGTAAATGTTTTTGGTTGTGTGTCACTGAGATATGAGTGCTTTCATTTCAGAGCATTATTGCAACAATTGCCAACTAATACACTGATAAGGCCAAATTTTTACATTGATTCAGAGCTCTTGTGTTTCTATATTAGGCTTCTTGCAAGCAGAGGCTGCCTAGGCACCCTAGATCTCTGACAGTATCCATTCCATCTAGCCTTTGTCCAGAGCAATCATTTTAGAGGATTCCTAACTTGTAGCCACTGAGGGGTTACTTTGGGTGTCTTCATATCCCCGAGAAGAGAGGCATGAGCTAGAAAAGTGGCAGGTGCCCAACCCACTTCTGCTTATACTCTTCCTTCCCATTGACCAAACTCAACTCATGGCTCTGACCACGGAATGACCCATAAAACTAACTTTAATGATATGTTTGAAGCCTAGGAGCAGGTTCATCTTGACCTCCAACCATCCTGAGAGCAGCAATGTTCCCAAGGCCATTTTCTGGGTGGAATGGCTCCTAGGGTGGGTCTTCACTCCCTTTGTCACAGAGGTCTTGGATCTCTGTGCATTTCTCAGTTGTACCTGATCAACCTCTTCATTCTTGACAGCACAGTGGGAAGGACTAGCTCTGCTGCTTGTCTGATTAAACTGGCTGCCTCTCAGTTTTCTGTCTGTAAAATGGAGAGAATAGGACCTGCCCCCAATCATTACCTAGTTATTTTAAGGATCAAATAAGAAACACTCTCACAACTGTGAAATGAAATAGAAGTGATAAGTCCTGTCACTAAACACATCATTACTGAGCAGGGAGAATTTGGGAATGGCTCCTCCTTCTGTTTGCTTCAAGAACGGCAACACACCACTGAGGAGCAGCCTTAATCCAGAATAGGGAGTTGGAGTACCACCGGGTGTTGTCCTATTTCAAGTCCCCTCTATCAATTGCTTAATGATTCACTCTCCTCCTGGTTGCATTTGCACCACTTTCACTTCCCTCAGTTTGATACCTGTCTGGGCACGGAATCTTTACAGCAGCTTAGAATTCTCCTCCAGACCAGTCGTAAATTCTTACCCAAAAGCAGGGCTGTTCATCACTGTGGGCCTTTCCTGGAGAAAACTTGTTGGAGTTTTAGAACAGACTGGATTCTAGAAGAATTAATCTTTTTCCTTTTTGCTTGTCAATTAGTGCTCATTGAAAAAATTTTTCATGTTTATCCACATATTCTGTGTTGTTCTCCGGATCTGTGAACTATAAACCCAAGGCAAAACTGTAAGGACAGCAGGGTTAGTCTTGAGGGTCCTTCCACCCACCTTTCTATACACCCGGTTTTCTTTAAAAGCACCAGTAGCCTGAAACCAGGTTGTCCTCGAAGCCCCTCCCATTACATTCAAATCCTCTCTGTGCCCAAGGCATCTAGTTCTGCTATCTGCTAGGACTAGTTTGAGTAATTACTTTTTAAAATAAGTTATCTGCTCAATGATAGTATCATAATGTGCAACTACATCTGTTTTAATAGCAATCTTTAAAATCTTGAGGTTGGCCCTGGCCAGGTAGCTCAGTTGTTTAGAGCATCATCTTGATATGCCAAGGTGGAGAGTTTGATCCCCAGTCAGAACATATACAAGAATCAACCAATGAATGCATGAATGAGTGGAACAACATATTGATGTGTTGTTTTTTTCTTTCCCTCCCTGCCTCTCTGTCTCTAAAATCAGTTAATTAAAAAAAAAAAAAGATGCTGAGATGTGATTGAGACTATTTAAATCTATAGATGATTTTGACATTGTAACAATATTGACTGTTTTGACACATAAATATGGTAAATGTCTCTCTATTTATTTAGGTCTCCTAAAATTTTCCCCAGGAATGTTCTATAGTTTCCAGTATTCAGTTCTTGCATTCCAATATGTTCAATTTACCCATAAGTATTTTTTACTTTGATGCTATTATAAAAGGCATTTTAAAGAGCTTTTTATTTGCAATTACCTGTTGCTGGTGTATAGAAATACTGTCATTTGTATTTGATCTTGATTTCTGCAATCGGAACTCATTAGTTCTGGTATCTTTTGTAGACTCCTTAGGTTTCCTACTTAAAAGCTCATTTGTGAATAAGAGTTTTGTTTCTTCCTTCCCAATTTTTCTTGCCTTACTGCACTGACTAGGACATCCAGAAGAATATTAAATAGACATCATGAGAGCAAATATCTTTATTTTGTACCCATATTTGGGAGAGTACATTCACCATTAATGATGATGTTACTTTTAGGTTTTGTTTGTTTGTTTCTTCCTTGCATACTAACTGTTCTTTGGTATCTTGTTGAATGCTGTGCCTTAGAACATGGTCATTGTAAATATTCTGCAAGTGCATGAAAAGTAAAATGTTTATAGCAACATTGTTCATAACAGCCAAAAGGTAGGTACAACTCAAATGTACTTCAACAGATGAAAGGATAAACGAAATATTGTATTTCCATACAATGGAAGTTTATTTGGCCATAAAAAGGAATGAACCACTGATTATACGCTATAAAAATGGGTGAACAGTGACAACACTATACTAAGAAAAAGAAGCCAGGGACCACATATTACACAATCCAATTCACATGTAAACCAGAATAGGGAAATTTATAGAGACAGAAAGTAGATTAGTGGATGCTTAGGGCTTGGGAATATGTGGGGTGAAGGGGAATAGACTGGTCACAGCTAAAGTGTACAGAGTTTCTTTTAGAGGTATGAAAATTCCCATGCACTGTTAGTGGAAATGTAATGTGCTGTGGTCATTTTGGAAAATAGTCTGACAATTTCTCAAACAATTAAACAATCATGTACAAGTTTTTGTGTAGACATGTTTTCAGTTCCTTTGGGTATATTCTTAGGAGTGGAATTGGGTTATATGGTAGTTGAAAAATCAACTCACTGTAGTCTAAATTTGCATTTGTTTTATTGTAAGTATGGTTGAACATCTTTTCATGTATTTAAGGGTTCTTTATTTTCATTTCTTTTTTGGTGAACTGTGTTTATAATTCTTGCTTATTTTCCACAGAGCAGTTTTCCTTTTCTTCTCCATCTTTTGAAGCCCTTTATATATACATATATATATGAGGGATACTTACAGTGGTGTGCTAAAGCTTGCTAGTGCCATCTTGTAAGTGCTGACTGTTAAATTTTCAGGAATTTTGTGAGCTAGTGGATGTCATACCGATACAGTTGATGTCATCTTGGCAACTTAAAACTTGCCAGGGTCATTATATAATGTCTAATCACTGGCTTGTATGTGTGAAACTAATATAATATTGTACATCAACTGCAATTAAAAATTAAAAGTTTCTTTTTAAACTTGCTATGGTGAGAATATTTATGCCATGGTAGTTGGCAAATGTTATAAATCAGAGCTTCTCCTCACTCTTCCTACCAGAATACACCACTGGACATTAATCCTTTGTCCATAATATAAGCTGGAAATATTTTTCCCAGTTTTTAATTTGTCTTTTTATTTTGCTTATAATGTGTTTTGCTATGAAAACATTTAGTTGTTGCTGCTGGGTTTTTTTAACTAAAAAAATATTTATTTTATTGATTTAGAGGGGGGGGGAGAGAGAGAGAGAGAGAGAGAGAGAGAGAGAGAGAGAGAGAGAGAGAGAGAGAGAGAGATAAACATCGATTTGTTGTTTCACTTACTTTTGCATTCACTGGCTGCTTCTTGCATGTGCCCTGACCGGGATTGAACCCCTAACCTTGGCATATAGGGATGATGCTCCTGCTGCTGCAGCTGCCACTGCCCCTGCTGTTGCTGCTGCTGCCACCACACCGCATCCTCTCCGCCCCAGCTCCGCCCCTCCTACCTACCTGTCTGGATGAGTATTTCTTCTTTATATCTTTGTTTTCTGGACTTACATGCAGTTTGATTTTCTGGAACTTCTGGTTATCTCTAGTTTTGAGGTAGTTATATTCCTTCTTAGTTGTGAAAAGAGACTCAGCGTATCTGTTAGACCTCCACCTTGAGCAGAAATCTCAGAACTTCTTATAGGTTTGGATGTTTCTTACATTGATAACATTCACCCATTTTTCTTCCTAAATAGCTTGCCTCTCCTATCAGCCTCCTTCAGTGTTTGCTCCTTAGGCTCTAAATGTTGGAGAACTCCCAAAGTCAGATTTCAGAACTCTTCTCCTACCATCTAAACTTACTCCTTAAGTGAGTTTATATAATCTCATAAATTTAAATATACCAACAATCCCAAATTTTATATCTCCAGCCTGGACTCCATATTCTGTCCTCAAAATTTGTGTTACCAAGCAAAGCAGGGCTCGTTCACAAAGTGCCTTTGTGTATGACCCAACAATTAGTGTTCAGAAAAACAGGTCTTTATTTATAATATTCCAACCTTGGGTGAGCTGGGAGCACCTCTGCTTGGAGCCCTGACACCCAGCACTTCCCTTGCTCCCCAAAAGGCAATAAGCCAAAACCAAGCCCAATAGTTCTCCACTCCTTATCTGTCAGCTGTCTCTTTCAGGAGTTGGGGCACGTTGTCATCAGCCTCCATATAATAGACTAGGAAAGCATGTGCCATGTCACACTGGATCATAGTTAAGTCCAGGAAAGGCACAAGACCTAAGAGAGTGTCCTTTCCATATGTCCTGAGTTCCAAGAGTCCAGATAGAATCCAGGTTGCAAGGCAGAGGCCTTGGTGGCCTTGGAGTCAGGTGGAGCAGGCACGATCGAAGCAGCAGTATGCCTGCTCTCCTACCAGACCAGGCTGCATGGCCAATTCCTGACTACAAACTGTATAGCTGCTTCTTCCTTCTCACTGCAGGCCAGCTTCACTACAAACTGCAAAGCTGCTTCTTCTCTACAGGCAGCATGGCTGAGTCCCTTTTGTCTCACAGCTCCTTCCTCCTAGCTACTCCCTCTCTTCTCTTCTACACTTACTTTGCCCTCATGGCCCTCTCCCATGGTGGACCAGCTCTCCTTCAAAGCTGCCCACCTGCTACATCATGGCTCTCTCTCGCACACACCAGATCTCCTAACTGGCTCCCATCTGCACCCCTTTCAGATTGAGTGGCTTCTCTCCTTTTATCCTCATGGCTCTCCCCAATTTAAAATGCTGACGCAGGGCACTATACACTATACGTCATTGTTATGAAAAGTATCTTAAACCTATTATCTGCCCTTTTGCCCTGGGCTGCAGCACAGCTATTACCTAGCTACCAGCTTGCCATAGATACGCAAAATACCTTAAAAGCTGTATTACCTCCTTTTCCCATCCCCCAAATCATGATCTGTGGGGATTTTTGGAGACCCCTCCTGCTCTGTTACATTTGTACATCTAACTGCTTCCTTTTCAATTTTCTCTGGATGCCCCAAGGGTGTCTCCAACTTAACTTACTCCAAAAGAACTCTAATATATTCTTCCCCAAACCTGTTTCTCCTATACTCTTCCCAATCTCAGTTAATAACAATTCTCTTCTAGTGGCTCAGGGAAAAATTATTTCTCTACTTGCTAATCCACCATCCATGGATTTGATTGGGGAACTCAAGAGTTAAACGATTTTAGCTTCAGTCGTAGTTGATAGCCTTCAGTGATTAATGCATGGGTGGAAAGCTGTTATTTCAGGAACTGGAATGCATAACCTCTCTGACTCCAAGAGGTCAGGAGGTCCACAAGCAATTCAACCTTTGTGCCCTGGGGGTCTGCAAGGATGAAGTTAGTATCTGAGCCATTGTGTTACAGGGAGGGAAAGTCTGGTCCATGTTGCAGATAAAGAATTGTTGATCAGCATATAAAGAAGTACTAGGAAAATCACTTCCAGACTGCAACTCTTACCCAATTGACCTTTCTTCAAAACCCCTTCTACCCTTTCTTCTTATAAAAAGGTCGGTTTGATCTGAGATGTCAAGAAGGTTTTTGAGGGTACATAAACTGCCACTCTTCTCACATCACTGGCATCTGAATAAAACACCCATAAAGATTCAATCCTTGTCTCTATTTATTGGTTCTGGTAGTGACTGGCAGCACAAACACCAACTTTTCCAGTTTCCGGTTGACTCATGTGGCCATAACTGGCTGCTCAGCTGGATGACAGGAATAACTTGGACAGCTGGGCCTCTCTTCACATGGTCTTCTATCTCAGGCTTCTTCAGATCCTGGCTTATTCATAATTCCTAGAGGGCAAGTCCCAACATATAAGCACTCTAAAATCTCTTCCTGACTCACACTTTCTAATGTATTCATTTGAATTCAGTGTCTACCATTGGAACAAGTAAAATAGTGAAGAACCCACCCATACAAATACCTATGTGTGGTGAAATGACTGTGCGAAGCAGAGTTGCCAGTTTTCCCAGTTTGACAGTTACTTACTCATTCGTAATCAACAAACTTTAGCAAAGCTGCAATTAGTTGGCATTTTGTGGGGCCTGTTGATGTGACCACAACACTCAGTTTTTCCTCCAAATGACAGAATGATTCCTTAGCTATTTTTGTTTGTTTCAACATTCTTTTCTAAGCCAAATTTCCTCAGGATTTTCTTTTCAGGTCTCTTGTAGCTAAAGCCACAAATGTTTCCAGCTTTGGAGATTAGAAGTAGTTTCCTTATACCTTTAGGTTTTCCAGCATTTTGCAACTTGTACTTGTCCAGACCTTTTCATTCCTTTGTTAGTTCTGTTTCTTAAATTTTTTAATCCTCTCACTTATGTTCTTTCTCTTTACTTAATCCTTTTCTTTGCTTTCATTGGATTATTTTGATGTTATTTTTCTAACTACGTGAAGTGAATGTTTAATTCATTTACTTTCATTTTTAGTAATGAATATGTATGAGCTATTAATTTTTTTAAATCCTCACACAAAGACATGTTTATTGATTTTAGAGAGGGAGGAAAGGAAAGAGAAAAAACATTGATGTGAGAGAGAAACATACCTCCCATACACACCCACAACAGGGATTGAACCTGCAACCTAGATATGTGCCCTGACTGGGAATCAAACCCACAACCTTTGGGTGTATAGGGTGATGCTTCAGCAAAGTGAGCCACCTGGCGAGGGCTGAGCTATTAATTAAAAAAAAAAAAAATTATTGATTGATTTTGAGACAGAGAAAAAAAACATTGATTTGTAATTCCACCCACTTATGCATCCATTGGTTGATTTTTGTATGTGTGCTGACTGCAACTTTTTAGCCAACTGAGCTACCCCACCAGGGCTTTTGTTTTAAATTTAAGTACTGAACTATCTATCTATCCATTCACTCAGCTCAGATTCACCAGGGACCAATCTTTCCTTTACCATTCCTCTCTGAAATAATTTCTGTCTTTGAAATCAAAAGCAGTTTTGATGTACTCATTTGGAAACTTTGAAGGAGGATGACACTGTGTTCTGCCTTAGCATAGTGTCCTACAACAAATAAATGATAACAATGAATAACCATTATTGAGCACGAACCTTATAGCTGGCGTTATTTTTTAACAACTCCATAGTAATCTTCCACGGCCTCTTTACAAAGGAAGTAGGTACGAGAAGTTTTTCTTGTATTTCTGTTTCTGAAGCATGCCAAACCTTCAGTTTTAGGGCCGTTCCCCTTACCTGTGTTGCTGTCCTTCCATCTTCTAATTCAGAGCAAATGCCATTTCTTCAAAGCCTTTCTGATCATGGGATGGATCTAAAACAGCCTCTCTCCACACTTTTACACATTCTTTTCAATTTTATTCATCACACTAACTCATTATCTTGCTCATTTATTCTTTTCCTTATGATCTGCCTCCACTACTACACTTTACACTCCAAGGAGTAGAAATTATGTCTTGTTCACCATAGCATTTCCGAGTCCCCTTAGAACAGTATCTAGCACATAATAAACACTGAGTAAATATTTATGGAATCAATCAATGCATTGCAGAAGGCAAATAATGGACCCTGAGTAGCAGCCAGTACTTTCAGGCTGCGCTGAGTTAACGGAACATCTACTTTTGAGTCTGAAGGTGTGAAAGTGTGACATAGAAGCCACATTCAATAGATGTGTGACTTAAGGCGCATAACTGCATTTCAACAGGGTTTCCTTCCTGTGAAATGAGAAGGAAGGCCCTTTCAGCTCATTTTCACCTACTGGGATACTACACGGAAAAAACCTACCTTACAGACCAGCTCGAAAGCAGGAGAGAAGTAGCAGGTCCGTTTAAGGTCAGTCAGCGGCAGAGGAGGAGGAAAGGGGAGCGGAGCGAGGAGTGTAGGTTAAGGAGCAGGGGACAGTCTGGTGACTCTGGAGAGCGGAGGGGCACTGGTGGTGGTGAGGGGTGCACAGAGGCAGGGGAGGCACAGAGGGGGCGAGGTATATCCAACTGGGACTGGGCAGGACAGCACCCAGTCTGGACGAGAGGCGAGGGGTGCATAGAAGATGTTGGGGGTGTGGTGGGGAAGGGTGGCATCAGGTAACCGCCCAGCGCGGAGGGGCGGCTAGGGATAGGGTAGGGGAGCGCAGGGGTTGCCAAGGGCGCGATCTATCCCGCAGGACAGGGTCGGGCACTGACAGGACAGGGGTGGAGCTGAGGAAGATGGGGGGCAACCAGGGGTCGCCAAAGAGGCCCCGGAGAGCAAAGAGGGTGTGGAAGGGCGGCTGGAGGGAGCAGACGGAAGCAGGTGGGTAGGGAGGAGGCGCGTAGGGGCGCAGGTGGGCGCCCGGCGGCCGTGGAACCCGCAGGAGTGGCCGAGGGCGCGGCTGGACTGGCCGACCCTTTGTGGCAATGGGGAAGAGGCGCTTGTGTCACCGAGGGGCGGGCGCTGCAGCCAGGACGGGCCGGGCGCGGGAGGGGGGGGGGGGCGGTGGCAGGCGCCTCACTTCCGGGAGCGCCTGGGCGCTGCGCAGCCGCCCACTCGCAGTGCTGTCTGCCCGCTGGCAGCGGGCGGCGGAGCCGGGGGAGCGCGCAGCCAGGCCGAAGCCCCACTGTCCTCCCAGCCCAGCCTCACCCTGCGGCCATGGGGGCCTCCGCGCGGCTACTGCGCGCAGTGATCATGGGGGCGCCGGGCTCCGGCAAGGGCACCGTGTCGTCGCGCATCACCAAACACTTTGAGCTGAAGCACCTCTCCAGCGGGGATCTGCTCCGGGACAACATGCTTCGGGGCACAGGTGGGAGCCCAAGCTGGAGGGGTGTTGTGCACTGTCGCCTGAGTTGGGATTTGAGGGCGGAGGGGCCGGGGCGGCGGATGCGCGTCCTGGGGATGCGGGTCCAGGGTATGCGGGTCCAGGGTTGCGGGTGCAGCATTTTCTTCCCGCTGTCCTGGGCGAGACCTCCCACGGCTGAGCGACTAACTGCTCACCGAAATCTCTGACCTCCTTGGACAGCTTCAGGCGGTTATTGGGGGAAGGAACTAGGAAGTTAGGACACATTCGAAGTTCAAAGATTAAAGGAAACTGTTCGGCTTTGAGAGGCTTGTCCAGTCCCAGTCGCAGCTGCTCCTAAGAGTCCATCGAACTGTGGCTTATTCTCCACGTGCCCTTGCGCCTAGATAGTTGTTTGTTCTTTCTCTTTCCCTCCTCCCTCCCTTTCTCCCTTCCCCTTCTCTCTCTCTCCGTCTCCCTCCTCCCTCCCTCTCTGTTAACTCTATGGGATTTTCTGGTTCCAAACTTTCCCCCATAATCTGAAGGCCAAGCATTATTTACCCTCGTTACAGAAACACAGTTGGCATAGATCTTGGATACCCCCAAAGATTTCTTAGACACAAAAGCTATTCTTGTTCGTGGTCATCTGAAAGATTGTTTTGTTCTCATGCCAAATAAATTTTTGTAACTCATCACGAAATGCAGTCAACAAACTGTACACTTTACAATGAGCCGATTTTATGTAAATTAAATTGTAAAGCTGTTTTCCAAAAGTCAACAAACATCAGGGTGAGGTTGTTTTCTGTTCCTTTGTTTCTCAAAAGTGTTAACCTTCATTTTCCAAAATAAAACTAATTTGAAGCTCATTTTTTAAAATTATAGAAGTAATGTCTGCACAAGGTAAAAAAAAAAAAAAAGAGTATTGGAAACCGGATAGAAGTACATAAAATAAAAGTAAAGCCCTCTCTCATGACCTGACTCAGTCCCATTCTTCAAAGGAGAACATTGCCAAGCGTTTCCTTTAAGAAATTTTTGTATAAGCACATATATGTACATGCCTTGTTTTATGTAATATATAATCATACTATATATGTATTCGGCACCAGTGTGTTTTCACTTTATATCTGGGATGTCTATCCACATGAAAATATGGAAATCCCTTTTATTTTATTAATGTTTCTGTAAGTATCTGTTTGCTGAATCTACTATAACTTATTTACTCAATTCCCAACTGATGAGCATGTAGGTTACTTCTAGGTGGGGTTTTATGTTTGTTTCAAAAATACTGACATTTAAATGCAGAACAGATCCACCCCGGTGTTTTTAGTTTGTGTCTTGGAATTCTTCGGAGCAGCATCTAGTTTGGTGAATTACTATTTTATTTTTCTCTTCTAACACTGATCTTTAAAAAAAATCATAAAGTATTTCGTAGTTGCTTCGACTTCTTCAAAAGGTTACATTGTTTGGCTTGCTTGTGAAGTGTTCTTGATGCAACGTATTGAAGTAGTTAGGTAACAATAAACATCTCCAGTATTGCACTTAGTTGGGGTAGGAGTAAATGGAAAGGAGTAAGAAACTGTTTAGCAACTCTGAAAAAGAATTCAGCAGTGATGCATAACTGTGTGGTTACAGAACACCTCCTGTGACGATTTAGGATATGTTAATTTGTGAAAGCACAAAACATTTAAAAAATTAAAGCGAGTAAGTAAACTTTTTAAAAAATTCAGAAACAGTGCTCTTTGTTTACCCTTAACATCCTTGACATGTATGCTGTCCTCTTTCAGGCTCCACAACATGAAAAGAGAGGCTAAAGGGAGGCAGGAGAGGACCATTGGGAAAGACAGTCAGCTGATCTCAGGCATCTGTTCTTTCTGGAATTTTTACAGGGGATTCTTTAACAAGGAAAACAGAAAATGGAGTTTAGGGAGGTGTCATGAGATTGTTATTACAGATGTTTTGTATCTCAGGACAAAGAATATATTCTCAATAAATAATTGTGAGTAGATTGGACATTTCCCACAGGATTAGAGCCAAAATAGAGATGTTATTGTTTATTTTAAAAGTATTGCTTAGTGTTTTTTTTAATATACTAAGAGTAAAGCATATTTATTATAAAGGTAGAAAAGCATGTTATGAGAATATAAAAAAAGAAAATTAAAATCCTCTGTTAAGTTCACTGCATAGAGACAATTATAATGAACATTTCCCTGGTGGTTCTTACATTTTTTTTTTCTCTGTTTCATTTATGTATTTACTATTTTGTTATATTATGAATTATTGCTTAGATGCATTTTTCCTCACTTAATGTGAGTTTGTTAACACATCATTAAGAATATTTTGTTTCATCAAGATTGCACAATTATTGGCCCTGGCTGGGTAGCTCAGCTGGTTTACAGCATCATCTTAATATGCCAAGGTTGCAGGTTTGACCCCTGGTCAGGGTACATACAAGTATCAAACAATGTATGCATAAATACGTGGAACAGCAAATTGATGTTTCTCTCTCTCTCTCTCCCCCTTCCTCCCCCACTTTTTCTCTCTCTCCAAAATCATAAGCCCCCACTGGGTAGCTCAGTTGCTTAGAGTATCACCCCAATACACCAAGGTTGTAGGTTCAATCCCCAGTCAGGGCACATAGAAGAAACCAATGAATGTATAAGTAGTGGAACAACAAACTGATCTCTCTCTCTCAACCCAATAAATAAATAAATATTTTAAAATCAATCAATAAAAATTTTCAAAAATGGCACAATTATTAATTTAACATTCATCTGTTATCATACATTTATGTTGTTAACCATTCTTTGCTATTATAAATACTATAATGATGATCCCTGTACATGAACATTTGGCAGCATCTCTGCTTATTTCCTTCAAATAAATTCCCTAGTATGGAATTTCTATAAATATGATATGATCAAATAGTGCTACAGAAGGATGCTGCCAATTTACTCTCCAAACACTATGTCATGAGGGTATTTTATAACCCAGCATTGTATTTTATAGCTAAAGTTTAAAATCACCCCAGCAGCTGTGATAAAGACACTGGAAACACCATGCAAGCTGTTGATAGTGGTGAACCTGGAGTAGCTTAAAGCACCACTGGACTCTGGAGTCAGGAAACTGGAGTTTGACCCTTAGCCCTTAGCCCAGCCCACTCCTTTTAAGGTGAGGGAACTGAGTTCAGAAGACGTTAATGAACTTGCTCAATAAAAAACAGCAGTTACTGGGGGGACAAAGGTGAACATTGAATTACACTTTGCATGCAGCATTTCCCAAATTGAGGATATGAGACTATTTTAGGTAGACAAAAAATTATCTCAAATAAAAGTAAAATTCAAATTCTAAAACCAATAAAAATTTCGTTTCAAATTGTATTTGAAAAATACCTAGTGCAACAAACCTTTGATTTCGTGAACAAATGTCCTGTTAAAAAGCTGAGCCATTTTGAAGAAAAGTATATAGTTAGTAATAGCTCAACTATGGCAGAAATTATAACGTTGCCATGTGATTAACCAAAGTTTGAGAAACTGCACTGCAATTTAGTGCTTCTCAAAGATATAATCCTGGACTGGATGGCTAACCCTTTTGAATGTTATCTGTAAATTGAGGAAGTTAAAGTCAATAGATATCTTTAAAGCCTCTGTCAGCTCCCGAGATTCTGTATATCTAACAAACCTTTTATTATGTACATCCATGTAGCATGGGTTTGACTAATTAGAATGATATTGACAGTAGGGCAAACTATTCTTATAATGGCAAAAATTTGTTATATAATAGGCAATATATTACCTATTCTGGAATTTGAAAAATATAAAACAACATTTAGTAAAAAGATCTGTCCAGAGCTATTTCATGCACATACAACTCTTTATCCATTCTTCCTGTTTTGTTTTTTCTGTTACACAAACAACAAACTGTACATACTGTTCTGTACCTTTAACAGTATTGCTTTCCATAAGGTTTGCGTTATTTTTTTCTAACAGCTTTATTGAAATATAATTTACATATAATTTACACATTTAAGGTGTATAGTTCAATGGACTTTAGTCTATTCAAGAGTTGTGCAACCATCACCATAAGTGATTTTAGAACATTTTCATCACCCCCCCCAAAAATCCTCATACCCATTAGCAGTCACACCCTTCCCACCTCACCCCACCCAATCGGTGCCATTGGCAACACTAATCTACATTTTTGTCTTTATTTTCTTACTTGAACATTTCATGCAAATGACATCATACAATATGTGGTCTTTTATAAAGTCTGGCATTTTTCACCTAGCATGATGTTTCCCAGGCTCAACCATGTTGTATTGGTACTTCATTTCTATATATATTTATTTAAATATGCTCTATTGATTATACTGTTACACTTGTCCCAATTGCTTTTCCCTTTGTTATCCTCCACCCAGTAACGCCCCTCCCTCCAGTTGTCCCCCCACCTTAGTCCATGCTCATTGGTTGTGCATATAGTTCTTCTCAACATCTTCCTGTCTACTCCATGCCCTCCTACTATGCTTATTTCCTCCCTTTCCCCCTTCCCCCTCCTCGCTGACCTCCCCCCCAAATGTTCCCCATACCTATAATTCTTTTCCCACCCTCGTTGCCCACTTAGTTCGCCTTTGTTTCAATTCCCTAGCTTCTGTCGTTGGTTGTTGTGATAGTTTTCATTTTGATGTTCATAGTTTTGATCCTCTTTTCTCCTAAACAAGTCCCTTTAACATTTCATATAACAGTGGTTTGGATCTGACGACCTCCTTCAGTTTTACTTTGTCCTGGAAGCATTTTCTCTGCCCTTCTATTCTGAATGACAGTTTCGCTGGATAGAGTAATCATGGTTGTAGGTTTTTGATTTTCATTACTTTGAATATTTCTTGCCAGTCCCTTCCTGTCTAAAGAGTTTCTTTTGAGAAATCAGCTGAGAGTCTTATTGGGACCCCTTTGTATGTAATTCTCTTTTTCTCTCTTGCTGCTTTTAAGATTCTCTCTTGATCCTTAATTTTTGACAATTTGATTATTGTCAAATTGTCAATTGGTGTGGTTCTCCCTGGGTCCAGTTTTTTTGGAACTCTCTATGCTTCCTGGATCTGTAAGTCTATTTCCTTCCCCAAGTTAGGGAAGTTATGCTTCATTATTTTTTCAACTTCTAGTTGTTCTTCTTCACCTTCTGGCAACCCTATGATTCGGATGTTGGCCCGCTAGGTTTCTGAGCCTCTCCTCATTTTCCTCCCTTTTTGTTTCCTCTTTCTGCACTGGTTGACTATTCCTTCCCTATGTTCTGATTTGTTGATTTGATCCCTGATTTTCTTTCCCTCACCACTAGTTTCGTATGTGTTTTTGTTTATTTCATCAGGACTAGCCTTCATTCCTTCCCCATCTCATTTAAGATCTGCTGTTAGCTGTGTAAGCATTTTTATAACCAAAGCTCTGAACTGTGCCTCAGAAAGATTTCCTATTTGCTGCTTCATTAGATTAGATATTTGCTGTCTGGTCAGCTGTGTCCCTGGGATCTCTATCATGATCTACGCCATCCTGACAGTTTTGTGTTTACCTTTGCTTCCTGGGTGGGGTTGTCACACCTCCTACGCTATAGGGGGTGGAGCCCCGTGCACTCGTCACTACTCAGCGACCCTTCTCACCACGCTGTGGTGTTTTCTTTGGGGGTGGGGGTTCCAAGATGGATTTCTGCCATTCACTCTTTGCTGAGAGAACAGGAGCCTCCCCTGTCCCCACCCACTCTGGGCCTCACAGTCCAAGGCAATGGGGCTCTGCCATCCCTGGCAATGGAATCACAAGCTGATGGGTCTGGTCTTCAGCTGGGGGTGAACCCCCAGCGCTTCTCACCTCCCCTTAAATACTGTTGTCTGTGCTTACCGCCATCCCACTGCTGTTGCCACTGCTGCCACCACCAGCACAGCTTGACCTCTCCACCCCGGCTTCGTCCCTTCTACCCATCTGGATGAGCACCACTTGTTTATAATTTCATACGTTGGACTTCCATTTATTTTCTGGAACTTCTGGTTATTTCTGGTTTTGTGGTAGTTGTATTCCTTCTTAGTTGTGGAGGGAGACGGAGCATGTCAGTCTAGGCCTCCATCTTGGTCGGAAGTCTCCTATGTTGGTACTTAATTTCTTTTTATTGCTGAATAATATTTCTTAGAATTGATATACTACATTTTGTTTATCCATTGAATTATGGACATTTGGGTTGTTTTGCCCTTTTCTGTTATTTTACGGGTGCATTAAAGTTTGTTTCAACAATTAAAAGTGTCCTGACCAGTGTGGCTCAGTTGGCTGGGCATCATCCTGCAAAGTCAAAGGTCACTGGTTTGATCCCCAATCAGGGTGTATATGAGAAGCAATCGGACTGATTGATGTTTCTCTGTTACATTGGTGTTTCTCTCCCTCTCCCCCTTTCTTCCCCTCTCTCTAAAAACAAACAAACAAACAAATAAATAAAATGTTTAAATAGTTTAAAGAGTGTTTTAAAAAGATGAACCTGATGACAAATACCATCTCAAAGAAAGTAGGCTTTTGATAGATTCTTTTAAATAGAGTATGTTAGGCCTTTTAAAGTTCCATTGCAAGAGGGAATCCAGGCAACTAACTCATCTCTCCATCCACCCACCCATCTATCCATCCATGCATGCATCCATCCATCTATCCATGGCTCCATCAAGCACCTAGTATGTGATTGGTGTTAGAAAAACAGAGACAAATATATTTCATTGGGGGTGGTCACTTTCAGAATGTAGGAGTGGAGGGCAGTTGAGTAGGTGGTCATGTGTATTAGTCTACTTAGTTTGCCATAACAGAATACTACATTCAAGATGGCTTAAACAATAGAACTTTATTTTCTCATAGTTCTAGAGGGTAGAAGTCCAAGATTAAAGTGCTGGGATGGTTGGTTTCTGGTGTGGCCTTTCTTCCTGGCTTGCAAAGGGCCTCCTTCTTACTTTGTCCTCACGTGGCTTTTCCTCAGTTACTTACATTCCTGGTGTCTCTTCCTCTTCTATAAAATAAGGCTACCAGTCAAATTGGGTGAAAGTCCTGCATTTATGAACTCATTTGGCCTTAATTACCCCTTAAATGCCCTATCTCTAAATACAGCTACATTAGGGGTTAGGACTTCAACATACAAATTTGGGGTCGGGGACACAGTTCAGGCCATAACACATAAACTGTTAGTTTTATCAGTGTGATTAAGTGCTCCAACAGAAACAAGTCTGGAACATGAAAGTCCAGAGGAGGAACTTTTGGTTGCCTAGGAGGTCGAAGGACACCTCACTATGAAGATCCCTTTAAGGTGTATCTTGAAAGATGAGCAAGAGCTTATGAGGCAGTGGAGAGGAGACAAAGGCATATGCAGAGGCTAGGAGGCCCCAGAGAATGTGGAGCTCCCTCCTAAGGGGTATGGTTTGAGTGTTCAGTGGAAATGGTGGGGAGGGAGTGGGGGAGGAATATGATGAGGTCAGACCCAGGGTCTTTATACAGTTTCTGAGTTGTGTGTCTATCCTGAAGCAGAGTGGGAAGGGAGGAGTATAGACCTAGGGCAGGAACTCTCTCTAGGTGCTTCACTGAAGAGGAGAGAGATTGGGTGGTGCTTGGAGAGGGGACCAGTGGTCAAGAGAGGCTTTTATTTTCAACATAATCTTGTGAAATATCCCGTGCATGAAGGTATTTTGATTTTTATCTATGGCTAGAAGAAGAATAAAATGAATGCCCATTTACAGATACTTTAGGGGCTGCTCACTATAATCCCCCAATCACATCTCTTTCCAGCTCCCCAGAGGTAACCACTATGTTAACTGACCATTATTTGAGAAAAGTTTTTTATAAAAAGCCCTTGATTGGGTGTAAAGTCATCATTTGTCACATTCCCTGTTGTTCTGGTAGTTTTATTTTGTTTTCTTTTGACATGTTTTTAAAGTAAGTTTTATGTACTTTGCTAAAAGCAATTTTGGCAGGAACTAGGTTAATTCTCTGTAGCCCTCTCTCCTGGCATATGTAAAAGACAACTGTTACTTACAGGTTGGTCAGGCCCTCTTTTGTACTTCACAGGTGCTCAAACAGATTGTTAGAGGTCATTCAGATATGAGGTGTGCTTGGTTTGGGTAATGTTTTAAGAATGATCGAACTTTAAAAAGAGATGTAGACTTAAACATTTATATAATACAAATACTCATCCTTCAGATTAATGTCTGTATGTTTGTAGAATTCCTGATTATTATCCTTAAAATTAAAAGGTGATTTTAACTCCCTACTTTTCTCTAACCTTCCTTTTCTATTTTTATTTGTGTATACCTTTGTAGAAAATTAGCTTATTTTGAATAACTAATTTTTAAACTACCTGTTTGTATTTTGCCAGTATGAAAACTCCCGTCTGTTAATTTTTGAATCAAAAGGAAATAGCATTTTTATGAGGAGTCTGTTCAGATACCATATTAAATTATGGGCAATAAAGGGAATAAACATTAACCAACAGCGCAAAGAATATGCTGGACAAAAGTTCTTGCATTTAATTTTGAGAGGGGGTAAAAATTTGAAATATAATAAACAATCTGTTTAGACCTTGACATAGGAATTTGAATCATTTTTTTCTTTTAAATAAACTCCACTGGGAGCATTACAGGCTTTAGATTTTAGTAACTATTATACACAAATGTTTATTGATATAGAAAGTTGTTAGTGATAAATGAAAAAGATTATTAGACTACACATGGGACTATTTTTTCACAAAACAAAATATTTGAAGGTTTTTCTATTATTAGTTATAATAATAATAATCTCAGTAGTGATGGAATTATGACTGGCTTTTTGTTTTGTTTCACTTACCCGGCATTTTTCATCTTTCCTTTTAAAAAAACCTTTATCGAAGATGGAGGTTTAGACTGACACACTCTGTCTTCCTCCACAACTAAGTAGGAATACAACTACCTCAAACCAAAGATAACCAGAAATCCCAGAAAATAAAACTACATGGAAGCACAATGTATGAAGTTATAAACCAGCAGTGCTTGTCTGGACGGGTAGGAGGGGCGAAATTGGAATTGGGATGGAAAGGTCCGGCTGTGCTGTGCGCGGTAGCAGCGGGGATAGCGGTGGGACTGTGAGAAACGCCAGGGGAGCAATCCTGTCTGCAGTCAAGAGCCAGCAGCTCACAATTCCAACGCTGGGGAAGGCAGACCCCCATTGCCTTGGACTGTGAGCTGGTCTTTCAGTGGAAAGTAACAGCAGGAGTCCATCTTGGACCCCTGCCCCCACACAAAGCACCACAGAGCAGTGAAAAAGGTAGCCAGTTGCTGGGTAGTGACGAGTGCACGGGGCTCCGCCCCCTACAGCCCGCCCAGGAAACAAAGGTAAACAGAAAAGCTGACAGGATGAAACAGACCATGATTGAAATCCCAGTGATGCAGCTCACCAGGCAGCAGATGAGGGATCTAACCGATGAGCAAATAGGAAATCTTTCTGAGGCTCAGCTCAGAGCTATAGTCATAAGGTGCCTTAACAGAATTAACAAAAGATTTGGAACAAGACGGGGAAGGAAAGAAAGCTAGTCATACTGAAACAAACGAAAACACATACGAGACAAGTAGTGAAGAAATGAAAACCAGAGGTCAAATCAACAAACTGGAACATAGGGAAGGAACAAACAGTCAACCAGTGCAGAGAGAGGAAACAAAAAAGGGAGGAATACGAGGAGAGGCTCAGAAACCTCTGGGACAGCCATAAGTGAACGAACATTCGAATAATAGGATTGCCAGAGGGCAAAGAAGAACTAGAAATGGAAAAATTATGTGAAAAAATAATGAAGCAGAACTTCCCAAACTTGGGGGAGGAAATAGACTTATAGGTCCAGGGAGCACAGAGAGTTCCATGAAAACTGGACCCAGGGAGAACCACTCCAAGACCCATTATAATCAAATTGTCAAAAATTAAAGATAAAGAGAGAATCTTCAAAGCAGCAAGAGAGAAGAAAAGAATTATGTACAAAGGGGTCCCAATTAAACTATCAGCTGATTTCTCAAAGGAGACCCTGCAGACAAGAAGGGACTGGCAAGAAATATTCAAAGTAATGAAAATCAAAAACCTACAACCACAAATACTCTATCCAGTGAAACTGTCATTCAGAATAGAAGGGCAGAGAAACTGCTTTCAGGACAAAGTAAAACTGAAGGAGTTCATTAGATCCAAACCACTATTATATGAGATGTTAAAGGGACTGGTTTAGAAGAAGGAGGATCAAAATTATGAACATTAAAATGAAAACTGCATCACAACAACCAACAACAGAAGCTAGGGAACTGAAACAAAGGCAAACTAAGTAGGCAACAAGAGTGGGAAAAGAATTATAGGTATGGGGAACATTTTGGGGGGAGGTCAGCAGGGAGGGGGAAGGGGGAAAGGGAGGGAGATGGTACAGGAATTAAGAAGCATAGTAGGAGGGAGTGGAGTAGACAGGAAGAGGTTGAGAAGAACTATATGCATGACCAATGGACATGGACTAAAAGGGGGGGACAACTGGAGGGAGGGAGGTCACTGGGTGGAGGGGAGCAGAAGGAAAAGAAATTGGGACAAGTGTAACAGTATAATCAATAAAACATTAAAAAAATAAAAATAAACCTTTATCAATATAATTAACATACAATAAAATTCCCTCTTTAAATATATCACTCAGTGTTTTATATTACATTCAGAGTTCGGCAACTATCACCACAATCAATTTTAGAACATTTTTATCACCTCAAAAAGAAAACCTATTGCCATTAGCAGTTGCTCTGCATTTTCCCCCAATGCTCCCAGCCTTATACAACTACTAATCTTTCTTCTGCCTCTATAGTTTTGGCTATTCTAAACATTTCATATAAATGAAATGATGTGTATCTTTTATGCCTGGCTTCTGTCACTTAGCATGTTTTCAGAGTTCATACACTTTCTAATGTGTATCAGTACTTTACACCTTTTTATACTTAAATAATATAATTTTGTATGGATATGCCACATTTTATTTATCCATTAATTGCTTGATGGACATTTGGTTGGTTCCATTTTTTGGCTATTATGAATACTGTTGCTATGAACATTCATATATAAGTTTTTGTGTGGATGTATGTTTTTATTTCTCTTGGATATATACCTAGTAGTGGAATTGCTAGGTAATGTGGTAACTCTTTAACCTTAAAAAAACTGTCACACTGTTTTCCAAATTGGTTATATCACTTATTCTACCAGCAATATATGTGGATTTCAATTTTTCAATATTTTTGACAAAGCTTGTTATTGGTCTTTTGATTATAGCCTTCCTAGTGAGTGTGAAGTAGTATCTCATTGTGGTTACCATTTGTTATTTCCATAATGATAATGATGTTGCGCATTTTTTTCATGTACTTATTGGCCATTTGTATATCTCCTTTTTGTATTCAAATCCTTTGTCCATTGTTGAGTTGTAAGAATTCTTTAAATATTCTAGATATAAGTTCCTTATCAGATATATGATTTATAAAAATGTTCTCCCATTCAGTGGATTGTCTTTTCATTTATGTGTTGGTGTACTTTGAAGCACTTAAGTTTTTAACTTTAATGAAGTCCAGTTAAGAGTTTTGTAGTTTTAGCTCTACATTTAGGTCTATGAAACATATTGACTTAATTTTATATATAGTGTAAGGTAGAGGTCCAACTTTATTCTTTTGTGTATGTCTATTCAGTTTAATCCTAGCACCATTTGTTTAAGATAATGTTTTCCCCATTGAATTTTCTTAGCATCCTTGTTGAAAATTAATTGACTATAAATTTAAGGGGTTATTTCTGGACTCTCAATTCTATTCTGTTAATCTATACGTCTATCCTTATGCCAGTACACAGTCTTTTGATTGCTGTTTTGAAATCTGAAGTGTGTTCTCCAACATTGTTCTTCTTTTTCAAGAGTGTTTTGGCTATTCTTGGTCCCTTGCTTTCCATATAGTTTTACAACTAGTTTGTCAATTTCTGCAAAGACATGAGCTGTGGTGTGTTCTGTTTCTTCATTTTGGCCTATTTGTCAGTTTGGCAGCCTCCCTGTGTTTTTTTCTGTGTATTAATTAGGTAGAGCTCCTTTTACTCCCTGTCTTGGTAGCACAGCCTATTGTAGAAAAGACACCTGTAAATTGTGTGGGGTAGAGCCTCAGGTAATCGCCAGGGTGGGGCCACCTGCGTCATTGCTTTGTGGCTCTGCTTGTGGTGGGGGGGCTCAGAGAGGGGACAGTGCCACTGCCTGGCTTCTGGATGTTTGTCCAGAACTCTCCCCAGTTCCAGGTACTTAACCTACTCCTCATATGCAATCAGCACCCTTCCAGCTTTTTCCCTGGCGCTGAATCCAAGAATGAGTGGGTTTGCGTATGTTCTAAGACCATGTGGGTCCTTTAAGCAGTCTCTTGAAAATCCCACTGTTTCTTCCACTGTCCCAACCCCCACCAGTTTTTACAGCTAGAAGTTATGGGTATTTATATTCCTGGTGGTAGAACCCTGTGCTGTGCTGTCTGGCCTGGGGCTGGTATTGCTTTCTCCCAAGATATCCCTCCTGATTTTTATCCATCACATGTGAATGTGGGCCTGCCCGTTCTGCTGTTGCCACTGCCTCTTGGTGCCACACCACATCTCCTCGCCTCTCTGCCTGTCTCCACATCTCTGCCCCTCCTACCCATCTGGATGAATGTGGCTTATTTAAATCCTTGGTTGTCGGACTTTGGTACAATTTAATTTTCTGACTTCTGGGTGTTGTTTTGAGATTTAGTTTTAATTCTTTCTGTGGTTGTGTGAGGAGATGAAGTATGTCTACCTACACCTCCATCTTGACTGGAAGTCCTGAAAACTATTTACAAAATAATGCTAAGTGAGAAAAGAACAAAAAACTGTATATATACATTTACAATAGTATTACAATTCTGAATATGTATGAAGAGTTTGGAAAAAGATGATGAGGAAATTAAAATACTGTTGCCTAAAAATGACATATAGTTGTGGGTAATATTTTTAAATTGGTCATTCTTTTTTTGGGTGTTTTATTAATAGAAATGTAATATGATCATAGTGGTAATCTGATCAAAAATTGAGTTGTGACAGCAGCATCTATTTTAGAGGATTAGAAAAGTCTCTACAGCATTTAAACCAACCCATTTAAAAACCATGATTATTTCAAATTCTTATTTAAAAAGAAACTAATTTCCATAATTCTATATACTTTTTCTGATGGAAAATTTAGAAAATATAGAAAAGTGCAAATATGTAAAAAAAGTCACATAATTCTATCACAGAGATAGCTTTCCATTATTTTCTATCTACATATTTATATATTTTAACATAATGGATCATTTGAAATAGGCATAGATTATTTTGTAACCTCTGTTTTTATCAAAAACGTTGATGATGCACATTTTCATATGTGTGTGCTATCTAGAATTCTTTAGGGGCCTGGACTGGGATAAAACAAATGTAAGTTGCTGATTTGCTTTTCCTTCCTTATTCTGATGTAGAAATTGGTGTGTTAGCCAAGACTTTCATTGAACAAGGGAAGCTCATTCCAGATGATGTCATGACTAGACTGGCCTTTCATGAGCTGAAAAACCTCACCCAATATAGCTGGCTATTGGATGGTAAGTGAAGTGTCACTGTTACAGAGTGAAAGTGGGTTCTTTCACATGGCACCTTAGTGTAAAACCCAACAACTAGTATTGAGGAAAACAGGTCTTTATTTACAATATTCCAACCTGGGGAGGACAGTGAGCACTTCAGCTCAGAGCCCTGTTCGCCCATGGGACCCAGAAGTTCCCTTGCTCCCCAAAAGGCTACATGCCAAAAACATGCACAGAAATCCCCCATTCCTTATCTGTCAGCTCTCTCTTTCCAGATCTGGGGTACAATGTCATCAGCCTCCATATAACGGTCCAGGAAAACATGTGCCGTGGTGCACTGGATCATGCATGCTTCTCTATCTGTCCTTTAAAAGCCGCATGGATTTCTCTTCTGTCTCCTTGCAAACCACATGGAACTCTCTCTATGCAAGCTGCATGGATCTCCCTCCTCCACTCTCTAAAACTGCATGGTGCTCTTCCCTCTGCAAACCGTGTGGTTCTCCCCCCTCTACCTCCTTGTAAACTTTGTGGAACTCCCTCTACTCTCTAAAATGGCTGCCGCCTTATTTTAAATCCCTGACCGAGGCCTGTGACACAGTGGGTGTGGTAACCAGTTCTGATCTTCACAGAACCTTGCATAGGCCCTGTATGCTTTTTCCTCACCATTCCATAGTCAAAATCCCTCCCATCTCCTTGGCGCCTTGGAAGAACCAAAGCCATTTGCATAACTAAGACACTAGCTACCAGCTATCTTGAAAGCTGTCCCCTTCCTTTCACCCCCCAACAACAGGTTCTGGGGATTTGGGGGGACCCCGCTCCATCACATCACTAGCATTTCAGATGTTCAAAATGATGAGTGTGGGCAGGAGAATGAGCATTTCACGGACTGCAGACCTCACAGATGGTGGGCAGAGAGCCTGAGTTCTGCTACTAATCACCCTGAGGCCTTGAGCCAGTCATCTTTTCTGCCTTCTTCTTTTTAAAAAATATTTTGTTTACTTTCAAAAGTTTACTCATTTTTAGGGAGAGGGGAAGGGAGAAAGAAAGAGAGGGAGAGAAACATTTAAGTGAGAGAGAAACATTGATTAGTTGCCTCTAGCACGGCCCCTACTGGGGACAAACCTGCACCCAAGACATGTGCCCTGACCAAGACTCAAACTGGCAACCTTTCGCTTTGCAGGGCAATGCCCAACCAACTCAGCCACACCAGTCAGGACTCTGCCTGTTTCTTTATCCAAATGGAAGAGGGAAGTGAACTGCATGATTTCTAAGGTCATTAGATATGGCTTTAGTTCCTTTCCCCTCCTTTGAGAATATTTTATGAAGAGGAAGGATTACCACAAAAGGAAGAAGGCTGTAAACTGGCAGAGGAGTGGCAGAATGGGTTGATTTTTAGTTTCTGAAGAGGGAAGTATTTATTGTAAGGAGTGGGCTCACATGATTATGGAGGTTGACACACCCCAGGATTTTCAAGGTAAGTTGGTAAGCTGGAGATCCAGGAGAGCTGATAGTATACTTCCAGCCTGAAGGCCAGTAGGCTTGAGACCCAGGAAGAGCTGTTTCAGTTTGAGTATGAAGGTAGGAAAAAGCCCATGTCCCAGCTCCAAGGCAGTCAGGCCGGAGGAATTCCCCTTTATTCAGGAGAGAGGTTTAGCCCTTTTGTTATATTCAGGTCTTCCGTAGATTAGATGAAATCCATCCACATTAGGGAGAAAAATCTGCTTTATTCAGTCTACTGATTTAAATGTTAATTTCATCCAAAAACACCCTCATAGGCACACCCCAAATAATGTTGGAACAAATATCTGGGCACCCTGTGGCCCAGTCAGTGATACACAGTTGCCCTACAGCTGTGATCAGCTAGACTGGTGTTACTGCTTCTATTCAAATTGCTCAGCATTCATTAATTCTCTTCCTTCTTCACTCTTTTTCTCTCTTCCTCCCTTCTCTTCCCTTCTACTTCGCCTTCTTCTCCTTCTTCTTCCTTTTAATTTGAAAAGGTTTTCCAAGGACTCTTCCTCAAGCAGAAGCCTTGGATAAAGTTTATCAGATAGACCTAGTGATTAATCTGAACGTGCCCTTTGAGGTCATTAAGCAACGCCTCACCGCTCGCTGGATTCATCCAGGAAGTGGCCGAGTCTACAATATCGAATTCAACCCTCCCAAAAATGTGGTAAGTAGTTGTGGTGAAGCTTGTCTTTCACATAGCAGTCTCTGAATCCTGCTCTCACAGAAGTTTTATGACCTTGGAAATTCTGCCTGACCAAAGCTCCTAAGGTTATATTCTCAGGTTACTTGGTGTAGTCCTTGTCAGGTCTACTCAGTTTGTTAGTAAAGGCGTCCCCAGGAGTAACAGGGGTTTGATATTCCTTTAAAAGTATGTATTGATTTTCGACTCCATACCAGGGAGTGTGTTAAGAGTTGGGGAAATAGGGATTAGTGACACCTTGGTTTATTTAGGACTTGCAGTTGAGAGTCCCAGTCTGTAGCTGAATCTTTTTTTTTTTTTTAAGATTTTATTTATTTATTTTTGGAGAGAGGGGAAGGGAGGGAGAAAGAAAGGGAGAAAAACATCTATATGTGGTTGCCTCTCACGCGGCCCCAGTTGGGGACCCAGACTGCAACTCTGGCATGTGCCCTGACTGGGAATTGAACTGGTGACCCTTTGATTTGCAGGCTGGCACTCAATCCAGTGAGCCATAGGAGTCAGGGCTGAATCTTTATATGTATATTGTCGACATGAGAACATCCAAATCTGTAGAGAATTTCTATAAAATTTTATTTGAGCCAAACAGTCATATACCTGGGAGCAAGATCTCAGCACACTAACAAAAATGCTCCCTAGAATGGCAGTTTGCAACTTCTTTTGTGCATTTTGAATTAAAGAGGGAACATACAGAAGATTACATGAAGGTGGGGGGAAGCAAGGCAGGGATTGGGCTACAGGATAGTTAACAAGATTATGTATGCTTTTGAGGGTGGCTTCTGAGGGGCCTTTGAAAAGAGGCATTTCAAAGGTGTGTTAACCTAGATACAGAAACACAGACAGGGCTCCTTAAGGCAAAGATAAACCTTTTACTAAAGAAGTTATATGCCTGGGGCATGACTACCCACTATGACCTGCACAGTTAGGAATTTGTGATCAGGTTACCTTGTGAGGTTACTTTCTGTAGGACCCCTTTTTTGTCCACAATATTAAGTTATTTAGAGGCTGCTTAGAAAACCTTTTACTCGAAGGAGGCTGACACTGTTGAAATGACCCTAGGGAGTCTCATGGCTCTCTGTTGCAGTGACCTGGGTTTGGATTTGATTCCATTTATTTAAAAGCACATTTGTGTGCTTGGTGCATGCATAGAGATGTTTAAAAATCATATAAATGATTATAAAAATAGGATGTTTGATACCAGCCTGTTCCAACTCCCATTTAGGGCATTGATGATCTGACTGGAGAGCCTCTCACTCAGCGTGAGGACGACAGACCAGAGACAGTCATCAAGAGACTGAAGGCATATGAAGCTCAAACACAGCCGGTCTTGGAATACTACCAGTGAGTTTGTCACTTTTCAGAACTTCTCTCGCCTGATGAACTAAAGCAGTTTTTGATTGTCTGTGCTTTACAGCTGAAATGCTAGAACATCAGAAGGTCCAATTCAAATTGATTTAGACAATAAGGATATTTATTAGCGTGTGTCACAGAGAAGTCCAGATGGTAGGTTGGGCTTTAGTTACCCCTCCCTTTGAACAGTGTTTTGCCATTCTCTCAACTTTGTATTGGCTCAGCCCTCAGGCTTCCTGCATAGTTGTGGACAGTTGCTAGGAACAGCCCTTTCATGAAGGGCTTAGGGGTCACCTTTTCCCCAGTGAACAAAAGCCCCGAGCATCATGCAGATTGAACCTACTGGGCCAGCCACTGTGGTCAGAGAATGCCCTGCACTGACTGTTGTAGCCCTCGGTTACTGCCCATTCCTGAACCAGTCATGGGGGTGGGAGTAATTACACTGATTGGTCCACACCTGGAGCTGGCAGTGGGTCAGTCTCATCTAAAATCTGCTGTCCGAGCGAGAAAGGGCTGGAATGAATGCTGGGGAGGCCAACTTAATCATACCCATACCTGCCCCTACAGGAGGGAAGACTCTCAAATAGCAACCAATCCTTACATCATTTATTTGACTAGTGGTCTTTAAAAGCTTATATTCTAACATAGTTTTGTCTGTTCTTCAGGGAATTCCACAACAAATATGGGATCTATGCTAACTTCATATTTGACTCAGGCTAAGAAACAGTCCAATTTCCTTACTCACTCACCCCTTGCCTCTCTTTATAGAGGATTTGATTGCAATCCCTTTCCTTTTATTCATTCACTTACTGAATAATGATATTGTATCAAGACAGAACAGTACAATATTGTGGTTAGGGCACAGACTCTGGAGCCAGACAGCCTAAGTTCAAATCCCAGGCCACCATTTATTAACTTGGCTTTAACTGTAAAAGGGGGTTAGAAAAGAGGGTTGAAAAATTGAGTTAATATGTGTAATTCTGACATATAGTAAGCACTTTATAATTATCATCTATTACTTTTGTTGTTGTAATAGGGTAAGTGTGCTGTGAAACTAAAGCAATAGTCTGAAACTCTTTTTAATAGTTATTTCTGGAAGGTAAAGTTATAAAAAAGTTGGTGATTCACTTTCTACAGTAGCTGTACTATAATTTTATTGGGTTGGCCAAAAAGTCCATTTAGTTTTTTCTGTAAAATAAGAGACACATTTTTCATTTTCACCAATAACTTTATTGATTTGGATTTTTTGAATATGCTGGCTATCTTTTGTGTGGTAGAGTTGATTGTTCTCAATTAATGCCTTGATTTTATTGCTCTCAACTTCAACTCGTGTACCAGACTGTGGAGCACTGTCCAGTGAGAAATCTCCAGCACAAAACTCCACAAACCACTTTTGACACATTTGATCAGTCATTGTGCCTTTTCTATACACTGCACAAATCTGTTTCACTTGCATTTTTACCTTTCTTGAAATAATAAAGCATAAGCCAAAAATGTTGCTTATATTTTCCATCTTCAATATTAAAATGGCTACACAAAAATTCACCAATTTTGATGTTTTTTAAAAATGCACACTGATATGACAGCTGTCACAATACAATCTAACAAAATTGTTTCTAATGTAGACAAACTAAGTACTACTAGAGCCATCTTATGGAAAAAACTAAATGAACTTCTTGGCCAACCCAATATGATTTGTGTTGTAATAGGGTAAGTGTGCAGTGAAACTAAAGAAAGCCTGGCTCTGCAAATGCCAGTGCTGTGGCCCTGGGCAAGGGATTCAACCTCTGCCACAAATTTTTCACTTGTAAAATCAGAGCAATATTAAATAGTACCTACTTTATAGGATTATTAAGGGAATTAAGTGAGAGAATCCATGTAAAGTCTTACAATAGCCCTGGCACTAACAACACCGTAACACTATTAATAGAGATAATCACCAAATGCAGTGGAAATAGGGATTAATTGCCAAAATGTGGTAAGGGAAGCTGGGGAAGGCTGCAGTTGTGGGTCCCTAGGAGATATTCTAGTCTTTCTAGGCCCTTGACTTTTGCTAACGCTTGTCATTGTTTGAAGCTTTTCCTTCCAGACTCCAGCACATAGGACTAGGGCTGGACTTAACCAAAAATTTAAAGAGGTATTTCCAACAACCTTAGTGATAGTTAGCATTGTTATTTTAAAATACTGACAGCTATATTGTTGTTTAAAACTCTTCCAGCTGCGGGACATTTATAGTGTAATTAGACCTGTGTTTATAATAAATTCTTTTGCTCTTTAAAGGACAATATTTGAAGCTGGTTTTATTACGTAAAAGGTAAAATGTTCATGCAAGGTACTTCTTTAGGGTTGAGCAGGTGCCTATAGTTGTGCCTCCAGTAATTAACCCGTTTTTGACACTAGCTTTATTTTTACAGTGGCTCTTCTAGAGGCTTACAGCTGTTAAGAAGCTTGTTCTTTTGAAAGCTTTACAAGATGCCTGTGAATTTAGAAACCAAAGGGCTTCTAATGTGCAAAGAATACTATATTTGCATCATGTCTCCTTTTAGCAGGAATACAGTGGGAATTACTTAAGGTAGTCTTAACTTAAAGGAGGTATCAAAAAGAAATGCTTTTGTCCCTAGTGAAACTTCTGAAAATTGAGTAAAAAGGATGCAGAGGTATGACAGATCCTACATTTGGAAAGAATTAACTAGAGTTCCTCAGTTGCTCTTATGCAGCCTTTAAGCCAGTGTGTGTGAGTTGGTTGGAGAAGGAGGATAAGCAAGAGGAATACCAGTATCTGTGGAAGGAACCTGTGTGTTTTGAAAAGGAACCCCAGGATTCTGATTCTCCTCACCATTTTACCCCCTAGAAAGCTGGAGTAAATAGACTTTGATTGCTGGTCTGATGACAAGTCAGACAAATCTGCCTGGGAGAAATGGTGAAACACAATAAAAAGTATACTTTTATTCCTCTTCCCCTAAAATTCATGAGTAGCATAGAGAAAAAAAACAGGTGAAAAGAAGAAAGCACAATCAAGTGTTAGGAAGCTGTTTCGCAAACAAGTAGCAGACAAAGAAAGCCAAGGGGTGTACTGGTGTCTGGCAGGCCCTATGTTTGAAAACCTTGATGATTTGGGCTGTTACTTTACATCTATAACACACAGTTTTATCAGTAAAATAAGGAACTGGGACTTTAGAAAGGATTAAGTGAACTATTACAGGTAAAGCACTTATTACATGCTCAATAGATAAGTGCTATTATTATTTTTTACATTAAAAAAACCCCTCACTTGAAGACATTTTTTCATTGCTTTTTAGAGACAGGGAGAGGAAAGGAGCGAGAGAAAAACATTGATGTGAGAGAGAAGCATCAATTGGTTGCTTCCCATAGGCACCCAATCAGAGATCGTAGGCTCCTGGACCAGGATCATACATGCCTGGACCCGGGATCATATGTACTGGGACTGGGGATGGAACTTGTCACCTAGGTATGTGCCCCGACCAGGAATTGAACCTGAAACCTCTTGGTTATGAGACGATGCTCCAACCAACTCAGCCACACTGGCCAGGGCAGTGTTATTTTTCAAGGGACCATTTCCCTGAGCCAGAGGGCGCAACTCAAACTAAAATTCAGTTTTTCCATAGCCCAGCCAAGTGCCTTTCTGTCTTGATCACAGACCTACACTTACTGAGACCCCTAAATCCACATTATCATCTTTTTAAGAACCACTTTGGAAAAAGCTTATGAGGAAGACTCAGCATTGTGTTTTTTGTTTTGTCATCTTTAGGAAAAAAGGGGTATTGGAAACATTCTCTGGAACCGAAACCAACAAGATCTGGCCCCATGTATATGCCTTCCTACAAACAAAAGTTCCACAAATAAACCAGAAAGCACCAGTTACTCCATAAGGAAAGCATGTGCAACTAGTAAGATGAGCAGAAGCTCCTCATTTGTGCATTTAGAGGCTCCTTGTCCTGAGACTGATGGGTGAATTCTTTGAAAATTATGTTTCATTTCTACTGATTCTATTTGGAAATTAAGGATATGCCAAATGCATCAGATACTGATTCATCTTTTGAAATCATCCAGTATGTTTTATCCAGTTATCTTCTTTGGGTACACAATTTGAAAACATCAGTGATGTCAAATGACTTTTGAAAAATTGTTTAGAGCGTAACTTATAATCAATTGGTAGTAATCGAACTTTTGTTCAGAAGAGTAAGTGGTTGATCAAGTTCCCCTATTTTTCTGGAAATGTAAAAAAGAAATGTGTCATTTGGGCAAAGTATCTCATCAGAAGTTTTGCTTAGACTGATGCCAAAAAAACCATGGCTAACACTGTGGTACACAGTTTTGTGGTACAGTATGTCTATAAAATTCCAGAAAAAAAACCAACTGGATTTATAGATTAGTTGAAGAATGGAAATTCACTGCTGCCTCTACACTAAGAAATTTATAAGCTAGCCATAAATGTTGTATTTATTTTGTTGTTAAATATACCTTCAGGTTACTCAGAATTTTCAATTTATCAATTAGCATAAAGTACCTTCCTATATGATTTATATTAGAGATTGACATTATAAGTCTTGTGAAAGGACCGGAGTTGGATTTTCAAAGGCCAATGTGAAGACCTATGTTTTCAGAGGTTACTCCAGTTAAGAGATGTGCTTTTGGATCTACTTGCTGGTTTTTCTTTATGATCAAAATGTATGATCTGCTTTGATGGGTAACATATTAAAGTAGAAAAAAAAAATTCCATGGCACTAGGTAAAATAAGCATGCTTTTTCATTAAGAAAATAGATCAGGTTTGCCTGGAGAAAATTCTCTTGACAAAAATAGCAGTCATAATTAGTAAACAGTTATGGCAATGAAAAGGATTTTACATGCAAGTTAAAAAGGACCAGGAAACTGAGTTTGCTTAAGTTTATTTCTAATCAAAGAAGTTGACATCTGCTCACAATCACTGCTATCCTATCTTAAGGGTAAAGAACTCAGCTGGTGAATGAAACCCGAGCAGCTGCTTTAAAATCAAAATGACTTGATTCCTTAGTGGAGCAACAGGGATGCATGCTTATGTATACAGTATGGCCTGGTAGAAAGAGTGGAGCAATATGAGAGGGGGAGAAACCTGTGTCTCCAGTGGCATATTTACTCTGACTTTACTTGGTGCCAAATCAAATGAAACAAGTTCTGTACAGCTGTTATAAACTGCCTTTGAAAATGCGGCTTCTTATTCTAGGCACTTAAAACACAATTGCCAATAAGTAGTTCTTATGTATTTTGTGGGGGGAATAACTTATTTTCCTTTCTTTTGATTTTTAAAAAATTCTGTTTGATTTTTCAAAATTGACCAAGACTTTTAAAAAAGGATTAAACATTCCTTTCTTTATAAAACTTTCTATAATGCCTTATTTGAATGTTAATATTATGTGCTTTCTAAAATGTCGTGAAATTTTGAAATTATTGCTAGGTTATCAGGCATGCATTAGAATTAAGGTATTAGAATGCAATTCCATTTCAGAACTGTGGACACCACTTTGTCTTTGCTAGGTCACAGAGCCCACTCCATCTCACCTTCTGTTCTGCTGCCCCGATGGATTGATTCACTGCCTTCTGAATTAGTGACTGATTTCTAATAATTGTCTTAAAGCAGTACACAAGCTGGTTTCCTTTCATGTTATACTTTAACTCCTGCTATAGTATTGCAGCCATACTGGCCTTCTTGACACCCTTAAGGAGATCTAGAATCAAAAACGGGAGATCTATATGGCTATGAAATTTAAGATTCTTCTTCACTGTGACCGTTCGTTCCCTCCTCACCCTCAAAACAACCCCAAGTTTTGCACATCCATCCATCCATTAGTTTGGTTAACATCTGCACTATTGCGTTTTTCTTTATTCAAGCAAACAGAACTTGTTTTATGTTGAGTTAATGTCATAGTTCTGATGATTATCATTGCTGGGGAGCCCATCTACTAAAAAAACAAAAACAAAAACAAAACCCATAATGCTCTAATGATCATTATGATGATTTATGTGCCACACGGAGATATGTCTGGAGCTGAATGCCATGGCTAGAAGCTACTGTCTTAAATAGGTTAACGAGAACAGTACTTAAATCCATTACCCTATTTTCTGGAGCACCATAGTTATTTTGGTACACCTTTCATAAGCAGAGAATGCATTGTGGGAAATGGAAATTGGCAGGTACTACTATCAGAAATTTCACTTCTCAATTCCATTCAAAATACGTTAAATACTGGCTTAAATTTCTAAACCCCAGCCCATAGCTACTTTTCTCCCAGCTATTTACAATGGCAGTCCAGCAAAGAAAAATATTTTGGATACTTATAGATTGGGACAAAATTTACCTGTTAATAACAGACCTCAGATTAAATTGTTTTAATACTTGCAACCAACAGCAAGAATAAATTTGTATTTTAAAACATGTTAAAACAGTGTCTTCTCATTAACAAAAGAATATTCACAGATACTAGTAAACTACATATAGCTTTCCTGTCTTTGCAATCCAAGATTGTGATTTTGGAAGTTATAGTTGAATTTTTTAAAACAGTCAAAATAATAGTCTAGCTGTGCATAAAGCTTCTGGGAAAAGCCAATGTGCTTTACAAGAGTTCATACCTTCTTTTTTTTTTTTAAACTAATGATCATGTGTTTTTCTATATATATAGCACTAAGTTCCACTGTCATGCCAGATGGCACTTTGGAAGGATTTTACCAAAGTGTAAAACAATTTGGTGATGTGTCATATTTTACCAAAGGACTCTAAAGTGTTTTAAGTGTAAATAGCATGAAGAAACATGCTATTTAAAAAAAAAAAAAATTGAAAGATGTGGGATTTTAAAATCATTTTCCTGTTTAGAAAAGATCAAACTTCAAGTCTTAATTCTTTAAGATATATGAGAATGGTTATGACTTATCAGATGGTAAGCAATTCACAATCAACTTTTATTCATCTTTGTATCCCATTAACTTACATAGTAAGCAAGCAGATACTTATTAAGTCAATCAGCTTCTCAAACCTGTGAAACAGTACACACATTTCCATTATAGATGGGAAATGGATGCACAATTTTAGCAAATTAATAAAACATGTATGATAGAGGCAAAATTGAAATAAAAAGCCTGGCCACAACCCAAACAAGTACATTTCGGTCCCACATCAATTTAAGAACTGAAATACATGACTGACTTTTAGAACAGTAAATCAACATCTCATTTTTCTCTGAAAATACCCCAAGGTTAACTTCAGGATCACTTTGTCTAAACCCACCATTTTTTCATTCTGTAAGAAAATCCACTTACTAGATTCATATCCTTTGGGCAGCATGTTAATTCACTTTTAAAAAGATAATAGGAGCCCTGGCCAGGTGGCTCAGTTGGTTGGAGCATCGTCCCATAACTGGAAAGGTTATGGGTTCGATCCCCAGTCAGGGCACATACCTGGGCTGCAGGTTTGATCCCTGGTCGGAGCGCAGATGGGAGGCAACCAATCAATGCTCCTTTCACATTGATGTCCCTTCCCTCTCTCTCTAAAATCAGTAAATATATCCTTGGGTGAGGATTCTAAAAAAGGGGGGATGGTAATAGGAATGCTAATGTGAAAGAAGACCCAATTTTCCTGAAGAGAAGGTATAGATTGATCATAAGCTCATTAGGCAAAATATGCAAGAGCCCAGTAATGGTACAATTGAATGAAAGTGTTACCCACCTGTCTCTCCTAGGGAATAATTTTAAATCACTACTCTTTCCATTACCAGTGATAAAAATGAAAACTAACAGGGAGTAAATATTGTATTAGAATATTAATTTTATCAAATGAAACAAGAATCCTTGATGGATACTTTGATATCAAAGATGTTTCATTTACCTGCTTAACTTTCCGTGATCTGTGTCTAAAGAAAACTGTCCAACCTGAAATATGAATTATCCCTTTGCTTAGTATACTCTCATTATTTATCACGTTGCGTACCAGGGAATTTAAATGCCTTTTAGAAATGATGACAATTCTCACCACCTGTATGCAATGTGTTAAGAAACAAAAAAGAGGACATTTCTCTTAATAGGAGTTAGTTCTTAGTACTAAAGAGAAATAAAAAGGATGTCTATTTACTGTTTTTAGTACTAAAGTAAGCTAAATATGTAAAAATGAGTCTTTTAAGTGCAAATTATGGAGTCAGTCCTTGGATCCTAAAATAAATCCAATCACACTTCCACACTCAAAATATATCACACACTTCCTTTTGAAAGTAATATATATATATATCTTTAAAAAGCTGTTCAATAATACCTGTTTTAGAAAATAAGAACAAAAAACCCTTCAAGAATAGTTTACTCAATTTGTTGATAATGTCTCTTCTTTCAGTCTACAGTCATTAATACCTCTAACTTAAGGCAAAATGAAATTGAACACAATCTGCTTATATGCAAATCTTGGGAAAAAATGAAGTTGAGGAATGTAAAGTAATGGTTTGAGTATCATTTCTGTGAAATTGGGGATGTTACTGCTGTGTACATTCTCTATGTTACGGGAAGGGAAAAGTAAAAGCTTGCTCCAGAACAGGGGGAAAAAAAAATTCTGTAACTAGGTCATTGGTTAAAAAAATTACTACCATATAAATTAATCAAACATTTTATTGTAGAGTATACCTTTATATCAAAAGCACAAGTTTTATTCTGAAAACAGTAAGACTGATGTTATGTAAGTATGATTCAATAATTCCAGTCAATTTCTATGGGTACTAAATGCCTTATCACCTCAGTTAAAACAAGGTGCAAATGAGGCCATGGTTACAAGTCTGATCATCATATGGGTCTCTTAGCAATATCTGGTTTTTCAAGTTGAGACATGTATACCTAATCCTAGTCATCTTCCAAATGTTTACTACTGGTCTCAAAGGGACTGAACCGAAGGCTATACCCAATATAAATCAAAGCTCATGTTTCTGTAAGTCAGAAGATTAATCCTCAAATAATGATATCATAATTAGCACTGTCATATAATTCCAAATAAAATGAATCCTCAAATATCCTGGCATATTTGAAGTGAATTATATAGGAAGTAATAAAGCTCAGAAGCATTCTATGGTAACTGAACTACAGAGAGAAATGACAAATGCAGTAAAAGCCATCATTACCAACAAGGAATACCAAATTTTTACGAGTTAGTAGTTGGCAGCTCAAGACAGCTCTGTAAGAGTTCTCTTGCCTTTTAAAAAAAGTCCTTGGGCTACATCAGAGTGAAACGAACAATATACCTAATTTTAAAAATCAGATTATTCTTCCTGTTTGTTCTTATAGGCCACTAGTGTCCTTTTAAAACTTGCTCCCTGAGAGATCCCACACTACGTCAAGTAAAGAAACTAAGAGTGAGCTTGAAGTTGGTCTTAATAAAAAAAAAAATCTGTATTAGCTTTATCACTTTTTAAATTACTATATCCCTTACTACTAAAAAGTCAACAGGGTAAAATAAATTTCTAAGGAATACAGTTATGAGAATACTTAAGGGTTTAATTTAGTGTCTGTATAAATTTGATATATAGTCAAGGGTTTATGTAACTGATGGTGCCGAAAATACAAATGCAATATTACTTTAAGGGGAAAACTTTAAAAAAATTTGTATCATCCAGCTTATTTAGTAAAGTAGATTATCAACTACTGATTTATTGCTTTTAATATGATAAAACACCAGATTTGACAGCTAAATTAGCAGTAGGATACAAGGACATTTTTATCTTTAATTACTTTTATAGAGTAGGGCATGTACATATCCATATAAAAAGACTGTAGCAGATGCCTCCTAGAATCAACCAGTTCTTGTAAACATTGCATTTGTGCAGATTTTCATACTTTGATTCCAAAAGTGAGAACAATAAGATTAAAGGCAAATTTAGTAGCAAAAAAACAAAGTTCAGTTTGACTTCTTGGAACATATGGTACCACTCCTCTCTTCAGAAAAAAACAAAACAAAAAAATCTAGCAGCACATAAAAAAAATTTTACAAAACATTTCAGTACTCTTTTTTTCCCCTCCCATCAAAAACCGAACAAAAATAAAGTGCAGCACCCATAAAAGTGTCAAGAAAATAGCCAAGTTTTTCCTTTCTTGTAACAAAATAGTACTTGGCCTAAACAGTCTTAACCAAATTATACAGTATCCATCATTTTGGGTTCATCATCTTCTTTATGTACCACTGAGTTTAAACTGCAGAGAGCTGTATTGATAGAATGCTGAAGATAATCTGGATTCTGGAAGAAAAAAAAAAGTATAAGGAAGAAACAATGGATGATAACTAGTTTTATGCCAGTATATGAAACTACATAATCAGCAGTTTCACATTCTCTTATTTCTCTGCAGTGTAGGAGAGCAGGAAAGAAGATGGACTTGGGAGTCAAACTTGGGACATGGGTTGAAACCCAAGATAGAGAGACAGAAAAATAGATATTACCACTTAATCCAAAGAGATGTGAAAAATACAAATGTAATAAATACTACCTTTTTTCTCCTTTTAAAAAACTATATATTGCCCTGGGCGGGTAGCTCAGTTGGTTAAAGCATTTTGCCTATACACCAAGGTTGTGGGTTTGATCTCCAGTTAGGGCATATACAAAAATAAACCAATGAATGCATCAATAAGTGGAACAACAAATCAATGCTTCTCTTTCAAGTCAATCAATTTTAAGAAATGAAAACAAAACAAAAAAAAACCTGTATAATTTTAATTAATTATACAATGCTACATCTTCCATGTTATTACATGTAGCTATTGATAATTTAAAATATAAACATGGCTTTAAGTCAACAATGTATATTATTACCTAATCGCAACAATAAATAGTAAATATGCAACACAAATAAGAAATTATAGCTATCTTCACTTTATTTTGGTTTCTCAAAGGTTAAAACAAACTCAAGTGAGAAATCCTTAAACTTTTAAGAGGTACTCTGACCCATATTTTAAAAATTGGGAATAAAAGAACAGTTTAATTTAGGTTTTATTTACTTCTGAAACAGAAGAACTCATAATGTTCTATTTGTCCATTTCTAAAACTATGAACAGAAAACTTTATTCGGTAAGTGCAAAAATAAAACCACTATCTGTTAAAGCACCATGAATAAGGATATACGCCCTTAACCTAGGACTTTAGGCCAAGAATTCAATTTTCTCTACTCAGTTGTTCGGAATATCTGCTAGCTACTTAAGAGTTTTACTACTCTATCATCTAGTGTCATTTAATTTATTTACTAAACACCAGCGAGGAAAACAGTCCAACCATAGCACAGATGCTGCAAACCTTCCCATCCCATAGGGAAGCAGGGTTTTCAAAAGATCCTTTAAAAGTTACCCAAATCTAAATTTTATAAAAAATTATTAATACTCTCATCACATTATCCCATTCTTCAAAGAAACAGAATGCTAAGATCCAATTCCAAAGGCCTTCAGAACAGAAGTGTCTATTAAGACCAGGCTCCAGTGTTCCATGACTGAGTTTTGGGTGTTACAGTTGGCAAAAGTCTCTAGAACTCATCTAACCCATCTTCCTAAGAACTCTAAGATGTCATCATGAAGAGACTTGAAAAAAGAAAAAGTAATCAATATGTCTAGCCACAGTTATACTTCAATTCCACTGATGATACTCTCATTCAATAACATTCTCAATCCATTTCTTGTCCCAGTTCTTGACCAGCTCTTCCCAAGAGCACATGACTGTGTGTCTTGTCTTATTTCTTGTATATGATTCAACAACAGCCTATGGTATAGATGAATGAGCAGTAGGACTGAAATTCAGGATTAGAATATTAGCTCCATCATTTATTGTATTGACTCCAGGCAAATTACTTACCCTCCATGAGCTTCAGTTTATAGTAAGAATAATATGAATGAAAATGAATCACAAGGTTTTGAGAAGATTAAATGATAAAATATATAATAGTGATTTGCAGCCTATAAACTCCTGTAATAAAAATGGGATGTTATCATTATTATGGTAAGCTTTACTTCCAAATCTCCTCTCAGCTGACAACTTAGTCCCTCAGGTTGCCTCTCATATTTCCCTCAACCAGTTGACAGTCCTACATATCTAGCTTAAAGCTTATCCAATTGTTCTTTCCCTAAGTAGACCAAGATGCTCTTCTCCTACCATGAGGGTTGGTCTGTCAGATGAATTTAATCTCAACAACCCTGGTACTATCAGCAATTCAAAACTGTCAAAATTGTGTAATCCCAGGTACTCTGCCAAAATGACTTGCAAGGGATGCCTGCAGCAGATCTCAGTTGCTGTCTTATACAAAGAACAAGAACTTACTTCTCTCAAACCAGAAGCAACTTTTTCATAATATAGTATCTCATGATATTTTAACATTTATCTTTCCCTCTTATGTTAGAATCAAAGATATCCTTCAAAAAATTTTTTTCCTTTGCATTCATTATATGACACCTTAATTTTAGGTTTATATAAGGACTTGACAGTGACTTAGTCATAAAATTCCCTTGGAAAGACTAGTTCCCTGTGGGTTATTTTTCAAAGAACTGAAGAGAAAATCATCACTATACTAAAGAGCAATAAGAAATAACCTATAGGACAAATCAAAAGTGAATATTACCTCTATGTCTAACTCTGGGGTAGCATGACTAATTATTTAAGTCAGACCCTTCATTATTTCCATTCTTCAGAGTAACATTTTTGGCTGACTTAAATACGATCAATTGCTTTCCTTAAATGGCCCCTTAAACATTTGTTTTTCCACCTTACCTGTGGCAAGGATTCTAATAAACCTACAGATCCAATACCAGAATGGGGAACATGATTCTGAACTGTCACAGGTTGAAAACTTGGTGATTGAGAATAATGTCTGACTCTTGACTTGAAAGCTTCAAGTTCATTTTTGAATGCTTCAAAATAACCTTCTTCCTCTGCCTAGAAAACACAGAACACAAAAGACTGTTTTTGAAGATTTCCAAACTACAGAGTAAATTCTAACACGCATATATCAGGTCTGAAATAGAGAAAGGTAAAGATGAGGTAAACGGTTTAAATGTAGAAACCACCAAGGAATATTAGTGATTGGTTTCTTCTATTTCCCTCTGCTTCAGCAAAATAAAACAAATAAACAATCCCTCTTTAAACATACAAATATGTAACAAAAGAAAGTAAGCTTTTTGTTTTCCTTATATTCTTGACAGGATCCAAAATAGTCATTTACTCTCTTACATTCTGCTCTTCTCTTCCATTGCCAAGCAACAACCAAAGGATATTCTTAAAGCCTTTCAATTCTCTACCAATTAATGAGGGGGCATTATTACCTGTTTCTAGTGATTCTGATCTGTAAAAGCCATGAAAATCAAATAAAATTCAACATTCAATATATCTTATGAAAATACTTTAGTGTTTAAGAAAGCACCTTCTTTTCAACATTATAGAAAGAAAAAAGTATGATGTTTTATGTTGAGGTATGGGAACTCCCTCTGATGATGTATAATATAAGCAAAATTCCCCATACAAAACACCCTTCTGGCAGTAGCCTCTACTTATAAATGTCTCCTTTGCAGATAAAGAATGACAGTGCAGATCCTACACTAACAGAACATAGGATTTATGTTCAAATGGTAGAAAAGATTTTGTCAAAGTCTCATTTCTTTCTTTCCTTTTTTTTAAAAGGTTTTATTTATTTATTTTTAGAGAGAAGGGAAGAGAAGAAAAGAGAGAGAGAAACATCAATATGTGGTTGCCTCTTGCATGCCCCCAACTGGGGACCTGGCCTGCAACACAGGCATGTGCCCTGACTGGGAATCAAACCAGCGATCCTTTGGTTCACAGCCTGGAGCTCAATCCACTGAGCCACACCAACCAGAGCCAAAGTCTCATTTCTTAATACCACTGAGTCCATTTGTCTGCAATGCTATTTTTTCTTTAATGTAGTTTAGGTTGTATAACTAGATTAAAAGCTGTGGATTAGTCAGTCATTAGCATCCGTTTATCTATACAAATAATGCAGATGATGTTCTATGCTGCCATTCTATCTTTTTATAAATTTAGAATCATTTCCTTAATTATATCAATAGCATTTCAATTTGGTCAATATGAGGTACTTGTGTGGACACATGGGATGTTAACCTTTGTATCAAAGTAATTCTTCTGAAATTATGCAATCAACTAGTAAAAGAATCAAGTGGCACAGTTGCTGATCTTACTGCATGCTAAAGGCCCAAAGATTTCAATCTAGAGACTTGACTGATTTTTGTTTTATTAAGTAGCCTATGAGTCACTTGTTTAACTCTATGTTAATTTCATCACTTGTAAAATAGGATAATCCTCATAAAATGTTATGAGATTTAATGAGTTAATCCATGAAAAGTGCTTATAATAGTACCTAGCACGAAGTAAGCATCTATGAAAAGCTATTCTTTAATTTAAAAAAATTATTATTATGCACCCTGGCTGGATAGCTCAGTAGGTTACAGCATTTTCCCAATACATCAAGGTTGTGGGTTTGACCTCTGGTCAGGGCACATATAAGAAACAACGAATAAAGGGGCGGTGGGCAGGACATGGGAGAGCAACGAGGGGAAATGGGACAACTGTAATAAAAAAACAATTTTAAAAAATAAATAAAATTAAAAAAATTTCACCCAATAGTCTCTATTTAAATGAGAATGCCATAATAAAAAAATTAAAAATTAAAAAAATTATTATTATGCACACAATGTTAAGATCTAAAGACTTTAGTGCAATTTTGCCAAAGTAAATTTCAAAAAACACACATAGTGTGGCTATGTTCATTATCCTATTAAGCACTGGGTCAAACATAACCATTAATGTAAGATGAAAAAGAAAGTATTTTTTTTGCATGCCATGGGTTAAGTGAAATTTTAGAATAGTCATTAGAAACCTAGCTAAAATACCAACTCAATCATTTACTCATTAAAACTGTCCTGCTTTGGAAAAATTTCCTATTTAGGCTACACTTTAAAAGAGCTTCGAACATTTAAAGTAGGACTACTACCACCCTGATATACATGTATTTGAATTTAAAATATATTTTCTTCTATTTATAAAAGGAAATATGTTCATTGAAAAATAAAATAGAAATAATTTATAATTACACCACCCAAATATAATCAAAGTTAAACTTTTGACATATTTCTTTTTTAAAGAAATATTTTTAACTATTTCACTTATCTATCTATCTATCTATCTATTTTTTAGAGAGAAGGGAAAGGAGAAAGAGAGGGAGAGAAACATCACTGTGTGGTTTCCTCTTACGCGCCCCCAACTGGGGACCTGACGTGCAACCTAGTCATGTGCCCTGACTGGAATGGCATATTCCTTTCTAACCTCTAATTATGTATACTAAGTATTATGTATGCAAGCATGTAAAGATACATGTATAGTTTACTGGGAAAAAAACCATTATATACCCACACATATTAGAAAACAGATCATTATTATTTAATACTTTAGAAATCAGTTCGAGAGACATTCTCTCTCTCTCTGAATTTACATTATGGCTTTTGTCTTCATTATTCCTTTGTCTCTTTAGTTTTACCCCTTATATATGTGTCCCTTAATATATTGCATAGTTCTGCTTGTTTTTGAACTTTAAAACATATGAAGATTTAAAAAATGGTACTTGAGCCCTGGCAGGTATGGCTCAGTGAACTGTGTGTCAGCCTGTGAACTGAAGGGTTGCCGGTTTGATTCCCTGTCAGGGCACATGTCTGGGTTGTGGGCCAGGTCCCCAGATGGGGGCATTCAAGAGGCAGCCGATTGATGGTTCTCTCCCTCTTTCTCTCTCCCTTCCCCTCTCTTTAAAAAATAAAAATAAAAAATACGTAAAGACTTTATTTATTTTTAGAAAGAGGGGAAGGGAGGGAGAGACGGAGAGAGGGAAAGAAACATCAATGTGTGGTTGCCTCTCACATGCCCCCAAATGGGGATCTAGCCTGCAACCCAAGCACTTGCTCTGACTGGGAATCAAACTGGTGACCCTTAGGTCCGCAAGCTGGCGCTCAATCCACTGAGCCACACCAGTCAGGCCTAAATAAAGTATTTTTTTAAAAATGGTACTGGATATATCATTCTGTAGCTTGCCTTTTTTTTTTTACTCTCTTGCCTTTTATTCATGCTGATGCTGCTTCATTCTACTGTTAATAGACATCTGGGTTGTCCCCAGGCGTTTTGCTGTTATGAACAATTCTGCTTCTATGAACATTATGGTATCTAGTGCACATACATGAGTTTCTCTAAGGCAATAATTCTCAAACTTTATTGTCTCAGGACTCTTTCACACTCTTGAAAAGTACTCAGGAACCTAAAGAGCTCCTGTTTATGTGGGCTAATTCTATTAATATTTGTGTTAGAAATTAAAACCGAAGAGTTTTAAAAATATTAACAAGCAATGGCTGGTGTGGTTCCATGGACTGAGCACTGGCCTGCGAACCAAAAGGTCACCAGTTTGATTCCCAGTCAGGGCACATGCAAGAGGCAACTGATCCATGTATCTCTTGCACATGGATGCTTCTCTCCCTTTGTCCCTCCCTTCCCCTCTCTCTAAAAAGCAAATAAACATAACAATAACAAACTCATTACATATTAACATTTATAATGAATTTCTTTAAAAAAAATTTTCCACCCAAATTTAGTGAGAAGTCTGGCTTAACAGAAGATAACTAGATTCACACATCTGTTTCTGTATTAATCTTACTGCACTCATGATAGTGAAAATGGCAAATAACATCTTAGCATTAATATTATGAAAAAGTTTTGACTTAAGGCCTCTTGAAAGGGTCTTGCAGACCCTTGAGTGTCCCTGGACCACATGTTGAAAAATCTATTCTCTAAGAGATATACCTAGGAGAATTTCTGGGTGGTAGTACTTGTTCAACTTTACAAGGGAAATGTTCCAAAAGGGTTGTACCAAGTTATACTCCCACAGGCAGTGAATGTGGATTCTTGTTGCTCTACTTCCTTTACAACTTGCTAATTTACTAATTCAGTGAGTGTGAAATGGTACTTGATCTTTCTAGACATACCTATTTTTCCTTAACATGGCCAACATCATCTTGCATATATAAATACGTATCACTTCTTTTGACTTTACAGCAAAGTATTATCTCATTTAAAATTTTTTTCAAAATATAATTTTAATGGCTGCATAATATTCTTATGTACCAGTTCATTTGGTGTTTTTTAGCTGTTGCTCCTTGTTGAATTTTTTTAAATCATTTTTTTAAAAAGATTTTATTTATTTTTACTTATATTTAGAGAGGGGAAGGGAGAGAGAATGAGAGGGAGAGAAGCAACGATGTGTGAGAGATACATCGATTTGTTGCCTCTTGCACACCCCCAACTGGGGACCTGGCCTACAACCCAGGCATGTGCTCTGGCTAGGAATCGAACTGGCGACCTTTTGGTTTACAGGCCAATGCTCAATCCACTGAATCACAACAGCCAGGGCAAATTTTTTAAGTTATTTCCTGTTTTTCATTACAAAAATCTGACATCTATTTCATTCACCACTGTAATCCTCAGCATCTTAAACAGTTATGCTTTTGCATTTATAGTTAATCAATATTTATTGAATAAATGATGGAACACTCTAATTTTCCTGAATGCATACATTCATTTGAACAGGTCTCAATTTCACATACATGGTAGAGTATAGCCTCTTATATAGATCCCTTATGTCTAAATTAGCATGATATTAGCAATATAATTTTTCTTTCCACTATGAAATCTACAGAATTTAGCCTGTGGCATCCTAGCTGAATGGCTTCCTTTCATGTGTATGGACCAAAGATGTCTCACTAAGCCCTCACCCTTCCGTTTAGCAACACCAAATAGCTACTTACTTTGGCTTTCTGGAAAAATAAACGAAAACACCCTCTTGGATCCACATTACAGTTTTTGGCCATTTCCATAATAAACTGCATTACAACAGCTTGATGTGCTATTTGTTCCATTAGAGCCCCTTTCTGGAAATAAATAGATTAAAATTATAAGAAATACCTCTGGAAATATATTTTAAAAAGCTTAATATTTAGGAACATGAGAGATGGCACAGGGAAGGTATATTAGAAAAAAAGTTTCCATGTGCTAACTAAAATAATTAAAAAATATTCCCACAGTAAACTCAAGTAGATCTGAAAACAAAAAATTGTAATCCCATTTAATGACCTCCTGTTTTCATTTAAAGTAATGTAAAAATAAAAGGTAGATTAGAATTCCACCGAGGTTCCCAGAAAATCAAGGTTCACATGATACCTGTTCAGCTTCTAGATGAAAACACCATAAAATAAGATATTTGGCAGTTTCTTCACATACAAGGTATGGATGGTCAGACAAAAATCTCTGACTATCATCCCATCGACTCAACATACCTGTAAAAAAAGAATTAAAGCATGAATATCAAGTACTTTCTTCTTGTAAGTGAAGAAATGGTATTTTAAAATGGTTCTTTTTAAAGACTGGTTCATATTACCTATCACAGCAATATATAACGGTAAAAAAGCAAATGAAGAGGGATACAATTCTTTTAAAGCAAAATACAGTATACTGACATAGCTTCCAAAATTCATAGAAAGTTTTACTTCAGATAATCAGGCTTAAGTAAAGTGACTGGTTTAAAGCCAAAACAACTGCATCTGGAGAACGCCTGAAGTCCAAGGCAAATTGAGATGGCTGGTCATCCTAGTGAATACAGATGATTTTAAGAGACTAAACATTATTTAGGCATCAAATACAATATTTTCTATTAGAAAGATTTAAAAGAAAGCAAAATCTCAAGAAATTACACTTAGCAAACAGATTTAGTAGAAGGTTCAGAAAAGCTACATTCTAATTTATTAAACAATGTCTAAGATGATATGGGGTAAAATGTTGACAGCATAGAAAACCAATTTTTATAAATAAATAGAAATTAAACATATTAACAAATGGCTGTCGCTTTGCTTCAAAATAATGCAAATATTACTTAAGGTGTATCTCTATTTTTATTCAAATTAGTAAGAAACTTAGCCAGAAAGTCAGTACCACCCAAGTGATCATGGAACCAGCAAAGTGTTGAGTTTTTATTTAACTTTCTCCAGTCAGCTTTACAATTAAATAAATTAAGTATAACACTGTTAGCTTTAGGAACTTTAGACTCATCCAAAAGAGTCTAGATATTACTGACTCACCATAAAAATTGTATAAGGCCGTCTTAATAGCTTGTCAGTAAATCTTTCCTCCAGACACAAAATTAACTTCTATACATTAAAGTTCCAATTAGAGCACAAGAAACAACAAAACCGAGGACACATGTCTTACTGAAAAATACATGTTTAGTAACACATGGGAATCAATTAAAACAAAGTGATTACTTTTTTCACTTAAAAAGAAAAAACAATGGGAAAAAGCATTTTAGTATTTTGTTGTGAAGAGTTTTACAAGCTTTATAAAGCTATTTCCCCAATACTTTGGAAACAGTGATTAGGATATTTTAAATTCTGAGAAGCACAATGATTATGGAAGTTACTTGAAACTACTTCTCAGACTATAATTAAAGAGCTCAATAACTTCTGAGGGTCAGAAGGATTAAAGAAAGCATAATCCGGTAGGCCAGATCACCATCTACATCGTGGCACAGATGGTGCTGGGGCAGGATGGGATGTGTGTCACGGGCAGACCAGGCTTTACGGGGTGCAAATGCCACAGCTCCTTTTCTTGTGCACGACTAAGCTATTCTTTCTCCAAGTCACACCTCTCCACTTGCCAGCAAACTTGCCCCCTCAGTGTCCAGAGCCACCAGATCCTCAGGGACTTTGCCTGAAGCCCTTGGATAGAGAAATGCTGGATGATAAGCTTTGCCTACCCACCTGTCCAGCACAGCCTAGCAGCCATTTCTACATAGGAGCCTCTCACGCAAACTGCAGGTCAGGGAGAAGCCTGTATTGAACTGCCTGTCCTCCGCACTGAACTGTCTGCCTGCACTGTAGTTTTGCCACCTGAGCCAGCTCTTATAAAGGAGTTCCTGGAATCCTACTTCGACCAATAGGACTGAAGCTTCCCCATCCAGTAGGAGCTGCACAGCTATTACTCCCTTCCAGCACCCTCTCCATCACCTTCACCAACCAATCAAAGCTGCTTCATTCTGGCCAATCAGGATAGTACTTTTTTGGCCAAACTGCAAAGATTTGGAGATCGTCATATGAGGGCGGGCCAATCAGGGACCAGGGTTGAGGACCACTCTAGCTCTGGAGCATACTTTTTCCTCCCAAGATTGAGCAGTGTGGTTTCTCTTGCTGGAGTTAAAGATGTGTCACCAGAGCAGATTATACCAGCAAGATGCAGAACAGAGCTGTCTAGTCAGAGAGGGGCCTGGCCCCCAGGGCCTCCTCACACATGTGCTTTATCACAATTGAGCTGTTTTGCACTGAATAAAGTTTCCTTCACCCCCGCCCCCCAAAAGAAAGCATAATCCTTATTTCTTATACTTGTAGCCATAGAGTAAGTTCTATGAAGCAGTTTTGCCTCAGCTTTGTGACACTTCTGAAGAGGCAATGTTTTCAACTCTATATATTATAAATAGAGAGAGCATTGCTTCTCCAGTTTACTTCTCCATGGCAGCACCACAACTCAGTGAGGTGCCAAAATCCTATCCATTTTTGGGATTTCTTTTGCAGGAAAGACAATATGAAAGAATTAGTGACATTTATAGGGGCTATGAGGACGGATCTCATTAAATGTTAAATTTTAACTATTTGATAACTGAGACAAAATTAACACTTGAGGTTGACCATAGCTTTTCTTTATCTGACGGAAACTTGCTATGACTTGATTTAAAAAATGTATACCAAATTAGCCCGGGTAGGGTGGCTTGGCTGGAGTGTCATCCCATGCACCAAAAGGTTGCAGATCCAATCTCCAGTCAGGCTGTGGGTTTGATCCCCAGTCAGGGTGCGTACAGGAGACAACTGAACAGTATTTCTTTCTCTCATGGATGTTTCTCTCTCTCCCCAAATTATTACCAAATTGAGGATTTAGGTTATAGGTATTCCATACAGACCTTTGTAAGAAGAGTGTGGAATTTTATGAACAAATACATCAATAGAATAAAAAACTTAGTGGAACAGAACATACCTGAAAGTACTAATGTTATTTTGGGATTTGTAAACAAACGTAAACAAACGGAGTAACACAATCTAGTATGATGGCTAAGAAAACAGACTCTGAGGTTAATCTGCCCAGGTTCAAATACAGACCATTTATTACACCTTGGACAAGTTCCTTTATACCTTTATAGTTCCATTTTCTCATATGTAAAATAGGACTTAAAAACAGTATCTAATTCACAGGATTTTTGTGAGAATTAAATAAGTCAATATACATAGAGCACTTAAAACTATCTGACAGAGGGTAAACACTTTATAAATGTTAGCTTCATGTTCACACAACATGAACAATTCATTCACTCATTCAAATATTAAGCTAATCCTTGGTTAAGGATACTCTAGTAATTTAAAGGAGCCAATCAACTTCTCTGAATGCTTGAAAAATATTTTAATTAAAAATAATTAATTTTACCTCTAAATTTTCCTGGTGAACATCTATAATAAATACTAATGCATCCATCAGCTTTTGATATTCCACCTGATTCCTAACACAGTCTCCAAATACATAACCTTGTTGATTTCCTTTCCTTTTTCTGCATTATATGTATAATACAAATGATAGATTTTAATCCTTTAAATTACACTCATCCTAATTTCTTTGTGCTACACATAAACTCATCTTATTTGAAACAAAACCCACTCTTCTTTCCCTGACATCTATAGTGCTTCCTAGGCTCTGTTACCCAATCAAGCATTCTAGAAATTCCACTGACATTTCCACACATCAAACTGATCACTAAATCTTGCAGTTATACTATTATAATCTGTTAATATGGTGATCATATTAATGAGTTTCCTAATGTTAAGCCATCCTTGAATTCTTATTGTAAACTCTTCTAAATATTTATTTTCAGATTATAAAAATATAGTATTCCCTCACTTATCACAGGTATTACATTCTAGACCCCCCCCCCACAAAGTAGGAACCTTACATTTATTCTACACTCTTAAACCTATGTAACTTTAACAACATATGTATACAATACCACAAAATCCCATGATATAGTGAAAAATCCACAATAATTAAATATAATATTTTAAAAAATCCTACAATACAGTGAGGCTGCAATAAGTGAACCACGATATAGCGAGGGACTACTGTATATTTATTGTGAAGAATTTGAAAAAGCCAGGAAAAAAAATCATCTGCAATTCTAAAAGGGATAACTAATGTTAACATTTTTATGTATTTCCTTCTGGGCTTATTTTTAAATTACTTTTAATGAAACAAATTAGAATCACATCCTCCATATTAATTTTCTACTCATTTCACTTCACATTCTATTCAAAAGTACTTTATATTAAATGTTTTTTAAAAATAGGATATTGATGTGTTTGAAAAGCAATATATAAGTGATTACACTGAAGAGTCTGTGAATATCGACATCTGGAAAATATCCCATCACAGTATTCATGAAAATGTTTATAGCTTTTGGTAAAATTCTCAGTGATTCAAAAATTGCTGAATCACAGCTAAGTTGGGCTGGATGTGATGTGCCATGAAAAACTGCGTTAAATCATCAAAAAGCATCTCTGATGATCATAAAGACAGTAATGTCGAAGTTGCATATGACTTTGAATAAAACTTCTGTGAAATTTAAAAAACACTTTGTTTCTAAATTGATATTTTATATTTATAAAACACGAATTAACTAAATTAATAAATACAAATGTAGGGGAGAAAGTCAAGATTTCAATGTTTCACAATAATTCATGATATGGTTGTGCCATTTATCATTAGATAGCACATTCTATCAAGTTATAATGGTTAAAAGCAACACAAGAAAGACAGTCAACAAATACTACTAGGAAAAGTTAGGAAAAATTTTAAAGAATGTAAGTACACATGAGACCAGAGAAGAACTGGTACGGAAGACTCTGTAGGCCTTTGTAGCCTCCCATGTACAAGGCCCATGTCTTCCAAGAGTCTGGAATGCAATGCAAGTTTGGAAAACCTCCAACTGGAAGCTTTAATCACAGTTGCTATTCCACATGTGTCTATTTCAAAGAAGTGTATCAATGTCGTTATTCTGGAAAATTCTTTCTTACCCTTTACCACAATAAGCATACACCACCAGAAACACTTGCTTCCAGCCAGCAAGGACAGCATTAAACTTTCGCTGCCTCAGGTCTCTATCAACTCTGAGCTATAACTTAATTCACAGGGACTTTGATTATCTCATCATCCCACATTACTGTAAGTTGGTCCACTTTTCACTGATGGAACTTGGTGAGCAGGAAGTGGAAGGTACCAAATATCTTGGTAAGATATAAATATACAAGAAAGTTGGAAATAAAACCCATGAAATTTTGGGGAGCCTACAGCCTTAGTTAACAATGCTGGGGGAATCCAATGGGCTGTAGCAAAAAGGCTATCTCCTCCAAAGTGAAAAGTCAATGTGCATGTCTTGGCACAATGTGAATCCAGGAATGGCTATAATGTCTGGTTGGCTTTGAAGACAGTAAAACTCTGGTTAGTATTATAGGATGAGTTACTGGAAGCCAACACAAACAATGGCAAAACAACTGCTTATTAATCATTTGAGGATGTTATGACAGCCATTATGCTCAGGCACCTCATTGCTTGGACAATATTTTATAAATTTAGGGGTCAAAATGGCAGACTTGAGATTATGCAGAGATTCAACAGGATGGGATCTCCCCTGTCAATATTCCACGACAGTCACTGAACACCTAATTTGCAAGTAGCAGAAACCAGTGTTGAAACCTCAATAAGGTACCATATGCTGGAGAGACCAGCCAACCATCAAGTAACAGGTTGATTATTTTGGTCCCATTTCATCTTGGAGGGACCAGTGGTTCCTCACTTTAACAAGCCCATTCTAGACCTGGCATTGCTGTCTCTCCTTGCTATACTTCTACCAGTAATACATTTGTGGTCTTACTAAACAACTTATTTCCAATATCATGTTATTTATTGACCCAGAAACTAATTTTACAGCAAAAGAAATGAAGACAATGGGCTTGTGAAATTCACTGGTATTATGAATGTCAGTATAACCAGAAACACCAGGTTTACTGAATAGTGAAATGTCTTACTGAAGATGCATACAGTTATAGTGCCAGGTAGGTTATTATAGCTTGTGAGGCTGAGATATTTGCCCACACGAAATTTCTTCTGACCAAGTTAACAGCAAAAGTGAGGGAACTGTTTCACAACCACCAGTTTCACATGGCTCCAAAGCAAACTAGCCTATAGTATGCCAACTGGGTGATAATAACCTTGAAGAATGCTATTCCACTAGATGCAACCATACTTTGAAAGAGCAATCAATATATGGTACTCTTTTTCCTACAGCAGAACATATAGGCCTAGGAAGTGAGAACTGCAGGTGAATGACAAGATACACAAAAATTTTGCTTTTTATCCTTATGACTCAGGGCTCTCTGCTCATTAAAAAATTTTAATATCTATCCAAGGGAAGATTGTTTATCCTTTTTTTCTATTATAAATACTACCAGAATAATAGTACAGGATATATAAGGATAAACTTCATTTCTTCAGGTACTATTTTTTAATTAAATAGAATACACAGCTTCTATAAAAAAAAAAGTATGAGAAAATGAGTATTTTATGAATAAACTACATAAAAAGAAGGGGAAAAAAATCAGGCCCTGGCCAGGTAGCTTAGTTGGTTAACATGTTCTCTGGATATACTAAGGCTGCAGGTTCGATCCCGGTCAGGGCACATACAAGATTCAACCAATGAATGCGTAAATAAGTGGAACAACAATTCAGTGTCTCTCTCTGCTCCTCCCTCCCTCCCTCTAAAATCAATGAATAAAAAATATTTTTAAAAGGGAAAAATTCTAAAGTAGTTATCTATTGTCATGACGTAGCTGAGGATGAATGAAATTCTAAATACTTCAGGGTGGAGGGGTTGGGGAGGGGAGGCACCAAGAGGAAAAAAGATCTTAAAATGCCATTTAAAAAACTTTTCAACATACTACAGACAACAACTATGTTTACTAAATTAACATATTATGACTTGGGATCAAAAAAAGATGCCTTGAACCTTACTTAACTCTTAATACTTCCTAACCGCATTTTCACTTCAGCAATATCATCACACTGCTGTTAAATCTTAGACTAGAGCATGCTGTTTCCCACCTCTGCCTCTGCACACATTGTTGCTTTGCCTTCCTTGTCTACATGGAAAACTCCTATGCATTCCTCATAATCCAGTTCCAATGATACTTCCTCTGGGAAGCCTTCACTTCACTTAATCCCTGTCTCATCACTTTTTCCCTACAGAGAAAATCATTTTTCAGTTCTTTGTATACATATTTCTATTACTACATTTATCTGAATAACAGTTCAAGAATCTGCATGAAATATATAGCATCATATCCAAAATGTGGGGGGAAAAAAATGAATGCTAATTTTATAATCATATGATACCAGATACCAAGGAAGCAAAAAGCAAAACGACAAAGCAAAGACTAGTTGGGAAATGAAAGGAGGCTGTGGAATGAATGAAGACTGTATCTTAGAGGATAGTATTATACAATAATAGATTACATTTGCTGCTCTTCACAATTTGGTTTACTCTGTCAGTACATTTCGGTTATTACTGCGACCCCGCCCAAAGTTTCTAAAACAAGAATTGTACAACTGTTCCAGAAGTAGTTTGTCACTTACCTTCACCTTCTTTTGGTTCCCATTTTATAAATCCACTTTTTGTACATATTTATTATACTAAATGTTACAGAAGAAGGAAATTCAAAAGTAAACTTACCAAAATGTCTGATTTTTTGCTCATATTTCTGCATAAATGATTCTGATTTATCTTCATCTTCTGCTTCTTTTCCTTTATCTTGATTAATAAAACTCTAAAAACATTTTAAGTTAAAATTAGATTTATATTCTAATTGTCTCTTTTTTCTTGGATACTGAATGTCTAGCAATCCTTCCTACAGACACTATAAAAATGTAGTGTAGTATTATACTAATACTATATCATCAAATTCATCTGATAAACTCTACTAAACTATTAAAATTTACTTGTATTGAAGCTTAGTTTTATTTAAAATGATAGATGTGTGGAAAATTATAGAATTACTTTAGAAATTATAAAGAAAAACAAATGAATTAACCTTTTTGTTAAAAAAACTCCCCTATTACTTATATTTTGCATTATTTACTTCCATCAAGTATTTCCAACTCTAGACCAGTGACTTTTAATCTTTTTCATCTCATGGCACACATTAAATACTAAATTTCTGCAGCACACCAAAAAATATATATTTTGCCAATGTGATAAAAAATATATCAATTAAGATATAATTTTGACTGCTTTACCCAAAATAAATAAATAAATAAATAAAAGTAATTACCTACCCTTTTTGCTCCTTAGTGACTTTTAAAAAAATCAAGTGCCTAGGATAACTTCCGGCCAAGATGGAGGCCTAGACTGACCTGCTCCATTTCCCTCTACAACTAAGAAGGAATACAACTACTGCAAAACCAGAAATAACCAGAAGTTCCAGAAAATAAAGCTACATGGAAGTCCAACGTATGAAGTTATAAAGAAGTGGTGCTCGTCCGGACGGGCAGGACAGGTGAAGAGGTCAAGCTGTGCTGGCGGCAGCAAAGGAGGCAGGATGGCAGTAAGCACAAACACCTGTATTTAAGGGGAGGTGAGAAGCACCTGGGGAGCTCCCCGGCTGCAGACCAAACCCGTCAGCTCAGCTCACGATTCCAACGCTGGGGGAGGCAGAACCCCATTGCCTTGGGCTGTGAGGGCCAGAGGGGGTAGGGATGGAGGAGGAGGCACCGGTCTCTCAGTGGAGAGTGAACAGCAGGAATCCATCTTGGACCCCTGCCCCATGCAAAACGCCACACTGTGGTGAGATGGGTCGCCCAGTTGTGACAAGTGCATGGGGCTCCGCCCCCTATAGCGTAGGAGGTGTGACAGCCCTGCCCAGGCAGCAAAGGTAAACACAAAACTGTCAGGATGGCACAGATCATGATATAGATCCTGGGGACGAAGTTGACCAGCCAGCAAATATCTAACCTAATGAAGCAGCGGATAGGAAATCTTTCTGAGGCACAGTTCAGAGCTTATGCTTACAGACCTAATAGCAGATCTTAAACAAAACGGGGAAGGAATGAGGGTTGGTCCTGTTGAAATGAATGAAAACACATATGAAACTAGTGTTGAGGGAAAGAAAACCAGGGATCAAATCAACAGATCGGAACATAGGGAAGGAACAAACAGTCAACCAGTGCAGAAAGAGGAAACGAAAAGTGAGGAAAATGAGGAGAGGCTCAGAAACCTATGGGACGGCTATAAGCGGGCCAACATCCAAATCATAGGGTTGCCAGAAGGTGAAGAACTAGAAATTGAAAAATTATGTGAAAAAATAATGAAGCAGAACTTACCTAACTTGGGGAAGGAAATAGGCTTACAGGTCCAGGAAGCACAGAGAGTTCCAAAAAAACTGGACCCAGGGAGAACCACACCAAGACACATTAGAATCAAAATGTCAAAAATTAAGAATAAAGAGAGAATCTTAAAAGCAGCAAGAGAGAAGAGAATTATGTACAAAGGGGTCCCAATAAGACTCTCAGCTGATTTCTCAAAAGAAACTCTGCAGGCAAGAAGGGACTGGCAAGAAATATTCAAAGTCGTCGTCGGCAGCCGTCCGTCTCGAGAGACGATGGTGTAGCTTCTTAAGAGTCTATCTGCACTGCCGAGAATGGCTGTGCAGTCCGACTCGGGAGTGACACGGTATCTGTCTCCTCCCGTGTTGAATCGACATCTTGCAATGACGCTGGAGTGTCCTCTCTAGTGAAGCTGAAGCTACAGAGCCTGGGCAGGGTGATATGGAGGGTCTGCTGTTGCCCATGCAGCAGACCCCCCCTCTCTTCGCAGCTGAAGGGTCCAAGGGAAAGACGGAGTCAATACAGCTTGGCTTCAGGTGCGCCGCAGGAGTTGCCGGTGTTGACTACAACGTCAAACCACCTTAGGGACTCCAGCTCCGGATTTTCTGTCGGGGTTTACTCCCTTAGCCTTTCCCCTGAAGAGGTATGCCGCAAGGCAGCGGAGGTTTTTTGGAGTCAGAGTTTTCCTTCTCTGATGTGCCCTGACTGGAAGATCAAACCAGCGACACTTAGCTCGCAGGCCGACGCTCAATCCACTGAGCCAAACCAGGGTATTCAAAGTAATGAAAAGCAAAAACCTACAACCACGATTACTCTAACCAGCAAAGCTGTCCTTCAGAATAGAAGGGCAGAGAAAGTGCTTCCAGGACAAAGTAAAACTGAAGGAGTTCATTAGATCCAAATCACTGTTATGTGAAATGTTAGAGGGACTTATTTAGGAGAAAGAGGATCAAAACTGTGAACATTAAAATGAAAACTGTATCACAGCAACCAACAAAAGAAGCTAGGGAACTGAAACAAAGGCAGACTAAGTAGGCAATGAGAGTGGGAAAAGAATTATAGGTATGGGGAACATTTTGGGGGGAGGTCAGCGGGAAGGAGGAAGGGGGAAAGGGAAAGAGATGGTACAGGAATTAAGAAGCACAGTAAGAAGGAGTGGAGTGGAGTGGAGTGGAAGATGTTGAGAAGAACTATATGCACAACCAATGGGCATGGACTAAGTGTGGGGGGAACAACTAGAGGGAAGGGCATCACTGGATGGAGAGGAACAGAGGGAAAAGAAATTGGGACAACTGTAACAGCATAATCAATAAAGCGTATTAAAAAAAAAATCAAATGCCTATAGCCCTGCCGGACAGTTCAGTCATTTAAGCACATTCCCAATATGCCAAGGTTGCGAGTTTGATCCCCAGTTAGGGCACACACAAGAATCAACCGACGAATGCATAAATAAGTGGAACAACAAAATCCATGTTTCTCTCCCTCATTTTCCCTTTCCCCACCCCTCTCTAAAAGTCAATCAATACAAATAGAATAAAATAAAATATAAAGGTTTAAACACCTCAGGTGCCTGTACTTGTATATAGTATTTCTGATCCCAAGAATTAACCAATGAGACACAACCTTATTATGCGACGTGACCAATAAAATGTAACTCTATTATATGACCTATATATTTATGGTTCAAGACACGGAATTCACATCTAACAGCTTTTGTTGTTTTGGCTGTTGTTGCTTTTTAATTTGACAATCTAAGGGAAAAGAAGTCAGTGCCCTTGACTACCTTTGACTAAATAGTCAGGTATTGCATGTTTTAAAACTTCTTGCAGCACACCAGGTGAAAATCGCTGCTTTAGACTAATCTTTGGTGATCTTGTTGGGTATAAACTTAGGAATTCAAAGCATATAGAGAAGAAAGTATATTTACTGTAAATTCTTTGACAAAACGTAAACCTAAAACAGGCCTTTGCTGTACACTTTTCTTAGGAGAAGCCAAACAGTTTGATTCTGAAATCAAGTACAAATTTCTATTAGGGCAGAGCTTATTTTTGATTAAACAAATCATAAAACAGACTAAGGTGAAGGTAGTATCTGGCCATAAAAAACGAGAGAACAACTTATCAGAAAATTCTGTGGTTACATTTAAACCCTGAGATCATCACTGACTAAAATGAAAATTGCAAACTAGCTCTCTGCCAGTTTACCAAAAAAAAAAAAAAAAAAAAAAAAAGCACACGTTTATATATTTCAAAATAAAACTATTTTTTCTTTATATATTCTGCTATCTAGATCACTGTCCAGTAGAAATATAATCCAAGTCACAAATATAAAGTTTTCTATTAGCCACATTAAGCATAAAGAAACACATAATTTGATAACATATTAATTTAACCCAACATATCATTTTAACATGTAAGGAATACAAAAAGTTATTAGTGACATATTTGTTTATTTATTCATTTAGGTACTAAGGCATTGGAATCCGGTGTGTATTTTACATTTACAGCACATCTTAATTTGAACTGGCCACATTTCAAGGTCTCAAAAGCACATTTGGCTAGTGGCTATTGAGTTGGGCAGTGCAAATCTAGACCAGTCCTCTCAAGTCTGAAGCTCTCAGACAAAATCAATGTACGATTTTGAGCAAATAGCTGTAACATAAAGATAGTCCTAATTAATGTGTGGTATAAATGTAGGCCTTTTTAGAACCTACGTTAAAAAAAAAACTGAAAACTGAGACAAATGAAAATATATTCTTTGTGACCACTGTGGTAAGAGACATTAACTTTATAACAAAGAAACATTGCTTTGACCATTCTCTCTGGGAGGAGAAAATTATTTTGAAGAGTTTTAGGGTATAAATGCATATCAGAAATAAAATAACACTTAACAAGACACACTCCTTAGAACAATATATACTGAAACAGCTGAATATTCAGACAAAAAGTGATCCTGTTGTGGAAGAGGAAAAATATATAAATATAAATTGGTACAAGCACAGAAAGTCTAGAAAGATATGACTCACTGTTAACAGTGGTTATCTCTGGGAAATGAAACTGGTAGTGAAGGAAGCCCTTCAGTTTTATTTTACATATTTATGTCTCTTGTTTTTACAATAAGTATGTTGTTGTACTCTTATAATTATTTGTCAATTAAAGAATAAAGTACTGATAAGGCTAATGGTGTCATTTACCTGTGTATTACTTATTGCTGTAGCAGCACTAGAACTGGTCTATGGGGAGGAATTTAAGAGTTCTTAAAAGGGTGGGTTGAGAGAGAATGCAAGAACAGAAACAAGTAGCTATAGACTCAGAAGTCTACAGAATAATGATGGGTAAAGTGAATGTGAACTTAAGACAAGAATGAGCAGTCTATCCCTAAAGCTTGAAAAGTTTAGTACAAACAGAAAGAAGTACCACTTTACACATTAGCTGAAAATGACTTAAGTCCACTGCCCGCATCTACTTCAGATATAAAAGTCAAAGAATAAGGCCTACGGAATCCGGTAAGAAACAGAATTACTAACTTGGCATAAGTACTATACTAGTCCTTTCACTAATAATGCTTGTAATACCAAGTCTGGACTGCTGCTGCCTGAGGTTTACTAAATAATAGTGGTAAATAACAGTGAAAGACTTTACTTAGTAAATCCAATAACTCTACATTAGTGTTAAAAAACTAACAGCAAGCTACAACACAGCAACATTAGAAAGTGCTTGTAAAATCTTAGCTTTACCATGTGACAGGCCCCATGCTACCTGCTTTTACGACATCATCTCATTTAGTCTTCATATCCACCCCATAAAGTTGAGGAAACTGAGGCTTAAAGATGTTAAGTGACTTGTCCAAAGTCACAACCAGAATTTGACAAAGCTAAGATTTGAGGCAGTCTGACTCCAGAATCCGGTGTGCTATGCTGCAGCCATATATCTGTACTAAGAACAACCCACATCAGAAATTAGTGGGGATACAGGTTTCTGTAACAAGCACTTTTGATGAACTGTCAAAACTGAATATTGTTTACAGGATTCTGTTGCTTTGCTACCAAATACGCAGAACAGTTTGTACAAACCGTTCGGTTTTTTCTTTTCATTATGGTGCAAAAAAGGTCATACCTTATTAAAAACATCCTTGCTAAAGACATCCACATTCCACAGACACATTCTCTCTCTTTGTACTAGAGCTTCTTCTTTCTGCCGCCATTCTTCTTCACGCTGCCTCAGTTCTGATATTGCTGTTTGTGCTTTGGCATGTTCTTGATCCAAGGACTCAGAGTTATGCAGTGCTAAACTACCAAGTTTCTGTTGAGCTTCAGCGAGATTCCATTTGCACGCCACAGAGCTCTTCACAAATTCTTTCTGTTTTTGGCAAGCCATTTCAATTCCATGGCTATACATCTGTGTGGAAAATAGTATTTGTAAGAAATGAAGAAGGCATTGGGTGTTTATGCAGCACAGTTCAATTTCTTTTACTCAAGGATTTTTGTATGATGTTTTTGGTGCATAGGTATGACACCTTCTGTGTATGAAGTTACATTTTATATTATAGGTTTTGTTTCATCCACTGCTCAAAATTTGTTGTTAATCTGTGCCCCTCCTCAACAACTAACAGTAACATAAAGCCTGGAAACTAACAGTGTCTTGCATATAGCTGATGTTCAACAAACATTTGACTTACAGTCTTTATAATTTGAAATAGCAGAATGAAAAAACAAAAGCTTAAATCTAGTTCATCACCTTATCACTCGACATGCTGAAAACCAGACCTTTAGAATTTTGCTCTGCAAGTTACTCATTGCAAAGCTTTTATTTAAAAGTAATAATTTCTTCATTTCTATTTTCTTTCTGTATTATTCCAATGTTTTGGCAATCTGGTAAGTTCTTACTGGCAATTTCTGTTTATAACTGACTATATCAAATAGTCAAACCAGGCAGTTATTAAAAAAGAAAAGCCAACTGGTCCACCCTAGTGATTCTGTTTCACTCAGAAGCAACAGTTATTAGCTTTAATGTTTACGGAACCCACTATGTGTGATGGGTGCCTTATATTCCTCAGCTGTATAAAATGAAAGTGGAAGGTACATTCTTTATGATTTCTTAGCTAAAATGTATCCAACTAAAAAGTTTGTCTGTTCCCTTACGTGCATCATTATTCATCCCTTTAATTATATAAATGAACCCTTTGTCATCTCAAGCCATTTTCTATTCTGTTAGACTTGGAGTAGAGCAAATCTGATAACTTCACTCATTCTTAGAGTCTTGGGATAAAGTGCAAACTTTGTCACATGGCACTGTCCCTCATGATCTCACTCCTTATCTCTTTAGACTCAGTTTCAGTTACTCTTCTACCTGTTTGCTTCTTCTTTCCATCTATTCTTTCAATGTGGCATCCCCACCACCACCACACTCCTATCTCCATTCCAGATTCTGGCATCACATCCCTAAATTATCTCTTATCCCTTCCCTCTCCATCCAAGTTATGCATACTTCTATAGTGGTGTTTTCACACAATATTGTGCTTATTCGTTCACTCAACTTCTCAGCTTTAGGAGCTAGAATTTAAGAAATCATAAATTAATAAATGATTCTCCACTTTACAAAACTGACGAGTGGTGGTAAAGAATTCTGAGGCAAGCAGCATGCAGGGCCCCTACTTCTTAGATGGGTCTTCAGGCAAAATTAGATTTCTATTGGGGCAAATGTGAACACTTTTTTTCAGATGTTTTAGTTAATCATTTAGCAGGTTTGGAGCCCAGGCACCACATGGCTCTAACTACTAAAGTACTTATTTTTATTTTGTGCTATCTTAAAATAGAATCAAGAATAAGGGTAGACTAGCTATGTTTTAAGAAGAGGCCAGAAAAAGGAGAAAAGTTAAGCAATAAAATTTATATTGTAAGAAAAGACAGAAATATAATAAGAAAGAAGATATATACAAATAGATCTTGCATTTTCAAATTATGCAGAACAAATTCTCAAGTCATTTTTTTTTTTTTGAATAGTAATAAGATTTTATTTGAGCTAAACTGATGATATGCTGGGAAGCAAAATCTAAAATTCTTTTTTAAAAAGTTGTTTCTTAGATACTTAAATCTTATCTCCAAATTCTAAAAATGATTTATGTTTAAATTCTTCTCCACAGACTACAAAGATGTTTGGCCATCAGAGCAAAGTATGTAACATGTACTGAGATAATTAAATAAAAAATCATCTTTTATCTGAGAATATTTATATTTTAAAGGGACATTAAGCATAATTTTAATGAACATAAATGTGAAAAAGGAACTGTTAACATTAAGGTATACTTATGTTACTTTATCTCTAAATTCAAAAATGTCTTTACATTAATTGGATCTCAGAATTATACACCACATATGACATTAAGGAGAGTTGATTCCCCATACTTGATACAATTAAGCCAAAGCTACTTTAATGAAGATTATAAACTGTTTATACATTAAATTTAACATTTTATTATTTCTAAATATTTGAACCCAAAACTTAAGTCCTAAAGCCAGCAAGACAAAAAGGTAGGTTACACACATATGAACTGATTTAGGATAGTAATCACTTTACAAATTTTAACACCATTCAAGGGTGGATTCAGTCAAACTGAGTTTTACATTATATCATAGGATGGGCACTGCAGTAGGTGTAGAGGGGTGGGTGGGGGGGAACACTGTACTAGGAGTCAGAAGTGGGTTCTAGTTTTAATTCTGCCACTCACTACCTACATGGTCTCAGGGAAATCACTTTTAATGAAGGAGGTAAGACTATTCACTTCTAAAATCCCTTTAAGCTAAATAAGCTTATAATTCCAAGTGTGAGTAAAAATTAATATATAAATATTTAAAAAATTTAATTTCTCTTAGGTTACTTGTGTGATTCAACCACAATGCACTAAGTTCTTCTAGTTTCTCCATATGCCTTCAAAAGTGACGATGGCAGCTGCTGTTCATTTTTTTTCTCTAACACATTCATTTATATAATGTACTTTGTAGACAAAGATGACACCAGTGATCCATAATTAGTGGGTGAGTACTGACCTATCAACTCTCACTCTGTCCTCCTAAAAAATGTCTTGCACTTTCCCAGTGACTGGCTGGCCGAAGTACAGTCTGTGTTATGAAACAGCATTTTTCTCTGTGTGAAGTCAACCCTGTGAGCTGGGCATTGGATCAATGATCCTACATTTACAAACAATTTAAATTGCTCATTTATTAACAGCTTGCAGGATGAGTCTAGAGAAAAACTGCACTAATTTGGTTAAGCTCACAGGGACCCTATTTTGTATGAAAGTTAGAAAGGAGACACTGATAATCCCTTCCATTGAACATGTGTTTAATAGGTGATCCTGAAATACACTTTCAAAACACACTCAGGTTAGGAGAAAAACCAAGAAAAAGTGATGAGTATGAAAGCACTCTTTTAAGATAGGATCCAGAAAAACCCTAAGTGGTACATCCCATTCAGATTAGTTTCAGAGGAAGGAAGGCTGGGATGAAAACCATGAGTAGCATCAGGAATTTCAGGAAGAAGTCTGAAGGAAAACGCAAACGTGTTGCCTCTGTGTTTTTATTGGAGAATGATGTGAAGCCAAACTAAAAACAACTGTAAGAGGTAAAATGGTCATGCGAATGGGAGAGATTTACGCCAGTATCAAAACCGAGATTTAAAGAATTTGCTCAGATGTCAAGTCTGTCAAATTGGATCAGAAACCTTTAAAACTCAGGAGCTCAGTGAATTGTTGAAATACCACCATTTACTGTTTCCAATTACCAACTGTTCACAAGGATTAGTCTTCAACAGACTAAAATACTCGGATAAAACCAAGCACAAGACAAAGGGTCAATGTTATAGCATGATAGGCCCCCAATATGGGTGCTATCAGGAGGGGGCTGGGGGAGGGGTGTCTTTCAAGGGTGAGGAAAGCAAGGTGAAAAGGTGTGCGTCGGGATGAATATTAGAAATGTATGGCCAGCTCCTCTGTGAAGCCCTTAGAAGATGCTAAAATAGCGGTGGTGGCATCAGGCCTTTGCCCTCCGAGGGTGAGGTGGAGACGCAGAACAGGGCACAGAAGAGGGTCGCAGACAGGGGGCTCTGGGACCCTGGCGACGGCACCGCCCCTTCCGCCCGTAGAAAGAGTCCCCTCCACCCCCCTCACCTGGGCGCCGTCGCTGGGCAGTTGTGGGCAGCGGGGAGAACTGGGAGACACGTCCAAGTCACTCTCTTCCTCAGCTTCATCCTCTGTTCGAGGGACGCTCCAAGGTCCTGGAGGCGGCCATGGCTGCTCCATGTCCAGCTGCCTCAGGCCCTACAACCCTCACTGTCAACGGGCTTGGCGTGAGTAAAACCTGCTGCGCGGTGCCAGCTGCCCCAGCCGGCCGGGGCCGTTACCCAGAATTCCACTGCTGGTCGCAACGTCGGCGCACGCCCCACGTTAGGATGGGCTCCGTCACCCGCAGACGGCGGAAAACACAGACGCGGCTTAGGACGTCACTTCCGGCGTGGAGGGCAGGTCTGTGGCAGGGCTGTCTCTGTTCATTCCAATAGTGGTTGAAACTGGAAGTCTATGTTCTTAAAACTCGGTTTTCTGAAGGCTTCAGTTTTGCCGGTTTACTTGCCCCTAACGGTGCTGCGGGTCATGTAGTGTTAAATACTTGTTATCTAGTGCTGCCTGCCCTATAAACTGTGAGTTCTGGATCCCGGGTGGCCCTCAGACTAAGCGTCGTCCAATTATTTAAAAACTGCAACTCATTGCTATATACATTGATACAAAACCCAGTATTTCTGAAGCGGGAGAGGGGTAGAATTTTGAAAAGCAGCGCCAATTTTCCTCTCATATCGACTTACAAACGACGAGTTCTGCGAAACTTAGCTAGGAGGAAGAAGAGATTGAGAAGTATTGGACCAAGCACTGCTTTAAAAAATTACGACGGGCACCAGTAATAGCAAACGTTCAGGGAAGGCGTTCTGTATTTCTGCGTATCTCGTTTAATCCTGCAGATTGTTCTCTCTATAGACCCAACACGCCCAAGGTCACATATATTAAGGGGAAGAACTAGGACTTGCCTAGGGAGTATGACTTCAAAATGTGCACGTTTAGCAATCGGGTATTTCTGCCCTACTCATAAAAAACGAGACGCCATTTTTTCAATCTTATTAGATTGTCAGACTTTTGAGGTTACTTAATACAGAGTGTTGACAAGATGCGAGGAAACACTGTTAGAGAAAATGTCATTTGTGTAACCTTTTGTGGAGGGGCAATTTGACCAGGAAATTATCCAGCAGTTATTTTTTGCACCAATATGTAATTATTTATCTACAGAGTTGTTTACTGCAATTTTGTGTGTCTGTGTGTGTGGCAAGAGAAAAAGCCGAAATAATCTAAGTGCCCATCTATAGAGTAATTTAAATTATGGCCTGTTAATGCAATAGAATATTATCAGTTTTAAAAGAGTAAAATAGAAATATCTCCAAAACATGTTGAGTTTAAAAAAAGGCAAGTTGCAGAATTAGTTTTATGTGTGTGTATATATCTATGGAGAAAGAGAACGATGCAATTTGTGAAAAAATTGTGTGTGTGTGTGTGTGTGTGTGTGTGTGTATACATGTACGTGTGTACAGAAAAGTCCTGGAAAATAAAAAAGAATTGTTAATGATTACCCCTGTGGGTAAGGCTGGAAGGAAAGTTTCTGAGTATCTTTACTTTCCATTCTTAGCTTCCTGTGTTATGCTGTTTGAATATTTTCCAATAAGTATCTATTTTATCTTAATAATAAATTACAAATAAAAGTTGAGAAGCACTGTGTCTAAACTTTTTAGTTTAGGGGTGAAAACCAAATATGACAGCAGCTAAAGCACAAGGGGGGATGAGGCAAAAATAGCTTTATTCACCTGGAGCTTTCATTTAAAGTAATAGAAGTTATATAAAATAGTTATTTTGAAAATATTTCTCAGGAGCTCCCAGTGATTTCGCTGTATATATCATTTACTAGATATAATTATGATTCATTTCCTGAAACTAGATGCATCACCACCCAAGCAAAACTTGGGATCCATTTAGCAAGGAAGAAGAGCTTGTGGGTGTTAGGTACTCAATTACATTGTCTGCCCTAACTATTTACATTCCTTTGATATCTAGTTCCAGCCTAATTCTTGAGTGTTATCTCTTAACCTCCTCTACCCCTGCCCCCGTCTCTCTTGGTATGCTCCGTGGCCTCCTTTCAGTTCCTCAAGCATACCAATTTTTTTCCTGACTCATGGCCCTTTACGTTTGTTGTTTTCTTTGCCTGGCTATCCTTTCTGTTCTTTAAAAGACATGTGAGTGGTCATACTTTCCTTTTTAGATCTTAGATCAAGTTGTCGTACTCTTAGAGAAGCTGACCTGTCCACTAGTACTAAATTAGGTTCTTATTTTCTCTCCAATCTGTAACCTTCTATCTTACCCCCTGGGTATTTCCTTTTTAGCATTTATCATATTGTTATTATATTATATTCATTTATGTTTCTTCCTGCACTAGAATGTAAGGCCCACAACAACATAGATTGTTTCTTGTTCACCCTTGTACCTTCATTGTCCAGAATTACCTAGCACATAGTAGGTACTCAATAAATATGCACTTAAAAGATGAATAGGGAACTAATAAGTAGAAACAAGGAAAAAAGGAAAGATATAGCATTAAATAAAGATAGACGAGGGTAAAAGAATGGAAATAGGTATATTTTGGTAGAAGAAAAAAGGGTGGATCTACTGTAATAACATCAGAAGTAGTCTCATTTTAGCTACTGCTGAGTTTGGGACCTAATCCTGTGCCCAGGTAGAGTGGATTTTACAAACCTTAGAACTAAATTATACTCTTTTCTACTCCCTTATATTGGATAATAGATATAATTCCTTGGAAATTGCTTTGGGTCATAATTAGCTGAGTACTCCCATTGACATAGAACTTAGCTGAAACTCAAAGGAGCAAATTAGTTTTTGGTGAATAGAAATTACTTTAAAATGGAAGGCTATGGATTATGCATCCAGAATGCCCAAAGGCAATTCTTATAGAAGGGTTTGTATGGTATTGAGCCTACCAATGCCAATGAGTCAAAGCAGAAGCTAAGGAGTTAATATATGTTTGACTCATGAACTCTATAATAAAGTTTATAGAATACATTCTGTGTGTGGGCCCAGAAGCCAAATGATTTAAAGATTATTAAAAGTTGTTCAGTTGCAACTTAATTCCTTCTTTGGAAACATTCCTGATACTTGGGGGAAATTCTAGAGTGGTACATATACTTAAAGAAATATTACTCAAATTGCCAGCTGCTGTTTTGGACATTCATAAAGAGACCACTATTCTTATGACACAGTGCTGCTTTTTTCCTTAAATGGGTTTCCCTCTGAATTACTTATAAAGTATTACACACCACAATAATTTTCTTATCTGTATTTTAGGTGAATACAGCCTTCATGTTTCTCTTTTTAAAAATTTTATTCGTTTGAGAGAAAGAGAGAGAAAGAAACAGTGATGTTTTGTTGTTCTAGTTATTGATGCATTCACTGGTTGATTCTTGTATGTGTCTTGACCAGGGATCAAATCCACAACCTTGGCATAATGGGGATGATGCTTCAACCAACTGAGCTACCTGGCCAGGGCCATATTTTTTTTTAAGTGTACGTAAGACTTCTATTGAAGGGAATGTCATAGTAATGTCATCAAGAATTATCTTGGTGGACTATTTTAGGTCAAAAAGAAATCTACATAAGAATATGAATCTTCTTTTTAAGTATGTGTTAAAGATTTTTAAATTGTTATCGTGAATATTTTTAAATACACAAAAGTACAGAATTATAGTAAAATCCACTTATCCATCACCCAGACCAACAATTATGAAGTTGTTACTACATTTGCTTTATTCATTCCTTCTATTCATTTTCTAGGGTACTTGAAACAAAATCTTAGACATTAGGTCATTTCTACTATACACCTACATATATATCTCTAAACAATATTGATATTTACCTTATGTAAACACAAGGACATTATCATACCTATCAAAATTAATTGTTGCCCTGGCCACTGTGGCTAAGTTGATTAGAGCATTGTCCTGTAAACCTAAAAGTCACAGTTTCGATTCCCACTCAGGGCACAGGCCTAGGTTGTGGGTTCGGTCCCCAGTCAGGGCACTTAGGAAAGGCAACTGATAGATGCTTCTCTTTCACATTGATATTTCTTTCTCTCTCTCTCTACCCTTCTCTAAAATCAATAAGCATGTCCTTGGGTAAGGATAAAAGAATTAAAAAAATCTGATGCTTGGACCCCATCTCAGGCCAGTTGAAATGTAAACTTAAAAAAGTTAATGCTTGGTATTATCTAATACACAAACCATAATCAAATTTCCATGATGGTCTCAAATATTCTATTTAAGTTGGTTTGTTTGAATTGGGGTTCCAACAAAGTCCATGTATTACATTTGGTTGTCAGGTCTCTTAGGAATCTTTTCATCTAGAGCATTTCCCCTCCCCTGCTTCCTTTGTTTTTAATATCATTGACTTGTTGCAGACTAATTGGGTCAGCTGTCCTATAAAATGTTACACACTTTAGATGTCTGTTTGTTTCCTTGAGGTGTCACTACCATGTTTCTCTAGCCCCCAGATTTCCTTTAAGTGAAGTTAACTCTAGAGCAGCACTGCTCAATAGAAGTTTCTGTGATGATGGAAATAATTCTACTCATACTGTCCAATACAGTAGCCACTAGCCACATGTAGCTATTGAATGAACACTTTAAATGCGACTAATGCAAGTAAAATTTAAATTTAATTAAGTTTTAGTTAATTTAAATGTTTTCTATTTTTTTTAAACATTTTATTTAGTTTTAGAGAGAGAGGAAGGGAGGGAGAAAGAGATGAAGAGAAACATTGATGTGAGAAACATGAATTGGTTGCCTCTCACATGCCCCCACTTGGCGACCTGGTCTACAACCCAGGCATGTGCCCTTACTGGGAATCGAACCAGTGACTTCAGTTTCCAGGTATTCAATCCACTAAGCCACACCAGCCAGGGCATAAATATATGTTTATATATATATATGTGTGTGTGTGTGTGTGTGTGTGTGTGTATTTGTAATCATGAGATTCCATCTTATCAGGGAGAGTAGCCTGGGTGGGTTATATATATCTATGTACCTTTGCTAATCCACACATACAGGGAATGACACCCTAGATAAAGTGTATTATGAGGGAAGAAGGACATAGAAACATTGCTTAGGCAGGTAGAGGAGGATGGACAGAGAAAGAAGGACCAAAGGGTTGGAGGGAAACGGGAAGAGGGCTATGTCCTTAGGGCCAAGCAAGGAGAATCCAGTTATATTCAGGAGACTTTGGTGAAGTCTAGGAAGAGTATAGTATGGGACATGGCATCTCTAGGTTGTCTATGTTACAGGACACTAATATGGCAGTATGCACTTGCATTCAAGCTTGACGGCTTCCCTTTAGCTGTGTGACCTTGGGCAAAAGGTTTTCTGACCTCATTCTACAGATTCTATCTCTGTAAAATAGGATAATAACATCTTCCTCGAAGAGTTATTGCAATGACAAAATGAATTAGCATATACAATGTGCCTAGCACTTTGCAGGTTCTCAATAAAGATTGATTTCTCCCATTATGTCTCTGACCACTTACTTATTCATCTGTTTTGACTGTCACTCTCCTTGAAGTCTTGCTTTGCTGTTGGTGGTGACTCACTTGTGAGGGTCAGCACAAGGCTATGCCCCATGTATCACTGTACTAGTCCCGGTGCTGGGAAGCTGTTATGAGCTGACAAATCAGTGCTGTGAATACTGTAGAGAGCCAAACACCCATTTGTGTACCTCTTCATATGTAGACAGAACACCAAGGACTGGATAAGGACATGATATATCCTCCTTCATTATAGTCAGTTTTTCCCTTCCAGGGAAAGGAACTCCAACTACCAAATGAATACCTAACTTTTGTCTCAGGACATCTTTCTTTACTTGCATTTTGCAATTGCATGAATCTCAATACAAAATATTAGTAATAAATGACTCATCACAACTGTTTTTAAGAGTCAGCATTGGCCCTACCAGATTTTTCCGATTGGATAGAAGCAGCCACTCCCTCCTCCCTTCCTTCATTTTAAATACAGTGAATGGGGAAAAGGAAAAGGCAGTTTTTCCCTACCGGTTAAGAACTCTTGCCCTGTGTCACCTCTGGCAGTTTTTTTGCAGTGTAACCCTGGCTTTGGCAACTACAGTAACTACTCATTGGGAGATAATGTAATTCATTTCTTGTCTTAGGGTAACTAAACTCCAGAAAGAGAGACTAACAATTTTTGTTGTGGCTAAAGCAGGATACCCAACTTTTAAATTTCTTTAAAAATTATCCATTTCTAAATAGCACACGTTTAACTTATTGACAGTGGCTATGTTTTCTGAACCAAACATGAAGACACAACATTTTATAAGCTGGAGTGTAGTACCTTCAGAGACAGTCTATTACATTAATTGCATTGTTAGAAATTCCAGGGCTTGGGCGCGCGCGCGTGTGTGGGTCATATCGCTACTAAAAATGGGTAGCACTTCAATTATAACGGAGCTATCTATCATCACATTCTATTTTTACATGAACACTGTAAACATTTGATGTAAAGGAAACTAGGGCTCTTTGCATCTCGCGACCCGGCTACCACGTCAGTACCGGGTCCTCTCCCTCTAGCCTGGAAAGCCGACACCGGGACCGAGCTTTCCCAGTCGAGTACAGAGGAAGTGCACGCCTTCGCCGTAGACCTCGCTGGGTTTCTAGGGTAGAAGGTTGCGCTTTTGAGTGTCCATGGCAACGCGACGCTTCCACCTTCTGGAAGCTTTAGCTCCAGCTGCACTTGTGAGACCTGTCCGGGTGGGAGGGACCTGGGCACAGGGGAACAGATGGGGGTAGGCAGGGGTGGGGGCTGGGGAAGCTACTTGAAACATTTGCCCCAGGGATTGAGCTAAACTAAGAAAAATCGGTCCAAGGCTCAACCCAAAAGGATATTTTCATTCAGGTCCTTTCGCCCACGCAGGGAACGATGCCGCTGGAGGTGGTGGTGGAGCTGCAGATCCGGGCGGTAAGAGAGATCGTCGACCTCCCCTCCTTGCCCCCAAATCGGACTCTTTCCCCAGGTTCTTAAATGGCCCCAGATCGTTTTCACCACACCCTCCCGCCTCACCACACAGACATCCTTATCTTTTGGAACAAATCGTACCTCAGTCCCTAAGATTCTCTATACTGGTCTTCCCTGACGTCCTAACCTTAAATTAAGCTCAACTTCTTCCTACCTTTTTCCCCATTTAAAGCCAACTTGCTTCTTAGCTTTATCCTGAAATGTTCTGTTCTTTTAAAATAACCCTGCATTAAGTTCAAGAAGGATTTTCTTTCCAGGATAAAGATTTGTGAAAGGTTTAAAGAAACAAACCCTCTCCTTTAAATAATCAGGTTAGAATTGAATTTCAAAAAGCCTCATCAGTTCCTAGTAATTTCTCACCTCCACAGACCAATCAGGCGGCTCTGGCTTGCTAATTCCAAAAGGGAAATCAACCAACAACTGTCTTATAATCATCCACTGAATCTTGTTTAAGTGAGATACTGTGGCAGAGTGACTGCATTGTTCTTATTTGGGGACAGTCATTCATCTTATTTCAGTTTCCATTTTCCAGTCCTTCCATCTCTAGTGACAAACGGTCATGCAGCTTTGCCTCCAAACTGTAGGAGCTTCTCTCCTGGCCGTGATTACAAGCACAAATACTAAACAGGTTATGGCTGTGGAAAATCTGGTTAGCCTCTATACAAGTGACAAATACTGTGGTTTCAGTCCACATGCAGCTACAAAATAAAGAGCAGGATTTCCTGGATTTGACAGCAAATAAAACCAGGCTATATCAACTGTGCTACATCAGTTGTGACCTCTCAAAGTGTGCAGTAAGGTGAAGGAATTCTTGAGAAGCTGAGTGATAAATCAGTCTTTCTTCTCATCAAGGCAAAAATTAAACAAGTTTTCATTTCATTTCATTCAACATGATTGGTTAATTTAATTTTTATTTTTAAAAGGCATTACTCAGTATACAATTAATTGTGAAATCAGTTTTCTACCCTGCGATACTTAAGATGCTCCAAAAAAAGGGTGAATTGATCTGTGCTTAAAGCCAGCAAACTAGGCCCCAGCAACTAAGACAGGGACTTCCAGAAGTATAAATAGGAACCAGAAAGGAAGCCTAATTTTGAGGCCCCAATATTCAGTTTGTGGACTCTGAAAGAGGAAATGCCATGCTTCCAAATATCTAGCCTGACTATTGCTGCCATTAAAAATAGAGGATCTCTCAGATGAAACAATAAAGCAAACCAATTACAGTTTCATAGTTTGACTGATTCAGCAAATGGAGAGGTAGCCTATGTTGAGGATGTTGTGGGAATGCAAATGCTTTTATTTTGAAGAGTAGCTGTTCCTCTTTCAAGGTGCCTCTCACAATCAGAAAGTTTACATTTCCACCCAGTCAGAGTCTACTTGTCACAGCCATACTCCAGATTCCTATGTGCACCTCTATATGACAGGTAAAAGGCCACAATCCATTCTATTTATAAATGTCAAAATAATTGTCATTAAAATTACCTGAAGATACCACTTCCATAGATAATTTAAAAGTTCTTATTTTCAGGTAGAGCAGCATTAAAGCATATACCCTTTCATTATTCTTTCCTGGTCAAAGAATAATGAGCAGAGTCCATCCTGCATTTTGTGGTCTTTAGTCTTTTGATTTGGGGAGGCACCATGGATAAACTACTTTAAATGTAAAGGTCAATGTAAATGGAAATTTAGTTGTACCCCATGCCTGGTATAGCAGCAATTCCCCTGATGAATTTCAAAGTAAACACTGCTACCTAAAGTGTGCTGTAAACAGGGAAACAGAATTCCATATGAAAAACTATAATACACAAGCTCATCTTTCTGGTGTATATGAAAAAGCTTATGCTTTTGCATTGCAAAGAATCACATTATTTTCCCACTTTGTTACCTCAGTAGAGGAGCATTTTTCTTTATTCAGTAGAGATGACCGGCAGCAGGGCCCCAAGTCTTGCCCTACTGGTCCATTGACATAGTATGTGGTTAGACTACCCCCAAATTCTCAGTTCTTATGACCCCCTCAGCAGCTTAGCTTTCCTACATGAGGCGATTGTCTTATTCTTCCATTTTTTAAAGGGGACTACAGATATGTCCATCTTTAAGTGTTTCTTCTTCAAGTAAGTTCTTGGCTTGTTCTCTGAATGCTAAAATACACTATTAGAGAGTAGTGGAAAATAAATATAAATTTAAAGATCTTTTGAGGAGTTAGAGGGAAAGGAGAGAAAGATATGTACCATAATCTTCTCACCACCCTGTCTGCAAAGATGGAAAAGACATGAACTAAAAAAGCTTACCAAGAAAATCAGGATTGAGACGAAATCTCCCCAGCTATGGCAACAGATCTTCAGGGAATACACTAGAAAAACCTATGTCTTAGACTCTTAAATAACTAAGAACTAGGATTAGTATGCAGCTTATCTGCATGTATATTTACAGAATGAAGATCATGTTTCTTTTTCAAAGTTTAATTTACAAGTGCTATGTTGACATATAGAATCACTACAAAACACAATTTTTCTGATGTCAACTTTTAGAAAACAGCAACATTAATAATCACCCCAACCTGGTTTCTTTGCAGTTTTCCTGGAGCTATAAACAGTTGTTGAATGTATAATAGAGGGATTTTTTTTTCTGTAATACGGCTGTGATCAGTAATGGCCAGCATGTGCTCCATCCTAACAACCCATCAAGAGGGTAGGACACCTGAAATCCTAAAGGAAGCCTGAAATGTCCTAAGAGGGACAAGCGAGATGATTGCTGATTTATGTCAGCATGATGGCATGATCGCTTGTGGGCACCTTTAGATCTCGTGGTGCCATAATGAATGAGATGGTGTCATTGTTGGTTCCACAGTACAAAGAGCAAGGGAGCATTGTGCGGTGAGAGCCAGAAATAGTCCACGATGCTATACTGCATGTAGCCCATTAAAAAGCCAAAAGCCACGTCGGTGACATTGTGTCGCCCCAGCATGACCCTGGAGAGCCCTAAAATGAAGGCCCACAGTACCACCAGCACCCTCAGTGGAATGGCCAGCACCAGGTGGTTCAAGATGAATCGCGACACCAGGGCAGCCCTGGTGGCATGGCCTGAGGGGAAGGAGTACTTGTCCACCGAGAGGGTGACAAACATGTCCATCTGGTTGTGGGCAGGGCGACGCCTGCGGACCAGCCCCTTGAGCAGGGCCACCAGCAGCAGGTCCAAAAGCAGGGCGAAGAGCAGGTTCATCAGCACCTCGCGCCCGGCCCAGCTGTCGCTCCTGGACAGGCAGTAGAAGGTGCCCAGCAGCCAGGGGATGCCATGTCCAGAGATCTCCAGCAGCTTCATAAGGGGCCGCACGCTGCCCCAGGAGGAACTCTCCCCGGCGCACACCCCCAGCTTCTTGGACAGCCACAGGTCGATGGCCAGCAAAGAGCGCAGGGCGATGCCTAGGAAGGAGGGGTTCAGGTCCATGCGGTCCTCCTCAGGCAACTGGGGCGGTAGCGCCTGCGAGAGGCCGGCTCCTGCCAGCGGGAAGGAGCCGCGGCGGTGCACTGGACTCTCGGACACGCGGAGCCGGGCGCAGGTGGGGTCCGTACCCGATGCGCGGCTGCCGAGCAGGGACTGGAACTCGAACCTGCCACCGCTGCCGCCGCCGCCGCCATGGGCCGGACTGCCAGGGTTACTGTTGGTGCTGCTCGAGGCAGAGGCGCCCAGCGGGCGCCCCTCGATGTTTTTCCGAGGGCTCGGCATTGAGGCGGGCGGCCTGGACGCCAGGACCCGGCAGACATACAGACAGGCTCTCGGCCCAGCAGCCTCTTCCGCTTCCGCACTGCCATCCTGGAGGGGCGGGGAGAGGAAATAGCGAGAGGACAATTGTGACACCTGGCGGAGACATGGGTTGAAACTGGAATTCCAATTTGAAGAAGGAGAGGAGAGGGGAGGGTGTTATGGGAGGTATTTATGAGGAGTTGCGATAGTGGAGAAAATTTGACATCGGTTGGTTAGGGAAAATAGATTCCCATTTAAAAACAAAACAAAAACCTGTTCTGTGATTTTTCCCCTTGTTTTTAAGATTTCTTGTCCAGGGGTGTTCCTGCCCGGCAAGCAAGATGTGTACCTTGGGGTTTACCTCCTGAATCAGTATGTGGAGACAAACTGCTTTCCATCTGTGTTCCCTATTATGATTCAGCAGAGAATGAGATTTAAAAAGGTGATCTTAACTTTCTCACTGCTAAATAGAGAAATTGAAATTTTGCTGTCTGAAGATCATTTAGTGGCTTACAAAGAACATGGTTCTTATAAAGTTATTTTGTAAATTTTCTTTAAAAAAATTACTTGAAGGCACCTCAGCACAGTGCAGAAGCGTAGTTGGAAGACTTACTTTTGTAACCCAGGTCTGAGCTAAGTTCTGTCAACCTAGTGCTAAAAAACCCTTGTGATGTTTTCTATTCCGGCAATTCCCACGACATTTTCTAACTGGAGCACATAGAGCCTTTTCTGAATATTCTTGGAGATGTTAGAGACAGTTACGTTCCATTTATGACAGGGATAGTCAATAAACTAGTGGATCTTAGGAACAAACTTTTTTAGACTAAAAAAATCATGAAAGCTATAATCACATTAGTTAAATTCTGTATCTGAAATCCTGTAACAAAACAAGAAGTCTCCTTACACTTACTGAGCTTTCTTAGGTCATACCTGATTTATGTTCATGATATAGTCGAAACATCACCAATCTTCTTCCCACTATGAAATATTAACTTTATTACTACACAATCACAATCCTTTGAAGTTTTTGTTTTGGAATTTGGAGATGGAATCAGCCTGATTCCTTGAACCGTGATATGTCTGATGATTTCGTACCAAACAATATCACTGAGGTGGTTCTTTGGGAGAGAGAATGTGTATGAGGAGGCTATAGGTAGAGCCTATCACGTTTAAAGGTGTGGAAGGAGGTACCCAGAAAATGACCCATTTTGACATGAGGATGGCAGAGGAGACGAGGATTGATTGTCTACAGGGCTAGAGCCATATAAAATATTTTTATAAATTACAGGGTAAATTTAAATAAAGTCCACCAAACTGGTTGGGTAAAAGAAATGAGGAACAAATGAATATTGCCTTGGAACATAGAGTTAGAATCCAAAGGAGCCTACTTCTACCATTTAGATGTTGGTAGTGGTAAAAAAGTGGGTGGTAGAAATCCAGTCTATTTTTTCCCCCCAAGAATGCTCTTATTTTATCAATTTTAAGTTTGCCTCTACAGAAGATTTAAAAACCTTTTTTTGTAAGAAGCCCAAGGATACAAAATCATAGAAGCACAGAATGATAAATTTGTAATTGACCTTGGAGATCATCTAGTCCAACCTCCTTGACTTGTAAAAGAGAAGAGTAAGTCTCAGAGTCACATTCTAGATGCCACTACTGCTCTGTTGCAAAACTGTGCATGTGAGATTACTAGTCAAACAATCCATGGACTACTTTTCATTTAAAAAATTCAGTAATGTACATAAATGCTTTATTTTAAATATTTTATTTTTTTAGAGAGAGGCGGAGGAAGGGAGAAACAGAGGGAGAGAAAAATCTATTGGCTGCCTCTCACACGCTCCCAACCAGGGACCTGGCCCTCAACCCAGGCATGTGCCCTGACCGGGAATTGAACTGGTGACCTTTCAGCTTATAGGCCAGCTCTCAATCCAGGGCTTGTTTGTTTTTAAATGCTTTATTTTAAATTTTGAAAATTTCCCTCTTGTGTGAGCTGTTTGAGATTGTATTCCAGTTTCCAGTTTGCTCCTGCTTTGGTTGTATCTGTTCCATTCTTTTGCTGCAAGTATTTGTTCTATCTGTTCTATTCTCTAGATGCAAATACTTGCAGCAAGTAGCAAACACCTTTTCTCCTTGTACTTTCTGTGTAATTCAGAATTGAATGTTCTAAAGCATTTGGATAAACAAGAAATCAGTCCTAAAATCATACTTGAGAGTATCCTTAGACATGGATGAAGTGAAAGAATGTAGTTACTGAAATGCCTTAGGAAAAAAAAAATTACTCACATTTGCTTCATACATCCAAGTCAGTAACACAAAGTGTACAGGGGATTGCCTCATTTTTGTAGTTAAAATAGACCTGGCTTTGGATTAAGAGCAGATTTTAACCATGCTTAAGTTTAAACACTATTTAAATCAGAACTTGAGTGCCTGAAATCAAACTCTGCTGAAAACTATTTGGTTTATTTTTACAGGGTTCTAGAGTTCAGGGAGAGGGATATGATGTGCCTCTTATTTCAGTCCTATTCAAGACCCTTTTTATATCAAGGACAAAATATGTAGATTTTGCAATGGCTAGACAGGTATCGCAGTGTTTTTCTTGTGTTTCACGGTACACCGAAAACTTAATGAGTCTCTCACTCTTGTGAGTGTGTGGTTACTAGAACTTAACCTTTTTGTGTTACACATAGATAGAATTTTTATTTATGTTTCTTTTTAGCACAACAATTTCACGGCAAGACAAGTTATTCATTTAGTTAACATTTTATGAATATCTGTGGTATACAGAATGTGTGTGTTTTTTTTTTTTTTGATACTCAATACTTTTTTTAAAAAGTTACTGATTTTTAGAGAGAAGAGAGGGAGAGAGAAAGAGAGAGACAGAGAGAAACATCGATTTGTTGCTCCACTTGGTTATACATTCATTGGCTGATTCTTATATGTGCTCTGACCAGGGATCAAACCCGCAACCTTAGCATATTGGGACAATGCTCTAACCAACTGAACTATCTGACCAGGGCATGGTACTCAAGACTCTTTGAGGTTAATGCCCAGATGTGCTTTTAGCAATAAATTGTAGGGCTAGGTTAAGTTGATGCCATTTTGAGGATGTAGTAGATTCAGTTAACTTAGATTTTCTTTGAACTTTATATTGTTTTGCTAATTCTCATTGTTTTATAGTCATTTGTTGAACTTTTAACCACATACCTGTTACAGATATTTCTGTTGAATCCTAAAATATTATATGGCTGGATTTTATATGTGTTAATTATTTGGAGGAATGTAATCTATAATTTCTATAAGTATATATTAACAAAACTTAGAAAATTTATTTTCCTCATTTCTTTTTTTACAGTTATTCGAAAATGCAATAGATCCTGGAGCTGTAGCAGACATTTTAGAAAGTAGGTGAGAGAGAGAGAGAGAGAGAGAGAGAGAGATGGACTATTGTGTGTCTGTAATTCACAGATATAAAATTTTACTGTTTTCTAAGTTGTGATACTTACATGTTTGATCTATATTTATATTCAAGAGAGCCTGTAAAATTTGAATCATGTTTTTGTTTTAATTACAAACTCTTCCCTAGATATAGATAGAATGTACTAGAAAATACAATTCTGTTTTGTTTTTTTTTTACAATTAAATGGTTTTTGTGTATTTATAGAGTTGTGTAGCCACCACCATATCAATTTTAGGACATTTTCATTACCACAGGAAGAAATCCTATAGCCATTCTTCCTCCTCTCTCCCAACCCTAGGCAACTACTTACTAATCTTCCTAACTGTAGATTTGCTTATTCTGGATATTTCACATAAATGGAATTATACAATATGTGATCCTTTGTGACTGGTTTCTTTTATTTAGCATGATGTTTTCAAGATAGCAGATGTCATTACTTCATTTCTTTTTATGGCTAAGTAATGTTCCATTGTATGGATATGTCACATACTGTTTATCCATTCATCAGTTGATAGACATTTGGGTTGTTTTCATTTTGGAGTTATAATCAATAATGCTGCTATGAATATTTGTGTACAAACTGATTTCTGGATGTATGTTTTCAATTGTCGTGGATATATACCTAGATGTTGAATTGCTAGGTCATAAGGTAACTCTGTTTAATCTTTTGAGGAACTTTCAGACTGTTTACCAAAGCAGCTGCATCATTTTACATTCCACCAGCAATGTATAAGTGTTCCATTTCTCCACATCCTGGCCAAAATTTGTTATTATCTGTCCTTTTGATTGGCAGCCATTCCTGTGGGTATGAAGCGGAATCTCTTTATAGTTTTGATTTACACTTCCCTGATAACTAATGATGTTAGGCACTTTTTCTTGGGCTTACTGGTAATTTGTGTTTATTTGGAGAAATGTCCATTCAGATCCTTTACCTATATTTTAATTGGATATTTGTCTTTTTATTGAGTTGTAAGTTCTTTATATATTATAGATACAAATCCTATATCACATGTATGATTGACAAATATTTTCTCCCATTCTTTTCATTTTCTTTTTTAAAGTGTATATTTTATTATGATATTACAATTGTCCTAATTTCTTTTCCTTTTGCTCCCCTATCCCAGTACCCCACTTCCCTCCAGCAATCCCACCCCCTTTAGTTCATGTCCATGGACTGCGCATATAAGTTCTTTGGCTTTACCTTTCCTATATTATTCTTAACTTCCCCCTGGCTGTTTTGTACCAACCAATTATGCTTCTTAATCCCTGCACCATTTCTCCCTCTTCCCCTTCCTAGCTGATAATCCTCCAGATGATCCACATACCTATTATTCTTTTCCTATTCTGGTTGTTTGCTTCGTTTGTTTTTGTTTTTATTTTTTAAGGTTCTGTTGATAGTTGTGAGTTTTTGTCATTTTAATGTTCATAGTTTTGATCTTCTTTTTCTTAAATAAGTCCCTTTAACATTTCATATAATAATGGCTCGGTGGTGATGAACTCCATTAGCTTTACCTTGTCTGGGAAGCACTTTATCTGCCCTTCTTTTCTAAATTATAGTTTTGCTGGATAGAGTAATCTTGGTTGTAGATCCTTGGTTTTCATCACTTTTAATACTTCTTGTCAGTCCCTTCTTAACTGCAAAGTTTCTTTTGAGAAATCAGCTGATAATCTTATAGGCACCCATTTGTAGGTAACTCTCTCCTTTTCTATTGCTGCTTTCAAGATTCTCTCTTTATCTTGAATCTTTGGCATTTTAATTATGATGTGTCTTGCTGTGGTCCTCTTTGGGTCTAGCTTGTTTGGGACTCTGTGCTTCCTGGACTTGTATGTCTATTTTCTTTGCCAAATTTGGGAAGTTTTTCTTCATTATTTTTTCACATAAACTTTCAATTTCTTCCCCTTCCTCTTCACCTCTTGGCACCCCTATGATTTGAATGTTGGCACGTTTAATGCTGTCCCAGAGGTTCCTAAGCCACTGCTCATTTTTTTCAATTCTTGTTTCCTCATTCTTTATTGGTTGACTATTTCTTTCTTTCTTATGTTCCAAATCATTGATTTCAACCCTTGTTTTCTTCCCTTCACCATTGGTTTCATGTGGATTTTCCTTCATTTCACTTAACATAGCCTTCACTTCTCTTATGTGTTTGCCATACTTAAGCATATCTGTCAAGCCTGTGAGCATCTTTATCACCAGTGTTTTGAACTCTACCTATTCGAGGTTGGCTATCTCCTTGTTGCTTAGTTCTCCCATTGGAATCTTGATCTGTTCCCTCTTTTGGGCCATACTTCTCTGTCTCCTCATCTTGACAGGCTCCTGTGTTTGTTTGCCTCTGTGTCTTAGTAGAGCTGTCATACCTGTTATATTGTAAGGGGTGGAGCCTTAGGTATTCATGAGTATGGGGTGACCCTTTTCACCACATTGTGGCGCTGTGTGGGGGGGAGGGGTCTGAGAGAGAACAATGCCGCTTGCTCAGCACTTGCCCCTTTTCCAGGCACTTCTCTCACTTCCTGTATGGGACTGGTGCACCTCTCTAGCTGTTGCTTTGTCCATCGCTCCCAGAGTGGGCAGGTCTGCGAATGTTCTAGGACTGCGAGGGCCCTTTAAACAACTGAACTCTGCTGAGAGACTGGTAGTTTCTTCCTCTGCTCCAACCCTCACTGGTTTTCATAGTCAGAAGCAATGTGGCTTTATTTTTTCCGGTGCTGGAACTGTGAGGTGCCCTGGTCTGGTCTGGCACTGGGAACGCTCCCCAGGTGTCTGTTTCTACTTTAAAAAAATGTGTTGCTACACTTTCCACCGGCTAGCCACTGCTACTGCTGCTGCTGCTACCACAGCTGCCACCACATCACTTCCTCTCCGCCCCAGCTCCACCCCTCTTACCTGTCTGGATGACTATTTCTTCTTTATATCTTTGTTTGTTGGTCTTCCATGAAGCTCAGTTTTCTGGAACTTCTGGCTATTTCCAGTTTTGAGGTAGTTGTATTTCTTCTTAGTTGTGGAGGGAGACGCAGTGTGTCTACCTACGCCTCCATCTTGACTGGAAGTCCTCTTTTTACTTCCTTGGTGGTGTTCATTGGAACCCCAAAGTTTTTAATTTTGATGAATTCTATTTTATTTATTTTTCCTTTGTTACTTGTGCTTTTAATGTTATAGCTAAGAAACCATTGTCTAAGTGAAGTCACAAAGATTTAGTCTATATTTCTTCTAAGAGTTTTATAGTTTTAGGTCTTACATTTAGGTCTATGATACATATTGAGTTGATTTTTGTATTTATTGGAAAAATATCCATGTGTAAATGGACTTACAGTTCAAAACAATGTTATTCAAGAATCAATTGTATATAGCAGTATTATTAACTAAATTACTATTGTGTATTTTAAGTGTCTTCACTTTTAATATTTTGTGGGAATTATCGTTATTTATTTTTTATCGTTACATATTTATGTTTTAAATTAATTTTAAGATTTGAATTTTATTCTTTTATTTGTAAACATTGTACATGGGCTCAGTATTTCTAAATATATTTTGAACTCAGGAAATACAAAAAATGTTAATTTTATGTTTCACTTGTATAGTCATATAGCATACTATTTTAAGCAAGGTAAACCTTTATCAGTTAATGGATAACATTTGTATTTTGAATTTTTAAAATTGTAAGTTTATTGTTATTGAAGTGATTTATGAATATAATTTTTAGAGAGTAAATATTGCATTTGTTTTGTCAGTACTTTTCAGGGGATGAAATGCTCTTGTATAACTCAGTTATTGTCACTCCATACCTCAATTTATTGGGTCTAGAAAGATCTGAGTCATTGTTATAGCACTTATTGTTTCTAATGTAATAACTATTGCATTATTACTACATTTAATTCCTATTTAATTCCACTGCTGAGAATGCAAAAGTGGTTAGGAGCTCCTAACCATGATATTGTTCAAATTAAATGGGAATTAAATAGAGATGTTATGGAAGTTTTAAAAGTAGCAATTAATGAAAAATTTGGGCAGTTTTCTAAAGTATTAAAATCTCATTTTTTCTTTTCTAGGCTTCCTAACCAGGTTTGAATTAATACAGCTAGTACCTCCAGGTAATGTGCCAGTAAATGTATTTCTTAATTGGCTTAATTTAAATTTAAAAGAATTTTGGCATGACAAAATGAGGACTGGTATTTAAAAGTCATACTTTATATAATACTGTTTTTTGACCGCCAGTTTGTTTCATTTTGTCTACTTTCAGAAGTGTAACGCTTTGTATTTGGTGGTTATTTGATTTTGCTGGCTCAGCTTCTTTCAGGTTTTTGCTTTTGACTATATTCTAATTTGTGGAGTGTGTATGTGTTAGGTGCTAGAACAGGGTTGGCAAACTATAACTCCCAGGCCAAATCCAGCTGCAGTCCTTCTGTGTGGCTCATGAGCTAAATCTCTACAATTTTAAATATTGAGATTTAATTCATATACTATAAAATTTATCATTTTAAGTGCACAATTCAGTTGTTTTAGTATGTTTACAAGGTAATGCAACCGTGACCACTATCTAATTTCAGAATATTTTTATTACCTGGAAAGAGACTCTGTATTCAGTAGTCACTCATCATTCCTTCCTTCCCACAGCTCCTGGCCACCATTAATCTTTCTGTCCTTATTGATTTACCTATTCTGGATATTCCATATAATGGAATCAGATAATATCTAGCCTTTTATGTCTAGCTTCTTTCAGTTATCATGTTTCAAGTTTCATCCACGTTATAGCATATGTCAGTACTTCATTCCTTTTTATGGTCAAATAATATTCTTTTATATGGATATACTACATATACCAGTACTATTTTTTCATATGAATAAGTTTGCTTATCCATTCATCAGTTGATGAACGTTGGGTTGTTCCCACTTTTTGTATATTATGAATAATACTGCTATCAACATTCATGTACAAGTTTTTGGATAAGTACATGTTTTCAGTTCTCTTAGGTATATACCTAGGAGTGGAATTTTTGGGTCATTTCTGCGTTTAACTTTTTAAAAAATTATCATTTCCTTTATTATTTTATTAAAGATTTATAAAGAGAGCGAAAGAAACATCAATGTGTGGTTGCTTCTGGCGTTCTCCCAGCTGGGGACCTGGCCCACAACCCAGGCATGTGCCCTGACTTGGAATTGAACCGGTGACCCTTTGGTTTGCCGGCTAGTGCTCAATCCACTGAGCCACACCAGCGAGGGCTGTGTTCAACTTTTTAAGGAACTGCCAAGCTGTCTTCAGTTCTATTTTTAAATGGTTGGAAAAGAACTTAGAAATACAAATATTTTGTGATGTGAAAATTATATAGAATTCAAATTTTATTGTTCATAAACTTTTATTGGAACACAGCCACATTCATTCATTTAAGTATTGTTTATGGTTGCTTTCATGCTGCAATGACAGAGTTGAGTAGTTGTGACCATACTCAAATCCTAAAAATATTTGCTGTCTGGCCCTTCACAGAAAACATTTGTGACTCCTATGCTAGAATAATGTGACTTTAGGGGAGAACATTCTGTGATGTCTTTGCTCTGTGGTTTGTCTTGAATGGCTGGAGAACTGAGCTAGTAAGAAAGTAGGAGCTGCCATCTGGTGGTACCAATTCTCATACATAGTCTCTCAAAGTATTGGGTTGGCCAAAAAGTCCGTTAATTTTTTTCCCTAAAATAAAGGACATATTTTTCATTTTTACCAATAACTTTATTGATTTGGACATTTTAAGTATGTCAGCTATCTCCCACTATTGGCTTCTAGTGGGTAGAGGCCACGGTTGCTGCTGAACATCTTCCAATGCATAAGACAGTCCCACAGTAAAGAATTATTTGGCTGCAATGTCAATAGTACAAGAAACTTCGCAAACCACTTTTTAAAAAGTATATTTTATTGATTATACTGTTACAGTTGTCTCAATTTCTTTTCCCTTTGCTCCCCTCTGTCCAGTACACCCCTTCTCTTCAGCAATCCCACATCCCTTAGGTTCATGTCCATGGGCCATGCATATAAGTTCTTTGGCTTCACCCTTTCCTATATTATTATTTTTTAAGTATATTTTATTGATTATGTTGTTACAGTAGTTCCAATTTTTTCCCCTTTGCTCCCCTCCGCCCAGCAACTCCCTTCCCTCCAGCAATCCCACCTCCCTTAATTCATGTCCATGGATTGTGCATATATAAGTTATTTGGCTTCACCCTTTCCTATATTATTCTTAGCATCCCCCTGTCTATTTTGTACCAACTGATTATGTTTCTTAGTCCCTGCACCATTTCCCCATTTCTCCCCTGCCCCTCCCAGCTGATAATCCTCCAAATGATCCCTATACTTATGATTCTGTTCCTATTCTGGTTTGCTTACTTAGATTTTGTTTTTATTTTTCAGATTCAGTTGTTGATAGTTGTGTTTGTCGTCATTTTAGTGTTCATAGTTTTGATCTTATTTTTCTTAAGTAAGTCCCTTTGACATTTCATATAATAATGGCTTGGTGACGATAAACTCCTTTAGCTTCACCTTGTCTGGGAAGCACTTCATCTGCCCTTCCATTCCAAATGGTAGCTTTGCTGGATAGAGTAATCTTGGTTATAGGCTGCTTTTCATCACATTGAATACTGCTTGCCAGTCCCTTCCTGCCTGCAAAGTGCCCTCTGAGAAATCAGCTGATAGTTCTATAGGCACTGCCCTGTAAGCAATTCTCCACCTCTCTCTTGCTGCCCTCAGGACTCTCTCTTTATCTTTCACCTTTGGCATCTCAGTCATGATGCATCCTGGTGTGGTCCCCTCTGGGTCCAGTTCAACCGGGACCCTCTGTACTTCCAGGACCTGTACGTCCATCTCCTTCACAAAATTTTGGAAGTTTTCCTCATTTTTTTCAATTCTTTCTTCCTCATTTTGCACTGGTTGACTGTTTTTTTCTTCCCTATGTTCCAAATCATTGATTTGAACCCATTTTCTTCCCTTCGCCATTGATTTTGTGTGGATTTTCCTTCGTTTCATTTAGCATAGCCTTCACCTCTTTTCTTATGCGTCTGCCATACGCAAGCATATCTGTCAAGCCTGTGAGCATCTTTATCACCAGTGTTTTGAATTCTGCATCTCTTAGGTTGCCTATCTTCTCATCTGTTAGGTTGGCTATTTCCTCGTCGCTTAGTTCTCCCACTGGAACCTTGATCCATTCCCCCTTTTGGGCCATACTTCTCTGTCTTCTCATTCTGACAGGCTCCTGTGTTTGTTTGCCTCTGCATTTCAGGTAGAGCTGTCACTTCTGTTACATTGTAAGGGGCGGAGCCTTAGGGATTCGTCAGTACAGGGTGACCTGTTTCACCATGTTGTGACGCTGTATGTGGAGGAGGGGTTCGAGAGGGGACAATGCCACCAGCCCAGCACTCGCCCCTTTTTCAGGCACCTCTCCCACCTCTGCACCGGACTGGTCCCTCTCTAGCTGCTGCCCTGGCTGTCGTTCCCAGAGTGGGTGGGTCTGCAGATGCTCTAGGACTGTGGGGGCTCTTTAAACAAGCAGACTCTGCTGAGAGGCCAGCAGTTTCTGCCTCCACCCCAACCCCTCTGGTCTGCACAGTCAGACGCAATGAGGCTTGATTTTCCCCAGTGCTGGGACCGTGAACTGTGAGGTCCAGTGAGGAGCTGGGAACGCTCCCCAGGTGTCCCTCCTGACTTTTAAAAATGTGTTACTGCGCTTTCTGCCGGCCTGCTGCTGCCGCTGCCACTGCTGTTGCCATCTCTCCTCTCCACCCCGGCTCCGCCTCTCCTACCTGTCTGGGTATTTCTTCTTTATATCTTTGTTCGCAGAACTTCCATGAAGTTTGATTTTCTGGAACTTCTGGTTGTTTCTAGTTTTGAGGTAGTTATATTCCTTCTTAGTTGTGGAGGAAGACGCAGCGTGTCTCCCTATATTATTTTTAACTTCCTCCTGTCTATTTCTTAGCTACCAATTATGCTTCTTAATCCCATTTCTCCCTCTTCCCCCTCCCAGCTGATAACCCTCCAAATGATCCCCATACCTATGATTCTGTTCCTATTTTGGTTGTTTGTTTAGTTTGTTTTTGTTTTTATTTTTTTAGGTTCTGTTGTTGATAGTTGTAAGTTTGTTGTCATTTTAATGTTCATAGTTTTGATCTTCTTTTTCTTAAGTAAGTTCCTTTAACATTTCATGTAATAAGGGCTTGGTGATGGTGAACTCCTTTAGCTTTACCTTGTCTGGGAAGCACTTTATCTGCCCTTCCTTTCTAAATGATAGCTTTGCTGGATAGATCAATCTTGGTTGTAGATCCTTGGTTTTCACCACTTTGAATACTTCCTGCCAGTCCCTTTTTTGTCTGCAAAGTTTCTTTTGAGAAATCAGTTGGCAGTTTATTTATTTATTTATTTATTGTTTTTCTATTACAATTGTTCCTCTTTTTCCTGCATTGCTACCCCCCATTTCTCCCACCTCTTCTCCCACAGTCAATCCTCACCCCATTGTCCATGTCCATGGGACATTTATACTAGTCCTTGACTAGACTCTTCCCTTTTTTACCTCACTTCTCTCCCTCTCCCTTTCTCCACTGGTCACTGTTAGTCGGCTCCTTGTTTACATGCCTCTGGTTCAGTTTTGCTCATCTGTTTGTGTTGTTCATTAGTTTCCTGGCTTATTTCTCTAAGCATAATTCTCTCTAGTTCCATCCATGTTGTTGCAAATGGTAAAAGTTCCTTCTTTCTTTCTTCTGCATAGTATTCCACTGCGTAAATGTACCACGGTTTTTGATCCACTCATCTACAGACGGGTACTTAGGCTGTCTCCAGCACTTGGCTATTGTAAATAGTGCTAATAACATAGGGGTGTATAGGTTTCCTTGAATTGGTGTTTCAGGGTTTGAAAGTTTTATAAGCACCCCATTTGTAGGTAACTCTTCTTTTCTCTTTCTGCTTTTAAGAGTCCCTCGTTATCTTTAACTTTTGGCACTTTAATTTTGATGTGTCTTGCTGTGGTCCTCTTTGGGTCTAGCTTGTTTGGACTCTGTGTTTCCTGGACTTGTATTTCTATTTCCTTCACCAAATTTGGGAAGTTTTTCTTCATTATTTTTTCACATAAGTTTTCAATTTCTTGCTCTTCCTCTTTTCCTTCTGGCAACCCTATGATTCTGATGTTGGCATGTTTAATGTTGTCCCAGAGGTTGCTACATGTTTAATGTCCCAGAGGTTCCTAAGCCTCTCCTCATTTTTTCCAATTCTTGTTTTTCATTCTATACTGGTTGACTGTTTATTTCTTCCTTATGTTCCAAATAATTGATTTGAACCTTGGTTTCCTTTCCTTCACCATTGGTTTCATGTGGATTTTCCTTTGTTTCACTTAGTCCAGCCTTCACTTCTTCTCTTATGCATTTGCGGTACTTAAGCATATCTGTCAAGTCTATGAGCATCTTTATCACCAGTGTTTTGAACTCTGTGTCTATTAGGTTGGCTATCTCCTCATCACTTAGTTCTTCCACTGGAACTTTGATCTATTCCCTCTTTTGGGCCATACTTCTCTGTCTCATCTTGACAATCTCCTGTGTTTGCCTGTGTGTCTTAGGTAGAGCTGTTGCACCTGTTACGTTTTAAGGGGCAGAGCCTTTTCACCACATTGTGGCACTGTATGTGGGGAAGGGGTCTGAGAGGGAACAATGCCATTTGCTTAGCAATCCCCCCTTTTTCAGGCACTTCTCCCACTTCCCATATGGGACTGGTGCCTCTCCAGGTGTTACTTTGGTTGTGGTTCCCAGAGTGGGTGGGTCTGTGGATGTTCTAGGACTGTGGGGCCATCTAAACAAATGGACTCTGCTGAGAGTCCGGCAGTTTCTTCCTCTGCCCAAACCCCACTGGTTTTCACAGTCAGAAGCAATGAGGCTTTATTTTCCCTGATGCTGGAACCATGAGCTGGGCTGTCTGGTATGGTGCTGGGAGTGCTCCTCAGGTGTCTCTTTTAAAAAATGTGCGACTGGGCCTTCTGCTGGCTGGCCACAGCCACTGCCACCCCCGCACTGCATCCTCTCTACCCTGGCTCCGCCTCTCCTACCTGTCTGGATGAGTATTGCTTCTTTATATCTTTGTTTGTTAGACTTCCATACAGCTCAATTTTCTGGAACTTCTGGTTGTCTCCAGTTTTGAGGTAGTTGTATTTCATCTTAGTTGTGGAAGAAGATGCAGCATGTCTACCTATGCCTCCATCTTGGCAAGAAGTCTATAAACCACTTTTGTTACATTTGCTCAGTCACAGCACCTTCTCCATACACTACACAAATTATTTTTTTGTTTTCAGTTGTGTTACCTTTATTCATATTTAATAAAGCATAATATGCCAATATGTGTATTTTCTTCCACCTTCAATATTAAAATGACTATACAAAAGTTCACCAATTTTGATAAGTTTTTAAAAAATACATGCTGATATGACAGCTGTCATAGTACAGTCTTAACAAAATGTTTCAAATGATGTTAAAGACAAGTAAGCACTACTAGAGCCATCATACAGAAAAAACATAATAGACTTTTTTTGCCAACCCTATAGTTATCTGGTGACTTTAGAGTCTTGAGTGTGTGTGTGTGAGTGTGTGTGTGTGTGTGTGAGAGAGAGAGAGAGAGAGAGAGAGAGAGAGAGAGAGAGAGTATATACCTAAATTCAGAAACATTTCTAATTCTTTTCTGATCTTTGCTATTATACATCTTTTCTTTTTCCCCTTCCCCCAAATGAATCTTCATAGCTTTACCTTGTCATAAAAAACATACCCAATGATGAGAAAACTTTTATTTATATTTTGGTTAACATGTTTCTTGATCATTTTATCTGGACAGAAGAAAACAGATATGGAATTTTACATAGCATCACATATATTTTCTCCTATTATTAATTCCCCCATTGTGTATTACTGTCGTCTTTTTAAAAAAGCATAGTTCTACATCATTATTTTAAATAGCTATAAAGAGTTTTATTAATTTACTTATGGGTTTTTATATGTTTATAAACAGTGTGTACATACTATTTTGGTTTTTTTTTTCATTATACATTATTCCCTGTAGTTTACTTTGTTATTTTCAATAGCTATGTGTATTTCTGTAGTTTTGGAATTACCCTTAAATTGGTATTGTTGCGCATTTAGTTATTTTTTCATTTCACATTTTTATAAAAATTATTGTTTCCTCTTGGTATATTTGCAAAGAATAGAATTATTAGATTTAGCCATGTTTTGTAATCTGGGAGTAAACTGATCCCCAGCAAATTTCCACCACTTCATTGCAGATGCCTCAGCCAAAGCAGAGATAGCTGTGGAGGCTTTTATGAGGATTATAGCTCTGCCCACTGTGGCTGTCCTTGGAGTAGGTCAAGGCCCCCAGTGGAGTGGATCCAGGAGTCTGTAGTTCTTTCTTCTGCCTCTTGGTTCACTGGCAGAAGGAGGCTTTGAAAACAAATAAGAACCCCACTTTCCATGGATCTAGGGAAAGACACTCTTGTACATGTCATTACTTTCTTAAGTGGGCATAACAGAGGGGAGATCAGAGATGTCACTTACCTGCTTTTCAGAAATTCTCACTGATTGTTTTTTCAGCCTAAAAGTGACAGGCTAAAATCAGGGCACTGAGGGTTTTAAAAAATTTTTATTTTCTTATTTGATCCACTTTTATGTTTAAACATAAATCACTGCTAACTGACAAGTTATATTTTAGTATGCCAGTAAGGTAGAAACAGAAACATTTTAGTCTTACTTAATTTTACACAAATTAAAAAATTACCAATACCTAAGTATTCTCACTATAACAATTTTAATTAACACAAATTTTATAAAGTAAAAAGCCAAAAACCTCTGTCATCAACAACCCGTGACAATAATTACTTAACAATTTGTGTATATTTTTAGACCTTTTAAGATGTATTTTGTGTAAACATAATGCATTTAGTACATATATAAACATATGTGCATATATATAGTAAAAATATCTGGTATTGTATGTATATTTAGTATTATACTTTGGCCCAATGTATACATTCCACAACTTGCTTTTTAAAATTTAATATGTCCTAGACTGCCATATGTTTTTCACATGACCAGAAATCCATCTTTGAGAAGGTTGCAAGAATTGTTTGAAACTATGATGATTGGAGAATATTGAAGCTGGGTATATGCATACTGGTTATAACTCAAAAGTTAATAAGATACACAATGGAGGCCTTATTATATACTCTTTGTTTACTTTCTTCAATTTCAGAGTGTAATTAAATTTGAATAGCTCAAAATAACAATTAATTTCACTCAGTTTCAGATGCATTACAGATTGATTCATTGTCCAACCTATGTTTATTGAGGCTATACAGGCCTAACACCATGCCACTTCCTGGTGGCACTAGTCAGAATGGCAGTGGTAAAACCTCTTGATTTGCTAGTCCTTGATACTAGATGATTAAATAAATATGATTTGCTTGAAGTCTCATGTAGACTGCAGCACTTGGTAACATCGACCATATTTGGGTTTATAAGAACAAGTTCATTTTGCTGTAGATATTACTTTACTGTATTATACTTTGTCACATTGCTTTCAAACACATTTATTATTATCAAAGACATATTATAATCATCACATTAATCATACAAGTGCCTCAGATTTGCATACAGCTTTGCAGCTAAAGAAAGAAAGGGTCCAATGATTTCACTTAGAAGCAACAGATTCTTCCCTGGTTTACAAAGCTGGGCAAAAACAAATGGACACAGGGGCGCATCATAATCCTGGTTGACAGTGAGCTTGGTGCTTTCTTTTATTGACTTAAATAAAGCCTCTACTTTGTTATGTGTCATGTATAGTCAGTCCAGCTGTAAAATGCTATTTTAGTGGGCACTCATTCCCTGATTCAGAGCTTGAGTTTATACTTTGTCAGGATGTTTACTAAGCAACAGTAGGAAAGAACTTTTGCCTCAGATGTTCTGGTTTAGAGTTTCTACTTTGCCATGTGGCATCATGACAAGTGTCTTCAACTCTCAGAGCCTCAGTTTCCTCATCTGCAAGGAGGGAATCAAATGAGATCTGATATTGGGAAATAAGTTGTCAATTCTGATATGCTCTGTAAATGCTAGATATTTCTCAAACCAATATTGTTATTAAAATGATTTCTCTTGAAGTCTCATTTGTTTCCTTTTTGAGGGAACACCTGTTCAGTGATAGTATTAATGATGTCCCTGTCTGTGCCATTAGCCTATTAAGAACATGGAGTTTTTCAGACATTTCACTTGCCCTATGAGAATTGCTCAGTCTCTGTGTGTGTTTGTTTATTATTTACAACCTAGGCTTTGCTGTAACATCCCTTGTTGTGCTGATATTTTTACACTAGTTGGCACTTTGGATCTCTAGAAAATGACCAAACCAGAGACACAGAATTGAGAAGCTTTGCAGTCTTCTAGTTCTCTAATGCTTTTCGTCTCTTTTTATCCCTGTGATTCCAAAGATAGTAGATGAGCTCACCGCCAGTTTTCTGACAACTTATTTGCATCTTAATTCTTGCTACATACAGGAGTAGTAATTTAGTAGTTATCATTTTGGATGCAGTGAAAGAACTAGACAAAAACATGTGTAGAGCATCATACCATGCATCAAGGTGTTTGTTCCCACTAGGAACATATTATTGAAAACACAATATTCATAGAGATCATAGTAGTGCTGGGACCACTGCTGGGCTGGTGTCATGGAGCAATCATGATGATGGCAGGTAATATCAGGCACTGTGCTCTGCACTTCACGTGTGTTTGTCATTTGTCCTAACAATGGCCCTAAGAGGCAGGTACTATTATGAGTTTTACATTTTCCTGAAGAGGAAACTAAAGTTAAAGAGTTTACATAATTTGCTCAAAGTCACATAGCTGGTAATTGGTGAAGCAAGGATTTGAACCCAGCTCTGTCTGAACCTAGAACCTGAATTTTTACCCAGTGTACTATAGGCTTCAGTAGACAGTTGTGTTTTATTGCTAATGATGGGTGAGGAAATTGTCACATCACTTCCCATTTTCAAGTTGCACTTCTGAGATCACTACATGGAGGAAGTCTCTCTGGCCAACAAAAGTGGGGCGGTCATGACCATCATGGGGAGCAGGCGAAAGCCTCTATCTGATGTATCTACAACATTGCTTTGGGGAGAATGGATTTGAGTACAGGAGGAATGGAAGCAGGGTGACCAGCTAGGAGGCCATGACAGTAGTCTGGGAGAAAGGTGGTGGGAGCTTAGACCAGGGTGGTAGCTATAAAAGTGGAGAGAAGGGAACAGTTTTATATTTATTTTGGAGATAGAGTCAACAGGACTTGCGAATGGATTTATGTAAGGAATGAAAGAGTAGAATCAAGGATAAATCCTAGATTTTTGGCTTGAGCAACTGGTACTGGTTCCTCTGATGGGAAATAGGGGAGAGCTTATTTGTGGGGAAAAAGATCAATAGTTCTATTTTGGACCTGTTATGTTGGATATACTATTAGACATTTAAGGTGAAACTTGAACAATGAGTAGAATCTCAACAGGATGGGAAGGAAGAAAAGACATTTTAGAGGAAATAGCTTAAGTTGAGCAAGTGCATAGCAGAGGAGGGAAAGATACATTATTAGTTTATTGTGGCTGGAGCAGGTCTGAGAGAGGAAGAGCAGAAAGAAATGATATGATGAAAAACACAGAATACATTCTTTTTGCACTTTTACTAGAACCCAGTACGTAGAGTAAGTTAGCAAGAAATTGATGCATTATATTGTTACATAGAAGGTCAATTATTTCTGCAGTTGATGTACCAAAAATATACCCTCATCAGAATTCTTGTCACAAATGGCAGTCACCAAACAGTAATGCTACTTCATTGATTACATTATTATTTTGGCAGTGCTCCGTATAGGGGCCACTCTCAGTCCAAACCACTTATGTAGCAACTACTGTGCAGACAAGGAGGGCTCAGACGGCAGCTTTTCCATCCTTCTGCTCAGTGATTCTCAGTCCTATTAGACCCAAGATCTTCTTTTGTAGCATCCCTTTTACCATACTGAAATAATCTTCATAGTTAATAGAACCAGCTTATACAAACCACAGTATTTGAACTGTAATATAAAGGAGAAATAAAAGGAAAGGGATTTAAAACAAAATGATATGTATATCAGTATGTAAATGTTGAGCATAGTGAAGTATTTAGATGTGACATGATTTTCAAAATGCCGAATCTCAGTTAAGATCCAAACAGCAAAGTACAATTATTCCTTAATTTACACAGTACTTTCATCCCTGAAAACCCAGTGTATTTTAAAATTATGCAAAAAGGTGAGTTGTATTTATATGTATCAGTTAGGTTCATAACGGTTTCTCGCGTGAAAGAATGTCTGGTAGGAAGTTAGAAAGTTGCACAGGAGTGTCTTGAGCATTGCTGGTCCTTTGGTTCCTACCCATGAAATGTTGCGACATATTTTGGAAATTCCCCTGGGGTTGAAACCATCCCTGCTAAGAACTGCAGCTCTAGCTGTTCTCTGGGCCTTCGGGACATTTGCATCCCTATATCACAGAAAACACTGAACCCCAGTCTGCACTGTAACTTTTGTGTAAACAGGGCATTCTCTGCCTTGTTCCTGTTCTATCCCTAGGACCTGGTCCTTGGTATGTCCTAAGAAAACATTTGTTGAAGGAAAGAATGGATGGATGGAAGGGTGGATGGATGGAAAGAGATTTTCCTCTTTGTTCTGTTTTGTAGAACAACCCTTTAGATAATGTTTTATCCATGTTATGACTTGGGGAGGCTTTTAAAATTTATTCATGAGATCAAAAGTAGTAGAAGTCACCTGCCTCTTGAATAATAGGTACTGCAGTCAGAATGTCTTTTTTATCTGTGTGCCATCTCTGCCATCACTACCATCACCTGTCTAAGCTGTTATTTTGTTAAACTTGGGGAGGTAAATACATCACTTTTAGAACATAAACCTACTTATACCTTTTCTTCTTTCTTCTAGTGTGGGAAGAGTTGGCCTACTATGAAGAAAACACACGGGAATTTCTTTTCCCTGAACCCAAGCTGACACCTTCAAACCCTGGGATGTGTAGGGAGGTGCTCATGAAAACAGCTGCAGGTTTTCCAGTAAGTGAACTGTGCCCAGCTGGGCTTCTGTTGCAAGAGAAATTCTTGGGACCTGAACATTTTGTTCCTGATAGGGCTTGCTCTTGGGCTTATCACTTCATTTTGGTCAGTACCTCTGTTATTCTGTTTAGCAGTCTTGTTTAGATGCCCCACTCAGAAAACCAAATTATACTGATTCCCATTATTGATCCGAGAGGTGGGAGTTTTACCTAATCTGGCTAAATCATACACTGTCAAAGAATTATACAAAGGATTTTTTCCCTCCCTCAATGTAGATAAACTGAGAGATTTGGTATCAATTTATTTAATTATATCTATTGTTTTAGTAATAAGAAGAGTAAAATAAGGTAGCAATAGTAATAACGCCACCTCTCATTTATTTTGCACTTTGGTTTTCTATATGATATCTTATTTCCCTCATAACTGTTCTCAAGTCAGCCAAGGCAGAGATTATGGCCTCCATTTAATGGGAGGGAAACTGACAGGGATTCACAGACTGATACCAGAAGTTCTTCAAATATAGGGCAGTTATTCAATTGATAATCTTTTTTAAATTTATTTTTCAATTGAACTTATTGGAATGATGTTGCTTAATAAAATTAAATAGGTTGCAGGTATTCAGTTATAATCTAACTGTTTGAGGGCATTACCTTACCCCAAATTTGAGATATTTATTTTGATGTTATCTGTGATGATTTCTCACTCTGCGGCAACTCTGACAATTTTCTTGACTTTTATGTCACTTAGATGACCTCCATTTTAAGGGCCACATTTTTTAGATGATAAGAAATGTATTTAATACACAATTTATAATCTCTATTTTGTTGAGACTACTGTGCAGAATAGATAATATGCAGGACCCCTGTTTCTGTGACATTTATGATGACAGAACTTCTAGTTCTAATACTTCAAACAGTAAAATTCACCAAAAGTTGTCCTAGTCAGAATTTCTAATGACCGCAACTTTAAGCCCTCCATTATCTGGGCAGGTTTGGTGAATATCACTGACACCATTTTTTTCCTCAGAGATATTCTTTTTTTTTTTGGCATTGTAAACACACTTTTGTTTAAAATTAAAATTTTTGAAACAGCTGTACTAAGAGTGGTTATCATAGGTCTTTAACTAAATAAGACATAACATTAAAATAGTGTACATTTTGAGTTTTTAAAGCACCACTTAACACTTACATATTAAAAAAAATTAAATACTGAAACACTGTTCTATCTCAGGAATGAGTTTGGGAATGCACATGGGATAAGAGAGCCATCTTTAACATCTGCGTACTGACAGGGAACACTCAATTCAAAGCCATCTTTAAGCGTTTCCTACATTGCTCACTTAAAGGAAAACAAATGCAGGTATCAAAGAATTTCTTGGTAAATTTCTAGCTCTTGGAAGGCTACAGCTTTCCTTAAATGTGATTTCTACATTTTAAATTTGTCACCCCAAAAAGCTAAAGTGTAGGATTTACAAGTATTTCATTTTTTGGAGAAATTTTGAGAAATGACCACAGTTGCAGCACATCCAAAAAACTGGAACTAGTTTAATGATCTCTGTAAACCTTTATGTTCTAGATTTATTTTGAACCCAATTTCTAAATAACATAGCATAGAAACAATACATATGTATACCACACTGCTGAAGTAGCTTAAACTTGCCAAGACATCTTCAGAGCACCTCCTTTTGTACTAATTTCCTTGAAGAGTTTCTAGGTCACTCTGCTTGTCGCAACACAAACGACCTACCCTAACAACTGCTCTTAGGTGTTTGCTCTGCCAGCTCAGGGAATGTCCTAATAAGCTTCTCCGCATTTCCCAGTCTCTCACATGAAACAGCACTTGTGGCTGGTCATCCTCTGGCCCTGCCTTACCGCCTGTTTGACCGCTTTTCATACTTGTCCTGGCTGCTCTGCTTCCTCGGTGGAGAAGGACTGACTGTGCCCCGAGCTGGGAAGCCGTGCCTGTACGGGTGGGCTCTGTGCTTCTTCCGGCTTTCTTCTTCCTGGTTGTGGCTCTTCACAGGTTCCTTATAGCCCTCTTTTTGCTCATGGTCTTGCTCTTTCTGGGAGGGGAGTGTGTTCTTAATTGTGTTAATGAGAAATCTTTTATTGGAGCCAGCAAGAGGACACTTCATCCATCCCATAGGTCCCATTGTTTCTGCCCTTGTTTTCCCACGTTTTGCCTCTTTAAGCAGTTCTTCTATTGCTTTCCTTTCCAACTCCTGGGCCTCTTCCATCGCGGGGGGGCGGCTGATGGAATCCTCAGGTGGTGCTGGCGGATGGGATGCTCTGCCCCATATCGCGAAACGTGCGAGCCAAGCAGGAAGAAAGGAAACCTCAGAGATATTCTTTGTGTATCACTTATAACCATGGTCTTCCTGAGATGCTTGCTTTTATTATTTTGAGTTATTGGGATATTGCTCTTCAGAAGCTAAAAGAGGGTGAAAACCGGTGAGAATCAGGTGGGGAATCTGCCTTATATTAACTTTGGTTTGCCTGAGTTTTCTAGTAAATAAAAACCATCTATCAACATTGGGCTGGTATCCAGCTAAGTATCAAGACAAGGAGAAACACAGCCTTTTACAGTTGTTCAAATGTTGTCTTTGTTTAACTTTATGAGCATAAATAGGAAGAAGAACCTATGGGAAGTTGTATTTATAGTTATTGATAAATGCAGGTAATCATTTGAGAAAGGGAAAGATCCTCATGCATTAGAGTTAAAATATCAATTCTTACAATGAAGTGAATCAAACTATATTTTAAACAATTTGTGAAAAGACAGAGGAAACTTAGTTTCTCTCCAATATCCTAAAAAAGCAAAATAAAACCACTTGCTAAAGTTTTAATCATAGCTGGTATTCACTGTGTGCTCATTAGATGCCAGGCACAGTGCTGAGTTGGTTATATGGATTATCTTGTTCAATCTGCCTGAACCCTGCAAGGTGGCTACTATTTTTTCCCTCATTTTATGGATGGAAAAGCTGGCATAGGGAGTTTAAGAAATGTACTCAGAGTCCCAGAGTAGGTGAGCAGGGATTCTCATGCTGGCCTGCTGGACTTCAAAGTTTGCACTCTTAGTCACTGCATGATGCTATTCTCTCATGTTTATTTCAGCCCAGTTTGGAGTTTCTTTTTATTAATATTGTATGGCATGAGAATGAATTATATGTGCAGGTCAGACAAATTATTCATTTCACTTATTTTCTCTTAATTTATTAATTTTTAAGAATTATATATATTTCAAAAAAAAAAAGAATTAGATATATTTCCTCCACTCAAATGTGCTTTTTCTTTGTATTTCCTTGTTGTTTTATTTTATTCACTTGATACTCTTAACAGCCTTCCTCCTCACTTCTCTTTTATTGCTCAAGTCAAGATTTTTTGAAAAATGTAATCTGTTTTCTTCTTAGGTGAAGACTGAATTTATTTATTTTTTAAAATATTCTTTATTTTTTTAAATTATATTTTATTGATTATGCTATTACAGTTGTCCCAATTTTTTCCCCGTTGCCCCTCCTCCACCCAGCACCCCCCACTACCTCAGGCAATCCCCCAACCATTGTTCATGTCCATGGGTCATGCCTGTAAGTTCTTTGGCTACTCCATTTCCTATATTGTACTTTACATTCCCATGGCTATTTTGTGACTATCTACTTGTACTTCCTAATCCTCTCACCTCTTCACCCATTCTCCCCCAAGGTGAAGACTGAATTTATAGGATAAGCAGAAAGAATATTATTTTTAAAAATAATTAACTTTTAGTTAATTTTATTTTTTTCATTAATGCAATGATTCTAGAAAAATGCTACTGATAAGTCCATTTATTGACTTAACCATCATCACCATCATCTTATTGCTAAGGAGATGGAACATGACAGAGCCTGTAAATTTTACCTTTGAATTATTATGCTAAAATTGGTGCTGCTATGAAAAAGAAAGCTCATTCCTCCTTATTGTCTGTAAATCATTGCCAGGAGTGGAGGTTATTTAAGGTGAGCAAGAATGTGTTATGTGGATTTCTTCCCGGTAGCTACCCTCCTCTCCTCTCTAGGCACAGTAGATCAGGGATTTGAAGAACTCTTGAGCAGCTACATGGATAGTGGGTAAGTATGGCCTAGGATTGTCTAGGTTCAATCCCAGTATTGACACTTAATGATTGTGACTTAGGGTAAATTACTTAATCTCCATGTACTTTAGTTTTTTCACTTGTAAAATGGGACTAATAATAGTACTTTATAGGGTTATTGTGAGGGTTATATGGATAGCCTCTAGCATAATCCTGGTATATAGTTAGATGTACAATGAATGTGAGTTGTTATATTTTATTATACTGTCACCGAAGATTTAATATGCCTCCCTATGAGACAATGAGAAGACTGTACAAGCCTGTGGCTCAAGAGATGACTTATTCAGGATCAGGCAACTGGACCATGGGGCACCAGGGGCTTGCCACACATGTGAAGTCTTGTGATTTCACCAGTAGCACCATGGAGCCTGTAACTGCCCCCAATCCTCTTCTTCATGTGGGCAATCTTGTTAACCAGAGGTAATGCTGTAATGGTCATGTCATTGTACATTTTTTATCAAATACCCCCTTGGGTTATCTGACCCTGTGCAGCAACTGCGCCCTTGTGTTTATAAGCCCAGACATTTTGAGTCACCAGTCCAGCCCGAGTACTCTTAAAGGCATACTATGCATTCTAGAGTTCCTCCCACATCACAAAATAAAGGAGTAAGAATGTAGAATGTGTCTGTTACAGACTTGTTTTGTAGACAAGATGAATGCACAGGGATGAATGTGTATAGGAATGAATGAATGCACAGGAAACAAGCTGAATAATTGATCCATGAGTCCACCTGCCCCCAGGAGGTAGCATGGGGCAATGGAAAGAACATGGGCTTTGCTGCCTGACAGTGGCAAATCCTGGCTCTACCAATCCCCAGCTGTGTGGCATTGGACAGAATATTTGATCTGAAATATATATCTATTTCACAATATTTTAGACAATATGATACTGAGCAAAAATAGAAGTATCAATCAGTATAACAAAATGAAGAGTTTGGAAATAGGTCAAATGAACATAAATATTTGGTATAAGATATAAAGCAACTTTTTCAAAGCAAGTAGATAGGGAAGGAGAACTCCTATCCCTCATTTCCCCTAGGTAATCTCATTAGAGTAGCTAACTGCATGGACACTGGATTTGGAGTGCGTGGGTTCAAATACCAGCTTTGCCATCACTAGCTGAACAAGTTACTCTAACTCTGTGTCTTAGTTTCTGCCTCTACAAAGTAAAGATACTATTAAGACCCACCTTATTGGGTTGTTTTGAGGATTAGATGAGTTACTATATGCAAAGGACTTAGGTCAGGGCCTGGCACATAATACAATTTATGTAAGTGTTTAGCTATTCTTATATTTTTTTATTTTTCATCTTTATTGGTGTATAATTGACAAATAAAAATTATATACATTTAAGGTGTAAAACTTAATGTTTTTGTGAAATAATTGCCACAATCAAGCTAATTAATATATCCATAACATACTGTTACTGGTTACCATTTTCTTTTGTGGTGAGAACACAAGACCTACTGTCTTAGAAATTTCACATATATAATACAATGTAGTATTGTTAACTATAGTGACATTGCTGTACATTAGATCTCCAGAATTTATTCATCTTGCATAACTGAAAATTTTTACTCTTTGACCAACATCTACCCATTTCCTTGTCCTATAAGTCCCTGGCAACCAGCATCCTACTTTCTCCTTCTGTGAATTTGACTATTTTAGATTCCACATATAAGTGAGATCATGCAGTGTTTATCTTGCGGTATCTGGCTTACCTCAGTTAGCATAATGTTTGCCAGGTTCTTCTATGTTGTTGAAAATGGCAAAATGTCCCTTTTTGAGGCTGAATAATATTATCCAGTGTGTATATATATTTGTTGTGTATATATTTTAGGTAATGCATGTGGATTATGCCAACCACACAAGAGAACAATCAAGTTCTTGCATGATTTCAAGTTAGGACGGGATGGGCAGAGAACTGTTTCCAATAATTTTATTTGCCTCTTTTATGCTATTTTATCTTTAGGGCATTGCTCCCAAAATAGAATTTTCTACAAGGACAGCCATCAGAGAATGTGTGTTTCAACATAGAAACAGATTTCTTGTAAGTATAATCGAGAAGCCAGTAATAGAAATGTCAAGAATTTTCTCTACAAATTTAAAGAACTTGGTTTATCAAGTTTAGATGCAACTGGATAAATAGAAACCTTGAGACTTATTGCTAAGTTTGAATTTCTGTGAAACTGTTTACTCAGCTTGTCACAGTAGAGTAAGAACGTCTGGCATATTCATCATGGTACAGTTGGTGGAGCAAAATGTCTCAAACTAAGATCACAAGTGTGACATATAAGCTAGTTAACTTTTTTGGTTGTTGTTGTTTCATGACTTTTACTCTTGATTTTATGAACAGTAGTGTTTCCTTCTTTCTTCTGCTGAAGCTGAAGCTCAGAGCTGTATTGTGGGCCATCTTTGGTAACCATGAAGGGTCTTGGGGCATCCATGAGCATTCCCTCCATTTTATTCTCTTGTTCAGCCCTTACTTCCCCTGCACCCTGATTTTTTTCTGGGTTTCTTTTACCTTATTGTACACAATTTTGTAACAATTTAAAGTCCTTTCTAGAACAGTATGAAGAATGAATGAATGTAATTTGTAAAGCTTCTTTGAATACTTTGCTTGTCATGCTAAATCTTGCCTGATCCTTGAAAAGACCTTGAAAATATGGGCTGTGGGTACTTGATGCCAAGGGTCTCTGCAAATCCATCAATCCTCTGGGCATTATAACTCATATAATGGGAAACCAATGATTAATGTTAAGGAAGTAATTAGCTGCTTTTCAGTTTTTCTTTATTTACCCACGATTTTCCCCAGTCTATTTGATATGTGTGCACAGTGAATTTTTTAGTCTATCTTTTTTCTTTAAAACCTCCTAATATATATGTCTTCCTTTTAACACTTAACTTTTAAAAGTACTGTAATATCTTTGCTCTGGCAGGGTAGCTCAGTTGGTTAGAGCGTTGTCCCCATATGCCAAGGTTGTAGATTTGATCCCTGGTCAGGGCACATACAAGAAGCAACCAATGAATGCATAAATAAATGGAACAACAAATTGATGTTTCTCTCTCTCTTTCTCAAATCAATCAATAAAAATAAAAGTAATATTTTTCTTATAACAAGAGTACATCACTTATTTTAGAAAATTAGAAAATAGAAATAAGCAAAAAGTACATAAAAATAAATTTATATGTCATTTTTACTATCTAGAGATGAGCATTTTTAAATCATATTCTTCTATAAAACACATACACTTTTATTTTAAAGGATTGGGATCATACATACTGCATATTATTTTGTACTCTTACTTTTTCACTTGATATACCATGAATGTGTTCTCATATCCTTAAGTACTTTTTTCTTTTTAATTTTCACCCAAGGATATATTTATTGATTTTAGAGAGAAAGGAAGGAAGGGAGGGAGGGAGAGAGGGAGAGAGGGAGAGAAACGTTAATGTGAGAGAGAAAAATCGATGGGTTGCCTCCCATATGTGCCACAACCAGGAATCAAAGCCGCAACCTAGGTATGCGCCCTGACTGGGAATTGAACCTGCAACCTTTTGGTGTACCAGATGACATTCCAACCAACTAAGCCAGGGCTTCTTAAGTATTTTTACACCAGGCAGATTTCCATCACTTTATTGTATGCCATTGTACAGTAATGCCATAATTTGTTTGGCCAACCATTTTCCTACTGTTGGGCACTTAACTGATATGTCACAGTCCAGTCAGGAAAACAAACCACACATATTATTTTAACAGAGAGATGTAATATGGAAAAAAAAAAAAAAAGGCTATATAGGGGCTGGAGTACTGAGAAGTAAAAGGAGAATGCTAAAGTGATGGAGATAGTAATTGCAAGAAGCAGATTCCACCCCCTGGACTGAGGAAACAAAGGAAAGAGGTTGGGTCATCAACAGCATAGAAGCTTCAAGAAGAGACCCCATAGAAAGGAAATCCCATAGCAAAGGGTCCCTGGGTAGGGGCTGCCTTCCTGGGTGCTTCCTCAGGAATTCTGAGGTAGGACTTTGAGAGCTGGGACTCAGACCTCTAAGGAGGGACACTGCTCATAGCTGGTGCCTCATATCCTGTGGGGCTAGACTCAAATCTCTGAGTGCTGGTATGTCTGAGGGGGCCACAAAAAGGCTAGTTCTGGGATGATTGGAGTGGCAGGAACTATCAACTGGAACCATTTGCTGTTGCTAAGATGAAGCATGGTTGCTGGGGTGATGCTGACAGGAATACAATGCAAGGCTAGAAGTGGTCAGTTCTGTGTTCTTGCAGGCTCCCTCTTAGTGGCAGACTAATAGAATAGCAGGAGAAGCAGAAGGGGTTGCAGAGTGTCAGCCCTGTAGTACAAGCTGAGTCTAGAAAAGTGGGTTTGGAACTGAGAGGCAATTGCTTACTCACCACTCACCAATATAGCTGGTTTCTCATTTTTGAACTGTTGTAAATTTTTTTTTTTAGCTGAACACTTAGTCATAATTATTTCCTTGTGATAAATTCATTGATGTAAAATTGCTGGATCTGAGTGTATGCCAAATTCTCTCAATCTCAATCTTAATGTCTGTATATTGATCAGTCAGATATCTATGAGAGAAGTTTCTAATATTTTCCAACTGTCTCCTAATACAAATAAATCTCACTGTTATTAATTGAAATACAATAGCAGGTTATAAATGCTGATAATGTTAAGCTGAACTGATGACAAATTAAGTAGAAAAATGACCTTACTTGAGTTCCTGTTTTATAAATCTAAGGTGGTCCATTTTCTACCTTAGTTAAATAAAATTTAATTAAATATAGTTATATTCTGACTGAATTTTCTTTTTTCCCCCCACTTTTGTTTTCAAAAGTATTGTTTCTTTTTTTGGTTTCAGGAAGAAAGATATAAGTCACAAAGTCCTGTATTTACATCATATGGACCAAAATTCCCCTTAAATAATACACATGGGAAGCCAAAGGAAAGTAATCTCAACAGACTGCCCCAGAACATGCAATGCCGGGTGCCCTCTCCATATTCTACCAGGTGTTTCTTCCAGGACCAGCCAGCTCAACTGAACCTTGGAAAGAACTTCAGAATCTCCAGAGAAAGCAAACCTCCATTTGTAGTTAGACATGTGAGCCTAAAATTATTTTTCAGAGTTCTTTGGAATGGTAGGGGTGTGAATGAGCTCAGAATACAGGGAGTTTGGGTCATAAAAACAATTGGTTAATAATAAATAAAGAGGAAGTTCAAACTGAATAATAACTATGATTAAATTATGTTACCTTCCTAGAGTCATGTTCAGGAAGTTTCTATAAAGATGACTTGTACAGAGGGCTTGCTCACTAAATGTCAGCCATCCCTGTCTTGAATTTTTGAAAATTATTAATAGAGTGTGATGGCAACCTGCCATTATCCAGAAGAATCAGTGAACTGAGAGGTAGAAGACACAAAACAAAGGCTGGCATATACTCTGTGCCAATTTAAAACTAAAACTTCATCAGTTTTAAAGAAAAGTGCTTGAAGTTTCAAGTGAGGTTGTTACTCCTTGGTCATACTTTAAAGCAGCGGTTCTCAACCTGTGGGTTGCAACCCCTTTGGGGGTCGAATGACCCTTTCACAGGGGTCACCTAAAACCATTGAAAAACACATATATAATTACATATTGGTTTTGTGATTAATCACTATGCTTTAATTATGTTCAATTTATAACAATGAAAATACATCCTGCATATCAGATATTTACGTTATGATTCATAACAGTAGCAAAATTACAGTTATGAAGTAGCAATGAAAATAATTTTATGGTTGGGGGTCACCACAACATGAGGAACTGTATTAAAGGGTCGCAGCATTAGGAAGGTTCAGAATCACTACTATAAAGAGCAGGAAAAAGTACAGTATTCCCTCATTTATCGCAGGTATTATGTTCTAGACCCCCCCCCCCCCCGGCAATAGGTGAAAATTCGTGAAGTAGGAATCTTACATTTATTTTAGTATTCATATATATTTTAAGGCTTTATAAACCCTTACCACACACTTATAAACCGTTCCCAGTCCCTTATTAACCTTTCGCAATCCCTTATTAACCTTTTCTACACTTTTATAAACACTACTGATGTTCTTAAACATATTCTACACTCTTAAACCTACGAAACTTTAACAACATATGTATACAGTACCGCAAAATCCCGCGATATAGCGAAAAATCCGCGATTAATAATTAAATATAATATTTTTTTAAATCCTGCAATACAGTGAGGCTGTGATAATCGAACTGTGATATAGAGCTGGACTACTGTATATCTGCAGGAGGAAGCAATAACGTGCCATAGTCAAAGCCCTTGATTAAATTAATTTAGATTTAACCCTCAGAATATTTGGCAAATGTAGTCACACTAGTTCTTTTAGTCTTTTAGTCTCCTTAAATTTTTTTTAATTTAGAAATTTATTCTGTTTAATCCATAAGCTTTATATAGCTTTAGTTTAAAAAACAAAAACAAAAACAGTGAAAACAAGACACCATTTCAAAAGTCTGGGCCCTTCCAGCCTTCCAAATACAAGAGCTCTGAAAGTTGTATATACCAATTGGAAGAATAAGACAAAATTATGAATGGAACCATGACATTTCATAAAACCAGGTGTATGTAACTGAAGGATCCTTCCTGGGACTAGTTAACTACCTTTACAAAAAAACACAACAGAATAGAATGAAATTCCAGTGTTGCAAATCAACTTGTTACACATCAGTATTAACCCACAGTGTCCTTGTCCTGGCAAACAACATGCTTTCATTTTCTGTCTCATCCTAGAGCTTGAATCCTGATTCATTTCAGCAGAGACTTCACAGGCAACAGGAAAGATTGTGGCATTAAAATGCTAATTTATACTTTTGTAGTAGTTCAACAGTGGTCTTATTTCTGGGCAACTGCAAACCATACAAGGTTGGATGCATCATAACTTAAATGGGTGCTAACACTTAAATGGGTGCTAAGACTCAAATGAGAAAAAATAGAGAAAAAGAAAAGAGAAAAGAAAACCTCTGGGAATAGCCAGGGGCATTTAAAGAAATCATAAAAATGCCAACAATATTTAAAGCCCCCTTTTTAAAAAGGGGACTTGTTTTGGCTTAAAATATTTCACTCTAAATGAATTTATGCCAACTGTCATAGGGATGTCTGTACCCAAGGGTAGGTAGGATGACGACCATGTCCAGCTTGAAGCAGCTAGAGGAGCTTGAGACCTTCACCCATTGTCCTTTATAAGATTATAAAGGGTCTTAATATCGAAGAGGGAGAGATTTTTATTTTTTATTGTTAAAATAATTAATCATTTATTTATTAAAAAACAAAGAATATATGAAAGGGTGAAGCGGGAGAGCTTATATGTATGAACCATGGGCATGGACTTGGAGGGGGGGATTGCTGGGGGTGGGGGGTGCTGGGTGGAGGGGAGTAAAGGGGAAAAAATTGGAATTATTGTAACAATATAATCAATAAAATATACTTAAAAGAAAAAAGGAAAGAATGTCACTAATACACTGTGGACACCTTTTGCAATGTAAATCCATGCCCCTTTTTTACACGGTGAACTTCAACCTAGCAATTATTACAACATATGTTATAGTCTAAAGCTCAAGCACATTTTAGCATTTTTGAAATTGCTTAAATTTTTTGACTACCAAAGAAAGAAAGGGAAATATTGAAGTGTTCAAAAAAATTACCTATAGGCTCACCAGCATAATAATAAGTAAATAATTAATTAATTTAATAAGTTATTTACTTAAATGCATTTTCTTTCATCTTTTTTATAGTCAAAACGCATTATTTTTCCACAAAGTTGTAGTTATACTGAACTATATATAGATTAGTTTCTCAATATATAGAGTTAATATTACATTAAAATCATGTCTAATATTTCATATTCTTCATTAACACCATTCTGTGCTCTAGTTCATGACTTATTCTCCAGTAGTTCTTATAACTCCATTATTTAACTGTTGATATTGTCAAATTGATAATTTTATTTAAAGTCACTAGTGATGATCTTTGTGTATTTGACATCATATATGAAGCATGGTAAGCCCCAAAGTCAGGCTGTTGTTGAGATGACTATATTCAGAGTTGGCTTTTAGCTAGTGTGGAGATATTCTTTGGCTAAGAACACAGAACAGCTGTTTTCTTCATGGTGACTTAGATAAAAATGTTTGGCCAAAATCTAGCAACCAGTCTTTAAACATGGCATCATAAAAATATTGTTGAATTGAATTTATTGGATAGTCAGATTTGTTCCATTTGAAATACATTTTTTGCAAAATACAACTTTAGTCTGTACTGTTATGGGATAAATAACCTTAAAATCTTGGTAGAGTTCTTAGGGAAATAAGACTAGCTTGATATTTATTTCCTAAGTTCTTTATACATTCTTTTTCATTTAGCCAGATTTCTTGATACCTGGTATTTCTTTAAGTAGAAGCACTTAAATTCATAAGACCTAATACTGTGAAGACCGTGAATTCTAATTGATGTGTTTCTTCAAGTAGAATGAAGAGTAATGTTATAACCTCTCTTCTTGAAATTAAAAAAAAAACAACACAAATAAACAAGGTAAAACAAATCCAGCAACTCTCCCTATTTATTTTACCTGTTTGCAGATCACATTGTCCAATTTATGAAAATACGGCCACCTTAAGTAAAATAATATAGCACTACTATTCTTTTTTTCAAGGGTATAGACACTCAGATTGGCAGGAGATGTGGAAGGTTGAATGGTCGTTTTGTAATAATCTCTTGTTTTCAGGGAGAACCTCGCCTAGACCAGCTTTGCTTAGATCGTTTGGGAACGTGAAACTCTGTCCTGTTTTAAAAGAATGCAAAATAAACTTCACTTGGTCTTTTCTGGGTTTGATCCTTACCAGTGGTTAAAATATAATTTGTGTCCAACTTAGTTCTTTATGCTAATATTTAGCCCATCTCTTCCTGACCTAGCCTCAGTACAGATAGGGACAGATATCTTCCCCTACTGGGATGATATTAAATATACATGGAGACTGTGATTTAATTTGTTCCCAGCCTTCTTTTCTCACTTGCATGGTCCTCAACTGAGGGGGAGAAAAGCATAACAGGTAATGCGGAGAGGGTAATACAAACTATGGTGAGTTCAAATTTTATTTCTTCCCTTTTCTTTCAGGTGGACAGTGCAAAGCCCTTTGGTGAGAATATTTTAGAGCATCATTCCTGGAAGTCTAGAAGAAAATCCAAGTTTTCACACTTTCCCTTTCCAATGAGAAGAGGTATTCAAGTCTCTTGTTACTCCTGTACATTTTCCTATGGGAGCAAATGCATCCTACTTATAAATCTTCTTTCATACTCTGAATCACAAGTTTCTTTGGAAACTTGGAATTTAATTCTCAAGTACTCTTTAGCTGTAGAGTTTCCAGGGAAGGGGTCCCCATGGAGCAGTCAGCTGAGAAGCATTGCAGAGTTCCCCTCGCTATTGTAGGAGACTGCTCTGAGTAGTGTGGTCACCAAGTGTGCTCTGGTCTCATTTGTTTCCTGGCTGGGCTGGGAAAGCAGGGAGCAGCTTGTTTTGGTGCAAACTCCTTGTAAAGGCACCATTGATAGCTAACAAATAAGATTTGCCATTCCCCTGGGTGGGAAAGAGCAGGGGATCAGTGATCAGGAGACATAATATTTGCTTTACAAGAGTCCATGTTAGTGAGGAGGTGAGTCAATTTTATCTGAAGCAGTTAGGTTAAGGCAGAGGACCTCAAACTTTCAGGTATCATGACCTTTTTACATTCTTAAAAATTGAGGACCCCACAGTGCTTTTGTTTATGTGGGTGATATCTATTAATGGTTAGCATATTGGAAATGAAAACTGAGAAGTTTGTAAAATACAAGAATGCACGAGCACACATTCCACTAGCCATCAGAGTGGCAGCGTTATGACCTGTTATCTAGCTTTTTGGTACTACACTTGATCTTAGACAAAAGGCTGAGAAGTTATGTAGCTTTTCAAAAACTCCATTGTACAGTGATGAGGGAATAAGAGTGAAAAAGGCAACTTATAGCTTAGTATTATTAGGAGAATAGTTTTGACCTTGCAGATCCCCTGAAGGGTCTGGGAGACACCTGGGGAGGTCCCTGGACCATCCATTGAGAGTCATGGATTAAAGCATCCCTTGGAGACCTTTGCTGTTGATTGAAATACATGAACTGTGTCAATACTGAAGCTCAACACAGTGAAGTTCAACCATTGCTGAACTTAATAAAAATTCTTGGGCTAGAAAGGGATAGTAGTGGCCCATTCTCTTAACTCCTGGTGGGACTGGACTGCTACCATCCCTGACAACAGGGTTTCCTATTTTAGGCTTAAAGGTTTATATATTTAAAGGGCTGCACAGTCTCTTATGGTAACTGAAGACAGTTGACTGTTCTACTGCAGCCAACCAAGGACAGTGTACGACTTCACACAGAAAGTGCTTTAGCACTTCTGACATTTAATTTAAGTCCTTTGGATTGAAAATCACGAGGGTAGCCTATAAAAGCAACACTGTCTTTCCTATTACCGTGGAATTAAGCAATAGCAAATGTCCTTTCCTGGAGAAGACAAGTTGGGCTTAATGCTGGCCCAATTATGATAGGACTCATGCATAATATTGGTCCCAGCCTTTATCTTTCCTTAATCCTGGCAGGTGGAGAACTAAGGTTCCAGAGAGATTACAGAATGTGTACAGGTCACACACCAAGTTTTTGGCAAGCCTACATTTAGAGAAGACATTCAGACCCCTGGGCTCAGAACCTGTAGCTTCCAAGCCATACGTTTGCTTAGGTCACCTGTCAACTCATTCATCCAGGCCTAAGGTAGACTAAAGCAGTGCTTCTCAAATTTAAATGTGCATTTGAATCACCTGGGTATCTTGTTAAATTGCAGATTCTGATTCAGTAAAGCTGGGGTGGGGCCTGTGATCTTTCTTTTCTAACAAGCTTCCAGGTGATACCGATAGAGCTGGTCCATGGACTGCACTTTGAGAAGCAAAGGAAAAAAACACAAAGCCCCCTGTTGAAGGAAGTACAGTACTCAAAACCACAAGCAAGGGGACTGTAGGACAGGTTTGTGGTTATGGCTGAAAGAGGCCTTAGCATTGCTGATTTCCTGCTCTGCTGGGAGAAGAGAGCTTCTGGGATAAGAGGGATACACGTATACATGCATGCCCTTCTCTGACAGTTTCCACGCCTTAAAATCCCTTTTTATAGCTTTCTTCTTACTGCTGGTGGCGCAAGGGAGAACAGAAGTCAGGAAAAGCCCCTCTCCACTGCTTAAGCCCCAGTCACACTGGAGGCAGCCAGGGGAGCCTTAGCGTAGCCTTGCAGATATGCAATTCAAAAACATTTTATTTCTTAACCTGGAAAAATCCAATTTAGTCTTGGTTTTGTTTATGTGTATGAAATTATTTACTTCCTAGTCATTCTTACCATTCTCTGGCATTGGGTCTACTTACTTATTTTGAGTCTTCAGGGTAATCACAATGATTTATCCTTCTGCTGTGTCATGTCTCTCCAAGCTCTTACATATTCATTGTCTTGATTTAACATTTATGTCTACCCTGAACAAGTGTACTCAAGAGTTTCTGCATAAATAGGATTCCACAAAAATCAAATATAAAGGGGATGGCAGAAGTGGCAGAATATATGAATTTTATATTTGAACTACATGGCTTTCTTTTAGGTTCTGAGTACCTGGGCAAATATGAGTTTTCTGGGCTGTTTATGGGTTACTGAACTTATTGTTTTACTTTAGTCTCCCTTTTACCCTTCCCATATCCATATGTGTTGTCATTAAGAATATAACGTCATTGTTGACCTCAAGAGGACAGAAAAACTTGGATAGAATTGCTGCGACTCAAGGGAGACTTAAAAACGGTTGTGTAATTTGCAAGGGAGCATTTAAGTTTTCTAATAATTCATCACGTAATATTTTTGTACTGCCGTAGAATAAGTGTAACAGCAGTTTTAGGGGGTAACTGGTAATAATGAGTCATTGAATCACCTGTTCCTCTTTCTTCTAGCATCTTCTCTTGACAGCCTTGCAGCTAATGCAAAGGTAATTTTAGAAGTAGCATTTGTAAAATAATTTATTTCCAGCTATTTAATGTCAGTTACTGTGCTTTCTCCAGTGAATGGTGAAAAGTATATTTCTAGCTAGTGTTGATTATGGAGGTGCTATAGTTTAACTGGAGTTTAAGAGGTCCCCAGGCTCCTCTGTCTACTTTGTTTTGCTTTAGTTTTTTTGTTCACCTCATATAAACTTTTTGCATTTGTAGGATGAATCACTAGTGAGTGTATATACATAGGCCCAATACCTACTTTATTAGTAGAATTTTCATTGCTCTTTCTCTATCAAATATTTTTATACATAGAGGTGGTAAATCACTTATTCTTGAAGTTTGATTGTTGTCAAGGTGAAGAAGAGAAGTTCTGTGTTACAACATGAGGACAGATGTATGCAAAGAAAATGGAGTGGGCTTCTTATGTCAGAGCATTGAAATGTTTTGTTTAAAAATTATTATCTTTCCAAAACCCAATAATCCCCAGTTCTCACAAATCAAAGTTTAGAGCATGAGTTTGTTTTGGCTTGTTAATATATACATGCCAGACATATAGAATTTTAGTTATTTTTCCTTGACCTTGACTCCTCAGCATTTTGTCTCTAGTCTTCTGTACTCCCACCCCTATTTCTAGCAGGAGACCCCCAGGACAGGTATTCCATCACCTTGCCCCCAGTTCTCATCCTTGTCCCACCCCACCCAGCTTTGAATTAAGCAAACAAAAGCAAAACTACAACAAAAGAATAATGCACGTTGTCATTCAGGTTATCAAAGAGCCAGATGAACGGATTGTTTTAAGGAACAAATCACCACCACCATTACATTCAAGTAAGTTTGGAAAGCCCTCACCCAGTTACGGTAACCAAGGGGATGCCGATTTCCACCTGGGAACTTCATTTGCCACCTCCCAGCACTCCAGATCTCCCAGCCCTCATCTGGATCCACCCCTTCTCCAAGAAAGGTCAGCAGCAAGCTCCCCGCCCTTTGCTTGAATAGTGCCTGTGTTCTGGCAGGAGTAAAGCCCATCACTTCACCAATTTGCTTCCTCAGGAATCTTCAGCTGGGGACACCATGATATGAAAAATTTTTATTCCTTCAATGGTTATTAGAATATTATCGACTATAATCCCTATGCTGTACTATTCTCCAAGACTATTCTGGAACAACAAATTTGCACTTTTTAATCCCTTCACCTTTTCATCCATCCCTCAACCCACCTCCAATCTGGCAACCTTCTCTGTATCTATGAGTCTTTTTCTGTTCTGTTTGTTCATTTGTTTTGTTTTGTTTTTTAGAGTCAATTGTTGATAATCTATATTTATTGTCATTTTATTGCATTTCATTATTCATAGTTTTGCTTTTTTTAAAAGTTCTTATCCAAGGATATGTGTTGCCTCCTGTATGTCCCCCTGATCAGGGATTGAATCTGCAACCTAAGTATGTATCCTGACTGGGCATCGAACCCACAATCTTTTAAAGTATGGAACAGTGCTCCAACCAACTGAGCTACCTGACCAGGGCTCTTCTTCTTAAAGAAGACCCTTCAACATTTCATGTAATATTAGTTTGGTGGTGATAAACTCGTTTAGCTTTTTCTTGCCTGGGAAGCTCTTTATACATCCTTTGATTCTAAATGATAGCTTTGCTGGGTTGAGCAATCTTGGCTGTAGGTCCCTGCTTTCCATGACTTTGAATATGTCTTGCCAATCCCTTCTGGCCTGCAAAATTTATTTTGAGAAATCAGCTGACAGTCTTAGGGGAACTCCCCTATAGGTAATTAACTTCTTTTCTCTTGCTACTTTTAAGATTCTCTCTTTATCTTTAATCTTTGGCATTTTAATTATGATGTGTCTTGGAGTGGGCCTCTTTGCATCCATCTTGTTTGGGACTCTCTGTGCTTCCTGGACTTGCATGTCTATTTCCTTCACCAACTTAGGGAAGTTTTCTTTCATTATTTTTTCAAATAGGTTTTCAATTTCTTGCTCTTTCTCTTCTCCTTCTGGCACCCCTATGACCTGAATGTTAGACCTCTTGAGGTTGTTCCAGAGGCTGCTTATACTGTCCTCTTCTTTTTTTAATTCTTTTTTCTTCTTGCTCTTCTAATTGGTTGTTTTTGGCTTCCTTATGTTTCAAATCTTTGATTTGATTCTTGGTTTCATCCACTCTACTCTTATTTCCCTATAAATTGTTCTTTATTTTAATTAATGTATCCTTTGTTTCTGATTGGATCTTTTTTATGCTGTTGAGGTCCTCACTAAGTTCCTTGAGCATCCTTATAACCAGAGTTTTAAACTCTGCATCTGGTAGGTTGCTTATCTCCATCTTGTTTAGTTCTTTTTCTGGAGTTTTGATCTGTTCTTTCACTTGGGCTATGTTTCTTTGTCTCCTCATCTTGGTAGCCTCCCAGTGTTTGTTTCTATGTATTAGGTAGAGCTGCTATGACTCCCTGTCTTGGTGTGTGGCCTAATGTAGTAGGTGTCCTGTAGGGTCCAGTGACACAAGCTGGGTACTCAGTGTGTGCCCTTCATGTGGGATGAGTACACTGTCCTCTTGTAGTTGAACCTTGGTTGCTGTTGGCAGATCACTGGGAGGCATTTACCCAGGTTAGTGAGTTGCAAGGACTGGCTGTGACCACTGACCACCAACCTCCGCCCTCCATGGAGGATTAGCTCTGCAGGGGCAGGGTAGTGGTACCCTGACATGGTCTGTAGCTGTCCACCGGGTGTGCAGGTTCTGGGGTTCCCCAGGTGGTTCAGGCCAAGGTCAGCTCCTGCCTGTGTTCTGCCCAGGGCCACACTGCATGAGCTGTAAAGCAATCTGAGGTGGCTTCTACTTGTGCTAGGCTTAGAGATTCCCAGGTGAAACCAAGCTCTTATCTTAGGCTGACTGTTGCTGGTGTTTGCCTGGGACCACTTAGCAAGAGGCAAAGGGGCTGGGGTTTGGGGCTTACTGAGGCTGGCTTGTTGCTTGTTTGAGAGGATTTAGGAAGTTGTGAAGCATGAGCCAAGACCAGCCATTCATATGGAAAAGTCACTGTTAATAGCTTGAGTGGGGTCCATAAATTGGGTGGGATAGAGCTCAGGGGATCTCCAGGGCAGGGAAAACAGTGTTAGCCAAATTGATGGAGTCTCAGATATAGTACCTGCCTGCTGACTCTGTGACTATGTGGTGAGAGGGCTCAGAAAATAAAAAAAAAAAACAAAAAAAACCCAATGGCCTCTGCCTATAGTTCTGTGTAGGAGAAAGCTGACCCCCAGTGATTGCCCTGGTGCCAGACACTTCAGTTCCTCCCTGTATGCCACTGGTGCCTTTCAAGCTGCTACCCCGGGGCTAGAGCTCAGAGTAAGTCTGAATAAGTCCTTGTGTGGGTCCTTTAAGAGGAACTGCTTGGGACTCCAGAAGTTTCTTCCAATGACAATGCCTGCTGGTTTTTTGCAGCCTGAAGTTATGGGGACTTATCTTCCTGGCACTGGATATCTGGGTTGGGGGTCCTGGGTCTGGTTTTGGGCAGTGGTTCTGGACCTGGTGTTGGGTGGGACTCCTCACTCCTGAGATATTCTTCCCAAGTTTTTATCCACCACACATGGAAGTGGACCCAGTCCCTTCCATGTCTGCACCCCTCTTACCAGTCTGGATGGATGTAATTTCTTTAATTCCATAGTTATTGGACTTGCATTCAACTCAATTTCTGGTGGTTCTGAGTGATGGTTGTTCTGTAGTTTGGTTGTAATTTTGATGTGGTTGTGCAAGGAGGCAAGCCGTGTTTACCTGTGCCTTCATCTTGACTGGAAGTAAGATAGCTGTTTTGAATGTAGGGTATCCTTTGTATTCTTTGGGGTGAGTCCATTCCCTGTTGACTTCAGCAGGATCACAGAGGCAGCCTCTGGAATACTAAGTGCTACTAGTACCATGCCTCAACCTCACTCACTGTGCTTTTCACTTTAGCACAATTGGGACCAGTCTCACTGTACCCAGATCACAGGAGTGCATTTGAAATACCTTTTGAGTTTTTGCTAACTTAATACTGAAATCAGTAAAGGCTAAGGTTGCAGGGATGAATTAGGAGACATTTTGGAATGAGAATCAGTCCAAGGTTTTAATGGAGGAAGTAGAAACCCCTTTAATTAGTAGGTTGAAAAACAGTAGTCCCAAAGGATGGAAGAACACTCTTGAGCCTGTTTCCTATCTATGTCATCTGGATAGTGTCATATCCCCTCAGCATACATATTCACTCTTTCACTGCACAAGGAGAAAGCTGTAATAAAGGCACAGCACTGCTCCTGTCTGTTGACTCGTTCTCAGAGATCTTTAAATGTAGTATTGATCGTATATAATAATGCTAACAAATTGTAGGAATTGTTTTGGTACTGGTTGCTCAACACCTATGAAAAAACATTTATAGTGTCCAGTCAATGGCTCTCTTTAGATGCTAGCTTTATTTATAGCTTGAAAATATTTTTATTCCTTCCTCTTAAAAATTCTTAGAGAAGTATAGAAATGATCTGCCTGGCCTTTTCTTAAACATGGGTAGTGCTTCATGTGATGCTTTCATTTGCTGAGTTGTTTTTCTGAGTTGGTTATGGATTTGTGTAGATCCAGCAATACTCTTGGTCTTGTCTCCCTGGAAACCAGTGGAATGTGCTTGTTACAGAGAGAGCCAGGATGGATTGCCCAGATGTTGGTCCCAAACTAAGTAGAGGGGGCTCAAGGGCTCAATAATGTGGCAGCCATAGTAACCACTGATTAATTCCCAAATGTTCCTGTTATTTCTAATGTTTATTTTACGTTAATTAAAGAGAATACTTTTAGCCTTGGCTGGTGTGGCTCAGTGGATTGAGTGCCAGCCTATGAACAAAAGGGTTGCTGGTTCGATTCCCAATCAGGGCACATGCCTGGGTTGCGGGCCAGGTCCCCAGTTGAGGGTATGTGAGAGGCAAACACACTGATGTTTCTCTCCCTCTCTTTTTCCCTCCCCTCCCTTCTCTCTAAAAATAAATAAACAAAATATTTTTAAAAAGAATAATTTTATCCAAACTGCTAAAATTCTTTAGGTGTTTTGTGGAAACAAGATTTTCATAATCAAATTGCTAATTCTGCCTCAGAATTTAGGAGTTGTTACCCACTTCCTTCTGAAAATGCATAAATGAATTCATCAAATGAATGGATGAATTCAATCACTCAAGAAATATTTATTAAATACATCTACCGTGGTATTCAATACCTATGAAGCCACAGGATGATCTATTGACCCAAGAGTTGCAGTCCCAATTTCAGTCTAGGAGCAGAAAGAGACATTAATCAAATAATGACGAAGTGTCCACTAGGGGAAGTGCAATGAATAAGGGATAAAGAGACTCCAAATGCGTAAAATAGAGAAGGTGATTTCCTTTACATGTAAGGAATCAGGAAGGACTTCCCCAAGAAATTAATACTTGAACTGAGCTCTGGAGAGTGGGTAGGTGTTAACATGAATTGGGATAGGGTTGGGGGTGGCAACACTCTAGGCAGAGGGAGCAGTGTTGGCAAATGCCTCTGGGAGGAGGAAATGCATCAAGTCTGAGGAACTGAAAAATGCTGTAAGACCTGTGCTGAAGGTTGGGTCTGGTTGGCCTAAAGCAAATGAGATATAAAATAAACCCCTTATGGTGGAAAACAATGGGATTAAAGTTTGTATTAAAATTTTGGATTAAATTTTTGAATGTAAAAACAGGATTTGTTCTTTAGCAAAATATCTAAAATACATAGTAAAGAACAAAGAATAAAGTCACTCACAGCCATACATCCAAAAACAAACAATTGTTAATATCTTGGTGGTTTTTATTACCAGTGATTTTCCTATACACAGGTTTAATAAAGACATTGAAAGCATACTACGCATACTATTTTGTATGTTGCTGCTCTTTTCTTACTATTAAGTTATAAGTATCAACACATATTGTTATGTACTCTAACTATGCTTTTTATTAGGGGCATAATATTTCACCCTGTTTAATCTGTTGAGCAGGTTCCACCCTGATTCTCAGTCCACATGGAAGAAGATCCACGAAAGGGTATGCAGTCTTCTGACATCCCACAGAGCTCAACGGCACCTAAACAAGGTTAGGGCTTTTGGTCAAATTAGATCTTTGCTGGCAGAATAGTATGGGAACTGAGACTTACAGTTCAGTGGGGGAGACGGACATTAATCAAGTAACTGCAGATATAAATGTAGAATTGTGACACTTACCAAGAAGAGTACATGGTGTCCAAGGAGTGTATGAAAAGGGGTTGTTGGCTCAGTTGGGAGTCAGAGCAGGCTTCCCTAGGGAGAGACAATGGAGCTTGGAACTGAACAATGAGTAGCAGCTAATTTGAAGTACAGCATGCATCAAGAGGAGTCCTGCAGCAAGAGGGAAGAGAGTCCTTTCAAAGGACTTAGAGAAGACAGAGTAACTGGTCCAAAGCACATTCTCTTCCACCATGCACAGAAATTCTGGTCCAGGGAGGAACCCAGAGCAGTGTGTGTAGTCTGTGTAAGGACACAGTATGGGAGAAAGTTTTCCTAAAAGCTGTTGAACAAATTTAAAATGAGTCTGGTGGTTTTCCTAGAAATAAATGATAGATTTATTCAAGGGTCCTAGAGTTTACAAACTGGAAACAGCCAGGCAAAACACTGGTGTTCCAAAGAAGAGAAAAAAGTTAGAATTCTTACAGTAAAAAGTACATTCTTGAGAGTTATCAGTCCTACATTCTTGGCCCTAGGACTGGCCCAGAATGGTTGTTTATCAGTCAGATGGCAGCCAGTCAGGATGAAGGATGATGGGCACCAGGAGGTCTGGTCACGTCCAGTGATCTAGGTGTCAGGTGGATGTATACATGAGTCCTTCAGGGAATAATAAGAGGGTTACCTGGTGGTCCAGGCATTGATGCAGGACTGGAAAGTTAAAAAAAAAAGTTAAATTCCCAGGCTGGTTAGAACAAAAATGGTTTTTTTTTCCTCATGCCTGAAACTATAATGTTAATAATTTCAGCAGCTTGGTTAAATTGACCTCATTTTATATATTCCCTATCTTTGCTCTTTTCTCGAAGTTAATAAGGTGTTTTGGCTGTTTGATCTTTTGTGGGGTTGTGGGGAGTGTTTTTGTTTCACAGGTAGAGATATGGCCATTACTTTGTCTACAGCTATTAGCTAAGTGACCTGTCATAGTTTCAAAAGAAATCAGATGAAAGGTTAACAGTGCCTGCAGTGGTTGGATTTCACCATATCATGTAGTTGAATTGATTATCCTGACTTATTTAAAAATGCTGGCATACCCTAGATTTACATTTTAAATGAATAACGATTACTCTAACCACAGGCGCAGTGGATTACTTTACTTACTCTCTGAAAAGTCACAGTCTTTCCAAGTAAGGAAATCCCTTTAAAATGTAAAAAGAAAGGAAGGGAGGATGAGAGGAGGAGAGAATAAAGGAAGGAAGGGAGGAGAAAGAGGAAGAAAGAGAAGAAAAGAAGAGTACCTATGTACACACATGTATGTGAACCCTACATATGTGAACCCCACACATACAGAGTATACGGGATTCATACACCTTTTAAATGCAAAACTACACATTGTGCTATCATTAATCTATATTACATTATGAGTAATGCAGTTGCTCCATTTGTTTTTATTATAGCAAGATTTTACCTCTGAAGTAAATCATACCCTTGAAAGACCAAACTACCCTCTGAAGAACTACCCAGTGTGTACACGGAGATATTTTTAATCTGATGTCTTATGTAAGTAAGCAGCTTAAGTGCTTCTTATCATCATTTGCTAAAATAATTTTAGTTTCCTGCTGTCAACACGAGGTAACTAGAAAATGTGGTGGACACGTGAGAAAGAGACCTAAGAACCACGTTCTTCCTTCACACAGAATGGTAATGACAGAATATATGTCGTTATGTTCCAGCTCTCGTGCCTCCTCTTATATCTCTGTCTCTCTCTCATTTTCTAATGGCCCCTCTTCTCAGCTCCTGGAACACAAGTGTTTTCCTGCTCTGATGCCTTTGCACATGTTGCTCTCTCTTCCTGGAATACTCTTCTGATCCTGCTTGGGTCACTTCTGTTTATCCTTTGAGTCTCATGACTTTCTATGACACTTCCACCCCTTCAAAGGCATACCCCCCCATTTTTCCAGCACCGTGCACTTTTATAGCGTATGGCACAGTTTGTTGTTATATATTTATATGGGTTTATTGCTTAAAAGTCTGTCCCTTTCTACTTGAGTGAAACCTGTCTCTTCTCACTTTTTTATAGCTGGCATTTAGTGCACTACAGTGGAATCTCATTTAACTCAGGTAAGTTCAACCACACATGCTAGGCCTGTGCTCTCAATAAGAACCTAACTTCCTCTCCCTACCTGCTGCCACCTTTGTATCAGATGACTTTCCACTGGCGTTGGTGCTCAGTAATTATTTTTTATGAGTGAATGTTGAATGAGGTAATGAGGCAAGTCTAGAATTCAGATATGTGGCAAGTAGTTGGCCATATAGTGGGAGGTGTCTTCATTTCTCAGGTATTCTCTTCTTTTCCATTCCTAACCCAGGCCCAAAATAATAATAGCTCTTCATTATCAAGTGCTTCGTGAGAGTCAGGAACTAGTCCAGATACTTCACAGGTATTAAATGAGTTAATGTTTAATTCTCGCAATCCTATGAAGTAGTTACTATCATTGCTTCCATTTTATGGATAGGGAAACTGAGGCACAGCACTCAGGTGCCTTGCTCAAGGTGACATGACTAGGGAATGGCACAGCTGGAATAGGAACCTGGGTAGTCTGGCTTCTGCAACCATGCTTTCAAACCATTGCATTTTGTTGCTTCTCCAAACCTAAAGTATGTAATAGGAGACCCCTGAGGAGAAAGACAGAGCAAGCCCTTTGGAACCCCAGGAGAGTTTTGGGACATTTCTGTGAATGTCTCCCACAAGGATCCTTTGGTGCTGTATGATGAAGTCCCTCATTCTAGCAATTTCAAAATAATTGCAAGCCTTTTTAAACAATAAAGGAGTGTGGGATGATATGCTAGGTTTTTACTTAGTTAGGGTCAGGCTCCTGAAAATCTGGTTTGAGGGCCCCAGGGCTGGCCAGAACCCCCAACTTCAGCAGAGAGGAATGTGGGGGACAGCTCAGTAATTGTCCATCCTGCAGGCTGCTTGGTAGATTAAAGGATGGATTTGGGCCACTTCATGTCTGGTTGCCAAAACAGTCATCTAGGCATTTATTAGGTGGTTATACGGAACACAAGTCACATAATTACCACTTAGGAAGCATGGCCCACATAATTACCAAATGCCAAATTTCACTGAAATTCAACACAGGTGACACTGAGTTACTAAGGCCCTGAATCAGCTGATATGTAGACACTGATGGGAGGGGATAGAGAAGGTGAGAAAAAAATTAGTACATTTTTAGAAAGTGGGTTTCCAGTATAACACAAGATCCCATCCAATGGTTTTATATCCACTTCTTGGTCACAGATCCCTGGGGAGGCAGAGGTCCTGGAGGGCTGTGGTACTGAAGGTTTTCGTGGTTATAAAAAACCCAGGTGACTTTGGCCGTCTTAAGCAAATAGGGCATTTATTAGAGCGATGTTGATATCACAGTGAATCCAGAGAAGACCCAAACAAGCAAGGTCAAGCAGCTAATGCGGGAGAGCCCCAGTCCTGCCATGAGTTCGGGAAACAGTCCCAGAGAGGAATTTGGCAGAAGACCCATTGGGTTTCCGCTACACGCCTTTTTCCCTGCTTTTCTCAAGGAAGCCCTTCTGCTTGCAGCACCATTTAAAAAAAATAGTGCTGCCCTGAACCCTCCCACCCTAGAATAAGCTTCTGTGTTCTCATTTCTAGAATGGGACATTTTGTCAGGAATCACAAAGATGATATTGTGAATACAGGAGGCGCTGTCAATATTTAGTTAACGAACTCACCCAAGATACTAATATGTTTAATCATTGCCCACCTCAGATTCTACCTTTGATTCCAAGAACCTTTTCTTTCTTTTTCTTTTTCCCCTGAGGGCGCTCACATCCCACTTCCTGGCACAAGTCACTGAGGGATTGGAGGGCAGCACCAGTTCTTGTCCCTTCCTTCCCTTCTCCTCTTCTGCTGTTTCACTGTTGATCAGATTTCCCTCTCCTGTTTTCCTAGTGATCTCAAGATTCAGGGGAATTGAAAAAGTAGGTTCTTACTACAAAAAGGCCAGGGATTCTTGAGCCAAAAATAATGAGTACAAAATTGTCTGACCAGGGAATGGGTAGAAGAAATGAGTAGTAGAAGGGGTTGGAATATACTTCTCCTTATTCTGGATGGTTTGGGACTTGGTGTTTTGGCCCAGGTGGTTGGAGCATCATCCTGTACACCAAGAAGCTGCAGGTTTGATTCCAGTCAGGGCACAGACTCGGGTTGCGTGTTTGATTACTGGTTGGGGAGCATATAGGAAGCAACCAATTGATATTTCTCTCTCACATTGATGTTTTTCTCTTTCTTTCTCTCTCTCTCAAATCAATAAACATATCTTTGAGTGAAGATTTTTTAAAAGCAGATTATCTGTGGTATATTTTAAAATGGTTAAAATGATAAACTTTATGTTATGTGAATTTCATAACAAAAAAAATCCCATAAATACACACACACAGAGGTTATTCCTAGTTCTCATAGAGGCATGATTACCTCTGTATCCCAGCTCTTACCAAGTCTGTGAGCTGATTGCCCATGTCCAGTATGCACTCACTGAGATTCTACTTTCAAGGCTGGGCTTGGAAGGCCCTCCTCTATGAAACCTCCTGGTCCCTTGAGCAGAACCAGGGCCTCTGCCTTTTGCTCCTCCACATGCCTCCACTTAGTATTGTTTCCTTCAGCCTTGTACTGTAATTGGTTTTCCTTATGAAAACTCCCCCAAGGAAGGGGCAGAGGACTGGAAGGGAAGTCCCTGTGAAGGGAAGGGAGACTGGCCAAATGACACCCACTCTGGCCCTGCTGAGTGGGCCATAACTGGGAGCGGTGTCCTGTGGTCCCGGTTTCCACCACCATGGCTGGCCTTCAGGGGGAGCTAAACCACTTGTAATGCTCCAAACCAGAGGGTGAGCAAGGAACGCAGGCACAGACAAGAATTAAAGCACAAAACTTTTCTAAAATTAAAGACTAGCCAAAGGGAAATAAACCAAGAAAAGGAAAAAAAAAAAAAAAAAAAGGGCAAAAATTAACTGAAGCACCGCTTTCTGATTCCATCACGGCTCATTAGGCCCCCAGCTCCTAACACAGTGGCTAGTATGGCCTCCAATCTTACCTATCTCTGCTGGCAGACAGGAGCTATTTTACTTCCTCCCACAGGGGCTCCTTCACCCCCGTTACAACCAAAGCAAAAAGCAAGGCAGATTGCAGAGTCTAAACTCCAGCTTTAGGGACCCTCCCTCTTTGATCTGGTCACTGGACTCTGAGAGATTGGTCATTTGGTGGCTTGTGGGGATTGACTCAATGGATAATGACTCACGTCCTTTCATCCCAGGAGTCCAGCAGCCCCCACAGGCAGTGGCTGTGCACCCAAACCATGAGGCAGGTTCCTGGGTCAGCATTCCTCCATGAGCATTAGAATCATGGGGGTGGTGGGAAGATCTCTGAAAAATAGTGATGCCCAGACTCCACCTCAGACCAATTTAATTGGAATCTCTGCCACAGTGCCCAGTATTGTTAAAACTGTTCTTTAGGGGAATCTGATGCAAATTTAGGATTGAGAATCTCTACAGTAGGCTGCCAGTGCCTTGAGGACAGGGGACTTGGAATGTCCCCCAATCCTATATGGTCCCTGCTCAAAAATGATTGTTCCACAGAATAGAATTGATTGGGGGCATATTTAACAGTTTAGTTCAGTGACACCTAGCACTTTCTTCTTGTATACAGTGGGCCAAGGACTATACTAACTCCTCATAATAACACTCTCCAGAGGTGGATACTCTGCTGATTATCATCCTCATATTGTACAAAGAGGTCAGGTAGCTTGCCCAAGAACGCACAGCTGCTTTGTCATGCTTGCTAATAGTCCCTCATTCTGCATTGGAAACACAGGACAAGGGGCTCAGACACCAAGTGATCCCAAGGAAGAGAGACATGACAAGATTAGGATAGGGTGAGGTCTTCTTGTCCTTGGCTGTGCTGATTGTTTACTCTTCTTCTCAGTCCCACCTGTAGGGGAAATGGAAACAAAGCTGGAGGAGTATCATGAAGAACTCCCTCATCCAGACAACTGACACATTTAAAGAAATGAACAATTTTTGTTATGTGTATGGAATTGCTGGTGTCTAATCCCCTTTAAATCAAACCCTGTGCTCAATCTTTTGTACCAGGTAAGAGTTGTTGATTAAAGTGTTCATTGTTAGAGGCTCATATTTTCTTGTAAAGCTGGAAAATTTGTGTTTTAGTTTGTTTGTGTGTGTGATGGGAGCTTGAAATAGAAAATAACAATAGTTGAGTGGTAGGTACTTGGAAAGATGCCTTCTCACTTTTGGCATGGGGTGTCCTTGAATAGTTCTTTCTTTTTCTACTTCTCTCCCTCCCTTCCTCCTCAATTCTCCTCCTATTTCTTTCACTCCAAATCAACTTACATTTACATTAGCTAGAGGAAGCTGCTATTTAGAGGAATAACCTGATGAATTCTCTAGGAAAAGATTGTAATGCTCTCCACCAGGGGGTGATTTTCTCTTTTTGGTAAATTTGATTTTTTCTGTTATTTGTTTTTCAGTGTTAGGCTTTATGTACATGAAGTCCACTGAAAACATAGGAAGAGGGAGGATTGCATCTGGAGAATTAAAATATTCCTTTAAAGGTTCAATTTCTATGATACATTTTTAGGAGGAGGCTAATTTCTTTGGACTATAGTCTAAATTCATTCTCCTGTCACTATCCCTCCTCTTGTTCAGCAGTTCTTAATAAATTTACATGAGGAACAACAACTTCCTCAGATATTTCTCTGAAAGCTCTACTTGTAAGTAAATAGGCTTTTTAAATATGACTGCCAAGACTGCATTTAAAATTAGTTAGAAGGGTGCCTTTATGAAACGCTTACACAGTTTGGGAGCATGAAGAGGATGAAGAGGAATGAAGTGAAACTAGAGGCACGTTTGTCTTCATGGGTACAGACACAGAGAAGAGAGGGCCTGAAAGTGGAAACCTTTCTCTTTCCTTCCTACGTACCCTGAGCACGTCCCTCTGCCATACCCTACAACCATATTTGGTTCTGGAAGATACAGTGAAGAGTCAAGTCTTCTTTTCTCATTATGACCACAGGCATTGGTTCATTAGGTAAGTTAGGAAAAGGAAATTAAAAATTAAAGGAAAAAACCCTCCTCTAACAAAAACAATGAAACAAAACTCATTAATCCTCTTCTCAGAATTTCAGCCAAATAAAGGTATATATTACAACAAACATTGCACCTTTGGAAAACAGACAACGTGCTTTTCAGGTTTTTTGAGCATTAACTCCTTAATTCAATTAGTGGACAATATTTTAATTACCCACCATTATATAAAGTCTTTTGATGTTTTGTTGTTGTTGTTCACAACTCAGTCTGCCTGCTTCTCATTTTCTGGTCTGCTAACTCTATTTAAATTATTCCTATTTTACCTTTTTATTTCTCCAGGGTTGCAGTTGAAACATTTTGCTTTTGGAATATATAATAACATGAATAATTTTGTGACATATTGGGGTTTGGATTCCTTTTGGGAAGATCTGTGTCATTAAACATAATAAAAATTCCCACTTGTCTTACTTCAATTTAATATTCCTTTCTTGACTTTCACAGTTGCCGATCTGTCAAAGCCTGGACCATATTTTTCAAACATGTTTCACAGGGTCTGGGTTTGCAGAGACTCTTGGGAAAATCACCCTCATGGAGCCTGGGCCCTCTAAGCAAAGCCACCATACAATGAGGCCATTTCCCCATGGTCACCCGAATAACTCAAAGTTAGCTGAAGCCTGTAGACCATGAATTATAAATAGGATTTTTAAAAATGAGAGGTCATATGATAAGTTTAACAAAAGAGAAAACAGTTGGTTTTACACATATAATTAGAGGCTGGATGGGTTATGTATGGAAGTTAAGCCTAGTCCCCCAGTGCCTGGCCACTCTCAGTGACAGCCATGGCTCTGACGCGATTAGTTCCATTTGAGCGGCCCTCTACCCTCTCTGAGGGCAACCCGAGGGAAGGCCCTGTTCTCTGATCTGTGCGTGTGACCAGTGAATCTGCTAGCACCACCTGATGGGACCTCTGGCCATCTCTGAAAAGGGGACCCATCCTAGCACTCCTTGGGGACGTGCAGATCTTGGGGAGAAGCCTCTTTTCTCTTCCCCTGTACTGGGAACTCCACTGACAATGAGAAGAGCTGCAACCCTTGGCCTCTCTCCCACTCTTTCACTCTGGGTCTAGGGGCAGCAATAATTACTTTGTTCATCAGAGGAAAGAGCCTGGTCTTAGTTTCACCTTTAGAACTAGAAAATTTGGCAAAAACAGGGTCATGCCTAGGATACAAACTTTTCCCTGGTGCAGATGGGTCATTTTCAGGATGGCTGGGCTGTTAGAAGTTCTTCAGCTTCTTCGAAGTGAGGAGCTCCCACTTTGAAATTTTCTCCTTGAGATTCCATATCTTTTACAGTGATCCTCTCACACCCCGGTAAGTATATATTTTTCTCTCTTTCTTCTTATCTTTATTTTAAAAGTAGCTTAAGCCCCTAATAATCTACCCATAAGAAACACCTACCGGGGCTAATTTGCTTTCTGTGGCGACAATAGCTTTGTTTCCTCTCCAAGACCCCATGGGCCAATAGGAAAGACAAGACCCCATGGGCCAATAGGACATCATATTGTATGGTCAGGTTTGCTTTGTATGTATGAGAGAGTCACGTGGGGGAAGGTGCTAGTCTCCACAGCAGGACCTCAAGAGGGCTGCAGTCAGTGACTCAGCATTTCATGGCCTGCCCAGAAATGATGAAGTGAATTTGAGGGCTGTTAGGCTGCTGAGTCGCCAGGATTAGCGTTTTCTTTTTCTTTTAATTCACTGCTTTGAGACAGAGAGAGACAGAGAGACAGAAAGAGAGAGAGACATACATCAATTTGTTGCTCCACTTATTTATGCATTCATTGGTTTATTCTTGTATGTGCCCTGACTGGGATTTGATTTCCCCACGAGCTTGGCATATCAGGAGGATGCTCTAACCAACTGAGCTACCTGGTAGAGCATGGATTAGGACTTTCAAATGAAGAGGGAGAAGGAAGACTGCTGCTAAGGCTGAGAGTTGGCTCTAAGGTAAGAGAGTTGAAACACCTGTGGTGGGTATTGGGCCTTTGTTTTGTGATTGGTTGTGGGTGCTTTTGAATGAGCCAAGGTTACTGAATGTCCTGCTTAGCCTGGGTGAGTGTGGAGAGTATTTTATTCTAGGTTTTTCCACATAGGAGGCCAGGAAAGAGCACCGTTGAGAGGCATGGGAGAGCTACAGTCTTTTAAAAATCTTCCCATCCAGCCTTGGGAAACTCTGGAATTCCGGCAAATAGATGTCTTCTTTCCCCCTCTTTCTCTTATTTTTCCATTCCTTTGTTTCGTGCCTCAGTTTACCAGGCACTGTATAATGCTCATGAGGGCCTTATCGTGTGGGTGTGAAGACTGAAGGCTCTGGAGTAGAGCACCTAGATTTGAATCCTGATTCTGCCATTTACCGGCTGAGTAACTTGGGCAAATAACTTAACCTCTGTGTGAAATGGAGGCAGTAATAGTATCTGCTTTGTAACATTGTCATAAATAGATGAGTCAACACATTTAAAGCACTTTAAACTAGTGCCTGGCATAAAATAAGCACTCAGTAAGTATTAGTTGTTATTCTCATTAAATTATTTGCAGAAAGCATTTTTCCTTTTTTTTTTTTTTTTTTTTTTTTTTGTTAAGGACACTGAGGCTCAGAAAAACAAATGTGTGTCAGCGGCAATTTCTAATCCCTGGTTTGTCTTATTTCCAAACCTCTTGTTCTTTCTACCACTCCTTGGTTGTCACCTGATTGTCCCTGAGGCTGGTGCATGCTGGATAATTCAATCTAAAGGGTTTGAAAAAATGAACTCATTATTTCAGAAGCGTGACAGGGCAATTAAGGTTGCTTGAGAGAAGTTGGAATGAGATTAACCACTCCTTGTGTAGGCCAACAAAAGATGCTTTCTGCTCTTATTTCCTGTCATCGGAATATTATGTTGGTAAATAGCATTTTTAGGAAGCCACCCTCCACTCCAAAATAAATATCCCTGTTCCTTTTCCTCCAGGAGTTAGCACTCAGGGTATCTTGAACTGAGATAAACATCACATCTATTTTAATGTGGAGACTTCCAGGAACAGACAGAATGTAAGAAGAGCCATTGTTGGAAGTGCTGGGTTTATGGTGAGAGTTCCTTGTTATGAAAGCTCACTTGCCATTGCGTAATGGAATTCAACACAGGTGAATGATGGCATCCTTTATTCACTACATCATGTGGTCTCCCAGCCATCACCAATAACTACATTGATTCCATAGCCTTGCATGGAATCACTCAACTTGTATTTATTAAGCTTCTACTATGTGCTCACTATTGTATTGTGCCCTATGGGGTAGAGGATGAGTTATGCTAATGAGTATAAGATCCAACCTGTGTCCTTCTGGAGTCTCCAGACTTATTAGAGCAATGAGATGTTTCACATGTGACTATCAAAAGGTGTTACAAACTCAAATGCCTTCAGGACCAGGCAGGATTTGTGACTGTCAGAAGCAGTGGGGTTTGAAATAATGGTGAGTGCTGGAGGTGTTACTGCACTTCCTTTACCTCCTGCAAGGTGTTTAAATTCCTCAAATTCAAATCTAATACAGCAAAAGGCTCTGTGGCCACATAAAGGTGGTCTAAAGCTGGCTCTTACCCATAACCACTAGTTTTGGCTCTTATTTAATAGTATGAAATAATAATAACTGAAGTTTGTGGAACTTAATTCATTATGTTATAATGAAGTCTCATATTGATTAATTAAATAATACAAGGCAATGTTTGAATATGTACCAAGATACTATTACTTTTCTAGGTACCATTAGGTAAGAAATAACAGTGTCTTGGGGCCAGGGGCCAAGAATTTATTTTTGACATTAAGGAATAGGAAGACCAAGTGGAAAAGAGGTTTGGGAGAAGAGAGGAAATTGGGAGTCTAATGAAGGATATGTGTTTGGAGAAGATGGGAATATTGTCTAAGAATATCTTCTGAAGTGTCTTAAATATTGGGCCTAGTGTTTGGGACTTTGTGCTGTAGATGATAAGAAACCATCAGAGTTTGGGGATGAAAAAGTAGACGATTAATTTGATGATGTTGTTCAGGGTGATTTGGGAGTGGGAAGAGGCTAGCAGCAGGGAGACTTTAATAAAGCCATTGAGGAAGTCTGGAAGTTAGAGCCTGGATGGGATGGGAGGGTCATAGAGAAGAAAGGGGCTCGTTAAACATCGGGGGTGGGAAGAAATCACCAGGCAACTTATTTTAATCCTGCCTGAATGGTGTGGAGGGGGTGGAGGGGGAGTCAGGCTCCTTTAAAGAAGAAACAGTTAATTCAAAATGCCTGGGCTGAGTTGCAAAATGAAGGTGAACTATTTAATCATCAGGAGTGAAGTATTGATTGAGAGAATAATTTACTTGCAGATAGAAGGTCACAGTTTTCTTCATTTTGTAGATTCACGTTCTTCATGACATGAGGTGAGATGAACTCAGAATGAAGAGAACAAAATAGGCTGAATAAAACCTTTTGGGGAGGGATTTTTTTCATGGTGCTTTTTGGTAGTAGGGCCAGAGAGGGGAACACTCAGAATTACAAGGTGGGGTTGCTGGGAGGCAGGGTGGGTGCTCAGAAGCAATAGGGGGCTTCTCTTGAATTTAGTTTTTTGTTGTTATTATTTTTTCTGAATCTTGTCCTGTTTTGAGGTCTCGTTGTAAGTGGAACTAAGGATTAAGTACACATTATTTATTTGAGCATGACAAGGGAAAAGAAAAGGCAGGAATGCATCATGTTCTGTAATTTATGGCTGAACTGAAGCTAAGTCATAGGCCACCCACTTCACACAGAGGGAGCACTGTCTCTTGGGCTCCAAGTGGAGGGATTCAAATAAATGAACCGACTGCTGTAGACCTGCCATGCCATGGCCAACCTCTTGGGGTCAAAGAGGGTCTAAGAAATTGTTATGATCCTAAGTTGCAGTAGAAATCACGGTGATTTTGAAAATACAATACTCAATTTAGCAAAAGAGACTACAGAAGAAATTTACAAGTTTGACCTTGGATAAATTCATTTTAAAGCGATGGTGCAAAGGTCAAAGGGAAATATCCAATAGAAGTGGCAAATGTAGATCTGAAGCTTGGCTGGGAGGTCAGGGCAGGCAAAACCAAGGACAACTGTAGATTTTGGGGATACAGATTTTTGTTAATCATCTGAATAGAGGTGGCATTTGAAGCCATAATAATAGATGAATTTCTAATGGAGAAAGTGGAGAGAGAGAGAGAGAGAGAGAGAGAGAGAGAGAGAGAGAGAGAGAGACCAGAGGAAATGGAGCTTCTTCATTCAATCCACATTTGAGGGACCCCTGTATGTTTGGCACAGGTAGGGTGTTGGGCAGAGATGAGGCCCAGAGAAAGGGAACAGCAGGGGGAGGTCACAAAGGCTATTGGGGAATGGGGGAAGAGGTTTGGGGCAGAACTCAGTAATGTCTTAGAACTCAAAGGAAGAGAACTTAGTGGAAAATGAACTAATTAACAGTGACAAATATTGCAAAAGAGTAAAAATTAATGTCTAAGAAATTGCCTATTTGATTTTACAAGTAGGACATTGGTTTACTTTGGGGCTTATAATGTTCCTGATCTTAGAGAAAATGCTTTCAGCTTTTCACTGTTGAGTGTATTAGCTGTGGGCTTGTCATGTAGGGCCTGTATCATGTTGAGAAATGTTTCTTTTATTCCTAACTTTCTAAGAGTTTTATCATAAAAGGATGTTGAATTTTGTCAAATGCGTTTTCTGCATTTATTGAGATGACCATAAGATTATTACCCTTCATTTTGTGATTGTGATGCATTGCATTTATTGATTTGTCTATGTTGAACCATTATAGCTCAGAAATAAATCCCACTTCATCATGGTGTGTGATCCTTTTAATGTTCTGTTGAATTCGGTTTGCTAATATTGTGTTGAGGATTTTTGCCTCTATGTTTATCAGCAATATTGGCCTGCAATTTTTTTTCTTGTAATTGGCCTTGTTTGGTGTTATTTCAGGATAATGCTGGCCTTGTAAAATGAGTTTGACAATGTTCCCTTTTTTACTATTTTTTGCAAGAGTTTGAGAAGGATTGGTATTAATTCTTTAAATGTTAGAATTTACCAGTGAAGCCATTTGGACCTGGACTTCTCTTTGTTGGGAGGTTTTTTACTACCCCTACTTTCTTTTGGTGTCCATTTGCATGAAATTTGTAGGCATTTTGAAGTACCAGATCTCAGTGGTTAGGAACACAGACTTTGGAATGAGGTTGGAGTTCCAGCTGTGTGGACTTGGGCAAGTTAACCTCTTGCCCAAGTCCACACAATTTCCTCTCCTGGAAAATGGAGGGGAATAATATCTGCCTGATAGGAATGTTGAGGAGAAAAATGAACTTAAGCATATAAAATATTTAGTAAAGTGCCAGGCATACAGTTAACACTTGGTAAGTATAACAACGATTCTTTGTCTTGAAAAATTTAGGCCATCCCATATTTGAGTTAGAATTAATATTCTAGCACTCCAGGCCTTCTCTGGCTTTCAATGCCTGGTAAAGAATGTTGGCACTGGAGCCAAATTGCTGGGCCACCTATTCGTGTGTGATCTTGGGGGCAAGTTACTTAACCTTTTGTACCAGTTTGTAGTACTTACTTCATGATGTTGTTGAGATTAAATTAGTTAATATTTGCTAAGTGCTAAGAACAGTGTTTGCCACACAGCAACTGCTATGCAAACATTCATCAAGTGAATAAAAATGAGTTTCCTCTATGTTGTTGTTGCTGTTTTTTCTTCTGGGGAGACATGGCATCCCATCCTCTCCTATGTGCACCCTGGCAGGGAGAACGCTCCTCAGTCAGTGCCTGCAGCTGGTTAGGTGTTAGGTCAAGATCTTAGAAGAAACTGGACCTTTATTTGCCTTAGAGTGTCATCTCTGTGAAAGGTGATGATACCCAAGAATAGGGTAGGTGGTTCTCTGCCTGGAATCATATAGGGGCAAACTTTTCCTTAGTCCAGAAAGGCAGACTCAGGATCTTTGCAGCCTGAGACTGCCTTGCTGTTTGTACTGCTAATTTTCTCATTAACCGCAGGTGGCAGTTAATATATATTTATATATATATATTTTTTAATATGCTTTATTGATTATGCTGTTACAGTGTCCCAATTTCTTTTCCCTTCTTCCCGCCCCCCTGTGACCCTCCTCCCTTAGTCCATGCCCATTGGTTGTGCATATAGTTCTTCTCAATATCTTCCTGTCTACTCCACTCCCTCCTACTGTGCTTCTTAATTACTGCATCATCTCCCTCCCTTTCCCCCCTTCCCCCTCCCTGCTGACCTCCCCCCAAAATGTTCCCCATACCTGTAATTCTTTTCCCACGCTCATTGTCTACTTAGTTTGCCTTTGTTTCCGTTCCCTAGCTTGTGTTGTTGGTTGTTGTGATGCAGTTTTCATTTTAATGTTCGTAGTTTTGATCCTCTTTCTTCTAAATAAGTCCCTTTAACATTTCACATAACAGTGGTTTGGATCTGATGAACTCCTGCAATTTTGCTTTCTCCTGGAAGCACTTTGTCTGCCCTTCTATTCTAAATGACAGCTTCGCTGGGTAGAGTAATTGTGGTTGTAGGTTTTTGTTTTTCATTACTTTGAATATTTCTGGCCAGTCCCTTCTTGCCTGCAGAGTTTCTTTTGAGAAATCAGCTGACAGTCTTATTGGGACCCCTTTGTACGTAATTCTCTTCTTCTCTCTTGCTGCTTTTAAGATTCTCTCTTGATCCTTAATTTTTGACATTTTGATTATAATATGTCTTGGTGTGGTTCTCCCTGGGTCCAGCTTTTTTGGAACTCTCTGTGCTTCCTGGACCTGTAAGTCTTTCCTTCCCCAAGTTAGAGAAGTTCTGCTTCATTATTTTTTCACATAATTTTTCAATTTCTAGTTCTTCTTCTTCACCTTCTGGTGACCCTATGATTTGGATGTTGGCCTGCTTATAGCTGTCCCACAAGTTTCTGAGCCTCTCCTCATTTTCCTCGCTTTTCGTTTCCTCTTTCTGCACTGGTTGACTGTTTGTTCCTTCCCTATGTTCTGATTTGTTGATTTGACACCTGGTTTTCTTCCCTTCACCACTAGTTTCATATGTGTTTTTGTTCGTTTCAGCAGGACTAGCCTTCTTTCCCTCCCTGTCTTGTTTAAGATCTGCTGTTAGGTCTGTAAGGATTCTTTTAACCAAAGTTCTGAACTGTGCCTCAGAAAGATTTCCTATTTGCTGCCTCGTAAAATTAGATATTTGCTGGCTGGTCAGCTGTGTCACTGGGATCTCTATCATGATCTGTGCCACCCTGACAGTTTTGTGTTTATCTTTGCTTCCTGGAAGGGGCTGTCACACATCCTATGCTATAGGCTATAGGGGGCAGAGTCCCGTGCACTCGTCACAACCAGGTGACCCTTCTCACTACGCTGTGGCATTTTCTGTGGGAGTGGGGATCCAAGATGGATTCCTGCCACTCACTCTCCGCTGGAAGACTGGGAGCCTCCTCCTCTATCCCCACCCCCTCCAGGCCTCACAGTGCAAGGCAATGGGGGTCTGCTTTCCCTGGTGTTGGAATTGCATGCTGACAGGTCTGGTCTGCAGCTGGGGGTGGTCCCCAGGCACTTCTTGCTTCCCCTTAAATACGGGTGTCTGTGCTTACCATTGTCCCACCACTGTCACCGCAGCTGCCACTGCCAGCACAGCTTGACCTCTCCACCCTGGCTTCACCCCTCCTACCCATCCGCAAGAGCACCACTTCTTTATAGCTTCATAATTGGACTTCCATTTATTTTCTGAAACTTCTGGTTATTTCTTGTTTTGCAGTAGTTGTATTCCTTCTTAGTTGTGGAGGGAGACGGAGCATGTCAGTCTAGGCCTCCGTCTTAGCTGGAAGTCTCCTGTGTGTGTTTGCCTCTGTGTCTTAGGTAGAGCTGTCATTCCTGTTACATTGTAAGGGGCGGAGCCTTAGGGATTCGTCAGTACAGGGTGACCTGTTTCACCACGTTGTGGCACTGTATGTGGAGGAAGGGTCTGAGAAGGAACAATGCTGCTTGCCCAGTACTCGCCCCTTTTCCAGGCACTTCTCCCACTTTCATATGGGACTGTTGCCTCTCTAGTTGTTGCCTTGGCTGTCGTTCCCAGAGTGGATGGGTTTTTGGACGTTCTAGGACTGTGGGGGCCCTTTAAACAAGCGGACTCTGCTGAGAGACTGGCAGTTTCTGCCTCCACCCCAACCCCCACTGGTTTGCACAGTCAGAAGCACTGAGGCTTGATTTTCCCTGGTGCTGGGACCGTGAGCTGTGTGGTCTGGTGAGGAGCTGGGAATGCTCCCCAGGGGTCTCTCCTGACTTTTTTTTTTTTGTGTGTGTATTTTATTGATTATATTGTTACAATAGTTCCAAGTTTTTCCCCCTTTGCTCCCCTCTGCCTAGTACCCCCTTTCTCCCAGCAATCCCACCCCCTTTAGTTCATGTCCATGGGTCGTGCATACAAGTTCTTTGGCTTCACCCTTTCCTATATTCTTTTTTTTTTTATTATTTTTTATAACAATAAAAAATAACAATTCCCTCCCTCTCATACTTAAGACCCTTTATAATCTTATAAAGGACAATGGATGATGATCTCATGCTCCTCTAGCTGCTTCAAGCTGGACATGGTCGTCATCCTACCTACCCTTGGGCCCAGAAATCTCTAATAAGAGTGTGGGTGTGGAGGGGAGAGTGGCCTTCCCACATGGGGAAGGATCTTGCAGACTCCAGGTCAGTTGGCTGTCCCCGGACCATGGCATGCTTGGTTTAACAGTCTGGCATCCTTGTTGTATTCTGGGCTTCCTGACTTTTTAAAACATATAACTGTGCTTACTGCCGGCCTGCCACTGCTGCCATTGCTGCCACCACTACACCATGTCCTCTCTGCCCTGGTTCCGCCCCTACTACCTGTCTGGATGAGTATTTCTTCTTTATATCTTTCTTTGTTGGACTTCCATGCAGTTTGATTTTCTGGGATTTCTGGTTGTCTCTAGTTTTGAGGTAGTTGTATTCCTTCTTAGTTGTGGAGGGAGACACAGCATATCTGTCTATACCTCCATCTTGGCCAGAAGTCCCCAGGTGGCATATTTTTCTAACCTAACTAGTTCCTCTTGACTGAGCAGAGTCTTGAGGTTGTGTGTGCTTAATGTGATGCCGACACATTCTTGTCTGGCTAAATCCGGAAATGTAGGATTAGTAGTTAAACCCTGGGAATTAAAGTGAGTTTGGCATGCTGGGAAGACAAAAGCAATTATTGGGGCAGGACCAGCCAATGCCCCTCTGTTGCTCACTGCTACTGCTTCTATTCATAATATAACTATGAGTTACACAGTGGCAGTTCTCTTGACACCTGTCAGACCCACCCAGTTTCCTAAAGACCTGAACACTTCATTATCCTCAGCTTCATACTGGAGAACTTTCCCTGCCACCATCCCCAGAGTCCTCAGCTCAAAACAAAAGGATTTTTCTGTCCTCTTATTATTCTTGCCAAGTTAAACTAATGACTCTGGAAACACAACGTGCATGAGGACTCAAATGAATGTCATATTCAAATGCTTGGAGGAGGATCAAAGTCATCTCTAAAATGAGCGTGTCTTCAGAAGGTGTGTCCATGAAGGGCAGCACTTGGGCGATGACCGAGTGGTGCCTTTTCTCCTGCAAATATTCTCCTGGAACCATTCAATTCATTTCAATCAGTCTTATCCTTATCTTGGAAAAGGTCTTTCCACACAATCTGAATAAGATAAAGCAGATCCTGGCTAGTGTCTCATTTCTGCCATTGGCAACCAGACCTTTAACTCTGAAATATCAAGGTGCATTATTTGCATTCCCCAAATGCTCTGCAGTGAGGGACAAGAATGTGACATCCTTACAACCTTGCTGATAGCTATCCTGAGTCAGAGGAACAGCAGCTACCAGTCTACAGCCGGGAAAATAAGTGCGTGTGTGCGTCCGTGTGTGTGTGTGTGTGTGTGTGTGTGTGTGAGAGAGAGAGAGAAAGAGAGTTTGGTTGATTCTGCATCTTAGTTGTCAGTGTCTTTGTCTCCATATTTTAGTAAGTGGTTCTTTTGTGGGGCAAGCTTCTCTCTATGTACTGTCCTGGTTCTGTTCTTGTGAGGGCAGTTTCCCAGCTTCAGGCTAGCGAGGCCTTCTAGAAACCCAGTGCTTTTTTTTTTTCTTCTACCAGAATAACAAAAGGAATGTTGATTTTTATCTTGGCTTTGGGGGTTTATTAATAACTGTTCTGAACTTTGTGGTATCTTAAAATTGGCAGACCAAGTAGAGATTTGTAGTTGAAACTACAAGTGTCTGCGTAATCCTGGAGGGACATCCTCCAAGTCACACATGGTACTGGTTTCTCTTAGTGAGCAGAAATGGCACAGCAGTTGTGTCGTTGATCCTAATGCTTCCTTGGGGATTTTGTGGCATTGTTTAACCTTGGCCATTGATCTCCATTCATGGTCAGCAACTTCATACACTTATGTGCAGTCACCTACTTCAATATATATGGATAAATATATATTGTTCCCTAAGCTAATTTAACAAGGTTTACTTCTTGTTTCTATTATGTGGCTTTCGCTTAAAAAGTTAAGATTGTAGGGGAGTAAGGCATATTTCCTACCACAGGGAGTGTTTAAAAAAGCTTATGTGGAACCCAGAACAACATTTCAGCCTGGGGAGAATAGTCACATGAGATATACAGACCAAGATGGCAGAAATGAACTTTATGCCACTAATTTCAGGACTTAATATAAAGGGTACTACATGAAAGTACATCTCAGCCTCACATATGCAGCCTGATCTCAAAGTTCTATGTCTCAGGCCACAGAAAAAAGATTAAACATTTGTTTTAGTCCTCATGTGATACTTTACAGGAGAAAATACTCTTAAGTCTTACACTATTTTTTAAATTTGTTTTTACTTTATTTTTATTGCTGACACCATTACAGATGTCCCCATCCTCCCCAATCCTCCCTTTTCCTACCTCTACCCAGCCCCCACCCCTCCTTCCCTCTGGCCATCACCACACTGTTGTTTGTGACTATAGGTTATGCATATGTGTTCTTTGGCTAATCCCTTCATCTTCTTTCATCCAGTCTCCTCCTCCCTCCTCCACTCTGACAGCTGTCAGTCTGTTCCATGTATCTGTGCCTCTGTTTCTATTTTGTTCATTAGATTCCACATATAAGTGAGATGATATGGTATTTGTCTTTCTCTGACTGGCTTATATCACTTAGTCTTACACAGTTTAAATCAAAATGTCCTATTTTCAGAGTTTCCCCTTCAAAGAATGGGAGTTGTTAATATATTAAGTCTCACTAGGTTGGATGTACTGTTTGCTCTAACAACTCAGCTAACACCAAGTGATGAAAGCTATAATCCTTAATCACATCAGTGACAAAGTTCCTAACAAAATTAACAGGAATTGAAGTTGCATCTCTATGGATTTCCCATGTAAAGGAGGGGGTAGGAGTATAGGGCTTCTGTCTGGGGGAGGCATTAGCATTTATCAAACATATTATGTGACAGAGTCTCTGCTAAAGGCATCTGACACATTTCCTCATTTAACTTAGAGCAGAAGATTAACCCAAGGCCTGGATTATTGGCAAGGGTCACAAAGCTGGTAAGAGACCCAAGCTGTGTGCCATTCACTAGTCTATTACTGGGCAGTTAGAGAATACAGAATATTCTGTTGCATAAAACCTTCTAGAATTCTGCCAAGGCTCTGCATGACCATTTCCTCTTTCTCTTTCAGGAGGGAATATTACACACCTGCCAAGCCAACACTGTTCCTGTCCCACTGCTAGATTATAAGCCAAACACAGTTTCCTCACACTGTTCTAAGAATGGGATGTTTTAAATAAAAGGCCTTATATTCAGTGGACTCACAAAGATTTGTTGAAAAGTCATTTTCCAGCAATGATAACATCATTCCTCTGTACATGGATATACTTTGGGTAAGATCAAAATCATATTGTCGGGGGTCCCTACCCAGGTTTGCTAACTTTTCCAAACAGATCTCTCTTTCTAAGCCTTTATGGTGTTGGGTATTTTATCCAATGTTGCCACAAGAGAAACCTATTCTGAATTATTTTGGCAGGTAGTGATAAGCATCTTTATGAGATACTATCTCAGTGGGGCAGAGAGCTGTCCATTCCCCTGTGGTCTATCACTATCACTAAGCAGCTGTGGAACCCCATCATGCCTCAGGCTCCAGACAGGACAATGCCAATCCTTTAAAGACCTCTCTGAATACAGCCATTCATAGTGTGTAGTAACATTTCAGAGGGCAGAATCAGTCCTTCAGTGAAACCAAGTCACCATCAATGTGGTGACTTTCTCCCATTACAGCGAATTTCTAACCAAAATTTACCTTCCTTTTCATCTTAGTCAAAAAGTATGGGCAAACTATTCATAATGACACTAAATCTCAACCTTTTAATCCCCACTGATTGACATGAAGAATTAATTACCTTTCCTGAAGCTCTGCTTTTTAATACTTGGGTATAAACAGTTTTGGAAATGATAATCTGTGTACTATCTGAATTAAATGACCATGTCTCCACCTTCCCACATCCATTAGAATGAGATAAAAGAACAGATAAAGAAAAAGGCAGGGAAGAAAGAATGATGGAGATGTTTATTGAGGCTGAAATGAAACATTGTTCTCTTTGATGATTGAACAGTACAGTGTGTTAAGAGGTCAGTTACAAAGTGACTCCAAAATAAGGATGACCAGTTCATGAACAGCTCTGCCAACTCTGGTGCCTCAAACCGGAGAAACCTGCCAAGGAGGTAGAACCATTCAGCCCAAGATAAATTACTGATTAACTGCATTGTATTTAGATAGACTGACTTCCTATAAAAACAACACTACTCTTTGCATTTTAAAACTCACACTGAATTACTGGTTCATACTTATGATGTTTATATGACAATCCAGTATCATTCATTCTCTTATAATTTCAGGTACTGGTGGTCAATACTGAGCATTTACTTACTTTTCTGTGCTCTTTGGCACAATTTCTGGTTTCTAAATAAAGCACAGGCTTAAATTGGCTACTCAGTACTGCAGAAGCACAGGTATTTTGGATCTCAGTGGAAATACAAATGTTAAGCATTTTGATAAGATGTGAACTGAAGCACAGACTTTAATAAGATTTCATAAATTAGCAGGATAATGACGAAGGATGATTTTAATAAGCAGGACCAAGATTACAAGACCACTAGTCAGAACAGTTCTCCCTGGAGGAAGAGACAAATGCTGTACAAATGAAGAATTTTCCTGAACTTCTGAGCCCAATGTCTTAGGTTGTGGGATTTACCCTACAAGAATCCAGGGTTCAGATAGTACTTTTCTGGGTCAATGTGGCTTGATCAACCTATCAAATCAGTATTAAAATACAACTTTGTTGGTAAGCTTACCGCTGTTGCTTGGTCTCTAATGGGTACAAAAGGCAAAGTACTGTCATTTTTAAGTAGGTATGACTGACCTTGGAAGGATGAAGCCTTCCAGCTGGATAAAGGCACATCCAGCCTTATGTGAGTGACACCTTTGTATATAATCTTATACAGAGCTGACATGGATTCCCTTCCAGCAGAATTTGGAAGTTGCAATGAATGGCTGTGCCACCTCGGGGTATCACCATAATACATCTCTGTTTTGGGGCTGACACACAGACATGAAACAACCAAACAACATGATTACTCATTCTAGTGCTCCTGACAGAGGAGTTCTGATAAGCCCCAAAGCAGATCTGGATTGGAATCATAGTTATCATTCAAGTATAAGGAGAGCTCTTTATTTCACATTGACAGTTCAATTCTGATCTCTGTCTGACAGATTATATGAAAATAATATTTACACAGATATGTATATCTAGCTCTATACTAAACACTGGGTTAATAGTTACCACTGTCCCAATACAGTACCTTGAAAAGAGAATCTCCCTTCCTCCCAAACCCAATGCCCATCTTAAAACTGTTATTGCAGAGCTGTGCTGGTCTGTTTGCTTTCAAAGCAGTTGCTTTGAAATTGGCTGGAGATAAGTTAAAAATGGACAATTTGGCACATTAATTGGGGGAGGGGTATGGTTTAGATGTATTATAATTTATAAAAACATGAGACGTCAAAGGAAATCCATGCCAGTAGAAAGCCTGAGTAAAAATTTGTAGTCAATGACAGAGTATTTTTTTAAAAAACCCAAAACACTGGTCTGTGCATGAGAAAGCAATTTCTCTTTCACATTTGTTACCTAATTCCAACAGCTGCTATTTTATATGCTTCCAAACTTTGTCTCCCATAGAATTTTGAAACTCCAGATAATACAGCTTTCCTTTTAATCAATTTCCTTTTATCTTATTCCACCCCCAAATCCCAGAACCTGGAGAGCGAAAGCTCTGAATCCAAATATAGAAAATAACCTGAGGTCTGTATATCAGGTCAAATGCACAATTGTTTTTCTTTTCCTCAATGTTTGAATTTGCTAAGGATGTCCTTCATTATTCCCAGTCATCTGAAGCAAGGGGCTCTAGAACTGTGAGGTCTGGGTGAACGAGATTGTATCAGATTTGTCTATGGCAAAGCCTCCGTTGACATAGGACTTCTTGGTGTCTGAGTCTTCATTATCAAGTGTCGTGGTTTCCACAGCAAAGGGGTTCACGAAATTGACTTCAGGTGAAACACTCATTTGCTCCAGCTCCTTCTTGGAGAGCTTCTCCACAATGCCTGTCCCAAATGCATCACCGAGGACGTTCACCATGGTCCTGAACCGGTCCCTGGGGAAGGGAGAAAGTGAGTCAGACAGGAGGCCCAGATTTCATTTTCCATCACCATTGGAAAGAAGCAAGGACCTGAAGTGTTGAGTTATGAGTTAAGCAAATGCAGAAAGTGCTGTCCTCATGGCTGGCTGACAAAAGGCTCCTCTTCACACAGGCCTGGGGCAGAAGGTGGTTCATTAAGGGACAGAATGAGCAAACCAGCTCCCCTAGGGCCTATGCTTCCAATAGGTCACAGTGACTCCCATAAATTCAGCACCAATATCCCTAAATTCCCTCTTTTCTTCCCAAAGAAATGGGAATAGTATTGACAGATTATTTGGGGGAAGCTGAGGGAGAATCAAAATTCATTAAGTCTGTACCCCCTGAAACCTATGTAATTAACCAATGTCACACCAATAAATTCAATAAAAATAAATAAATAAATACATTCAGTAAGTCTTTCACCTCTAACCTCTGTCTTGTGGGCATTTCTAGGCTCTCTGTTGGCTAAGGTGAGAGAAGGATGTTTTGTGGGTTGTGTATGTGCCGTGTATGTGTCCAAGTGTTCCTGTCTGTGTGTCCCTGTTGTACTTATTTCTTTACCACACTAGGTCACTCCATAAACATGCCAGCAGAGACGCCACAGAACACAGGGTCAGAAAACACAGGTTTGCCTGGGAATGGCTTTCTCCTTGAGGCGCCCCCAATTAATCTGAACTCCCAGAGAGTCTGGAGAAGAGGCAGGAAGATGTGTAGGTAGAGAATGCATACTGGAGAGAGGATGCTGGAGCCTTGTTGGTAGGAATTATGTGCATTAATATTCTTGTGAAAACTATACCTGCAGAACAGAAAAGTTCAACAGTGCTTACATATGTCCACTCTAGATGCCCTTCTGCATTAGAAAGAAAAATTAAAGCATTTGTCTCAATGGTAGTGTTACAGAACCCCTGGGCTGCTCCAGTTGAAAACAAACCCGCGGGCTCTTTAGTTAGGGGCCCGATTGCCCGCCGCCAAAATTATAACTCTCAATACCAGAGTTTAGTGAAAAGAAAAAGAATTGTTTATTTAACAGTTATACAGATTTAGTTATTTGCGGATTTCTGTTGTTAAGTCTTATGCTCTTTAGAACACCCACAAACACATATCCTTGCCTCCCCACTACCAAACCAGGCTAGTTTTAGGAAAGTCACAGAAACTGTTTCCCTACTTTCCAAACACAGTTCAGCTTTACCAGCAGCTGCCAATCATTCAATCCTGATTGGGAAGGTCCTTTCTGTGCTGTGGCGCCCTCCAGCTCTCAATGCAGGACCGCCTGGATTCTCAGCCTCCTTGCAAACTGCCTTCTTCCTGCAAACCGCGCGGATCTCCTCTCCTTCTCAAAACCGCATGGCGAGAGCCTCTTAAAGCAGTCTGGAGACCCCTTCTCCAAGCCACATGGATAAGGCCCCTTCACCAAGCCACGTGGAGGGAGCACATGAGAGAGTGAGAGAGCGAGCGTGCAAGCGTGCCAGAGAGAGAGTCAGAGCGCCAGAGCCAGAGCGCGAGTGAGAACCCGAGTCAGAGAGCGAGAGTGTCTCAGAGCGAGAGCACGAGCGAGAGCCAGAGAGAGTCAGAGCTAAAATGTCTGCAGCTGCTTATATATCCCTGACTGCGTCATCTGACGCAGTGGGCGTTGCAAACAGTTCTGACCATTCACAGGTCCTTATGTAGGCTCTGTGTGCTTTCTCCATACTGTCCCCTGGTTCAAGACTCCTCCCATCTGCCTGAGGCTTTGGATGCATTAAAGCCATTTGCATAAGAAAGACACTAGCCACCAGCCTCAGGCATGTGGAGGCATTCCAAAAGCTGCTTCCTTCTCCCCATCCCCCAGCTGCAAGCTCTGGGGATTTTTGGACTCCCTTGTTTCTGTAACAGTAGGGCACGTTTTCAAGAAAGGTGCCACCTCAGTTGGGCCTTGTAGAACCAGCCAGCTACTAAGGGGGCCCCACTGGCACGGCCTCCAAGGTGCAGGAGCTTTTGCCTTCAGGGACATGACTGTATCTTCAAACCACATGGAATGTTTTTGTTCCCCTTTCCTCCATCTGAGCTGCCACTTTCAAACTGCATAGCACTGGAATCCCCAGTAAACACAAGCTGGTTCTAGTGAAGGCTCACTAAGGAGCTACACTTACCCCTGATGGCCAGGGGACAGAGCCAGACCCAGATGCTGGAAGACGAATGCACAAAGTGAGTATCAACCAAGGGCAGAGCTGGGAACCAGGCTCATTCTAACTTTAACGTTGGGAGTCACAAAATACATGTTCCTACCCTTACCCTGAATATACCACAGCTGCTCTGCTTGTTCCTTAGCTGTGTGTGTGTGTGTGTGTGTGTGTGTGTGTGTGTGTGTGTGAGAGAGAGAGAGAGAGAGAGAGAGAGAGAGAGAGAGAGAATGAGAATGAATTGTTGGTTGAGGACTGAATGGTCATTCTAGTTATAATAAGACTTAACTCTTATTGAGCACATACTGTCTACCAGACACTGTCGTATATGAGCTCACTCAGTCCTTACACCAACTCAATGAGATAGAATCTTTCCCATCATACAGATAATGCAACTGAACCTCAGAGAGGTTAAGGAACCCACTCAAGGTCAAAAGCCAGTAAGAAGACACTGAATGGGGATTCAAACCAAAGTCAGTCTTACTACAAAGCCTTTGCTCGTACTACTGTGCCCGATGGTCTGATGCTTGGGAAGATAGGCTGATTTTGAACCAGGTGGTTCTTGAACCTATGATGCTGACCTAGGGCTAAGATCAGCTAAGGTAGCCTATGGGGTTTGGAATGTCTGGGGCCTTCTCTAGCTGCATTTTTTAAAAAAGAACATTTTTAATCCTCACCTGAGGACATTTTTTCATTGCTTTTAGACAGAGAGGAAAGGGGAGAGAGAGAGAGAGAGAAACATTGATGCGAGAGTGTAGCATTGACTGGTTGCCTCCCACACATGCCTGGACCAGAGACCATAAATGCTCAGACTTGGGATCAAACCCATAAGCTTTTGGTTACAGCACAACACTCCATCCAGCTGTGCCACAGCAGTCAGGGCCATCCTAGCTTCTTTAGCTTATTAGTCTGTGTTTATCTCATCTAATACCCAGCTCCTAACCTTAGCACTGCCAGGTATAATGAGCTAGCAGAGAGCACTGGCTTTTTAAAATCACTGCTTGAAGTTATGAGGAGTTAAATTTTAAGCTCCTTATCAGGTGGCCTGGTCAGAGGGAGATTAAAGCAGCAACAGATGGCTCATTAGGCAATCTGGGGAGAGAATGATGACAGACTGCAGATATTGCACGGCTGGGAAGCCCACCTCCCCATCCAGCTGAGGTGGTGCATTTATTCCAACTCACAGGAACCAGTCGACAGCGATGATCAGGGTGACATCCTCAGTGGGCAGGCCCACAGCACTCAGCACGATCACCATGGTCACCAGGCCCGCCTGGGGCACACCAGCAGCTCCGATGCTGGCAGCTGTGGCCGTAACACTGTAGCAAGAACACACCAGCGTGAAAGGAGTTAGACACCCATCTCTCCCTTCAAAGCCCCTGGCCTGAAGCAATTAGTCCCAATGGCTGTTACTGCTATGCCCCCAGATTGGCCAGTCAGATAGTGCTGAGCACCAGGTCTGCCTTATTAGACGGTGTGGGGAGGCTGAGGGGACTGTGATCTCCTTCCAGGGGGAGATACGACCAATCACTCGAATGCAAGGACTGCCTGTGTGGCACACAAAAAGATGAGCAAGAGCAACATTCAGGAGGAAGGCAAGAGTTTACCAACTGGTGTTTATGGAAGGCTTTATCTACCCATTCGTCCTAAACAAGTGAGATACCTCTCCACCTGTGTTCTTTCTCCCTTCTTCTACCTACTCACCCAACAATCACTCACTAAGCATATAATATGTGCCAGGAATTTATGTTGCCTTGAAGGATGGTAGAGGGATAGTGGTGGGGATAAATGAGAAAGGGCATTTTAGGTGAAGGCAAAACCTAAAGTGTTCAGGCAGGTTTTATTCACTTCTTTGACATCACAAAACTCTTGATCTCTCTGGGAGATGCCCTTTCAGACAGTGAATTGAAACAGCTATGACTCCTGTCCAAGGTATAAGCATTTATTCCTGACCACTCCTTTTTTCCAGGGGATGCACTTTGTGCAAAAGAAAGATAGATCTGGAATCCAGGAGAGTCAGCCACATGAAAGTCAACACTAAATATTTTAAAAGATCCCTCTTAGTCATATAAAATGCGGCACTAGGGATTTTTCTCTTTGGAATGTGCAGTTTTCCATCAGCAACTTCCTTACTTAAATCTGGTCATTTTGGAGGAGACAAGGGCTCACCATGCCTTGAAAACCCCTTTGATTTGAGTCAGCTTGAGGGGGACACTCACTACATTTTCTGGAGCTATGTCCTCACCCTGGGCCAAGGCCTGAACTGCTGCCATGATGCCGCCCGTGGAAAGGTGAAGATGCACAAACTGCCAGCTAGGAGAATCCCTGATTCTAGCCACAAAGCCATATTCTTGGAGCTCGTAAAGCCTCAGAGCTCTTGGGAAGCTGATTCTATTGCCCATTCATCTGCCTAGAGATGGGTCACAGATGCTCTTTGAGCGTGTGGTTAAACTCGGGCCAGAGTTCTTTGACAAGTATATCTTTCCTCAGGGGCTGTAGCCACCCAATTTCCAGTAAATTAGAGATTTCTGGGGTGTTCCAATTCCTCTCAGCATTTGAGGCCTGCATAATTCTTTAGATCTGTTCTGACAAGTGTTCTTTGTTAAACCTAAGCTTATTTCAATGGTGGTTGAAAAAATTTAACCTGAATGCACTGATGGGTTTTCTTTGTCAGAAGTGGTATGTGACCAAGCCCACTGATCCCTCTTGGAATCCCCAATACATCATTGTTAACCACGCAGTCCCTATAAGCCTGAGGCTGGGCTTGAAGCTCAAAATCCCTTTAGTCAAAACTCTGCTTTTGACCTTGACCTTGCTTACTAAACTTCAGTTACTTAAATGGCTTTGGTCTGAAGTATAAATCTTCAGATAGGGTAAGAAATTTTACTGACCCCATATCCTTAAGCAAGTACTTCTCTGAATCTGTTTCCCACCTATTAGATGTAACTGACATGTTTATTTTGCAGGGCTGCTGTGAAGATTCAGTGAGGTAATACATGTAAGGTGTCCAGGACAGCACATGGATAGAGTAGAAGCTGAAAAACTGATGCCATTTCTGATACGTCAGCACCTGCTGCTATTCTATGACCACTGCTGCTAGTATTATTACAACTACTACAAAACAACTACTATACTATTACTGCTATGTTTTCCTCCAAGCTCCTTCTAGGCCCCCAATGTTGCAATTAGCTTTCATTATAAGAAAATGTATCCTACTTTCAAGCAGCTGTAACTGTTGGTAAATGAATGTTATTATAATTCATTTAGCCATAACCATTGGTAAAGGTTATGATAAAACCACAAAAGACTATGTTTTGGATGGATGGTGCCTACATTTTTTTAATGCCCAGTCCAAAAGGGTCACAGAAAGAGATCAAACTATGGGCCCAAAAATCTCTAACCACCAACCACAGGAGCCACAACTGTAACTTGTAAAGTTAAAAATAATGTTTATTAATTCATTCTCTCCCAGGTAAAGCCAGAGAGGGTTTTTTACCTTAAGTCAATGATTACTCTGGACCCTGCAGTTGTCATTGGTTCTGGGCCAGTAGGTATCAGCCAAGTCTGACACAAGAATAAACCAGGGCAGGGAGAGAGGTTTTTATGTGAATTGATTATTTAGCCTCAAGGCCCAAAGTTTATTATTCTGGCAGATTTTTCTTTCTTTGAAAGGTTAGAGAGATCTAGGAAACTTATGGCGGAGGCAGAGGGAGGAAATTCATCACAAAGTGGCGAATACCCAAAAGAATCGACATCTCACATAACCACTCCTTGGAAATCAGTTCAATGCAGCTGGGATTCCACAGCTCAAGGTGAGGGAGGTGGGAAAAGGCACTTGGGGGTCTAAAAGTAACAACTGCTGGAACCACAGCAGCTGTGCAACCTTCTCAGGAATGATTCAAGGTTTTAAGTTTAACGTACTTGTTGCTGTTCAACCTATAGGACTTGATTCAAGTTCTCCTGGCATGGGCTTCCTCAGCCACTAACACTTTTTACAGCTCCTGCAGCACCCACATAGTTGCCCAGCTGATACTCCAAATGGTCTAGTGTGTACTTGTCTTCAGTTAACTTCATGCAGACTGCAATAAATACTTTATGACTTAGGGTTGGGGAAGATTTAAAAATTCACTGTACTAGAACACTGTTAGAACTTATTTTATGCCTGAAACTTATGCCTATGCCGAGTGCTGGGGATGGAAAAGTGAATTAACTCTGAAATGTCCAGCTTCAACCTTGAGTAGGCTCAGGGATCCAGTTGGGTCTTAATCTTCCACTCTGAACTGAACCGAAGTCTCTGATGAACTCCAATCGCAATCCAATAACCAAACTTTCTTTGGTGACAAGACCTATAATGACAGCACCTATTTCTACAAGGACAGAACCTTCTGTGTCTGCTTTGCCCAATTCATGTGTGTAGCTAATGGCTACCATATTGAGCAGTGCTGTTCCAGATAAACAGCTCTGGTAAAACTCACTAATGACTTTTTCACCATCTACTTGAGTAGGTAGTTTCAGTCTCCATTTGACTAGGATTCTCTGCAGTATTTGACTCTATTGACAATTTGATCCTTGAACATTTCTCTTCTCTGGGTTTCAGTGACACCGCGGCTCTCTTCCCACCCTTCTTTCCTTCTCATTCTTCCCTCTCTGCCTGCCTCTCACATTAGGATTGTATAGTGCTCAGTCCTTAGTCCTTGTCTCTACTCTGTGAACCCTCCCTATGTCATGTCATCCATTCTGAACATTTACTGAGTATTCACAATGTAGGCATCATTCTAAGCATTTTATACACATCATCTGACTTAATTGTCACTACTTATCCTCCTACCTATGCCTGCATCTCTCTCGTAATTCCTTTCCTGGTAAGCACCATCCACCAATCCAGAAACTTCCACCAATCCTGGCAGTCATCCTGCCATGCCCTATCCCTCACTCTGAATCTAACTGATGCCTCTTGAATTCACTAGCTTTTCTCCATCCCCCATGTCAGTGCCTTGATGTGGGCCTTTTCATATCTTACCTGGACTCCTGCAATAATCTCCTAACTGATCTTCCAGCTTTGATTCCTGCTCCATCCAGTCCATCTACCACATTGCCACATACCTTTCTGAAAATCAATCCAACATTGGACCGTTCTTGATCTCCCTTCACAGATGATTTTTATGAGAGGCAATTCCAGTAACAGTGATGAAAGTGAATGTGACACCAGGCCCCACCTGATAGTGATGATCTGCCCAATGCCCAGGTCCAAGCCATTCAACTGTGCAATGAACACAGCTGCCACTGCTTCATAGAGTGCAGTCCCATCCATGTTGATTGTAGCACCAACGGGTAACACAAATCTAGTGATCCTTTTGTCCACTTGGTTCTTTTCTTCAGCACAGCGGAAAGTGACAGGCAGTGTTGCCGAACTGTGTGGCAAAAAGACAAGGAACTTACAGTTTAGAAATGCTGTTCCTTGGTCTCTGCCTGAAGAGACACCTCTATTCCAAAATCTAAACCAAGAGCCCAAAGCATGCTGGTACTTTTGACAGATTCAGAAATCAAAAGGTGCTATGGTTCCCACTGCTTCAAGTTACAGCATAACCCCTTCTTGGGCTGCAGGCCAAGCCAAGAGGGCAGGAAATATCCAATAGGGTGAAGAAGTACATTCAAGGACATGGGAAGAGAATATGAAGACTGTTTCTTGAATTAAAGGCAGCTACAAAAACCACATGCTATAGTTAGTGCTTAATCAAGTGAGGTGAGGGTTGATAAGGCCTGGCCCAGAGACTTCTTGTAGAAACCCCTCTTCTCGTTACCTGGAAGAGATCATGAGGGCTGTCAGGAGAGCCTGGGCCATTCCCATGGCGAATTGGAAAGGGTTCTTTCTTACGACTATGAAATATATCAGTGGGAGAATTATAATGGAGTGGATTGCAAGCCTGTAAACAAGAGAGAGAAACAGGTTCGTAGGTGATACCACCTCTTCATATTAATCCTTTTTCAAACAGCTTTTTTATTCATAATGTCATTCAACTTCAATACTGACCCAATGAGAAAATGAGAAGTAGGGCAGGAATATATGTCTCCATTCCACATAGGGAGATAAGGAGATTCACTCAGCAAATGAAGTATCTTGTCAAAGTTAGATGCCAAGTCGGTAGCTGAATCCACATTTCAGCACTCACAGAATAGTTACATCATGCTTCCAGGCCCTGTACATACGCTTCTCGCTAAATGCTCTCAAATGCTTTCATTTCCTTCTGCTGCAGAAATCTAACTCGTCCTCTAGGGCTCAGTAAAACTTCCCCCTCCTTCAGGAAGCCTTCCCTAAACTTTCCAGGTCCAGCTGACCCTTCCCTCCTCAGTGATTTTGTGGCCCCATCCAAACCTCTGTTATAGACGTTATCACAGCCCTTGGCCACTCTGTTCCCTGGACCACACCATTGTCTTGCTGAATGGCGCCCACTGTCTAGAGGGGAGTGAGGAATGCAACAAGGAGGACATCCATTCTCTTCCATAGTCAGGACTGACTCTCTTTGTTACTCCTGTCTTCCAAAACTATTCCTCCTTTCACATGGAAATATACAGGTTACACAAAACAGGAGGCTTCAGAAATGAGACCAATTCAGCAGATGCCATTAAGTGGCAACTTAAGAGTTTAAAGACTCAATTATAGGAAACTGAAATAATCATTGAAAATACAGCTCCTGGAGGTCTGGTAAGATGGTCTTCTGGATAGCTTGTGGCTAAGAACTATGAGGAACTGAGTGATTTAGTTTTCTGTTAGAAACCTAGCTATGATAAGAAAATAAAAACCAGCAGAACCCCTCAGTGAAATGGCTCAGTATAATGAACCTCAGCCATATCACTACCTCGGTATAGCCCCTGGCCTCTCACGAGGTTGATGGTCCTGCCTCCCTTAGCACTGCGTCCCTGGGATTTGACTGACCCTCATATTGTAGGAATCCAGGCTTCTTCCCTGTTGGCCATCAGGGCTATGCTTTTGGTAAACACAGACTAAGTACCAAGTGCTATGCAGTGGTAACTCCCTAATGTGACCAAGTTCCAATAAGGGAGCTGATTATTCATTCAAGTTGGGTGTGTGGGGCATTGACTTATGTGAGTTAAACTGATGATGTTTACTCATTCCCATGGTCCACATTTCTCAGCACACATGATGTATCCTGCCCCTAGCTAGATATCTGGGGCACCATTTATAACCTATCCCCTCCAGGAACCAATAACTGGGCTGTAATAAATATGTAAGTGACCTGTCTCCTACTGCCTTCCAACTTTACACAATTCCTACCAGCCTGAAGATTTCCCCAGCACCCTCTCTGGCCCTTTGATGATGCAGAGGGTGACAGTCATCACCAGCCCTGCCAACAGGCATGGAATTAACCAGCCATCTTGCTCCTATTTGTTGGAATATGATTTTATTTAGGCCCTGCCTAATTTCTTTTAGGCTCAGGGTACATGGGGTTATTTACTTGCTTGGTTAGTTTATATCCTTGAGAAAGTGAAGGCCAGGAGAAAGCCAAGATTAAGTACCCGTGGGTTTTGCTCTCATTTTTAAAAATTATTTGAACACAAGTAATAATGGCAGTGACAGAGCCTGGTCCAGGCTGTTCTGCCAAAATCTGGCAATGAGCACAGTGTGATCCACCTCCAGCACAGCTGTTAAAGGGCAGTCCTTCCCCCCACACTCTGCTCTCTAATCGCTGAACCCCATTTTCCCCTGCACGTAGGAGAGAAGCTGACTTTAACCAACTGAAACCCAGCCTCTCATGAGCTTAAGTAAGGTTTCTGTTTCTTCTCAAGTGACATACCCAGTCAGGACGGTGGCCATGTAGAGGCCCAACTTGCGGAATATTTCCCAGTCTTCAACTTCTATGATCTTCCCAGCAATCAGGAATAAAATACCTAAAGGCATGTAACTAGAAAGTAAGCAGAACAATGTCAGCAGATTCCCTCACGGTGGGACTGTTGGGGAGAAAACAAGCCAGGGCCTGCACCACGGTTCTGCACACGCTCTTGGCTGAGAGGAGCACAGGTACACAATGAAGCTAAGGTTTCATCTCAGTTTCAGGCCCTGGTGGACCACACCGGCTCCAGGTTTCAACACATACCTGTGTGCACCTTAAATTCTACCCACCTAAGCTACCATAATGGGACAAACTTGGCAAGAAGGTGTGGTTACTGTACACCTGAAACCTATAAAATTTTATTAACCGATGTCACCTCAATAAATTCAACAAAAAATAAATAGAAAAGATGTGGGTAAACTGTTGCATAATCCTGTTCCTTACTCCCAGTACACATACATTTGACCGACTGTCACAACTGAATTATCATTTTAGCTTGATCCTCCAAATGCAGTCACTAGTCTCTTTCTAGCCACAGTCATTTTGTTTCCCAGGTAGAAGTCTCAGCAACAGAGTAATAGAGTCAGTAGCAGAAGTGATCACAATAGCTGTTCGTAGAGCTCTCAGTACACACCTTGTGTTGGTTTAAGTATTTTACAGGTATCAATTCACTTAGTATACATACTTCTCCCAACCCTAGTGGTAAATTTTACTCTCCTTTTTTATAGATGATGAAGCTGAGGTTCAGTGGGATTAAGTGACTGAAATAACTGAACCCTTTATGTCACTGTCAATGTCTACACTTTGGAGTAAATAATGTTAAACCAATTCAATATGACGTAAGTGGGTCTGAGGTCTCCAAGGAAAGCTGAACTTTTCAGCATCTAGATACAGGGCAGATACTCAAACAGCTTCCATTTGGATAGAAGTATTTTGAATATCACTTCTGCATGGGGTCTAATAAGGAAAGCACTTTGTGTTTTGATGTGCAAGGAATCCCTTCAAATCCTTTCTTCAGGAGTTACTTCTTACACAAATGCTGGTTGGGTACAAGGTGATCAAGGGCTTTGGTAGAAAAGACAATGGCTGATACCTAGACTTCTGTTAGTGAACAAAAGTAATATGTGAAATCGCTTAATACTCTAGTGTCTTGATAGTCAGGCTTCACCCTAGAGAGAGTGAGTCAGTTGCGGAACATAAGACTCTTGGTTCTAGTATTGAGGGGACAGTTTTTAGGGGAAGAGAGATGGCATTAATGGGTATTTGCTCACCACATAATGATCTGAACAATTTTCATGGTTGCGTCGCTCAGAGCATTGAAGAAATCCACCAGAATCTGTCCCTTTTCTCCCATTTTTCCAATGACAAGTCCAAAGACAAGGCAAAAGACAATCAGACCCAGGACATTTATACCATCTGAATACATGCCTATGACTTTGTATTCCTTTGTTTCATTCTGTGGATCGAAATCAAGAAAATATATTGATGCATGATTATAATCTTGTTAGACTGCAGAGGCATTAAAATGAGAAGATACAATAGCCAAACACAATAAATAGTGATTTACCAGAGTCAACAATACTTTGGGAAATATAACTAAAAAATAAAAATAAAGAAAACCACCTCCACCCATACACATATCCAATTTTTACTGCCCACACCCTTAGCCATTGAAGTTTTAAAGTGTTCTTTTTTCTCTTTCTTTCAACAAATCCATATCTGAATATTTCTTTTGAAGATTTCTTATTCTGGGATATTTTTATATTTTTAATAAGAACTTTAGAATCAAGGCATTTTCAGGGTTATTTTAACTACTAGCTACATTTGGAGGCTGTATAAAAAAAGACAGGAATTAATAATACAGGAAACACAGTTTATTTACTATTGTAGACATCTTTAGGACATTTTACTGTTTTATTCTGACAATGAAGCACAAGAACATTCTTTATTGCCTCTAATTTTGAATGACCAACAGAATTTTGTAGATATAAAAGTTAACCAGAGTCCTACACCTATGAACCATTTTTTTGTTTTATCCTGGGTAAGCATAGCATGAGGTTTACTGAGAGATTTCAAAAGGACATAATATAACTGGAAAAGCCCCTGGGGTACCAGTCATTTCTTAATTATGATCTGATTTAATCAAACAAATATTTGTTGAGCAGCTAGAGTGTGTCAACTGCGTAAGGTCTTACAGTGCAGCTGGAGAGACAAAACTAACCATGAGAAACGTGAGCCAATGATAGCAAGATAGTATGTAATTAACTCCACAGCCAAGCTATGAACTATAGGTATCATAGAAACTGGGGAAAAGAATGAGGATTGTGGGGTTAGGGAAAGCAAGGCCTCAGGGGCAGGCAGCTAGGAAATGCAGACATGCTCCTAAAAAAGTGCTAAGCAAAGGCAAATGTCATCATGAACTAGACCTCTGTACCCTACTTGGATAATTCCTACCCATCCTTTATAGTACCCAAACAAATTTAAACCATCCTGTTGAATGCCCCAGAGTACTCTGTTCTTCCCTATTGAAATATTCACCACCGGTCACATGAAGGCAAATGCCACATCTGTATTTTCACTATTGCAATCCAATGTTCAGCAGAGCTTGGCTCATGCAGGGTGCTCAGAAAATCCCTGTGGAACCACATCAAAAGGCAGGAATAAGGAATAATTGAGGAGGCAGATCTGGATAGAACAGAGGGGGCCCATTGGGAAGGAAGCCTAGAAACTAGGGTGGAGCCAGGTCATGGAGGGCCACTGAAACTGTTAGGAGTGGTTACTGCATTCATTTTTTTTTTTTTTTAATCCTCACCCAAGGACATGCTTATTGATTTTAGAGAGAGGGGAAAGGAGGGAGAATGAGAAGGAGAGAAACAACGATGTGAGAGAGAAAATAATCATATGTGCGTTGACCAGGGACCAAACCCACAATCTAGGTATGTGCCCTGACCGGGAATCGAACCTGCAACCTTTCAGTCACAGGATGATGCTCCAACCAACTAAGACGCAGTTGCTAGGGCAAGTTAAGGTGTTCTGCAGGAGGAAGCAGGGAGCCAACAGTGGTCTATTTAATTTAATTAATTTATTTTTTAAATTTTATTTTATTGATTATGCTATTACAGTTGTTCTAATTTTTCCCCCTTTGCCCTCTACACCCAGCAACCCCCGCTCCCTCAGGCAATCCCCACACCATTGTTCATGTACATGAGGCATGTGTATAAATTCTTTGGCTTCTCCATTTCCTACACTGTACTTTATATTCCCCTGGCTATTCTGTAACTACCTACTTGTACTTCTTAATCCCCTCATTTCTTTACCCATTCCCCACATCCCTGTCCCATCTGGCAAACATCAAAACAGTTTCCATATCATGATTCTGTCTCTGTTCTTGTTTGTTTAGTTTGTCTTTTAGATTCAATTGTTGATAGATATGCATTTTTTGCCATTTTATTGTTCAGAGTTTTGATCTTCTTTTTCTTAAGTAAGTCCCTTAACATTTCATATAATAATGATTTGGTGATGATGAGCTCCTTTAGTTTTTTCTTGTCTGGGAAACTCTTTATCTGCCCCTCAATTCCAAATGATAGCTTTACTGAGTAGAGCAATGTTGGCTATAGGTCCCTGCTTCTCATGACTTTGAAAGTTTCCTGCTAATCCCTAACTCCCCTGTAGGCAATTAACTTCTTTTCTCTTGCTGCTTTTTAACATTCTCTCTTTATCTTTAACCTTTGGTATTAATTATGATGTGTCTTAGTGTGGCCTTTTTTGGGTCCATCTTGTTTGGGACTCGCTGTGCTTCCTGGACTTGCATGTCTATTTCCTTCACCAACTTAGGGGATTTTTTTTTTCATTATTTTTTCAAATAGAGTTCCAATTTCTTGCTCTTTCTCTTCTCCTTCTGGCACCCCTATGAGGTGAGTGTCGGACTTCTTGAAGTTGTCCCAGAGGCTGCTTATAATATCCCCATGTTTTTGGAGTCTTTTTTCTTCTTGTTCTTTTGGTTGGTTGTTTTATGCTTCATCCACTGCACTGTTCTTTCCTGGTAAATTGTTCTTTATTGTAATTACTGTATCCTACATTTCTGACTGAATCTTTTTATGCTGTTGAAGTCCTCACTAAGTCCACTGAGCATCCTTTTAACTAGTGTTTTGAACTCTGTATCTTGCATATCTCCATTTCATTTAGCTCTTTTTCTGGAGTTTTGATCTGTTCTTTCATTTGGGCCATGTTTCCTTGTCTCCTTGTTTTGGCAGCCTCCCTGTGTTTGTTTTGCCTACTTAATTTTAATTCTTAGGTCTACTGAATATTTCTCTTTTCCTTAAAGTCTTTCCTTCCTATATGAAGGCAGAGAACATTCAGGAAAAATCTATTACAGGACTAAAAATGTACTACATCAGGCCCATACATTCTAGCCTTCACTAGTGAAATCCCCAAAACTCTCAAAGCCCATTGATTTTATTGATGAGTTTATGGCAAATTCTTGGTGGCAAAACATACCCTGAACTGAGATAAGAGTACTTATGGTCTATTTCTCTTAATTGGCAGAATATTCATAAGCTTGTTGCAAAAGATTGATGTACTTGATTCTAGCGTTGTTGCCAATCCCATATTAAGGACAGTGTATAACATATACACACACCACTTGGCCCATCTGAAGTGGACAACTCTGGTCTCTGAATCACATCTGGGCAGAGTTTCGAATAAGAAATTGTGGGCCTGCATTCTGTATTTACATAGTCTTGCAAATCTACAGCAGTTCCCAGAGATGCCCAACTCAACCCTAAAGAGGGGCAGGGATATATAGATAACAGGTCTCATTCTTTTCTCTATGTGGTTCAGTTGCTTCTTATTATTCTTGGTAGATATGTTCTATAAAGTAGTCACCAACATTGAATTAGTGAATATTGAATCACTGTTTCTGGGAAAATGTATGAGTTAAGTTCCTGGAAGCCGATGTTAACAATACTTTCATCAAATAATCAATATATAACCTTGCTTTATTCATGTTTCTGTTCAGAGACACCTTATTTAACTCATAACAAAGACACTATAACTCATGCCTGAATGAACTTTATCTAACATACTATAGTCTCCATAAGGCAAATTATAGCTTTCTTGCATTTAGGAACCATAGACAGCACTTCAGTGTTACAGGACATTTTAAACAGTAAAATTACCATGAGAAGTACAAAACTGTGAAAAATGTGGCATAAACACACCACAAAAGGATACTTATTTATAGTAGGAGAGCTGAAAGAAGAAGGCAGAGCATAGCCTTGTTCAACCTCAGCTGGGAACATATGTGCATTGGACGACTTAAGTTTTTCACCACTTTCTGCATGTCTACAAATGACACAAAAGTGCCCTGAGTGTTGATTTTGAGGTTGCAAATACAGTTGAATGAGTAGCTGAATTCACAAATGCAAAATGAACAAATAATGAGGAGTGACTGTATTTCTCTCTCCTGCTCACTCACAACTCAGCTCCTGCCTACTGGGAAGGGGCTTCAGGAGACAAGAAAGGAAATAGTACCTTGGAAACAGCAGTAGTCATGATGGCTGTGACAGATGCTTCCGTCATATTCATCCCTGGCTCAGTGGAAGGTTTCACTTCTTTACGCATGGTTTTATACTGCACGTTGAAGGGGCGGGGGTGGGGTGGGATGAGGGGAAGACAAAGAAACAAAAAGTTTTTTTAAGCATGTGAGGCTAAATCCTAGGAATATGGTCATTTTGGGCAAACAAGTACCACTGAAAGGCTCTACCTCTGATGCCTCTCTCAGCTCCAGGTGTTGATAGAGCTTTCTGTGAGGCTTCGGAACTAAAAGTAGAATTGATAAATCCAAACCCCTAACTCCCACAGCCACCATTCAATGATATCAAAATGTTCTCTCACTTTCATAATAAAGGACAAATTAATGGAGCAATAATGGGAAAGAAGGTATAGGTTTTATTTGTAGGTGCATTGACAGACTCCACAGGAATCCTGTCAAATCAATTTTGCTTCTACTTATTTATTCATTTATTATTTTTAACCTGAGAGAAACTTCATCACTTTGATAAATGTAGTCACTATAACTTTAATAAACACCAACAACTATATGGTTGTTCTAAAATCAACAGTGCTTTTAGGGCTATTCCATAAGATATCTGTTGAATCCCCTTCTTTCAGTCCTGTCTGGTTCTGTGGAGCTTCAGCAGAGAGGTTTAAGAAAGAGCTAGTGTACTATTATACCAGGCATAAATGTCACTCCTCCAAGGACCTGCCAACACCAAGAACCTTACAAATGACCACTGTGGCTGAGCCGCAAAGGCACCCCTGAAATAGAGATGGCTCTGTGCTGCCTGGAGGTCGGCAGTGAGCAATTTAATTGCCATTTCTGTTGGTATACACAGGGGTCTCTGTTCATGTAATTCATGTAAATGAATTCAGCAGTTTGTGATAGACTCAGCTGTCTAAGGGCATAGACAAACAAGAGAAAAAGTCTTGAAGAAAATGGAATAAAGAGATTTTTAAACTTTCCTAGAGAAAAAAACCCATCATGGTTTTGTTACACTGCTCTGTAGAGCACCAGCAATGGGGACAGAATGATCGAATAAAAGACTAGATACCAGGAACACCAGCCACCATGTGGGTCAGACACTAATCTCCCTGAAAGAGGAGATGAAGGCTGTTTTTTTTTCACCGCATTGCATCTGCTGACAGCCTAAGTTTCCTCACAAATGTAATGTGGTTCTCCAAAGATAGGTACTAGATTCCATGTTTTAAACATTTGTTGTTTTCTGACTTGCTCCATTTGAGCCCTTTTGGGGAAAAAGCATAAAGGAAAAGAGCAGGATAAGCTACAACACGACCTTACTTCACTGAGACTCAAGATCAGGGATACAGAACAGAGGAGTGACCTGAAATTCCTCCATTCACAGGTATATTTCCTGCCATTTTTGATGGCCTAATTCCATTTGTTGGGTCACAGCAAGGAAAAAAAAAAAAAAAAAAAACTTAACTGGTAATGGGAAGAGGGGAGCAATGTGGGCAAAATCAATTTTATTACCTGCTGAAAACAGGCTTGGACAAGGTTCTCAGGGAACATATTCCTGTTGGAGACATGAAAAGCAGAATTATATTATGGCCAAAGTTTTGTTTTGTTTGTCATACCCAACACATTGGTGGAAATGAGTGTAAGATAGAATCCGAACTCTGGTTTCTCTTCTGGCTTCTTTGCATAAATACTTCCTTGTATTAAGATTTATTTTTCCATGCTAAGCTTCAACCAAGTATAGAAAGCTCTCCTAATCAACCACTGCTTAATTGATTCACTGAGTAGCTGATATGCAAGCTGTCTTGGATGAAACATCACACTGACACGTGGACACTCCCAGTTAAGAGACTTCTTTAATATTCTCCACAATTCTGTTCTCATCAATGAGAATGTATGCTTACCAAGAGTCCATTGAATTTCTTCCTAAATTCTTTATGCCAGTTGCAAATATAATTGTAATTACTGAATAAAAAATTATGTAAATCAATGAAATATGAGTGTGAAAATGAAAGTATGGTTTCTATAAAAACTAAGCCAAATGCCTGGAAACTCAATCAAGGCAAGTGACTAAAATTTCTGTGGTTAAATTAGGTATGCGAAGCCAATTGAAATAAAAAAAATGAAGGATTTGGCACTCAGCTTTGTCTACAGTTTCTAAGGGTTTTGTTGCTCTACTTCATGGAAATGGAATCTGGATTCTAGATGTTGCATTTCTGTTGCATTCAGCAGCATATGCAACAGAAATGATGGAAAATTACAATCAACTTACACACTTGAAAAAAAGACCTTGAGCCTACGTAAGGAAATTGGCAAATAAATGCATTTAAGTTTTAAATATAAACAAAATAAGTGATTCATATCTATCATTTTTTATTATTCTTTTCTTTAATTGCTATTTATTAACTGACCAATTTCCAGCCCTGATTGCTTCAGATTGAGGGTTTTTTCCTGTACAATTAAAAAATGTTTTTCTTCAAATGTGCTTCAGAACTGACCACTCAATCCAGCCCAGCGTCTTAATGCAAGAAGTGTACTTTCTGCATCTCTGTCTATCCTAATTCCTTCCGTATCCTGCTGGAACCACGACCTGGCAAGCAAAACTGGCTACGTAATTTGCAGGGTCCAGGGCAAAATGAAATTGCATAATAATTTAAAAACTGTTAAAAATTTCAAGACAGCAACAGCAGACCATTAAACCAAGCATGGGGCCCTGTGTAACCACATAGACCAAATGCCAATGAAGCCACCCTGCTGGCATGACTCTCACCTGATCAGGTCTAACATGGCATCCACCGTACTGACGTCAGGGCTGCTCCCTGTCCTGTCAATTTCATCCACTTTCTGGGTGACGCCAGGCTTGATGCTCACCACCAGTACAATACCTGTGGTCAAGGATAGCATGCACAGAGCATTAAGACCCTTCCAGGGCACCTGGCACCCCCAGTGCATCCTTCTTTGAACCAGTGGGCATGATGGAACCAGGCAATACTGGCATGAGGACCCCGGGGTCCAGGCAAAATCGAAATCTCAGCTGCGACCTGAGCAGCAGCCTTAATGGCTTTTCCATTTAAATGAAGTAGAAGGAATGCTTCCCATGTTTTATTTTTTAAAAAGATTTTATTTATTAATTTTTAGTGAGGGGGGGTTGAGAGGGAGAAAGAGAGGGAGATAAACACCAATGTGTGAGAGAAACATAAATCAGTTGCTTCTCACATGCGCCCCAACCAGGGACGAGGCCTGCAATGTAGGCATGTGCTCTGACAGGGAGTTGAACCCCTTCACTTTTTGGGATGATGTTAAACTGGTCAGGGCGTGTGTGTGTGTGTGTGTGTGTGTGTTTTGTTTAGTTTTAAATAAAGGGGCTATATTCAGGACTGCTTCGGGAAACAGCCGTTGATGATAATGTTCTTTTTTCTTTCCTTTGGCTTATGAGGTTAACCTATAGGGGCAGGGGCTGGGGTTAGGGTGATCCCTTTTCCAACTCAGGTCACTTGTTCAGTGTTTTCCTTCACCATTCCCCACAGAAGTTGGTTATTTCCCAGAGGGTCACAAAGAACAAGCCTTATCTTTCTTCCATACCACAAACCTTCAAATATTTGGAAAGTTGTTGTGTAACTCAAGAACGGGTTAGGGTTGAGAAAAAAGTGTTGCTCCATTGACTCTCCAGGGGTGGAATGAAAAAATAGACAGGAGTCACAGGGAGATAATTCTTCTCGTGGTAAGGAAAAACTGTCTAAACAGAGAGCATCTGAAACCACCGTTTTGGCCTTTGGAAGTAATGGGTTCCTGTCACTTGAGTGTCCAAGCAGAGGTGGGAGGTTGCAGAAGAGACCAAGGCACCAAAGGTCGTTCGACTGGAGAGAAGTGAAGAAAAAAAAGTCCCCATGCCCTTTATCACTCCTCCTTTATCCGAAGGAGAAATGCCAACCCAAGGGGGCAGGACTTCAAGGATGCCAAATGGGTCAGTTTTGCTAGTGGGAGGAGTCACTGGGCAATGGAAGAGTCATGGGTGGCCGTGGGCCACTCTTCCCTCTCGGGGTTGCAGAAAAAATATACACCCAGCTTTTTTCTTTGTGTTGACCTGCCTCAGGAACCACATGAGGAGATGTGGCTTTGGTTTAAGCAGGAGTTAGGCCTTCCTAGGCCCCTGCTGTAATAACTTTAAACCCATGCCACTGCTCAACAGTTCATTAAAGCAGAGCAGTAAGTGTCAAGCTGGATGCATCAGAGTACATTTCTTTCTTCTCTTTCCATTTTAGGCATCCTTAAAATAACACACTAGGTCACAAAGGATGAACCATACTTTCTTCACAAAAGAATGCCAAAGGTACAAGAGCATCTCTGTTCCCTTAGAACTTTCTCCTTGTTTCAAGTGGAATTTACACTTGGCAAGACTCAGCTGTTAGCTCTCAGTGCTATGTGAAGTTTGAAATATATTCAAATGCTATCTTTCTGGAGCCTTTTATAATATACTCAACTCCACTATTAAAGATTGTATAAGCTCTCAGCTTCGCTTCCTTCTACCCAACGATCTTGAAAAGGCATAGAACAGTCATCTTCTTTCTGCTTCCAACTAGAGACTTTAAGAAAGAGTATCGTATCGGCAGCCGTCCGTCTCGAGAGACGATGGTGTAGCTTCTTAAGAGTCTATCTGCACCGCCGAGAATGGTTGTGCAGTCCGACTCGGGAGTGACATGGTATCTGTCTCCTCCCGTGTTGAATCGACATCTTGCGATGACGCTGGAGTGTCCTCTCCAGTGAAGCTGAAGCTACAGAGCCTGGGCAGGGTAATATGGAGGGTCTGCTGTTGCCCATGCAGCAGACCCCCCCCTCTCTTCGCAGCTGAAGGGTCCAAGGGAAAGACGGAGTCAATACAGCTTGGCTTCAGGTGCGCCGCAGGAGTTGCCGGTGTTGACTACAATGTCAAACCGCCTTAGGGACCCCGGCTCCGGATTTTCTGTCGGGGTTTACTCCCTTAGCCTTTCCCCTGAAGAGGTATGCCGCAAGGCAGCGGAGGTTTTTTGGAGTCAGAGTTTTCCTTCTCTGAAGTGCCCTGACTGGAAGATCGAACCAGCGACACTTAGCTCGCAGGCCGACGCTCAATCCACTGAGCCAAACCAGCCAGGGGTTTAAGAAAGAGTAACATGGCTGAAATTAATCAGTATTGTATTTTAAGGTGTTATGTACACTTCAAGTCAAAAAGATTCATGGTAATATAACAATACTACTTTCTGATTTTAAAATGTGCATTATTAAAAGCCCAACCACCTTTAAATGAAAAGTTACAATTATATAGAGGAATAAGGATTCAGCAATAAATTTTACCTAGAATGACAGCAATGAGAGTGGTACAGAAATAATACATGACAGCACGCAGACCAATTTTTCCAGATACGTTGGAATCCAGTGCAGCAACACCTGAAAGGGGAGAGAAGTCAAATTACATTACTTTTTAAAAGACTGATTTCCAGGACTTGTGATGATTCAATCCTGAAGGTGTGAAATAAAGAGTTGAGAACTGTTGCTGGATCTGCTAAGCCTATTGCACACATTTGGATAAGATGCAAAGGGTGAAAAAAGCACTTCAAAATCCCAAACAAATGGGAGCCCAGTGAGGGGCAAGTTCCCTGACTGGCAAACCCTTCCTGCCGCTGCCCATAGTGACAGTGTGCCTTTGGCTCCTCTTGGGTGGTGGTCACGAGATACAGTTAGAAGGAGTGCGCCTTCTGCATTTGCTCTAAGAACTTTTTCAAGATTTGCACATGTCATTTAACATCCTTTTGGAATTCACTATCAAAAAAGAGTTTATTTTGAAGAACAGAGATAATTCTTTCACCACATAATGAAAATCACATAGCCCCTTCTGTCTTTTGTCAGGAAGCTCAGAGTCAACTAAAAAAATAACTTTTACATGAGCTTGTAAAGCTAATGTATGTTCATGATAATTATCTACAACAAAGAGAAAAGTATTTAAGAAAACACTTCAGCTCATCAGCCATAGTTAATATTCTAGTGAATTAAATTGCAATTTTTTCTCACTTTTGTAAACATAGCTGAGATAATTTCATAGTTTTTAATGCTCTCTCTTCCTAATATTATATTATGAGCATTTTTCCTTATTGTTATAAATTCACCCTGAGGATAATTTTAAAGACTGCATAAACTTCTGTCAAGTGGCTGTACTTTAATGTATTTATCATCCACTTATTTATTGCTGGATCTTTAGATAGTCTTAGGGCCAAATTCAATAAGTTACAATAATTTCATTAACTACCCTGGCTAGCATATTTCCTTCTCCTTTTAATAATTTTCAGATCACATCTATGTTAATTTTATTGTGAATGGCTTTGATTGTGACTTACCTTAAAATTTCCATTTTAAAGAGTCAGGCTATAAATAAAAATTTCTGAGAGCACAGGTTATTTAAGGGATTTTTGTCTACATTGTTAGATGTAGTTTCAAATGGTCTTTGACTGCCAATAAAATTACTGAAAGTTGCCTGGAACAGCAAGGGTTGTCTAGAATGCCAAGTAGAGCTGCAGAGGTAGAAAGCACGCACCCTTCCTTGCTAGGAGGCCTTGCCCTCCATCAAAGATGCTGCTATAAATGGAGTCAGTGACACAGCTCTCTAAGAGGACTGCTTCTGTGTAGGACATGAGGCAAACTGAGAAACAACCAAATCATCTTTAAGTGAGCTATCATTTGGAGGATTCAGACTATCCTGCCTGATTTCCAAAAAGAGAATGACATTCTGAATCAAATGATTACCAAAGAAAACTGTTTTTAAAAAGATTTTATTTATCTTTAGAGAGGAAGGGAGGGAGAAAGAGAGGAGAGTAATATCGATGTGAGAGAGAAATATCTATCATTTCCTCTCTCCAGTGCCTGACCAGGGATTGAGTGTACAACCCAGACATGTGTCCTGAAAAAGGAATCCTTCGCTTTTCAGGATGATGCCCAACCAACTGAGCCACCAAAGAAAATGATTTTTTTGAGCCTGCGACATTTGTGAATTGTTCTGTTTGTAAAACCTGAAGTACAAACTTCAGGAAAAATGAAGAGGCTGTCATGAAGTAACTTCAAGGAAAAAGTGGTAAACCTATAGGCTATCAGCATGTACTAACAGCTTTTATATTCACTCCTCACACTATAAAAGGCCTATCCACTTTTTTAGATGAGCTGAGGTGCTGGATCATGGCTGAAACAGTAATAATCTATTAGAACTTTTTAGAAAAGCACTACAAAGGAAGCAGTTGCTATGGGCTAAACAATAGCATGTTTTAAAAATAAACAGTCGAGGGCAAAAGCCTCCTCCAAGACCTTTCTGATTAAGCATACCGCCCACTGGAGAACAAACTCTCCATGTTGCCATTAAGGTGTCAGAACTAATTGTTATTGGAAGTTATTTTGGTCTGGTATTTGATGTTGGTTACTAATTACAAATGGAGACAATGTCCAGGAAACTCACTGTTGCATCCTTGTATCCAGATGACTCCTGTCTCTCCGGCACAGCAGAGAGGCCACTGGCATGGAGAGAAACAAGCACTGGCTTTGGTGGGACAGACTAGGCTCAAATCCTAGCTTTCTCCTACCAGACTCAGTTTCCCATCTGTGAAATGAAGATTTAAAATGCTTCTACATCCTAATGGGTAATTGTTAGAAGAAAGTGAAGAACCTTATCTTGTATAGCTATTGTGCGAATTAGAAATAATACCTGTAACACAGGCGATACAGTACCTAGACCTTAATTTTTACACAGTAAATGACCTCCCTTATTCTTGAATGAAATGATCAATATGAAGCATGTCACTGAGAAAATGGAAGGAATTTAACAACTGTTAGCTCATTCATTCTCTCACTCTGCCTTCTATAATCCTGTATTCCTTCATCACTAAAGAGATCTTTGAAAACATAAATCAGGGCATTTCACAAGCATGTATAACCCTTCAGTGGTACTTAGGCTAAAACAGAAAATCCTTAATCCGGCTAATAGATCCTGCAGGAAGAGCGCTAGTCTGCCTCCCTGTCCCAGCTGGTGCTACCTTCCCATCACTCCCCTCCAGGCCTCTGGGGCAGAATGAGATCCCTACCAGTCAAGGCATCTGCACAGGCTCTTACCTCTACTATACTATTCTTCCCTACCCTTCATTTGGCTATTTTCAAGTCCTTTCCTCAGAATCCTTCCCTGAGTCTCCAGGATGAACCAGGCTCCTCTGTTTTCCTCACTTGCATCTTGTTTATGTCATGTTTCACAGTTTTTTAAATCAATGGGTTTATTTAACATCTGCCTTTCTCACTAGACTATAAGCTCCTTGATAACAGGAGACCTAGAGACCTACCTGTTCACCAATGTATACTCAGTGCCCCACATATAGAGGGGCTTGATAACCATGTGGGGACTGAATGATTAACCTAGCTATTTATGTACAGCTGCCTGCACCCAGGACCTCTCCTCCCAGGGTCTGGTCCCTGAGCAGCAGTGTTCTAGAATGGAATTTGAGACCCTGTGTCAGTCTCAGGTACTTCCCTTAGGCCTGGTGTGATCTTGCAAAAGCAGCTTAATTTCTCTTCAACATCCTGTTTCCTCATCTCTAAAGAGGTAGACAGGAATGCTGGCATAGGTAGACACGTTTTGCCTCCCTCCACCACCATATGAAGAAATACAACTACCTCAAAACTAAAAACAACCAGAACTGCCAGAAAACTGAGCTGCATGGAAGTCTAATAAAGATATAGAGAACTAGTACTCATCCAGACAGGTAGGAGGGGCAGAGCTGGGTCGGACAGGACACAGTGTGGTGGCCACGGTAGCAAGTCAGTGCCTGTGGCCGGCTAATGGAAAGCACAGCCACACATTATAAAATAGGAAGGGACACCTGGAGAGAGATCACAGCCCTAGACCAGACTGCGCAACTAACGGTTCCAGCACCAGTGCTGGGGAAAATAAAGCCTCATTGCTTCTGACTATGCAAACCACTGGGGCGGAGGAAGAAACTGCCAGTCTCTCAGCAGAGTCCATTTGTTTAGAGGGCCCCCACAGTCCTAGAACATCCACAGATCCATCCACTCTGGGAACCATCACCAGGGCAACAGCTAGCGGGGTTTCAGTCCCATACAGGGAGCAGGAGAAGTGCCTGGAAAAGGGGCAAATGCTGAGCAAGTGGCACTGTTCTCTATCAGATCCCTCCCCCACATACAGCACCACAACCTGGTGAAATGTGTTGCCACACACTGACAAACACCTAAGGCTCCACCACTTAAACATAACAGGTGTGACAGCTCTACTTAAGACACAGAAGGAAACACAGGAGACTGTCAAGTTGAGGAGACAGAGAAGTATGGCTCAAAGGAGGGAAAAGATCAAGGCTCCAGTGGGAGAAATGAGCGATAAGGAGATAGCCAACCTAACAGACTGAGGAGTTCAAAACACTGGTGATAACAATGCTCACAGACTTGACAGACATAAGGGAAGAAGTGAAGGCTATGCTAAGTAAAATGAAGGAAAAATACACACAAAACCAATGGTGAAGGGAAGGAAGTCAGGGTTCAAATCAATTATTTGGAACATAAGGAAGAAATAAACAGTCAACCAGTACAGAATGAAGAAACAAGTACTGAAAAAAATGAAGAGGCTTAGAAAGCTCTGGAACAACTTTAAACAGGCGAACATCCAAATCATAGAGGTGCCAGAAGGAGAAAAGGAAAAGCAAGAAATTGAAAACTTATGTGAAAAAATAATGAAAGAAAACTTCCCAAATTTGGCGAAGAAATAGACATACAAATCCAGGAAACACAGAGAGTCCCAAACAAGCTAGACCGAAAGAGGACCACACCAAGACACATTATAATTAAAATGCCAAAGGCTGAAGAGAGAATCTTAAAGGCAGCAAGAGAAAAAAAGAGAGTTACCTACAAAGGAGTTCCCATAAGACTATCAGCTGATTTCTCAAAAGAAACTGTGCAGGCAAAAAGGGACTGGCAAGAAGTATTTAAAGTGATGAAAAGCAAGGACCTACAACCAAGATTACTCTATCCAGCAAAGCTATCATTTAGAATGGAAGGGCAGATAAAGTGCTTCCCAGACAAGGTAAAGCTAAAGGAGTTCATCATCACCAAGCCATTATTATATGAAATGTTAAAGGAATACATTTAAGAAAAATAAGATCAAAACTACGAACATTAAAGTGACAACAAACTCACAACTATCAACAACTGAATCTAAAAAATAAAAACAAAAACAAACTAAGCAAATAACTGGAATAGGAACAGAATCATAGGTACGGAGATCATTTGGAGGGTTATCAGCTGGGAGGGGGAAGGGGAATAAATGGGGGAATGGTGCAGGGATTAAGAAGCATAATTGGTAGGAACAAAATAGACAGGGGGATGTTAAGATCAGTATAGGAAAGGGTGAAGCCTTTGGTTTACACGCACAAGCCATGGACATGAACTAAGCAGGGTGGGATTCATGGAGGGAAGGGTGGTACTGGGCATAGGAGAGAAAAGGTAAAATAAAATTGGGACAATTGTAACAGCATAATTAATAAAATATCCTTAAAAAATAAAGATGGAGATAAGATCCCACCTACTGTACTACTACATTAGGTTGCTATGAGGCTCTAATACACAAATTCATTGCCTAAGGCTGGGTATGATCTCACTTTGTTAATCCAGGGCACAGGAAAATCTCTGCTGCTTGGATTTTACCTGGTATGGTAAAAGGGAAGAGAAAAGGCAGAGGGAAGCATGAAACATATACTTCTGTGCATGCTTCACCTAGCACATCTATTTTTCTTAGAGACAGTAATACAAAGAACTCTTTTAAAATAGTTGTATCACCAGCATACACTATTCTATGAAGTTAACGAATAACCTGGTCATCAGGCCTAACCAGCTAAAGGTCACTTTGCAGCCTGTGTCAGCAGGTCCACATTTGATGTTCAAAATATATCAAGAAGTAGCGGGCTTTATCTATTCATCTACTGATGAGCACCTGAACTGCTTCCATTTCTTGGTGATTGTAAATTACATTGCAATAAACAAAGGGGTGCTTACATTCTTTCAAATTAGTGTTTTTGATTTCTTCGGCTATATTCCCAGAAGTGGGATCTATGGGTCAAGAGGCAGATCCATTTTTAATTTTTTGAGGTATCTCCATGCTGCTTTCCACAGTGGCTGCAGCAGTCTGCATTCCCACCAACAGTGCAGAAGTGTTCCCCTTTCTCCACATCCTCACCAGCACTTGATATTTGTGGATTTACAGGACATTTACACAATAAAATACTACTTGGCTGTAAAAAAGCAGCAAATTTTACCCTTTGTGAAAGCACGGATAGACCTAGAGAACATTATAAGCCAGTAAGAGAAAGATGGATACCATGTGATTTCACTCATATGTGGAATCTAATGAACAAACTGAACTAACAAGTAAAATGGAGACAGACTCATAGCTAGAGAGCAGGATGACATATATGGGTGGCGGGGGAAGTTGGAAGGTGAGGGATCAAGAAACAAGAAAAAAAGGATATGGACAGGGACAAGAGTGTTGTGGTTGTTGGGGGGTAAGGAGGTTAAGGGGGGGAGATAAACAGTAATGGAAAAAATACATTAAAAAAGAAGAGAGATATCAGATCATGTGAAATAAAAGAACGCTTATAAGCTTATGTGATCTGCCTACAAGCAAAAAATAAGAGCAAATTTAAAAATTCTGAGCTCCTTACCCCCTGCCCCCAAACAAACAAACAAAAAACCCAGCAGTAGGTTGGCCCCTGCTTCCTCAGCAATTTGGGGAGCTGTTCTAACACCTTTTTTTTAATACCACGAAGTGTCATGATATTTGCATTGGGGCCAATTTCTTAGAAGACCCTAAGAACTTTTAGAAGAGGCTATTGTCTAAACAAAAGCATTAAACACACCTCAGAGGATCTGAGGGACTCAACCATTGCCTTCAAAGCTCATATGAATGCTTCATGCTCAGGATAGCTAAGAGCTCAGTGAAACTTCTGGGTTTCTACCACAACCTAATTATGATCAAGCTCTCTCTTTGCTTCTCCTTATAAAACTGGTAGCTCAGGCTTCTGGGCAGAAGCTACTTGAATGCTGGTGAACTTTATAAACCAGTGGCAGAGCAAGTCTTTTTACATTGTTTTCATTTCTAGAATGGATGCATTGTGTGTATTCCCACATGTATGGCTCAATTCTAATACTGGCCCTATAGTTTGTAATGCCAATGCAGGGACTTCAAGTTCTGTGGACGAAAAACGGGTTCTACAGAGGTAACCTCAAAGGGTGATGTGATCTGTTGGTGGAAATCAAGTCTCTGGGTAGGGGCTTTACATCCCCCTGTCCAGGTGTCCTGTGACTCAGTTAAGCAAGCTGGACTTGCTAACGCCGGCAGCTGCTTGCAAACTGTTTCAGGCCACTAAGCTATGGTATCCTGAGAACAAAGAGACTTTGCTGAGTACTCCATTACTCCCTTGTCCTATCATCTTGTTTGGAACTTAGCCTTAAGGACTTAGTTCTGTTTTATACCTAAGCAGTTAATATCTGAACCCCGGTATCCTGTTTTCCCTGTAAGCAATAGGATGTGTATCCTGTAATTGCCACCCTCAGATTTCAATAAAAGGAAGGTGCTTGCTCTGCTCAGTGCTGATCCTGCCTGAGCGAGCGGCAGCCCTCCGACCGTCCCACATTCTGTCTCCTGGAATTACTTCCGCGCCCTCGACCACTAAGTACTGCAACAGTGATCATAAATTCCTAACTGGGCAGGTCATGGTGGGTAGTCACCAGGCATACAACTATTTGAGTACAAGGTTTGTCTTTGCCTTAAGCAAGCCTTGTCCATTGTTTTTGTGCACCTGGGTTAACACACCTTTGAAATAAGCAGAATCACCCTGAAGAGAAAAACTGCAAAATTGTCATTCTCTGGAGCACTTGAGATCTTGCTTCCTGGCAACTATAGTCAATTTTGGCTGAAATAAACTCTTACAGAAATTCTCTACAGGTTTGGATGTTTCTTACATCAACACTTCTGATAGTGTCAGGTAAGAGTAAATGAAAAAACTAGATGGCACTTTAAATGCACCATGACATGGTACCGGTGTTTTCCTATTTTACAACTGAGGACAAGTTAATCAAAGTTTCACAGTTAGTTAACGGCAAAGCCAGGATTCAAACCTGGGCAGTCTGGCTCCTACGGCTGTGCCCTTAACCACTAGACTCCCTTGCCCCTCTACCTATGCCTGTTGATAATAACAAAAGTTCTTTGCTTGACCAAACTTTAGTCATGTCCTGAACCTTCTCCCAGGCCCATTTATACCTCCTTGTAAAAATATAGTTTTATTAAGAATCCTGCTAAGTCAACCTAATTAGAACACTTCATCTTTGGTATCTGATCACTACTGGTGTCTAATTAGGTTCTTTATCATCCACCGTCTCCTAGGTGATATCTGATTACCCTGTCCTGACTTCAGCAAGAATCAGGTTAGGTTAATTTAGCCAGAAACTTGCTTAACCCTGATGCTTCCTCTTAATAACCCACCTACTGGTCCCTCTACTCTGCTCGTTGGCCACCAATTCCTTCTTGTTCATGCTGTGTTGATTCACAGTTGAGTGCAATCTCCCTTCCCTACAGCAATATCCCATTGCAGGGGTCCCTGTACCTATCACAATGGGCCTGAATGAATGTCTGCCTGACCGCCTTTACCAAGTGTCATTGAATTTTTTTTAACAATACTTCCTCACCTGAAGGTTGTTGATGGTGTCCCTTCTGAGAGAATGGCACAGGAAGCTGTCACTGCTGTAACATGTCTACATGCTCAAGTCCAGACCTCTTGGGAAAGGTACACGACCTCATGGAGCCACACAACGTCATGGAGCCACATGCTCGCCTTTCCATTTCCTTTCTTCCTCCCCATGATTCCAGCATTCCAGTTAAAATTTCACTGTCTCCTAAGTTGCCATGCCTTCTGCTATTTTCTTCTGCCTGGAACGCCTAGTCCACTTCATCAGATTTCTAACTTTTCTTCAGAACTCTACCTCTATTATCTCTTCTGCTATCCTCATTCTCACAAAGCACTTATCACACAGCACAGCAAGGGGCTCTCTCTTTTTTGCGGGACAGGACTCTTCTTGTGTCTGTGTGTCTAGCACAGAGTCTGGGATGTCAAAGATGAAATGAATGAATGAATGAATGAATGAATAAATGAGCAGTCTCCCATGCCCATGCATTTAACACATAGGAGGTTCCTTAGAATCCCTGCTAGGTTTCTCAGACTTTTTTTTTTTTTTTCTCAAAGAAACAGAACTAGGTCAACTCATATTCAAACAGAGCTGTGAACCAGTCTAGTACCTGTTTAGACATAAGGAAAGCCTGGTGAATTCTCCAGGCTTCACTATCTCAGAGAGAGACTGAAGCAGGGCATATTCATACCCTGCCACTTTTCACTTTATTACTGTTCCAAGTGGTATGTTCCCATTCCTTATACACTATGTACTCCCTCCTTCTTTGGACAAAAGTCATTGTAGAAATCCAATTAATATAGTTGAGTCCTTTGGTTTCAATAGCTGTGCTCTAACTCAACAGAAGTTTAAAAGAAAAACATATTTTAAAGAGAAAGAGGAAAGGAAGGAGGTGGGGGTGTGAGAGAAAGAGAGAGGTTTTTTGTTCCACTTATTTATGCATTCATTGGTTGCTTCTTGTATGTGCCCTGACTGGGGATCAAACCTGCAACCTTGGTGTATCAGATGATGCTCTAACCAAATGAGCTACCTGGCCAGGGCTAGAAAACAAATTTGATGGTCTTAGGGAAATGTTTACTCATGTGTGCAAAACTCCTTAGGTCATTATGTTTTCTTCGTTTCCAAACAAGGCTGAGGAAAGAGAAAGGAGGTACTCCGTGAAATGCAAGGACAGCCCAGTTGCTCCAGATGTTGCAAATGAGGCAAGACGTTCATTCTCAGCCTGTATAATCTTGGGCTCCAGCATGGAGTTTTAAGTTTATAAGCCACTTTGAAATGGCAATTTTCATAGAGCCTGAATTGCATTAAAAAACCCACTGTTTCAAGAGAAGTATGCATGCTGTCCCCCATAGCTGAAGTTGGCATTAAATGCTCTTAACTACCTAATAGTGAGCTGTACAAGCAAGTGATATGTTGATTTTTAACTCTTATACCTTCTTGCCTAAGAGGGGACTCACGGACCGACCTGGCTGGTAGAAGACCTGGGGTCCACGACCAAGTGGGTGGCAGAAGCTTCATCCTCTCATAGGTGCTTTTCTGTTAGTCTGTTTTTACATAGTTGGGGTTAAAAGTGTTTCTTGAATTAAACTGAACCCCTTTTCAGGGAGATACAAGGCACAGTTCTTTTCACCAGAGGATGTGGGCAAGTTTCCAGGTACACAGCTGCTTGAGAGTAAATGAACACATACACGTAAAAAAAATGTGTTCCCCAGCCCAGATGATCCAAGGGTATCATCTCCTGCAAACCCCGAATTTAAAAATAGGGGTCTCCAAAAGCCTTGACTGACTTCACTTTATTCTGCTGGTGGCTCCATTCTTCAGAGTCTCTGCAGGGTCTTGACACTCATTGCTTGGTATGAGTATATTTGCTTGGTACGCTGGTTTATTTTGTCACCAGGATTCCACCTCTTAGTAGATTGTATCTTGAGTCAGAATCTAATCTTTCATCTCAGCAGGTATCAGCACCTGGCTAGCTGTCCCCCTCCCTTTTTTTTGGTGTGCAAATGTTTTATTGGCACACAGCCATGCCTAGTCATTTACGTATTGTCTATGGCTGCTTTTCTGTGATAACGAGAGGCCCTAATGGCCCCAAAAGCCTAAAATATTCACTATCTGTCCCTTTATAAAAGAAGCTTGCATATTTTCATTTCAAAAGAAAACGACCCACATAGGTATTTTTCATCTGGCTGTTTAATAAATACTGTTCATATCTAAGCCTTTAATTTTTTCTTCATTAAAAAGTAGTAGAAAACCTCTGTCCTGAGAGGTGAGATCAAGTCCTAAAAATTTTGAAATCCTGATGCAGAAGTTGGAGTGATAAACATTTAAAAGTTTGAAGCAATTAAAAAAAAACTTTTTTCATGGTGGGGTCTTAAATTTACCTTTGGAGATACTCCCCACAAAGGTAAAACCATTACCTAACCAGTGCTTTGTGGAAATTGGGAAGTCACTGACAAACATCACAAAAGTTTTTATCAAAGTCTTCAGTATTAGGACCCACGACTCAGTGACTTGAGGTGGAGGGATAGGAGGAAGTTTTCTTGACTTGGTATAAACTTGGAATGCATGGAGCTGCAAACTGGTGTTGCTTCTTGATGAGCCAGCACGTGTAGGAAATCCAGAGTAAGATACCACAGGGGTGGGTAGGAATGAGCCTTTTGGCATGCAGGGGAACTGTGCACAGGAACCGGTGCAGACTTGGCATAGCCCAAACTAGACAGAGTCCAAGTCCTCCACATTGGGTGGGTATGCCACAACCCAGCTGTCACTAACGGTATTCGTTCTAATGTGAGTCTCCTGATGGGGCCCAGTGGACAACACCATCCCCTTGTGGCTGTGATGGGGGTTTCCTCTGAAGGGGATACTCCACAATGGCCATCACTCTAGGAAGAAGTTGCTCCTGGGCCAAGACAGGAAGACCTCTGTGATGATGAAACTTTTTGCTCTTAAAATCTATCATTGGGTGATGGAGCCAGGGTGCAGCATTGCCCAGAATGTCTTCGTATAGAAGAATACTCTGGCCTCAGACTCATGGAGGCAGGCTGACAGCTAAGCAGAGGGGCAGCCTTCTTGAGGGACCCTGAGGCTCTCCTAAGAGCCACTTCAGGCAGCAGCTTGATGTCACTGTTGATGCTTCACCTGCTTTTATCCCTTAGTCTCTCATAAAACTTTGTGCCAAATAGCAGCCTAGTCTCGGCTGTGCTATTAAGAATTTGATTCTCATTCCTACCTTAGGATGGAGAAGCAAATGGGGTAGCTCCTCAGGATCAGAGGGGTGGCAGCAGCCACAGGAGACACCAGGGGAGGAAGCTGTGCCCAGCGGAGCACTTCTGGCCCAGTGGTCCATGGCACAAGGGCTGGAGTAGAAGAGACAGGGCCACCTTCTGAGCATAACAGACAATATCCTGGGAAGATGCTCTGGGAACCTCTGGAAGTGGGAGCTAGGCCCTGTTCCATTCCTGTGCTGGTCCTAGAGGGCTCAAATCATTATAATTTGGGTATGAAAGAAAATGTGACCTCAGTTTACACTCACTGGCTGGAGAGACCTGGACCAGGATTTTCCAGAGCCACAATTCTCAGGCAGGTTCAGAAGCCATTTCCCCTGCTGTTTCCCTTGTGGTTTGACATAAACACAGCTTTTGAAGCTAAATGTTAACAAAACCTACACTGTGCATGGCACACGTGTGTCCCTCAGATATAAATTATTGGTGAAATTCTGTGAGTGCCCACACTGCCTATCTGTACAAATGCCATGAGATTATGTCTACTGTGCCTCCACTCTTTCTTCTTTTGTTTTAAGGCAAATTTCAACATAGTCATTTCTTCACTACAAAATCCCATATGCATTAAAAAAAAACACATTTTCTTTTTACATAACTAATATCATTATCATCACTAACAAACTTCTCAACAATTTCTTGGTACCATCTAGTAGCCAGTCTATATGCAAATTTTCATGATTAACATAACATCTTACCCTCACCATCACATGAAGAGGGATTCTTCTTGTTTGAAAAAACAACTATCAAGTATTTTTATGTCAGCAGAGGCTTTGACGGCAGAGGTGTTTGGTTTTTTTTTTCCTACTTGTTAATCTGGTAAGAGTATTTCCTTTACGCAGAAGCACAGATTATTAGTCTTGCATCTCAATATTTGCTGTGTATCCATCTTTACCTCATGTATCCTTAGGATTCATTCCACTCTCCCCAGCTTCTAACATACATCCTCTGCTGGCCCAATTAATGTACAAAATAAGCTACTGATCTGTTGGACTTACAAAGGGTTTTGAAATGTGACAAGAGCTCTTTCTGTGTCTTTTCTAACTTCTCTTTACCCTCCTGGTGGCACTGGGTGGGTAGGCAGAGCTGCACAGCAGGGTTTGGGGAAAGGAATGCACACCAGGATTAGGTGGCCCTGAGCTGCAGGAATGAGGCAGAGCTATAGGGACAGGGCAGAGTTATAGGGATGGGGCAGAGCTGCAGGGATGAGGCAGAGCTGGGGAGAAGAGATGGAGGGAAACTACCAGAGTCAAGGCTGGAGGACCACTCCATAGGATCCATCCCACTCAATTTTTTCTTAAAAAGGAAAGAAAAGAAAGTACAAAACAAAACAAACAAAAATAATGTGTTTGCCTTAAAAACATAAAGAAAGACCAAGGAACCATATGTTCTGACTGTCCAGATCTAACCATTGTTAACAGTTTGGTTTTGATACCGACTTTTAAATAAAATTTAGATTGCAAACAACATCTTATTATATAATTTGTTTAATGCTCCAACCTTATATATTATAAGAAACATTTCTACATCTCATTAAATATGTTTCCAAAACAAAGTTTTAAGTAGTTGTATGGAAACTTAACTTAGGAGTATTAATATTAACATTCATTTAGATTGCTTGTAATTTATCACCATTATTTTAAAAAATGCTACCATGAACATCCTTGCACCTAAATCTTTGAACATATCTCTGATTATTTCTTCACGATAAATTCCAAGAAGCAGAATTAAGTGGAAAGATCAGAACATTTTCCAAACTGACTCCCAGAAAGTTTATTTCAATTTTTATAGTAACCAAAAGTGTATGATCGAGCCCATGTTCCCATAACCTTCACAACACTAGTATTATTACTTTTTCCTTTTAATCTGATAATTTAAAACATGAGTATCCATTGTATCCATTCTGCTTTGTTCATGACCCTTGAACCTTTGATCATTTTATTGCTCCACCTCAAAGACATGGGTAGTGGTTCTGCTCTCTAAGTCCTGTTTAACTGCTGGGGGTTTAGTGAAGGAAAAACGCAGAAGTTACTAGACCTGTGCTATAGCTACAAAAACCAGCTGGGTTATGTTAGTGGAATGCTAAAGGTCGTAAATCATTTCCTAGATTATGTGCAAGGCTGAAGAAGCACCAGAAGCAGCCGGACTGCAAAAATCTTACTAGTTACTGACTGCCAAGAGCAGTAATGTTTTCAAATATCCAATATTATACAACTAGTATATTCATACATGTATTACCTTTTCTTCTAAAACCTGGGTTACTGCATGAGTTTTGGATTTGCTGCCTAATTTGGATCAACCTTCTATACCTTCCTCTATGGACACAAGATTTAAATAGTGTCAATCATCAAGTGCTTTATGAACCTTGTGCAACTACATGCAAAATACAGTACCTATGTACAACTGTTAACATTTTTCTTGGGAGAGAGTCCAAAACTTTCATCATGTTCTCCAAGGAGCCTAAGAAAAAAAATTGAGTCTTTGACATGGAGAAAATACTAAAAGGGTTGTAACAGCAATGCTTATAGGGCCAGAGGTTAATATAAACTAATAAAGTGGATGAGGTATTAGGCAATAGGGAGTGGTGGACACTGTGGTATTTTCAAATGCATTCTCTCCTACTAAACGGAGTAGCTCTCTTTCAGTTCCAGAACATTGTTGGTGTGTGGAAACAGGTTCAGTGTTTCCTGATCTTAATTTTTTTTCAGAGGAAGCCAGAAATCTGGATGCTTACATGAAATTTTCCAACACAAATTTTTAAAAAAGATTTTATTTATTATTTTTTAGGCAGAGGGAAAGGGAGAAAGAGAAGGAGAGAAACATTGGCCTGTGAGAGAAACATCGATTGGTTGCCTCTTACTCGCCCCTAACCAGGGAACTGGCTCACAACCCAGGCCTGTGCCCTGACCAGGAATCAAACTGGCAACCTTTTGGTTTGAAGAATAATGTCCAACCCACTGAACCATACCAACCAGGGCAAAATCTTCCAAATTTTAAATGCTTACAATAATTTCAAGTTAAATAAACAAACATATGGTACCAACAACTGGTCTGCTGACTTGGCCCTCAGGCTGCAGGGCCTAAAAAAAGCCAGACAGTTCAAAGCATAATTAAATTCATGAACAAAAATAATTAAATGCTCTCTTTAGGTTTGTAATAAGCCAACAACCACACTACCATATAAGAACAAGGCTCCCAAGGGATGCTAGACAGATTGTTTTGGCCTTGAAAAGTTCAATGGCCAAATCTACAGCTTTTCAAGCAATGTAACCACTGAATGCAGCAGATCCTGACAACGTCCAGTACTCTACATGGATCCATCCCAGGTCTCTTTAGTGGTAGTGGAGAAAGCTGTTCCAGAAAGGGGTAGGTCAAGAATTATACTATGACTGCCTAACCACTATGTTGTACACCTGGAACTAATACAAAATAATATTGAATGTTAAATGTAATTGAAAAGTAAAATTTAAAAAATCCTAATTGCATATTTATATAAAACCTTGGGTTTCAAGCTGACAACACTAGTAGACTGTCATGCCACATTTTGCTTATTGCCAGAATTAAGATAAGTACAAGAAACTATGAAATGCATAGAGAAAATTACCAGACCCAGATAAATAATATTTTTGTAAACCAAAATAATGTCAATCTACATAAGGGAGCTTGCTCTTTAAAGGGAACCTGCAATATAATGATCACTAGGGAAAAATCGTTTACAAATTCAACTGTGTCACAAGTTCAGATTTTAATATTTTAGGATTTTAAAACATAATGTAAACTTATCATTGAATCTGTCCCACAGGATGTGGCTGCTGGCGCCTGGGCCAGCTTCCAGGGCAGGAATGTTGCACGTTCTGAGTTGTGTGGAGGAGTGAAGTGGGTGAGTAGGAGTTGAGGACCCTGAAGACAGCTGCTGAGAGGATCTAGGGCAGGGCAGCGGCACTTGGGAAACAAATGAGTGAACTACAGGAAACATGGTGAAAACTGACAACCACATTTTGCCTGAGAACACTGGCTGACATTTCAGCGAAAAACTTGCCTTTTTTTTTTTTAAACTTCTGTGCGCTGGACAGAGTTTTATTTATAATATGTTTGAAAATGGTGTCTTCCTCACAGCACATCATATGGCTGGTCAAATGAAGATTTGATCTGCGGTGAAGAGTATTACAAGTGAGCAATGCCACAAAGCAATGTCACTTTCTGAATAATAAAATATTTCCACCCAAGCAAACATATACTTCCCAAGTAAGGAGTATGAGTGTATGTGTATGAATGTGTGTTATGCATCAAAAACATTTTGATTTTTTCCATAATTAGAAAGAACTTGATGAGAAACAAGACGGCAGAGGAGTAAGTGGAAGCTACACTAACCTCCTCCCAGAACTAGTCTGGATTTACAACTTAATTTTGGAGAAATCATCTGGAATAACCAACCAAACACTAGCTGGAAAGAAGTCTTATAACCACGGAGAGACAGAAAAGGCCACTACATCACAACATGACCGGTAGGGAGTGCGGAGACGCGGAAGGGTTGGCTGGGCTCACATGGGTGGCAGCTGAAGGGACTGAGAAACAGCTCAGCAGCCGGGGATTCCCCCTGAGAAGGGCAGGGTATAAACTCCCAGCTGAGCTTCCCAGCCTACAGCAACAGAGTGGAAAGTAAAATAGTATCCAGCTGTGAAAAGCGAAAAGCCACATGGTTTCTTGCTAGCCGGAGAGAAACAGCTGGAGAAAAAGAGCTCTTAAGCGGATCACATACGAAAATATTTTGCCGCCACTTACCCTGGGCTCAAGCAGAGGGAAGGCAGAGAGGACTGGAGACATTTGGGGAGAGTTTGGTGTGGTGGCTTTGAGGGGAGAACTGGGGAAGTGGCCGGCAGGGTCTCAGTGCTGACTCATCCCCAGTACTACAGGCAGACCATTCCCTCCAAGTGGCCTCAGCCCGAGGGGAAGCAAAAGCCCCACTTACAGGAATTAAGCTGCCACACCCACGGTCCTTAAGCCTGACGGCTAATCACAGATTGAATAGATTAACAACTAAAGAAGATAGACAAAGGCAGTAGATCCCTGGAAGTCTCCAACAGGCTGCCTAGGCCCAGACTGGTACAGGATCTGATGCCACCAGGGGCAGATCCAGGAAGTGCAGATCATTCTAAGAAGAACCAACAAACAATAGGAGTCACAAAAATGGGGAGACAGAGAAACAACCCCCCATCGAAAGGAAAGGTAGAATCCCCAGAAAGAGTGCTAAATGAAATAGAGGGGAGCAAACTATCAGATATGGAATTCAAAACATGGATTATGGAGAAGCTCAATGAGCTCAGCGGAAACTACAAAGAACTCCAGAAAAACTACAAGGAACTTACTGAGAATTACACCAGCATGAAAAAGGACATGGAAGCTATCAATAAGAGCCAGGAGGAAATGAAGAATACGATCTCTGAATTGAAGAACACAGTAGAAGGAATTAAAAGTAGGCTAGAGGAAGCAGAAGATCGGATCAGCGAGCTGGAGGAAAACTTAGACAAAAACTCCCAGACAGTGCAACAAAATGAAAAAAGACTCAACAATACTCAAGAGGGTCTAAGACAGCTGCAGTATAACATGAAACGTAAAAATATCCGTATCATAGGAATTCCAGAAGGAGAAGAAAAAGAGCAAGGGATAGAAAACCGCTTTGAAAAACTAATGACAGAAAACTTCCCTAACATGAGGATAGAAAGAGTCACGCAAGTCCAGGAAGCACAGAGGGTCCCAAAGAAGATGAACCCCAACAGGCCCACTTCAAGACACATCATAATTAAAATGCCAACATTCAAAGACAAAGAGAGAATCCTAAAAGCAGCAAGAGAGAAACAGCTAATAACATACAAGGGAGCTCCAATAAGACTATCATCAGATTTCTCAGCAGAAACACTACAAGCTAGAAGGGAATGGCAAAAAATATTCCAAGCAACAAAAAACAAAGGTCTACAACCAAAAATACTCTACCCAGCAAGGCTCTCATTCAAAACGGAAGGTGAAATAAGGAGTTCCCAAGACAAAAGAAGGCTAAAAGAATACATCTCCACCAAACCAGCATTGCAAGAGATGCTAAAGGATCTGCTTTAAGAAGATGAAGAAACAGAGAGAGACAGAGAGGAACACGAGTACAAAGGGGGAAAATGACAATGAATAAGTACTGAAAGAAAGAAGGAACTTCTACCATTTGCAACAACATGGATGGAACTACAGAGAATTATGCTTAGCGAAATAAGCCAGGCAACGAAAGAAAAATACCTTATGCTATCACCTGTTACAGGAAACTAATGAACAACACAAACAAATGAGCAAAATTGAACCAGAGGTATGTAAAGAAGGAATAAACTAACAGTAACAAAGGGGGAGATGGGAGGGAGAGAGGGGGGTAAGAAGAGGAAGGGTCTAGTCAAAGAACATGTATAAATGACCCATGGACATGGACAACTGGGTGGGGACTGAATGTGGGAGAAGGGGTGGCAGGGTGCAGGGAAGCAAGAGGGGGAAAAAAGTGAGACAACTGTAATGAAAAAACAAATAAAAAAATTTTTAGTTGGGGGGAAAAATGAAAATATAAAGAATAGAAATGCAAGTTCAGTGAATATTAGAAGGAAAAGGATTTTCCTTCACACTGTATATTTTTCTCCCTATCTGATCCCTACAGAGTTTGGCATTCTAAACAAGTAAGTAATGACATAAGTTTCTTTGCATAAAACTAATAAGACCAGTTGTTAATAGAGGTTTTTTTTTTTTAACTAAAACTTTGACTGGAATGTCATGCCTAAAGGAGACATGCTTGGGCTCTGGTTGTTACCAAAAAGCCCTGAGGAACTGGGATTGACTTTCAAAGGTAATAAAAGTCCACGAGATAAAAGGCCTGGTACCTTGGATGGATGCACGGTCCATGGCAGTCTTTCCAGGGAAGGAACGAAGGTTGTTTTCCTGAAAGATGGCTAGATGGGACCTTAAGGCACAATGGAAAACCAGAAGGACTTGGAAAAGACAGGTGTTTACAGGCAAGGCTGAATGCCAGGTATGTGGTTCTGCTTCTGTGCCTTGAAGGGCAAACTGAAGGTCACCCTAAATGTTCTTTACGTAAGTTCCAGCAAAGCAGAACTAAAGATCAGAAGTGATCATTTTCTGCTCTTATGTTTATGCAAATGAACAGGATAAATTAAAAATGGACTTAATGCAGTCCCTTTAATGACAAGGAGGGTAATCTTAGGGAGAAAAATTGTGATTCAAGGAAAATCACAATGCTCAGTGGTAGACTATAAAGTAGTGCAGCTAACCGTCTTTAAAGTTTCTTTTCATTTAAAATTTGTTTTCATTTGAAAGTTAAACTATGTCTGTGGCATTATCAAAGATGTTTAATTTACAGGCAAGAAGAATGTGAATTGCCTTGCAACTGGCTGTCTTTCCGATAAGACAGTCCTACAGATTTAGAGACTTGTATGTGGGTTATGTTACATAAATTAACATGTGTTTTCTGTTTTCAAAGGGCATAAGCCTACGATCTCATTACCTGAGTGATTGTCTGTACGTATAGGCCTAACTTAATCCTCTCTGCAGTGCTGCCTCCTGAGACTCAATGGTTTGGCTGAACTAAGTGGCTGGGTTGGTGAAGTAGGGGGTGGTCTGTGGATTTCACTTTAAAACTGGTTTCTCTTTTCTGTCCTAAAGGCTTGGACAGAAAGAGCCCAGAGGCCTGAGAGAGGAGAAACCTAAAATATTTCCCTCAGCCCAAACTAAGTATAATGGGCAAAAGGGTTTTGGACAGGTGAGATGTACCTGGCACACCTTCCTCTCCAAAGAAGCCCTTCTTTTCCCTAATGTGGGATATTGAAAAATTAATACCTGCCTTTTGTCATCTAGTGGTTATCGATTGAATGATGTCCTTTAACCCTGTTGCCAAATCTGTTGCCTCCAGAATACAACAAGGATGCCAGCCTGTTAAATCAAGCATGCCTTTGTCCAGGGACAGCCAACCAACCTGGAGTCTGCACGATCCTTCCCCATGTGGGAAGGCCACCCTCCCCTCCACACCCCCACTCTTATTAGGGATTTCTGGACCCAAGGGTAGGTAGGACGACGACCATGTACAGCTTGAGGCAGCTAGAGGAGCTCGAGACCTTTGCCCATTGTCCTTTATAAGATCATAAAGGGTTTTAAGATTGAGAGGGAGGGATTATTTTTTTATTGTTAAAATAATTAATTATTTATTTATTTTAAAAAAAGAAGAAGAAGAATATATGAAAGGGTGAGGCAGGAGAGCTTGTATGTACAACCCATGGGCATGAACTTGGGGGTGATTGATGGGGGAGGGGGGTGCTGGGCGGAGGGGAGCAAAGGGGAAAAAATTGGAACTATTGTAAGAATATAATCAATAAAATATACTTAAAAAAGAAAGAAAGAACTTAAGTGATGGCTCCTTAAAGAATCACAGGGAGCATCAATTTTCTCAAGGTACCTGTGATCATGCTGGATACAATTAACGGCAAAATGATGAGTTTCAGCATCCTCATTAGGATTTCTCCAGGAAATGCAAAGTAGAACTTCTCCAGAGTAGAGAATTTGCTGTATTCTCGGACCAAGACTCCTACAGCAATTCCTAAGAAAAACAAAGATGGAAAAGAAAAAAAAGAGCACTACTGAGTTCTCCTGTATACATTTCTAAGGAAAAATACTGCCCCCAATGCAAATTTTAATGGCAAGAGAAACAATTTACATAAATCTCTCGTGAGTCTGTGAATTTTACACTTAAAAGCCAAATCACATTGTAATGAGTACAAAGTCCACATTTGGTAAATCTCTAAAAAGTATTCTTCACATGAAAAATTTGTTTTTATTTATTTTTTTCAATCATATCTAGTATAATGACAAAACATCAAAAATACTGTGAGAAGGAAAATCAATCAATCATCTTAGTCAACCCAATATAACTTTTGTTTTTATATACCACACTTATTCTTTGCCTGGCTTAGATATCTTATGTACTTTACAGTTTACATATCAGTTTTCATTTTCCTCTATTTTAATCATAATTACTTTTTATAATTTTTATAAAAAACTCCTGTTTATACAACTTTTATAATTTTAACAGCAACATAAGATTCTGTTGGTTTGATATATTTACCATATTGTTGAACAATTATGTTCTCTAATGCTTTGCGTTCTTTTCAGGTCTTTCTAGTTAATGACGTGTTCAAGTTTGATCAAGAGGCTTTTTAAAAAGTTTCTAATCTTGAGTACCTTGGACATTTAGGCTTATAATTATGTGAGTAGGGGAATGTTCAATATCAATAACTGTTATACATTCTCTGAAAGCTTGTCTTAACAAAATGTCTATGAAATCCTTCTGCTGTGATAACTTTTGATAACTAAAAATTACGAATTTTAAATATTTCTTCTTTATCCTCTTCCAAATGACCCAAATAACATCCAACTACTCTATACCATCCCACTCCTCACATATCCCCCTTCTCCTCCCCACCCCTTTTAAACCAACTACTGAAGATGCCATGCAAATTGGAAGTAAAATGACTAAAGAGCAGGAAGATTCAAGGAGGCTATCACTGGATACGCTCATTCACAAACATGAAAATTTAGAACCCCAGGGCAATGAAAAGAGATGTGAATTATAATCAATACTAGAATTTTCATTTAAATTCAGGTATACTTCCCATGCTTATTAGTAGACCAAATAGCTGAACCTTCCAAGATACATTTTCTAGTAACCTTTTCTCATCTTTTTCTTTAGAGCTGAGTAGCTTCACTAATGCAAGCTCTTATGTGAACTTTGGCTCAAAAACAGATGCTTCTGAATCAGTACAGCTTTTATTTTTAAACCCTTATAAATGTATTTACTGCACAAGCTATGCTGGGACAGCTCTACTGGAAATAATAAATGCAAAAACTCACCCACAACCTTACCAACTCAAATATGTACATGTAAGGTGAAATAGTTTTCATTTTTCCATATACTATTGCAGTTAATCATAATAAAATGGTTAAGAATTATTGAGCATATACTATACAAGGGGGGACCCCAAAATCCCGGTATTTATAAAAAAATGGTGTATTTATTCTTACGTTTAAACCTCAGTCACCTCCAAAGTACTCTCCATTTGAGCAATACATCTACCAACACTTTTTTCCACTGCTCGAAGCAGTTTATGAACTTGTCGATTTTGATGTCTTCTGTCATTTTTTGCTTCACCTCTTCCACATTGGAAAAACGCTGCCCTCTGAGGACTTTTTCATCCGGGGAAACAAAAAAAAGTTGTTCTGGGTGAGATTGGGTGAATAGTGAGGATGGGGCATGGGGATCATGCCATTTTTAGTCAAAAACTGTTGAATACTCAGCGCAGTGTGGGCAGGCGTGCTTGTAAATCACCATCATGAAATGGGCAAATGCATTAAAAAATTTTCACTGAAGTCAAATGCAGCCTCTCACAACAACGCCAGCTGGTGCACTGACACAGATCGATTCCTAGAACACTCACCTAGTGGGGGAAGCCTGTACTAAAAGGTGCCTGGCCTCCAGAAGATAATTTCATTTTGGAGGGCATCCCCCTCATATGTCAGAATCTGTGCTAAGTACTTTACATGTATTTTTCTTGTGTTTTATCTCTTGTTATTTTTAATGGCTATATAATTGTAGGGGTTAGGGGCAATTTGTTGATATAAAATTTACATAACAAAATTAACTCTGTTTTAAATGTACAATGAGTGGTTTTTAGTATATTCACAATGTTGTGCAACTATCACCACTATGTATTGAATAATTCCAGAACATTTCCATTATTCCAATAAGAAGCTTCCTTATCAGTTAGCAGTCACTTCCCATTCCTTCTTCTCCCCACCCCCTGGGCAACCTGAATCTGCCTTCTTTCTCTATGGATTGGCCTATTCTAGACGTTTCATATAAATGGAATCATACAATATGAGGCTATGATGGTTAGTCTTATGTGTCAACTTGGATAGGCAATAGTACTAATTATGGTTAACATCTACAATTAGTTGACTTGAAGTAAAGGAGATTACCCTTGATAATCTAGGTGGCCTCATCCGATCAGTTGAAGGCCTTAACAGTAAAAACAGTTTTCCCTGAAGAAGAAGGAATCCTGCCCTATGGATTTCAGATGTGCCAGCCCCAACAATTGTGTGAGACAAGTCGTTAAAATAAATCTCATGTAGCTCTGGCCAGGTTGCTCAGTTGGTTGGAGCATCATCCCATACACCAAAGGTTGTGGGTTCAATTCCCAGTCAGAGCACATACCTAGGTTGTGGGTTTGATCCCTGTTTGGCGTGTGTATGGGAGGCAGCCAATAGATGCTTTTCTCTCTCTCTCCCTTCGTCTCTCTCTATAATCAATAAACATATCCTTGGATGAGGATAAATAAATCTCATGTAGATATATGTATATAAAGAGAGTTTGTTTCTCTGGAAAATCCTGATTGATACAGTGGCGTTTGTGTCTGGATTCTTTCATTTAGCATATTTTCAAAGTTCACCCATGTTAGAACATGTAAGGATTTTTATTTTGTTTTTAGTATTTTTAATTTAACATTATATAATAAATATTCCCTCATTACACATTTCCATCTTTTAAAATGCTGTGTACTACTACTTTGGATGGATATATGTCTTGACCATCACCCAACTGGTAAACTGGTAAACAACCAAAGGGGACAAGTACAAAATAGGATGTGAAGGCTTTAGTTATTGCACATTTTCAGGTTCAAGGGAAGAAAATACATTATACACTTTCTCTGTATTATATAAATTCAAGAAAAAGCAATAACAAGTCAACATGTGTTAACATCCAACTATATGCCAAGTACTGTACTAAGAGCTCGAGGACCTAAGGGAGAGGAGTTTAAAAAAAGAATACAACTTTGTTATTATTGCAGTAATAAATGTTTTCCTTCATGGATCTGTGGATGGTGGATCTGTCCACTGTCAATAAGGAATGTGGTCTGCACTGCTGTCAATAGCAGTAATGGTGAACGCTGAGTCGTCTCTCCCTTTCTGTCTCCCACCTGCAATGAAACATTGAGTCTGATTTGGGAAGGAAGTAGATTTTGGGGATGATCTAATAGGTTTTTGCATATATCTGTACACATTAAAATGTATAATGTTGTTTGTGCTTGAAATTTTGACTTACATGGTATCAGTCTGGACGTATTATTTTGTAACCTACCTTTTCTGTGTGAGATTTTTTTTCCTTTTATCTTTGGGATTTATTCATATTCAGGTAGATCCATTCTAGGAGCTGTTGAGTATTCTATACCACATTCCTTATTTTGTTTTTGTTTTCTATATTATTCTGCTCATAGCTAATGATTTTTTTCCTTCTATTTTTATTTTTAGGTTTACTTTCTTTTTTCTAATTTTTTGAGTTGATTGCCTACCACATTAGCTTGTTTTTATTTTCCCCAATATACTTATTTGAGTATATATTTCCTTCTAAACTCTGTGTTAGTGTGACAAATTATTACTATTTTCATGGTTTAGTTCTAAACGTCTTATAATTTATGTTTTGATTTCTTCTTTAAACTGTATTTTTAAAAATATGCTTTTTGGTATATTAGTATTTGGGAATTTAGGGGGCTTTAAAATATTCCTTTTTATCTCTCTGTGTTGCATCTCATGAATTTTCTTACACCTGCTTTCCAATTTACCAATCCTGATTTCAGTTTTATCTATTAGATGTTTAATTCATTCATTGAGTTTTAAAGTCCCTTGTTTCTAACTTTCATTTCTGGAAGTTATAGAATCATTTTCCTACTATCATTTTTCTATTTTTAGTTTCTATTGCACCTGTTTTACTTTAATCATTTAAAACATATTTAGTACGTATTCTTTCAGACTGTTATATCATCTCCAGTTTGGGGAACATGTATTCTCCTGCTGTGTCATCTCCTTGTGTGGCTTGTTATTTTTGACTGTAGACTTGTCTTTTGGGAAGGGATTGGCTTTTTTATGTGAGTTGTGAATGTGCTCCCCTATAAGATACTTGTTTTTCTTGGGGATTTCAGAGTTTCAAAGCATCCAGACTGTTTTCTCATTAGTTTTTCGGTTTAGGAAGTCAGCATGATATGGTGGTGTAGGTTTAGATCACACACCTAGGTAAAGTATATGTCTGGGTTTTTAATTTTCTTGTAGTTGCTCTCTTTCCCTTACTGTTAGCTATGGGCAGGTGGCAAGCTTCCTTGAGGTTTTCCCAAGTAGAATTTTTTTGGTCTTCTTTCCAAGGATGGGGCCAACATTTGAGGTTCCAGGCTTTATGCAGAGGTCTAATTCTAGCTCCTTCATGCATAAGGGCCAAGATTGTATCTTGCTCCTTATGTGGATATTAAAACCTCTGTCTCCCATGATTAAGGGCTATCATTGGGCCTAGAACTTAGCATCAGCTTTTATTTACACTCTGGCTTTGAGTTCCCTTTTTATTTCTGGCATGTGGGAAATTTCCCTGATCTCTTTTGAGTTTGGGTTTGGCTCTGTGTTAAGTTGGAGAGGGTGTTATATTTCTAGGTGTTTGAGATGGTGGGGGAACCTATCCATAGTAGCTCAATCGCCATATTACTGGCTGTTACAGCACCAGTAATTATTTAGTTCTTACCATTTCCAATATGTCCATTTTAAAATGGTTAGCAGAGGCAGTGAAGAATAAAGTTGAAGTGCCATAATATATAGGAAAGATCTTACTATATTAAGGACTTACTATATTAAAAGAATCATTGCTTCTCCAAGTACCCTTAAGTAATCTCATGGAATCACTTAGCTAATACTCACTTACAGACCACCTAGTTCTTGCAATGTATTGGCCAATGGGGGAATATAGATGAGAATAATACATAATCAAGGGGCCTTTAATCTACATGATGAAATAAGGCATATTAAATCACATGAGACATTTTGTGGGAAGAAACTAATTCAGCATCAACTCTTCAGAAGGCAGGCTCTGTAGTCAGACCGTGTTTAGATACTGGCTTCACCATTTTATTGACTAGAAAAAATACCCCACTGTCTGTGCCTCAGTTTCTTCGTCTGTAACAATGAACAAAATAAAATATTAACCTCATAGAGTCATTAGGAGATTTTAAAATGAGACTACATATGAAGTGCTTAGAATAAAAGGTACCTGGCTCACATAGTAAGTACTAAAGAAATATTAGCTATTACTATAGGCTGTACACTCTTTTTTTTTTTTTTTTCATGAAATCCTCAATACAGTTATGCCTCAAACAGGTGAGTGATGGTCACAGAGGCCAAAGCAGTGAAGCTGGGAGTTGAGGGGAAAAGTTCAGGTAAATTATTTGCAGTGTAACTAACTTTACAAAAGTATTCCCTTAGTCTGCTGTATTTATTTTGGTAGTGAAATATTTCCTTTTACCCTATAAGTCAATAACAAAGTGTCAGGGTTAAAATGATGACACATAAAGGACCCATGAAATGCACTGAATGTGATCTTTGTTAATCTCTATACTACTTATTATCGCCGAAATAAAGGTCTCAGGATCTTAGTGGCACTAGAAGAAAAAACATTAAAAAGTGTTTTTGGTGTCTTCTGAAATAATTTTCATTGTGATTCAATAATCTAATTAAATTCAGAACACAAATAGATAACTATTTCAGGATTTCTATGGAATTTATACAAGCCTGAGAGCACTTCAGGGAATACCAGTTGTTTTTCTTCAGTCAGCCGTGAAAGGACACTTTGGCCAGTCCTAGGGTAGCATCAATACCACAGCAGGCCAAACCCACAGAAGCCAGGAAAAGGAGGAAGATGTGCACACAGACAGACACAAACACACAATCAGAAAATAACATGTGTTGACAAAGATGTGGAGAACTGGAACCCTCCTATATTGTATGTATGTGAAATGATGCAGTCCCTGTGGAAAACTATTTGGCACAACCTCAAAAACTTAAACATAGGATTACCATATGACCCAGCAATTTCATTCATTCATACGCACACACACACACACACACACACATATATATACACTCAAGGGAATGGAAAGCATATCTTCACACAAAATTTGTATAAGAACTGTTCATAGCAACAATATTCTCTATAACTAAGAAGTGAAAAACAAATCTATTAACTTATTATTAGATAAACAAAATGTGGTATATCTAAGCAATACAGTATTATTCAGCCACAAAAAGGAATGAAGTACTGATACATGCTGCAGCATGAATAAACTTTGAAAACTATGCTCAAAGACAGCAGATACAAAAGGTCACATATTATATGATTCCATTCTTATGAAATGTCTAGAGTAGGCAAATCTATAATGACAGAACGTAGATTAGTGGCTGCCAATAAGATAAGGATGGGGGACAGAGGCTGGCTGACTGCTAATAGGTTTCTTTTGGGGGAATGTTTGGAAATGCTCTGAAATTACATAGTGGTGGTGACTGCACAACACAATGCATACACTAAAAACCACTAAACTGTACACCATAAAATAGTAAATCTTGTTATGTGAATTGTATCACAATTTAAAAAAGTATACACATAGTCTCAAATAAACTAAACTGACTTAAAAATAAACAGAAAAAGGGACTAATAATAATATTAAGTATAACATTTTGATTTGTTGACAATTTGATGGCTTTTTCATAGGGTGGAAGAGAAGACAAAAATTTAGAGAAACATTTTTCCTTTTAATTATCACACTAACAGCACAAAGATTGTCAAAGATGTGGCATTTTGTTCAAACTTCCACTTAACAGGATATGCATTAGCTTATCAGTTCTGAAGGCTTCACTATCCGAATATAACAATTTGAAAACCCAGGAGAAGCAAGACACGTTTGTTAAAAGCTCAAAAGAAGATGATCAATTAAAAAAAAAAATTATTTGTTTGTTTGTCTGTTTATTTATTTATTTTTAGAGGGAGGGGAAAGGAGAAAGAGAGGGAGAGAAACATCACTGTGTGGTCGCCTCTCACATGTGCCCCCAACTGGGGACCTGACGTGCAACCTAGTCATGTGCTCTGACTGGGAATCGAACCAGCGACACTTGGTTAGCAGGCCGACGCTCAGTCCACTGAGCCACAGCAGCCAGGAGATCAATTTTTTAAAAAGTTGTGACGACAGATTGTAATTCATAGCCCACAAAGACGTTTGAGAGCTCAATTTTCAATTACAGGGTATAAAAGTAAATCAAAACAACCAACAGAAAACCAGGGTTATTCTGAGAACAATATGACCTGAAAATTCCTGCAGAAAATGAAAAATCAACCCAATGTCCTAGAAAAAAAATCAGCTGTCATTAATTAATGACTTGCGTCCTTGCTGCCTTTTCCTAAGCTCTGTGGAGTGTACACTCATTGTCCTTGCCCTCATCTGGTTCAGGTGAAGGTAAAAGTCATATTAGAAATTCTAGTTGTTACCCATATCTGGAGTTGTGTCTGCTCTAATAGTTACTAGCTGTGTGACTGTTGGTAAGCCACTTAACCCAGTTAAGTGTCTATATCCTCATCAAAGAGGGACAACAATAGTTATGTCAAGTGGCTGTGGGAGTGTTAAGTGGAATAATGAATGCAAAGGATTTAGCCACACCCCTGGTTCACAGGAAAACTCAGTAAGTTTCGTCTGTGACTGAATAACAACAACATACAATAATAGCAGCAGCAAAAGTGAAGAGAAAACAGCTTTCAGAACTACATCAAGCAGGAGCATACAGTGGAAAAAGGAGCCAGGACTCTGGATTCTAATTCCACTTCTACCACATAATTTAACTGACATTTAATGTTTTTGTGTTTGGTTGCTTCAGCTAAAAACTTCAGCGAAGGTATCTCAGAAATGTGGTTGAGAAGCAAATGAGAAAAATGTATGTAGGAAGCACTTTGTGATCTAAACCAATGTCTTATATTATTCTTATTTTACACCGTATTTTGCCTAGTTGTTTCAATTTCCATGAAGACCATTCAAATTATAGAGGGATTAATGGTGGAAAATTTGGAAGCCTAAAGACATACTCCCAGTGCAGGGTTGAACAGAAACTTCTAGTATTTAGTGTAGGCAGAAGCTCAAGTTTTATGTTGGTTCAGCTCTTAACTGCCTTCATACTACTAAGCACTTATACAAAAACTATTGTTAGAAACATGCTGGGAAGGAGCTGAATCCTAAGCAGACAGAATAGGGCAAACAATAAAAGTCAGATACAACCGGCACTTGGGAGACTGCGCACCATTTATTTCCTAGCTCCTGGGACAGAGAGTAAACAATAGCCTCTTGATGCTTGCTTTTTTTCACCAGGCAAGAGGAATGTTACCTGACTCAGAGATCTGAGATAAAGTTTAAATGTAATGAAGCATAAAGCAAGAAAATTCTCTTCCTCTTCTTTCTTCTCCCTGAAGGGAGAGTGGACCTTCTCTCTGGCTCCTGCCTTGAGACCAGTGTTGAAACGTGACTGAGGAAGCCGAAGGATCTGATATTTTCCCTCTTCCCTGAGAGACAGAGGGACTGCTGGCTTCTCCCTCTAAAAGAAGCCACAGACACTGCATTGAAAGGCAATGAAGAATAACTTTCCACGCACCCCTCTAGGAAATAAGAACTCCTTGGTCACCTTTCCTGAAATCAAAAGGAGGAAACTAATCCATTCTTAAATATGGATTTTAAATGCATCTTAATTATTTTCACTGTTTACATCAAAGATTGCAAACGTCCAAAGCTAGGGGTTAGGGCAGTCATGAGAGATCCAGGCCCTCCGGGGTCCGTGGCAGTCCCCATATTTCCAGCCGAGCACCATGCAATGGAAATGATGGTCTCGGGTGGCCTCATCGTCTGAACTTGTACAAGAGAAACTAAGAATCTGGGTTGTTGTGTAAAAGGAGTGAGAGAGAGAACAGATACATGAGCTGGGTCAGGAAAGGCTTGGTGACACATGACGGTGGTTCATTAACTCATCTGCTTCCGAGAGAAGAGGAGGTCAGGTAAAGCCATGCTGATTCTCCCATGTCCCCGCTGTTTTATCTCACCTGTTTGCTCAAACTAAATCCACCAGACCCAAGCTCAATGTGTCAGGAACTGGCTGATGCGTATTGTTTTCCACTGTCCAAATGTTGAGGCCTGTTTAGGGTAAGTTCGCACTTTTGTCTCTGGAAGGTTCAGCTCTGAAGTCAGACACACTTGAGCTGCCTCTTTCATAGATTTCTCTTGCCTTGTGGTAGTTCCCAAAGGAGAAACCAGGCTAACCCTAGTGCTAATGTGGTTCTCTAAAAGAATCTGGAAGGAAAGGCCAATTACAAGAACCTGGCTTGAATTCTGAAGGACATTTTGAGATAGCTGGAGGGAAGGAACTTTCCTAGCAATTTCAAGTACTCTTTTGCATTAGAAAGCACCTGACAAAGGAGGGTGGAGGACAGAAGCAATCATGAACTGCCTGGCCTGTAGGGGCAGGGGATTCTGGCAATCTGCAGCCAGGCAGCAGATGTCGGGGACAATGCTTGAGGTGGGCAACCAAGTGTCCACTCTGGGTGGAAAGAAAACTCTTTTGCCAAGAGAATGCTGGGACCTAGAAAAAGAATTCTCAGACTGCAACATCCTAGGGGTAAAATCAGATGGTTGTCTGGAGGAACCCAGCCAGGCTGAGCAAACTCTCCATCTCCCCAGCACTGGACATTCCCCTCTGCATCGAGATGAGTGTTTCCCAGAGAGTTTGTATTCCAATCTCTGTCTCCTGCCTCAGTCAGTGTTCCAAGTGCCAGACTCAATATACAACTGCCTGCAGGGAATCTTTGCCTGGATATGTACGTCAACATGGGACCCAGCATGGGAAAATTAAACATAGCTTTCCTTTTCCCAGAAGACCTGACTTTTTCCTCCTGGGTTACCCTGTTGATTTTAAAATTGGTCCATAAATTATTTGACACTCCTATCAGGAGATGAGGTCCCTGCCCCTTTCCCTTAAACCTGGGTAGGCCTTTGCAATGGCCTTGGTAAAGAGAACAAAGCAAAAGTGAGGTTCTGTGGAGTTCAAAGCTAGATCAGAAAGGGCCAGCTTCTGATGATTTCTCTTCTTGAGACACAGACTTTGAAGCCCTGAGGTGGCATGTGAAAAGTGCAGCTACCCTGAAGCTGCCAGGCTGGAGAGACCACATGGGAAAATGAAAATGAGAGAGAGAGAGAGAGAGAGAGAGAGAGACCAGAGGAGCCCCAGCTCTTTGAGTCTTCCAGGTAGCAGACAAGTAGTTCATGCATATTCAGTTGCTTCTAGTCCCAGCAGCCACCTCCGAGTAATCTCAAAAGAGAACCAGAGGAAGAACTAACTGCCTTTGAGCCAGTCAACTCTGAGAATCAGAAGGGATCCTATGATATGATAATATGATCATTGTTATGTTAAGCCAGTAAGTTTGGGAGTGATTGGTCACATTGAAAATAGATATCTGGAAGAGTTCCCTATCCCCCTAAATTGTGTTTTCATTGCAGACAGTTTTTGAGGGCTGTGTATACTACGTACCAGATGCAGGTCTAAGCATAGTTACCTTTGATCCTCACAACAACACTATGAGGTAACTTCATTTTCAAGTGAGAAACTGAGGCACAAGGAAGTGAAGTAACTTGACTGAGGCCCCACAGGAAAGAATTGACACAGCTGAGATACTGAAGCAGTCTGGGTACACTTTGGGGACATTCTAGATGACTCCATGTCCCAAGTTCCACTGCTTCTACTGGCTAAAAACTCTCAAATCTGTCTCTCTCTCTTCCATCCTCACTGACAATGCCTTTGTTCAGGTCCACCTCATTTCCTACCAAGACACTTTATCAACTTCCAAATATTCTTCCTGCTAGTCTAGTCTCCACCAACTCATCCTCCAAACCAAAGCCAGTGCAATCTTTCCAAGATGCAAATCTGGTTGAATCACTGCTTAAAGCCCTTTGAATGGTTCTGTCCCGCCCTGTCCCAGTTTCATTTCTGCCCAGACCCAGGATATCTAGGTCTTGGCATATTGCTCCCTGTGCCTTCCCACTTTACCATTTCAGCAACTTCAAAATTCAGCTCAAGGGTGTCTGGAAAGCTTTCCCAGCCTCCTCCTTGACTCATGTGACACGTGTCCCTAGGCAGGCCTTTGGCTGACCCTGCAGATATAGAGTTTAGAAATTTCCTTACCTTCCATGCCCAACACTGCCCAAAATAATTCGAGCAGATGGATGGGATGCATCAGGCCACTAGAGGCTTTGCTCTTCACTGAGATGGGAACATACCAGAAACAAAATTTCCTCACCTTAAACCCAGACAACCTCTTGCAAACAGTGGTCTTGTCTGCACCATCCTGACTTTTTAAAATAAGATTTTATTTATTTATTTTTAGAGGGAGGGGAAGGGAGAGAGAAAGGGAGGGAGAAAAATATCGATGTGAAAGAGAAACATAGATGGATTGCCTCTTCTATGCACCCCAACCAGGGACCAAACCTGCAACCCAAGCATATGCCCTCACCAGGAGTCGAATCAGCATTCATTTTGTAGGATGCCTCCCCATCAACTGAGTCACACCAGTCAAGGCTGCACCATCCTGACTCTTCAGGGGTGCGTGTGTGTGTAAATGTAGTTATCATACAGTATAATTGACTTTTTTTAGTGTACAGTCCTATGACTTTACCACGTTTTTAATTCTTAACAATCACCATCAAAATTGAGACATGGATATAGAACAGTCCCATCATCCAAAGAACTCCCTTATGCTATACCTTTATAGACACACACACACACACACACACACACACACACACACACACACCTCCCCATGCCTCCCCTCAACTGCTGTCAAACACTAATTTGTTCTCTATCACTATGGTTGTCTTTTTGAGAATGTCATGTAAATAGAATCATAGATGTTTTCTGTTTGGGGTGATTATCAGTAGAGTTATGAACGTTTGTGTAGAAGTTTCTGTGTGAACGTAAGTTTCTCTCTTTCTAGGGTATATACCTAGAGGAGTGTGATTGCTGGGTCATTTGGTAAGTGTGCATTTAACTTTTAAGAAGGTGCCAAACTGGTTTTCAGAGTGGCTGGCTGTATCATTTTACATTCCCACCAGCAATGTATAAGAATAGTGGTTGCTCCAACTCAACAGCACCTGTTATTTTCTATTTTAACCATTCTAATAGGTATGTAATGGTATCTCATGGTTTCAATTTGCATTTCTCTAATGGCTAATAATGAGGAGTATCTTTTTGTGTGTTTATTTACCATCAGCATATCCTGTTTGGTAAAGTGTCTGTTCAAGTCTTTTGCCCATTTTTAAAGTTGGGTTATTTTCTTATAATTGAGTTTTGATAATTCTTTATACATTCTCGACACAAATTCACATTATGTTGGATATGTGATCTGCAGTTATCTTCTCTGGGTATGTAGATTGTTCAATCTCTTTTCCGCCCAGCTTTATTGTGGTATAACTGACAAATTAAAAATTGCATATATTTAAGAGGTACAGCTTTATCTGGCATGTGTTCATTCTATTAACAGTGTCTTTCATGGAGCAAAAGTTTATTTTTTAATAAAATCCAACTTATCAATTTTTTCTTTTACAAATTGTGCTTTTGTGTAATGCCTAAGAACTCTTTGCCTAACTCGAGGTCATGAGGATTTTTCTCCTGTTTTCTTCTAAAAGTTTTATATTTTACTTGTTTCCTTTAGATCTATGAGACACTTTGAGTTAATTTTTGTGTAAAATGCGTTTAATTTTTTTTTTTTTTGCCTATAAGTGGCAAGTTGTTCCAATACCACTTGTTGAAAAGATTATCCTTTTTCTTTGAATAGCTTTTACATCTTTGTCAAAAAATCAACTTGGGCATATTTACATGGGTCTATTTCTGGAATTCCTATTCTGTTTTTTTGATGTCTATGTCTGTCCCTTCACCAATACCTACAGTGTCTTGATTACTGTCTTAAAATAGGAGAATGTAATTTTTTTCAACTTCTCCTTTTTCAAGATTGTTTTAATTATTCTAGTCCCTTTGCGTTTCCATATATGTTTTAGAATCAGCTTGTCTGATACAGCTATATAAAATACTCCTGGAATTTTGACCAGAATTGCATTAAATCTATAAATCAATTTGTGGAGAACTGACATACTTACTATGATGAATCTTTTAGTCTATGAACAGGTTTGTCTCTCCATTTTTTAGGTTTGTAATTTCTTCCATTAGTGTTTTGTAATTTTTTTCTTGTCTCCTTTCTTTAAGTATATTTTATTGATTATGTTGTTAGAGTACTTCCGATTTTCCTCCCCTTTGCTCCCCTCTGCCCAGTACCCCACTTCCCTCCAGAAATCCCACCCCAGCTTAGTTCATGTCCATGGGTCATGCATATAAGTTCTTTGGCTTCACCCTTTCCTATATTATTCTTAACTTCCCCCTGTCTATTTTGTACCAACCGATTATGCTTCTTAATCCCTGCATCATATCCCCATTTCTCCCCTGCCCCCTCCCAGCTGATAATCCTCCAAATGATCCCCATACCTATGATTCTGTGCCTATTCTGGTTTGCTTACTTGGATTTTGTTTTTATTTTTTAGATTCAGTTGTTGATAGTTGTGAGTTTGTTGTCATTTTAGTGTTCATAGTTTTGATCTTCTTTTTCTTAAGTAAGTCCCTTTGACATTTAGTATAATAATGGCTTGGTGATGATGAACTCCTTTAGCTTCACCTTGTCTGGGAAGCACTTCATCTGCCCCTTCCATTCCAAATGATAGCTTTGCTGGATAGAGTAATCTTGGTTGTAGGTTGCTTTTCATCACATTGAATACTGCTTGCCAGTCCCTTCCTGCCTGCAAAGTGTTCTGAAAAATCAGCTGATAGTCCTATAGGCATCCGCCTATAGGCAATTCTCTGCCTCTCTCTTGCTGCCCCCAGGACTCTGTCTTTATCTTTCACCTCTGGCATCTCAATCATGATACATTCTGGTGTGGTCTCCTCTGGGTCCAGCTCGCCCAGGACGCTCCGTGCTTCCCGGACATGTATGTCCATCTCCTTCGCAAAATTTGGGAAGTTATCCTCATTTTTTTCAATTCTTGCTTCCTCATTCTGCACGGGTTGACTGTTTTTTCTTCCTTATGTTCCAAATCATTGATTTGAACCCCGGTTTCCTTCCCTTCACCATTGGTTTTGTGTGGATTTTCCTTCGTTTCACTTAGCAGAGCCTTCACTTGTCTTACGCGTTTGCGGTACTCAAGCATATCTGTCAAGCCTGTGAGCATCTTTATCACCAGTGTTTCTGCACCTGTTAGGTTGTCTATCTTCTCATCTGTTAGGTTGGCTATCTCCTCGTCGCTTAGTTCTCCCACTGGAACATTGATCTGTTCCCCGTTTTGGGCCATACTTCTCTGTCTCCTCATTCTCACAGGCTCCTGTGTTTGTTTGCCTCCACATCCCAGGTAGAGCTGTCGCTCCTGTTACGTTGTAAGGGGTGGATCCTTAGGGACTCGTCAGTATAGGGTGACCTGTTTCACCACGTCGTGGCGCAATATGTGGGGGAGTGGTTCAAGAGGGAACAATGCCACCTGCCCAGCACTCGCCCCCTTTCCAGGCACCTCTCCCACCTCTGCACCAGACTGGCGTCCCTCTACATGCTGCCCTGGCTGTCGTTCCCAGAGTAGGTGGGTCTGTGAACATTCCAGGATCCTGGGTGCCCCCCCGCACAAGAGGACTCTGCTGAGACCGGCAGTTTCTGTCTCCACCCCAACCCTGATTGGTCCGCACAGTCAGAAGCAATGAAGCTTGATTTTCCCCAGCGCTGGGACTGTGAGCCACAAGGTCTGGTGAGGAGCTGGGAATGCTCCCCAGGTGTCCCTCCTGACCTTTCAAAACATGCGACTGCACTTTCTGCCAGCCTGGCCTGCCACTGCTGCCACTGCTGCTGTCACCACACAGCTCCCTCTCTGCCCCGACTCTGCCCCTCCCACCTGTCTGGATGAGCACGTCCTCCCTATATCTTTGTTTGCTGGACTTCCATGCATTTTGATTCTCTGGAACTTCTGGTTGGTTCCAGCCTTGAGGTAGCTGCATTCCCTTTCAGTTGTGGAGGGAGATGCAGCATGTCTGTCCAAGCCGGAGGTTCGCGTTTTGTAATTTTGAGTATACAGATCCTATGTGGATTGTGTTAGATATATATACCTACCTTTTTACTTTTGGGAGACATTAGAAATAATCTTTAAAATTTTTCATTTACAATTGTACACTGTTAATATATAGAAATAACAAATGTTTGTGTGTGTGTGTGTGTGTGTGCACTAATCTTGTATCTTGCAACCTTGCTAAATTACTTATAGTCTTAGGAATTATTTTGTAAATTTCTTGGAATTTCCTATGTGGACAAAATCATGTCTACATAGGAAGTAAGAACAGTTATAATTTTTTCTTTCCAAATGTGCCCTTTGTTTCTTTTTCTAACCCTATTACACTGGCTCAGGCTTCCAGTGATATATTGAATAGTAATGGTGAGAGTGGTCATCATTGCCTTATTCCTGACTTCAGGGGGAAAGCATTTTTAAAAAGACTTTTACGCAAAAATTTAACTGTAGTCATTGCTTAATTATTCTTCCCCTCTTTCAGGATTTAAAATGGTTTCTGTCTAAATTTAATCAATTTCAAAGTATGTGGTTACTATCTGAACAACTTCAAATGTTTCTATAGCATTATGAATTCAATGATATAACCTGCGAATATGTATTGATCATTCTCAGGAAATACCTCAGTAATACAAGAGATAAAATCAGGACATATGCTGTAACTGCCATCCAATATCCATTGTCCCTGCTGTAACAGCATACCTTCCAATGCTCAGTCTGTCTGAGGTGGAGCTGAACCTGTCATTCATTCACAAGTTGGCAAAACAGGATGGGATGAGAGAAAGACTTTGGCCTGACCCATTAGTTAAGCACATTGCCTTCATCCTAAAACTGACTGAAGAACATGCATATGATCCAGTTAGGGCTGAGTGAGGCTCAAGCTCTTGTTTGAACATACAGGAATAAGAAACTCCCTCTTTTCTGCCTGGTGTAGAACAGGAAAATGGAAACCTTGAGCAGTGCTTGCAGCTCTCTCACCACCAGTGGGACTCCTGCCTGAGAGTGAAAACAACACAGGAGTGCAGAGATTATACATAAAGAAAGAAAAGGTCAGGATCATCTTGTCTGAACTCCTGAATCCAGCTGTATTTGAAACCAGTTATTATTTCTGAGTTTCTAAGCTAACTGAGCCATAAATTCTATGCCTCATCCCCCAACCTTTCTGGTTTAAGCCTTTTGGACCTGGATTTCTATCACTTCCAAAGAGAAGAGTTCTAAGTTATAGGTGGAGAGAGACGTGTTACTGGTATTCTGGGTGCCTCCTCCGTCAACCACACCTGCTCGCTTTGGAAGGAAGAAAGGCTGGCTGATGTTGGGGCAAGGCTGTCTAGATGTGGAGGCCAAGGGGATGGGCCAGTGGGATGGGGCAAGGCAGGAGAGTGGTTATGCTAGTATATAGTGACAGAGGTTACAGGAACCATCATACTTCTGTCTTGTTTGCCACCAGTATCACCAGACATCATCAGACTAACTTCTTTGCTGTCATTCATAGACCTGGTATCTTTTTAACACCTTTAGCCTGGCACTCAATACTATATGGCTCTTTGCTGGTTATTCTCCACTTGTCTTTCAGATATACTCTCTGTCTCTTTTTGCCCTGCTTTGTGTCCTAGGAGGCTCCTCTACAAAGTGTGTAATCCAGGGTTCCTTGCCCTCTGGCCTTGGCTGCATTTAGGCAAGAAGAGACCCAGCTGTAGACCTTAAGGATGGAAAGAGGGAGAGAGGTAGGAGTATTTATTGTCTTCACTTCCTCCCTGTCTTGCCACAGTTCTAGCAGTTGTGTTCCTCTGTGCCCACACAGGTCCTGTCATGTGGCCCCTCTGCCACAGCCCTAAACCTCACTGGACTATAGTAATACTGTGCCCCCTCCCCTTGCCTTCAGGCAGAGGTGAGCAAATAGCTTCTCACAGTTATTAGCCCTGGGTTCCTCACATTCCTTTGTTGATTTCCATAACTTTGACCAACTCTGTAAGTAGTCCCTTGATTGAATTAATCATCTGTTCCATTCCAGGTCCCTAACCGACAGGGGCCTGCACCATCTTCAATCTCATCATCCAATCAAAACAAACCTGTTATTTCTTTTCTTTCTTTCTTTTTTGAAAAATAACAACCCAGAACAGGAGTGACAGCTCTACCTAAGACAAAGAGGCAAACACATACAGGAGACTTCCGGCCAAGATGGAAGCCTAGACTGACACGCTCCGTCTCCCTCCACAACTAAGAAGGAATACAACTACTGCAAAACCAGAAATAATTAGAAGTTCCAGAAAATAAGTGGAAGTCCAATATATGAAGTTATAGAGGTGGTGCTCGCCCGGATGGATAGGAGGGGTGAAGCTGGAGCGGAGAGGTCAAGCTGTGCTGGCGGCAGCAGCAGTGGCGATGGCAGTGGGATGGCGGTAAGCACAGACACCCGTATTTAAGGGGAGGTGAGAAGCGCCTGTGGAACATCTCCGGCTGCAGACCAGACCCACCAGCTTGCGATTCCAATGCCAGGAAAGGCAGACCTCCATTGCCTTAGATTGTGGGGCCGGAGTGGTTGGGGACGGAGGAGGAGGCTCCCGGTCTCTCAGCAGAGAGTGAACGACAGGAATCCATCTTGGACCCCCATCCCCACAGAAAACACCACAGAGTGGTGAGAAGGGTCACCCAGTTGTGACAAGTGCATGGGGCCCCACTCCCTATAGCGTAGGAGGTGTGACAGCCCCGCTCAGGAAGCAAAGGTAAACACAAAACTGTCAGGATGGCACAGATCATAATATAGATACCGGTGATGCAGCTGACCAGTCAGCAAATATCTAATCTAATGAAGCAGCAGATAGGAAATCTTTCTGAGGCACAGTTCGGAACTTTGGTTATAAGAATGCTTACAGACCTAACAGCTAATCTTAAACAAGACAAGGAAGGAATGAAGGCTAGTCCTGCTGAAATGAATGAAAACACATATGAAACTAGTAGTGAGGGAAAGAAAACCAGGGATCAAATCAACAAATTGGAACATAGGGAAGGAACAAACAGTCAACTAGTGCAGAAGGAGGAAACGAAAAGTGAGGAAAATGAGGAGAGGCTCAGAAACCTATAAGCAGGCCAACATCTAAAACATAGGGTTGCCAGAAAGTGAAGAAGAACTAGAAATGGAAAAATTATGTGAAAAAATAATGAAGCAGAACTTCCCTAACTTGGGGAAGGAAATAGACTTACAGGTCCAGGAAGCACAGAGAGTTCCAAAAAAGCTGGGCCCAGGGAGAACCACACCAAGACACATTATAATCAAAATGTCAAAAATTAAGGATAAAGAGAGAATCTTAAAAGCAGCAAGAGAGAAAAAGAGAATTATGTACAAAGGGGTCCCAATAAGACTCTCAGCTGATTTCTCAAAAGAAACTCTGCAGGCAAGAAGGCACTGGCAAGAAATATTCAAAATAATGAAAAGCAAAAGCCTACAACCACAATTACTCTATCCAGCGAAGTTGTCATTCAGAATAGAAGGGCAGAGAAAGTGCTTCCAGGACAAAGTAAAACTGAAGGAGTTCATTAGATCCAAACCACTGTTATATGAGATGTTAAATGGACTTGTTTAGAAGAAGGGGGATCAAAACTACAAACATTAAAATGAAAACTGTATCACAACAACCAACAGCAGAAGCTAAGGCATCGAAACAAAGGCAAACTAAGTAGGCAATGAGAGTGGAAAAAGAATTATAGGTATGGGGAACATTTTGCGGGGAGGTCAGTGGAGAGGGGGAAGGGTGAAAGGGAGGGAGATGGTACAGGAATTAAGAAGCATAGTAGGAGGGAGTGGTGTAGACAGGAAGATGTTGATATGAACTATATGCACAACCAATGGGCATGGACTAAGGGGTGGGGACAACTGGAGGGAGGGGGGTCACTGGCTGGAGGGGAACAAAGGGAAAAGAAATTGGGACAACCGTAACAGCATAATCAATAAAGCATATTAAAAAATAATCAATTAATTAATTGATTTAAAAAATAACAACCCAAATTTAGCATCATACAGTAACAGAAGTCAGAAGTCCAAAAGGAGTGTTAATGGACAAAGATCAAGGTGCCAGCAAGAATGTGTTTTTTCTGTAGGCTCTGGGAAGTCTGTTTTCTTGCCTTTTTTCTGGAGGCCACTTGCATCATCCTCCATTCGGACAGCCAGCAGCTTCTTCTAATCTCTTTCTGACTCTACTACTCCTCCCTCCCTCTTTCTTTTTTTAAGTATATTTTATTGATTATGCTGTTAGAGTTGTCCCAATTTTCCCCCCTTTGTCCTCTCTGCCTGGTACCAACTTTCTCTCGAGCAATATCGCCCTTAGTTCATGTCCATGTATTGTGCGTGTAAATTCTTTAGCTACTCCTTTTCCTATAATATTAACATCCCCTGTCTATTTTGTTCCTACCAATTATGCTTCTTAGTCCCTGCACCATTTCTTTCGTTTTTCCCCCGCCCCTTCCCAGCTGATAACCCTCCAAATTATCCCCATACCTATGATTCTGTTCTTGTTCCAGTTGTTTGGTTCATTTGTTTTTGTTTTTTAGAATCAGTTGATAGTTGTGAGCTTGTTGTCATTTTAATGTTCATAGTTTTGATCTTCTTTTTCTTAAATAAGTCCCTTTAACATTTCATGTAATAATGGCTTGGTGATGATGAATTCCTTTAGCTTTACCTTGTCTGGGAAGCACTCTATCTGCCCTTCCATTCTAAATGATAGCTTTGCTGGGTAGAGTAATCTTGGTTGTAGGCCCTTGCTCTTCAACGCTCTGAATACTTGCCAGCAATTCTTGCCTGCAAAGTTTCTTTTGAGAAGTCAGTTGACAGTCTGTGGGAACTCTTTTGTAGGTAACTCTTTGCTTTTCTCTTGTTGCTTTTAAGTTTCTCTCTTTATTTTTATCTTTGGCATTTTAATTATGATGTGCCTTGGTGTGGTCCTTTTTGGGTCTAGCTTGTTTCGGACTCTGTGCTTCCTGGAGTTGTATGTTTATTTCCTTCACCAAATTAGGAAGGCTTTCTTTCATTATTTTTTCAAATATGGTTTCAATTTCTTGCCCTTCCTCTTCTCCTTCTGGAACCCCTATGATTCAGATGTTGGTACGTTAAAAGTTGTACCAGAGGTCGCTAAGTGTCTCCTCATTTTTTTTCAATTCTTGTTTCTTCTTTCTGTTCTGGTGGAATGTTTATTTCTTCCTTTTGCTCCAAGTCATTGATTTGAATCCTGCTTCCTTCCCTTCACTGTTGATTCCCTAGGTATTTTTCTTTATTGGACTTTTTGCAACCTTCATTTCTTCCTTTATTTTTTTTGTCATACTCTATGCATTCTCTGAGCATCCTTATCATCGGTGTTTTGACCTCTGCATCAGATAGGCTGGCTATCTTCATTTTGTTTAGTTCTTTTTCTGGGGTTTTGTTCTGTTATCTCATTTGGACTATATTTCTTTGTCTCCTCAATTTGGCAGCCTCCCTGTGTTTGCTTCTGTGTATTAGATAGAGTGGCTTTTACTCCCTGCCTTAGTAGTGTGGCCTAGGTAGCAAAGGCACCTGTAACTAGTGTGGGGTGGAGCCTTAATTGCCAGGCCTGGACCCCCTTCTTCAGTGCTTTGTGATTCTATTTGTGGTGGGGTGCCTGGAGAGGAGACAATGCTGCTGCCTGGCTTCTGGTGATTTGGCTGACACTCGCCCCATTTCCAGTCACTTCACCTACTTCCTGTATGTGATTGGCACCCTTCCAGTTGTTGCCCTGGGGTTTGCATACATTCTAAGACCATGCGGGGCCCTTTAAGCAGCAAAAATCTGACATTTTTTTCCACCACCTCAACCCCCACTGGTTTTTACAGCCAGAGATAATGGGAATTTATCTTACCTGTGCTGGAACCCTGGGGCTGTGCAGTCTGGCCTGGGGCTGGGATTGCTAACTCCCAGGATATCTCTCCCAATTTTTACTCACCACTCGTGAATGTGGGACACTTTATTCCACCGCCACCACCTCTTGTCTGAACTGTGGGGAACTAAAAAGTTCCTCGGCTAAAGTCTTGCTGACCGGCATCCTAAAGTTCTGCTTGGCATGGCCTCATCATCCCATAATAGTTGTCTGCTCCTAATTAAGGGCAACTTCCCTCTTTCTCTACTTGGGAGTTGCTGTCCTTCATTTTAACTCTTATCTGTTAGATCATGCCCCAGCTGCAGCTGCGCTCCTCCCTAATGAAAACTTCCTCTTCTCCTGAGCTACAAAAAGGCTGTTTTGACTTAGAATAAAGGAGACTTGATTAGAGCACTGTTTTGCCTCCATTCTTTGTGCCTCTTGCCCCTTTCTCATCCTCACTCCCCCTCTAGGGTCCTCGTTGCTCGACCTGCGGGACGGGTCACTGAACCATACTGCCTTTCTGCCCCGTCTTCATGACTCCATGCCTTCTACCCACATGGATGGATGTGGCTTCTTTAAATCCTTGATTGTTGTATTTCCATATAGCTCAACTTTGACAATTCCGGTAGTTATTTGTTTTTGAGATCTCATTGTAATTCTTTCTATGGTTACAGAAGGAGGTGAAGAGTGTCTACCTACACCTCCATCTTCACTGGAAGTCCAAACTTGTTATTTCTTAAAGATGCTCCTTGCTTTTGTGCCCTTGTTCATATAGATTCCCTTCCAAGGAAAACCCTTTGTCACTTGCCTAGTGACCTCTACTGACCCCCTAAAACCTAGTTAAAATGTCACCTCATCTAGAAAGGCTTTCCTATGCTCTCTTCTTGTCTGGGCCCTGCTGAGCTTCACTTGTATCTGTTATCCCCTATAACTGACCTCTGTCTCCATGCCCACCCAACACCCATCTTAAGCTCTTAAGATATAAGCATTGTATGCTCATTTCATTATTATTATTTATTTTATTGATTATGCTGTTACAGTTGTCCCAATTTCTTTTCCCTCTGCTCCCCTCCACCCTGTGATCCCCCCTCCCTCCAGTTGTCCGCCCCCTTAGTCCATTGGTTGTGCATCTAGTTCTTCTCAACATCTTCCTGTCTACTCCATGCCCTCCTACTATGCTTCTTAATTCCTGTACCATCTCCCTCCCTTTCACCCTTCCCTCTCTCCACTGACCTCCCCGCAAAATGTTCCCCATACCTATAATTCTTTTTCCACTCTCATTGCCTACTTAGTTTGCCTTTGTTTCGATGCCTTAGCTTCTGCTGTTGGTTGTTGTGATACAGTTTTCATTTTAATGTTTGTAGTTTTGATCCCCCTTCTTCTAAACAAGTCCATTTAACATCTCATATAACAGTGGTTTGGATCTAATGAACTCCTTCAGTTTTACTTTGTCCTGGAAGCACTTTCTCTGCCCTTCTATTCTGAATGACAACTTCGGTGGATAGAGTAATTGTGGTTGTAGGCTTTTGCTTTTCATTATTTTGAATATTTCTTGCCAGTGCCTTCTTGCCTGCAGAGTTTCTTTTGAGAAATCAGCTGAGAGTCTTATTGGGACCCCTTTGTACATAATTCTCTTTTTCTCTCTTGCTGCTTTTAAGATTCTCTCTTTATCCTTAATTTTTGACATTTTGATTATAATGTGTCTTGGTGTGGTTCTCCCTGGGCCCAGCTTTTTTGGAACTCTCTGTGCTTCCTGGACCTGTAAGTCTATTTCCTTCCCCAAGTTAGGGAAGTTCTGCTTCATTATTTTTTCACATAATTTTTCCATTTCTAGTTCTTCTCCTTCACCCTCTGGCAATCCTATAATTCAAATGTTCATTTGCTTATAGTGTCCCATAGGTTTCTGAGCCTCTCCTCATATTCCTCAGTTTTTGTTTCCTCTTTCTGACTGTTTGTTCCTTCCCTATGTTCCAATTTGTTGATTTAATCCCTGGTTTTCCTTTCCTCACCACTTGTCTCATATGTATTTTTGTTCATTTCAGCAGGACTAGCCTTCATTCCCTCCCTGTCTTGATTAAGTCCCGTTGTTAGGTCTGTAAGCTGCCATATGACTATAGCTCTGAACTGACTCTCAGAAAGATTTTCTTATTTGTTCATCGGTTAAGTTCCGTATTTGCTTTTTGGTTAGCTGCATGATTGGTATTTCAATCATTAATTCTGCCAGTCTGACCGTTTTGTTTATCTTTCCTTCTTGGGCAGGGCGCTCTTAACCTCCTATGCTATAGGGGGCGGAGCCCTGTGTACTCATCACAAACCAGCGACCCTTCTCACCACACTGTGGTGCTTTGCGTGGGGGTGGGGGTCCAAGATGGATTCCTGCTGTTACTCTCTGCTGAGAGACCAGGAGCTTCCTCTTCTATCCCCATGCCCTCTGAGCCTCACAGTCCAAGACAATGGGGGTATGCCTTCCCCAGTGTTGGAATCACGAGCTGACATGTCTGGTCTGCAGCCAGGGTTGGTTCCCTGGCGCTTCTCTCCTCCCCTTAAATACGGGTGTCTGTGCTTACAGGGTCCTGCTGCTCATTGCTACAGCTGCTGCCTCCAGCACAGCTTGATCTTTTAGCTGCGGCTTTGCCTCTCCTACCCGTCTGGATGAGCATCACTTGTTTATAGCTTCATACATTGGACTTCCATGTAGCTTTATTTTCTGGAACTTCTGGTTATTTATGGTTTTGTGGTAGTTGTAGTCCTTCTTAGTTGTGGAGGGAGACAGAGCGTGTTGGTCTATGCCTCCATCTTGGCCAGAAGTATCCCCGTGTATGCTCATTTCTGTACCTCCCATTGTTCCAGGCATTGAGCTTGACACTCCACAGGTGTTTGGCTAATAACCGCTTCATTGAACTAAACCAGGAATACATTGTAATTGCTATTTAAGGCATGTGATTACAAAAGGCAGGAGAAAATAGAGGATACCATTAGCAGAGCCAGAAAACTAGGCCACAGGAATATAGATATAAATTCTGCCACATTGTCCCAGAGCCTTCAAAACCAGAGAGGCACCACAAGTATGGTCTCTCCAGTAACTCCTGACTCCTGAAATTGTGTTCCTTTGACAATGGCTACGGTAATGCACTGTGAGAAGTTGGGTGCCTGGATCCTATGCCTTAGGACTTGCCCAGGGTTCTGGGGTCCCTGGAGTCCAAAGAGCCCCTTGGATTCAAATGTGGATGAGGCTGATTGTAGAACAAGCCCACAGAAATCCATCTCTGCAGCAAGCATCAAACTGCTTTAGAGGCCTAATTTGTGAGGGAAACTTTCAATCTAGAAACAACCAGACACTTCCTCCCTTCCAAAGGTGTGTTAGTCCCACAAATGTATGTTTGGGTTATTTCCTGAGATACATATCTATAACTTGTCTCATGGGTTCTAAAAATCTCCTTTTTTTATCTTTTTAAACCTCTGGTCTACTCTCTTTACTTCTTTTTTTTCACCTTCTTAAAGTGGTTTATATCTGATAATCTCATGGGTGTTTCTGTCTATCAGCTTGCTTTATGCATTGCTGTGAAAGACCTCTATCTACTTTGTGGTCACACTCTATTCTCTCCCCATCTGGATACCTGGGCAAACACTTGGCCTCCTAGGCACTGAAAAATTTATAAGTCCCCTTACTCCGACATGTACAGGTTGGGAGGCTCTGGAATCCTTTGCTCGAAGAACACACCTTTTCCTCAGGTTTAGCACCAGATTTCTGGGTAAACTACCTCCTTGTAAAAACCAGTTTGACAACCCCCTGTAAACACCTTCTTGGTACATTATACAATCTTAGGAAGCCTTCTCACCAGGTATAAATGAAATCTGACCACCTTCCCAACAGTGTTTTAGTCAGGAGCAATCAGAGAGCGGAGAAAGAGATCGACCTACAGTAAAAACAAGACTTTCTAGATCTTTCACAAGCCCAGAATTCCATTTTGATGAACCCTGCTTCCAGAATGCTAAGTCCAAGTAACTAGGATTCTCTGACTTTCCTCGGCCTATTCCTCATCTCTGCTTCAAAAATTTGTGTTTCCTTGAACTCTGTTCTCTATGATTCCTAACCATGTGGCCTGCCTGACAACTGTTTACCCTTTTCTCCTAACGTTACAGAACAGGTCCTCAAAAAATCCTCAGAGCCTCCAGTTGGGGGATAGGGGAAGGAGACAGCTTTCAAGATGCCTTCGCATATCTGGTATGCAAAATTAGGCCACAGGAATATGGATATAAATTCTGCCACATTGTCCCAGAGCCTTCAAAGCTAGAGAGGCACTACAAGTATGGTCTCTCCAGTAACTCCTGACTCCTGAAATTGCCTTCCTTTGACATGGCTGGTAGCTAGTGTCTTAGTTATGCAAATGAATTCAGTTCTTTCAAGGCACCAAGGAGATGGGAGTGGTTTTGACCATAGAATGGTGAGGAAAGAGCATACAGGGTCTGTGCAACATTCTGTGAATGGTCAGAACCTGTCACCCTGCCCACTGCATCACAGGATGCAGTCAGGGATTTAAAAATAAGGCGGCAGCCATTTTTCAGAGAGTTGCATGTGGTTTACAAGGAGGTAGAGTAGGCAGAACCACGTAGTTTGCAGAGAGTAGAGATCCATGCAGTTTGCAAGGAGGTAGAAGAGATCCATGTGGCTTTAAAAGGGCAGAGAAAGAACCATGCGTGATCCAGTGCAACATGGCACATGTTTTGCTGGACCGTTATATGGAGGCTGAGGACACCGCACCCCAGATCCTGAAGGAGAGAGCTGACAGATAAGGGATGGGGATCTTCTGGGAATGTTATTGTCATATAGCAATGTGGGGATCAAGGGAAGAGCTAGGTCCTGTGGGAGAATAGGGCTCTGAGCTGAAGTGCTCACTACCCTTCTCAGGTTGGAATATTGTAAATAAAGACTTGTTTTCCTCAACACTAGTTGTTGGGTTTTACATCAAGGTACCACGTGAAAGAACCCCCTTTTTCTCTGTAACACTAACTTCTGTGGAGCTGTAACTCTGACCTTTCCTTCCCTACTCCATGAAGGACTGCAGAAATACTCACTTTTATCTTCAAGTAATTAAGGCATATTTGAAGAATTTTATGATATTTCTCAAATTAAAATGAAAGTGGTCCCTAGGAGTGAAAGGCTAGGTCAAGAATTTCTGTCTGTAAATACCTTGGATGCCTCTCGTAATCCTGACTGGAAGAATAAAGACAAAGACAAACCAGCTTGTTTGATTATTTGTGAAGGGAAAGAACATTCATACATAGAATGTTAAACAGGCCACATAGCCACTTCCACACAGGATGAGGGCAGTGCCCCAGAAAACACACAAAGATAACATCATCTACTAGGGTCTTCAAACACAGTGAGTATAAACTTTTCACAGTAACACTGAAGATTTGTATTTGTGGAATCTCAAAATGTTTTATGTTTGTGAGGGTCTTCAGCCTCCTTTCTCAGTATTGCCCTAAGACAACAGATTTCCCTGGGGCATGGGCAGAGGCTATACAAGAGATAGAACCTGTCTGGAAGAAGAAAGAGAGAGAGAATCTAAGCAAAAATTCACAGCTGCAATCCCCCTCCCCCACTGCAATCACCAACCCTTTCCCTAGAGCACAGAGCACAGAGTACTGAGCAGGATTCACAAAGCTTGTAAGAGTTCAGTGATGAGCACCACTTCAGGAACTTCAGGGTTCTAGGTCTTCGAGTCAGTAAGTACAGATTTCTGTGGTTACTCACTTGAGGTTAAAAAAGCAACCAAACCTTACTCCATCATTTCCACTTAAACAATAATAGATGTAAATATTCAGATTTTTAAAAAATAAACATGCTAGTTGAAAATTACTAGAAAATACTAATATTCAGTGCAGGTAGCAAAGCAGTTTCAGAGGAGGTCTGGGTACTTTTCTCAGGGTCTGTGGGTTCTGAACTATCAACAAGATTTCAATCTCCATTATTCTGTAGAACTCAGAATCTCCTCCGTGTAATGAAACCTCAGGATATTCTCCAGGTGTAAGAAAAAAGAAGCAAGTGAAAAAGTAGCAGAAGTACAGCAAACCCATAATTGTCTCCCAGTTGTCAATTAACTTTTGCTAATAAAAAAGTAAAAATCCATCTTCAGACTCTAATGACCAAATTTATCCAAGCAGAATAGGTAGCACAGACAGGCTAATTAATTCCTTATCATAAATCTAATCTCCCAGGGAGAAAAATGGGAAGAATATGGACAACGATGTAAAAGGATGCATGGAGAGAGAAAAATAAATTCACTAAAAGACATAGAAGTTGCTCACAAGGATGTAGTCAATAACTTTGTAATAACTGTGTATGGTGTTAGATGGGCACCGGGCTTATTGGGGTGATCACTTCGTAAGTTATAGAAATGTCTAATCACTATGCTATGCATCTGAAACTAATATAATATTGTAGGTCAATAAAAAAGATCCCAAAGTTGCTAAATCCCACATTGAAAAAGACTCTACCACCCATCGCTGATTAAGCTCCAGGCCATGGCCCAACTTTGGTAAACCTGATTGATCTTCTATTCGTTCTAGTCGAAAGAACTCTCTGAAGATTCGACTGGTTCTGGCGCTGGTTCCCTGAGAAGGTAGGTCTTACTCAGGGTGGAGAGATGCCCTGCAGTTTGGTAGTTTCAGGGCCATGCTGAGCTTGTACTAAAATGATTTCAAAACTGTTAAAGACAAAGCTTACTCTTTGGGGACCCCCAAACTAGGAGTAAAGTATATTTAGTTGTTTCAGCTTGGATAAAAGATACCCAGGGTTTTCACTCAAAAATCCATAGAAATGAGTGGATAACCATGGGATCAGTGGGATAGGCTTGTCAAGGATTTACCTCTTATTCAATGAAAGTTTTGTAATCAGTCAAAAATATTTCAGGACATCTTCTGTATGCAGGTGCAATGCTATGAGTGTGATAGACCCAGATAAAACAGCATTTTTTTTAATCCTCAGGAAACTGAGGTAAGAAAAAGGAGTTGTGAAAATATATTAAACAGTAGTCCCATAACTATTCCATAACGATGAAACTGGACATAAGATAAGATAAAGGCCTCTGTACTCACCTCCTTATCTTTACCTGGGTTTTTTTTTAAATTTATATTTTGTAGTTTATTTGTTTTTTTTAATGTCAGAACATATGTGTATCTGTTTGTGTGTGTGTGTACATATATATATTAGTTAAGAGGGCATTTATGTCTAAGAAGTAACATCATTCTATGGTCTTAGTCAAGATTTTTCCCCCTACAAAATGCTATTTTCAGCCAGATTTACAAGAGGTACTTTAAAGGTTTAAATAGTCTTGGCCCTGGAAAAAGAAGGGTAATTTATTGTCTAGAACAAAAGGAAGGCAAGATTAAAGATATTGAGGCTTCTAGGACCAGGCTGTCAAGACATGACTTTCTGGAGTGCCTGGATTTTGGTATTTTAAGCCTTTTTGTTTGAAATACAAACTCAGTGCAGAAATTTCTTTGTGAACTGGATCTTCTTGATGTTGGTAGAAATGTCCTTTTCCTTATTATAGGATGCTGACAGGTTGCTTGGGGAATGACAGAATGAACTTGCATCAGCCAGAATGTTAGTGTCAGGGGAGGCAGGGAGTGTCTTTGGGTCACCTGAATAATGAGAACTTTGCTCAGGGCTAATCAAGTGCCTCTAAGGCCAGGACTGGACTTATAAGATTCTGGTTATGCCTATTGACATTGCAGGGCAACTTGTGTTGAATGCTTGCTGGGCCCTCTGCTTGGGACATCTTTCTCCAATTTTACCTGGCTCAGCCAAGATAGGGGGCATTTTTTGTGTTCCCATAGCCCCTGAGCTTGCTTTGCCATGATATGACCAGTCTGGAAGGTCCTTATGACATCACCTGTTGTAGTCCCTCATTTGAGACACTGAAGCCAAGAAGCAGATGCATTTCTCCAAAATAGAACACACAGAATCACCCTGACCAAGTGGCTCTGTTGGTTGTAGTGTCAGATATCTAGTACACCAAAAGGCTGCCAGTTGATCCCTGGTTAGAGCACTTCTAGGCTGCAGGTTTGATCCCAGGTCAGGGCATGTACAGGAGGTAACCAATCAATGTTTACCTCTCACATCAAGTTTTCTCTCTCTCTCTTTCTCCCTCCCACTTCCTCTCTCTCTAAACATCAATAAATATATCCTCTGGTGAGGATTAAAGAACACACATACATAGAGTCCATGGAGCTTAGACTGAGCCTTCCAAACTTGTTTCCATTCTAGATATTTGTGCTGTACCAATTAATAAGCCATGTGTAGGTGTGAATTTTGGGCATGGTGAAGCAGGTTCTGGAGCCTTCAGAATATTAGTGCTTGTGGTCAGCGTTGTTATTTCCCTCTTGGAGCCTTCCCATATTCTGGCCAGGGAGGAGGGTAAGTGGATGGGCCTCAAGTGCATATTTTTTATCAAACTATAGTCCCTGCAGTGGGGCTTTGGAGGCCTCGTGAAGTGCAAATAACTTGCTCCTCATTCTGCCTCACCCACCCACCCACACAGCCCCCAGCTTGATGACTGGTCTCCTGCCTGAACTGGTCTTGCTTCACTCATCATCCTTCGCATTTATGTCCACTTCTAGCAGTACTGTTGTGGGGCTACCATGTGAGTGCAGTTTCTCTCTTGCTGCTTTATTCCAACCTCCAGTTATATTTTTGAGAACAGAAGTGCAAGGGATCTCAAGAATCACCTTAATCTCAAGAAAACTTCCCCCACCACACTGTATTCTCCTTCTTTAGTAGCAGATTTTACCATGATTCCTTTTTCTTAATTTTTATACTATTTTTGGCCATATACTCCAATAAATCAAGAATTCTTTGGTAAGAGGTAAAGGTAATTGTAGTAATTACAGATTTAGTTTGTGATTTAAATTTCTGCTTTCAGGCTCTCTTTCTCTTCTTTGTGAATTTTTTTTTTTTTATTCAAGCCTAATCTTCTTAGCACTAATTTTGTCAGTAGACATTTGGCTATGAAGAATTTCAAATAATTGGTTGCTTAGAAAGTGAACATGAAAAACAATTCAAGATTCTGCCTGAGTCATGATTGACATATTTTCCTCTTTACTAATTTTAAACCTACATTTTTAGCCTAACAGTGTTAATATTCTTCTGCTTCTTCCTTTCTTCCCTTGTATAAATTGGCTGTGAAATTGTGCGATATGTTAGCTGGGCTGGGAATTATGGGACCCAGGTTTTCTTTTTATATTTTTTGGTTTTTCAATTACAGTTGTCCCATTTTTCCCCCATTGCTCCCCACACCCAGCCCATCCCTTCTCCCACAATCATATCCCTCCTCGTTGTCCATGTCCATGAGTCATTCATACACGTTCCTTGACTAGACCCTTCCCTTACTTATCCCCCTTCTCTCTCTCCCTCCTCCCTGCTACTGACTACTATTCTACTCTTTGTCCTATTTAGTTTGTTTGTGTGTGTTGCTCTTTAGTTTCCTGTATTAGGTGATATCATATGGTATTTTGCTTTCTTTGCCTGGCTTATTTCACTAAGCATGATTCTTTCTAGTTCCATCCATGTTGTCGCAAATGGCAGGAGTTCCTTCTTTCTTTCTGCTACATAGTATTCCATTGTGTAGATGTACCACAGTTTTTTGATCCACTCATCTACAGAGGGGCACTTAGGCTGTTTCCAGCACTTAGCTATTGTAAACAGGGCTGCTATGAACCTAGGGGTGCATAGGTTTTTTGAATTAGGGTTTTAGGATTTTTCGGGTATAATCCTAGCAGTGGAATCGCTGGTTCAAAAGGCAGTTCCATTTTTAGTTTTTTGAGGTAATTCCATACTGTTTTCCATAGTGGCTGCACCAGTCTGCATTCCCACCAACAGTGCAGTAGGGTTCCCGTTTCTCCACATCCTCGCCAGCATTTGTTGTTTGTTGATTTGTTGATGATGGCCATTCTGACAGGTGTAAAGTGGTATCTCATTGTGGTTTTTACTTGCATCTCTCTGATGGCCAAGGATGTTGAGCATTTTTTCATGTGCCTTTGGACCGTCTGTATGTCCTCTTCGGAGAAGTGTTTGTTCAGGTCCTTTGCCCACTTTTTAATTGGGTTGTTTGTTTTCTTGATGTTGAGTCGTATAAGCTCTTTATATATTTTGGAGATCAGTCCCCTGTCTGTGATGTCATTGGCAAATATGTTTTCCCATATGGTTGGTTTCCTTTTCATCTTGCTGATGTTTTCTTTTGCTGAGCAGAAACTTTTTAGTTTGATGTAGTCCCATTTGTTTATTTTTTCCTTTATTTCTCTTGCCTTACGAGATGTATCCGTGAAGATATTGTTACGTGCGATATCTGAAATTTTCCTGCCTATGTTTTCCTCTAGGACTTTTATGGTATCACGGCTTACATTTAAGACTTTAACCCATCTTGAGTTTATTCTCGTGTGTGGTGTAAGTTGGTGGTCTAGTTTCATTTTTTTGAACGTCCCTGTCCAGTTCTCCCAGCACCATTTGTTAAAGAGGCTCTTCTCACTGCATTTTATGTTCCTTCTGCCTTTATCAAATATTAGTTGACCATAGAGGCCTGGGTTTATTTCTGGGCTCTCTATTCTGTTCCACTGATCTATATGTCTGTTCTTATGCCAGTACCAGACTGTTTTGATCACAGTGGCTTTGTAGTATTGTTTGATGTCTGGTATTGTGATTCCTCCTGCTGTGTTCTTGTGTTTCAAGTTTGCTTTTGCTATTCGGGGTCTTTTTTGGTTCCATATGAAATTTTGGAGGATTTGTTCTAGGTCAGTGAAATATGTCATTGGTATTTGAATAGGGATTGCATTGAATCTGTACATTGCTTTGGGCAGTATGGCCATTTTGATGATGTTGATTCTTCCCATCCAAGAACATGGTATTTGCTTCCATTTATTTGTATCTTCCTTAATTTCTTTCTTCAATGTTGTATAATTTTCAGTGTACAGGTCTTTTATCTCTTTGGTTAAGTTTATTCCTAGGTATTTTATTTTTCTTGTTGCTATAGTAAATGGTATTTTCTTTTTTGTCTCTGTCTCTGATATTTTATTGTTGGTGTACAGAAATGCCTTAGGTTTCTGTATATTTATTTTGTACCCCGCTATTTTGCCAAATTCACTTATTATATCGAGTAGTCTTTTAGTGGAATTTATAGGGTTTTCTAGGTATACTATCATGTCGTCTGCAAATAGTGACAGTTTTACTTCTTCTTTCCCAATTTGGATGCCTTTTATTTCTTTGTTTTGTCTGATTGCTGTGGCTACGACTTCCAACACTATGTTGAATAGAAGTGGGGAGAGTGGACAGCCTTGTCTAGTTGCTGATTTCAGGGGCAATGCTTTCAGTTTTTGTCCATTGAGTATGATGTTGGCTTCAGACTTCTCATATATAGCCTTAATTATGTTAAGGTATGCTCCCTTTATTCCCAGTTTGCTGAGTGTTTTCATCATAAATGGGTGTTGTACTTTATCAAATGCTTTTTCTGCATCTATAGATATGGTCATGTGATTTTTGTCTTTCATTTTGTTTAGGTGATGTGTTATATTTATTGATTTGCGAATATTAAACCATCCTTGCATCCCTGGGATGAATCCCACTTGATCGTGGTGTATGATCTTTTGGATGTATTGCTGGATCCTGTTTGCCAATATTTTGTTGAGGATTTTAGCATCTATGTTCATCAGTGATATTGGCCTGTAGTTTCCTTTCTTTGCTGTGTCTTGACCTGGTTTTGGGATTAGGGTAATACTGGCTTCATAGAAAGAGTTTAGGATTTTTCCCTCTTCTTGGATTTTTTGGAATAGTTTGAGGAGGGTAGGAATTAATTCTTCCCTAAATGTTTTGTAAAATTCGCCTGTGAAGCCATCCGGTCCAGGGCTTTTGTGTGCAGGGAGATTTTGGATTACTGTTTCAATTTCCTTCTTTGTTATTGGTCTGTTGAGACTTTCTAGTTCTTCTTGATTCAGTTTTGGAAGGTTATATGTTTCTAGAAATCTGTCCATTTCTACTAGGTTGTCAAATTTCTTGCCATATAGTTGTTTGTAGTAATTTCTTATAATTGTTTGTATTTCTGTGGTATCAGTCGTGATTTCTCCTCTTTCATTTCTGATTTTGTTTATTTGGGTCTTCTCTCTTTTTTTCTTGATGAGCCTGGCTAGAGGCTTGTCGATTCTGTTTATTTTTTCAAAGAACCAGACCCTAGTTTTGTTGATTTTTTGGATTTTTTGGATTTTTTTTTAGTTTCTATGTCATTTAATTCTGCTTTGATCTTGATGATTTCCTTTCTTCTTTTTGCCCTAGGCTTTGTTTGTTGTTGTTGTTCTAGTTCTTGTAGCTTTAGGATTAGATTTTTTATTTGAGATTCTTCTAGTCTTTTCAGATATGCCTGTATTGCTATGAACTTCCCTCTTAGGACTGCTTTTGCTGTGTCCCATAGGTTTTGGGCTGTTGTGTGTTCATTGTCATTAGTTTCTAGAAATTTCTGATTTCCTCTTTGATGTCATTGTTAACCCATTCATTATTTAATAGCATGTTATTCATTCTCCATGAGTTTGGGTGTCTTTGATTTTTTTCCCTGAGGTTGATTTTTAGTTTCAAGGCATTGTGGTCTGAAAAGATGCTTGATATAATTTCAATTTTCTTGAATTTGTTGAGGCTTGTTTTGTGCCCTATTATGTGGTCTATCTTTGAAAATGTCCCATGTGCCTTTGAAAAGAATGTATATTTTGCTTCTTTGGGGTGGAAAGTTCTATATATATCAGTTAAGTCCATGTGGTTTAGTGTGTTGTTCAATGCCTGTATATCTTTGGTGTTTCTTTGCTTGGATGATCTGTCTCATTGATAATGGAGTGTTGAAGTCCCCTACTATGAGTGTGTTGTTGTTAATATCCTTCTTGTGGTCTTCTAGTATTTTCTTTATGTATTTGGGTGCTCCTATATTGGGTGCATATATGTTTACCAGTGTTATATCTTCTTGATGGATTGTTCCTTTCGTCGGCAGCCGTCCGTCTCGAGAGACGATGGTGTAGCTTCTTAAGAGTCTATCTGCACCGCCGAGAATGGCTGTGCAGTCCGACTCGGGAGTGACACCGTATCTGTCTCCTCCCGTGTTGAATCGACATCTTGCGATGACGCTGAAGCTACAGAGCCTGGGCAGGGTGATATGGAGGGTCTGCTGTTGCCCATGCAGCAGACCCCCCCTCTCTTCGCAGCTGAAGGGTCCAAGGGAAAGACAGAGTCAATACAGCTTGGCTTCAGGTGCGCCGCAGGAGTTGCCGGTGTTGACTACAACGTCAAACTGCCTTAGGGACTCCGGCTCCGGATTTTCTGTCAGGGTTTACTCCCTTAGCCTTTCCCCTGAAGAGGTATGCCGCAAGGCAGCGGAGGTTTTTTGGAGTCAGAGTTTTCCTTCTCTGATTGTTCCTTTAAGTATTATGAAATGTCCTTCTTTGTCTCTTTTTATTGCCCTTGCTTTGAAATCCGTTTTGTCTGATATGAGGACTGCTACCCTGGCTTTTTTTTCAGGTCCATTTGCTTGGAATATTTTTTTATATCCCTTTACTTTCAGTCTATGTAAATCTTTTGTTTTGAGGTGTGTTTCTTGTAGACAGCAAATATGTGGGTCATGTTTTCTTATCCATTCTGTTACCCTATGTCTTTTAATTGAAGCATTTAATCCATTTACATTTAACGTTATTATTGACATGAATTTATTCATTTCCCTTTTGTATCTCTGTTCCTCTACTCTTTTTTTTTTTTTTGTTTTTTCTCTTCCTTTTTCTTAGAACACTCCCTTTAGCATCTCTTGCAATGCTGGTTTGGTGGAGATGTATTCTTTTAGTCCTCCTTTATCTGAGAAACTCCTTATTTCACCTTCTATTTTGAATGAGAGCCTTGCTGAGTAGAGTATTCTTGGTTGTAGGCCTTTGTTTTTCATTGCTTGAAATATTTTTGACCATTCCCTTCTGGCTTGTAATGTTTCTGTTGAGAAATCGGTCGATAGCCTTATTGGAGCTCCCTTGTAAGTTATTTGCTGTTTTTCTCTTGCTGCTTTTAGGATTCTCTCTTTGTATTGAAATGTTGCCATTTTAACTATGATGTGCCTTGGACTGGGTTTTGGGGGGTTCCTCTTTATTGGAACTCTCAGTGCTTCTTGGACTTGCATAACTTTTTCTCTCATCAGGTTCGGAAAATTTTCTGTCACTCTTTCTCCTATCAGTTTTTCAATTCCATGCTCCTTTTCTTCTCCCTCTCTTATTCCGATGATCCTGATATTATATCTTCTCATGCTATCCTGTAATTCCCTTACATCTTGTTCATATTTTTTTAATCTTTTTTCATTTTGCTGTATCGTTTGAGAATTATTACCTACAATATCCTCTAACTCACTAATCCGATCCTCTGCTTCATTTAGTCTGCTTTTGACTGATTCTACTGTGTTTTTCAGTTCAGAGATTGCATTCTTCATTTCTTCCTGGTTCTTGTTGATAGTTTCTATGTCTTTTTTTATGCTGGTGTAGTTCTCCGCAAGTTCCCTGTAATTTTCTTGGAGCTGTTGGTAACTTCCTTGGAGGTTGTCGTGGTTGTTTTTGAGGTTTTCGAGCATATTGAGCTTCTTCACCACCATAGTTTTGAATTCTATGTCTGACATTTGGGCTATGTCTATTCCATCTACCTCTCTTTCTGGGGATTCCTCTTTTCTTTTCATTGAGAGGTTGTTTCTGCGTCTTAACATGTTGGATTCTTCTTGTTTGTTTTTGTTATTTGGATTTGTCTGCTTTGCCTTCCCACCTTTGTGGTATGAGATTTTTTTATGGTAGATCTGGGGGTTTCAGTGGTGCAGTCTCTTTGATCTCCTGAGCCTGATGTTCTTGGGGTATCTTTTATATCGTTTGTTTATCCTGTCTGGCTATATTTCAGATTTTTTTGTTAGGATCTTCCTTCTGGCTAGTTGATTGAGAGTCACTCTTTCTACTTTATCTTGAATTCTTTTGTGGAGATGTCAGTTCAGCCTTTGTGTGTTGTTTTGTTTTTCTGTGTCCACAGCTGGTCTAATGAGGTGGGTCAGAGGTTCCTGTTCCTTGCAGCAGTGGGCCCCCCCGCACTGCGCGTTCCTTCGGTGTCTGTTGGAGCTAGCCAAGGTGTCTTTGCAGGCACGCCTGTGAGCACGTAAGGTGGCCCAAGAGCCCGCCTCAGGCCTGTCGCGTAGGGCTCTGGGAGTTTCCCAAGGTGGCTAGGGAGTTATCTTCAGGTCTGCTGCATTGCACTCCAGGAGATGGTCTCTCGCCTGGCAGTGCTGGGCCGCAGACACTCGTGTACAGTGGAAGTGAGCGATTGGTGCCTATTGATGTCGGTGAGGTATTTTTGCACTCGTGCACCACTACTCGCCCAAGGCAGCCGGGGAGCTAGCCTCGGAGCAGCGCTCCGGGTGAGTGTCTGTGAGTCGCTGCTGCCTGCTGTTCCGGCGCTACAGCCGCCCACTGTTCCGCACCCGCCTGGGTGGGCACTAGCTGAGCCCGAGCAAATGCTCTGCGTTCCGGCTTGGCACTCGGGCCTGGCTCCCACTGGAGCTGGCCAGGGGTGACTGCGCACAGTCTTCTGTGTATCCAGAGGTCCCTCCCTGCGCCCGTTTGGGCACTGATCTTACGTCTGTTGGGGTGTGTCCGAGGGGCCCCTGGACTCTCGGCCCTGCGCACCTGGGCCAGTGAATGATGGCACTTCCCTACGCATGCCCGCGACCCAAGGGGAGGGTTGGGGAGTGAGCTTGTGCACCTCTGCGCCTGTGCTCCTCAAGAATGTACTTTCACCCCTCTCCGCAGTTCACAAGAGAAATATATAAAGAAAAAAATTACAATTTCACTTGCTCAGCAGCACGCTGTCTCCCGTCTTTCAGCACCCATGCCACGTGGTCGAGTCCCGTCTTTTCCAGCCGGCAGAGATCCGCTTTCCTCCTGACTTCCCTCTGGGGAAGCCTGTGGTCACCAAAAAGCCTTTGTGTCTTTTCAGCCGCAGCTTGGGCAGCCACTCCAGTCAGGAATCCCATTTTGTCCCTTTTTCTTCTTTCACTATCTTCACTAAACAGGTTGTTCCCAGATGGTTTTTCTCTAATCCAGCAGTGCAAAGGCTCGACTCCTGCCAGTGTCCAGCTGCTCACTGAGATGTTCTGTCTGCAATTAGTCCAAACTACAGACGGGTCTCGGGAGCCTGAGAGAGCAGCCTCCCCTCATTCCTCCGGCATCTTCTTTCCTTTACCTGGGTTTGTAATCTTTTCAATCTTCAGGCCCAAGAATCCTAACACACCTGCCCAAGGCCATTCATGGTGTCCTTCAGGACTCTTTCTCAATTCTACCTCTTGTCACAGAAGGCCCAAGTATGCTGTAGCTTTCTTACACGACTTACCACATTTAGGCTCATGTTAGTGATATTTCTGCACATATTGCCTCTGAGAGACTCAGACAAAATACAGACTTCAACTCTGCATCTCTTACTAGTAGCATCAATACTTGTTCAATTTAAATTGAGTTCCTAAATTATTGCTAAACAGATTTTTCCAGCAACAGGCAATATTTCTCATCTTATGTGCAAATTCCCTTTAATTAACAGTGGTTGTCTGGGGGGCAGTTCTGGGATTCTGTGGCCATAACAAGGTTCTGTGGTAAAGAGGGCTATAATCAATTAGTGATGTCTGCCCAGGGCAGGATTGGGCATGGTGGTGTATATGCAGCATAATTTGGGTATATAAATGAAGGGCTATTAGAACACAGCAAAGGGGTAATCATCTCCGACTGAGAAGTCAGAGAAAACTTTATGATAAAAGTAAAAATTAGATCCATCTTCAAGGATAGGTAGGACAACAGTGGATGAAGCACACGAGCAAAAGTACTAGGGTAGGAAAGTACAGCACATCCTGGGAAAGCAACTATGAAACAAGTTCAAATAAAAGGTTTATGTAGGAGAAGAATGGGCGACACGACCAAATGCTGTGAAATGCTCCAAGTTAAAGGACAAAAGAAAGAATAACTGAGAGAGAGAGAAAGGCTGGAGCAAGAGGGAAGGCAATAAGACTTTATTTAGCTACTGTCCAAGAATGAGAACGCTACAGTGATTTTAACTTGTAATTAGGGGTGTTGAGGTTTTCTAGGAAGCAAGTAGCCTTGTTTAATGGTTAGTAACCTCAGTTTTGGAGTCAGACAGTCCGGGTACAAATCCCAGCTCTGACTGACCATAGCTCCATAACTTAAGCCTTGTAAGTTTCAGAGCCCTCCTCTGTAAAATGAGTATACTTCCCACCTCACTGTGCTGAGGGTCACGGAAAGAAGAGTGCATCAATCTCGTAGTAAGCCCTCAATAAATATTAGCTATTATACTTGTTTAACCATAGAGAAAGAACTTTTCAAAAGGTCTCCCGCATTGTCTCATAATTTGGGGAATGTTATATGAAACCTAAAAAGTGGTTAAGTGGCTCAGGAAACAATTAAGTATATGAAATACCCAGAGAAGTTGAGCAAAATCAGTTTATACTCCAATAATGGGAAGAGGCTTGGATGTTAGGCTTTCTAGAGTTAGGCATTCCTGGCAATGGTGCATTTTTGTTGTTGCTGACTAAATTCTTTACTGAGTTATAAGTAACCAGGTAACTGTCAAGCAATAGAACAGTGGCAGAAAAATAATTTAATTTTATGATCTCACTTAAGCTCTCTCCTCTAAGAAATCACCCCTTAGTCGAGTAACAAAATTCAACCATCTGAGAGCACTGAGCCCAAAAGGTTGTCTCAGTGCAGTTTTAAGAGTAAGCACACAGTGCAGACCCGCTTGAAGGTGCTTTCTTAAGTTCTGGTCCCAAAGGCCACCTCTTTGCTTCAGCATGCAGACCCAGAGGGAAGTCACGTGATGCTAGTTTCAGGACCCTTCCTGGACATGTGAAGATATGCTGTGACAACTGTCCTGTCTGTGGACAAGATTAGAGACTCTGCAACCAAAAGGGCCCTGGGAACAAAGCCTTCAGCTTGAGCATGGAGTGACTGACATCTGGGAGAGGAATGATCAGGACGCACAGCACCAAGTGTCGGTGAGTCGGGATGCCAGAAAGTGCGGGAGTATTTGCTGCAAAGGAAATACTCTACCTCTGGTCATGGAACAGGCAGTCCAAACCCAGGGTTAGTAACATTTCTGGCAAAGAGTGAGTCACAGAAACACTTCCTTTCCATAAACAGAGGTGTTACTGTGGAGCAGACTAATTGCAACAGGGCACTCTTTGTTGCAATCTGGGGTTGTCTCCTCAGCACGGATAATGAATTACTGCCTTCTAAATCTGTCTGTGAGCTAAGCTATATCTCTGAAATGAATTATTGGCTTAATAGTAGTGTCTCCAATACTGCCTCCTAGTAGAGGTATATTTAATATTCAAAATGGGAAAGGCTATTGAGACACCTGCTATTTTTACAGCTTCTGCTGCAGGGTAGCTTAAATGGGCCACTCAATGTCATCTAAAATGAGTGCATTTTCTTCGAGAGTGCTCCAGTCCCCACAGTACACGTGACCCAGATCTCCAGCAAATGGAGAACTGCAATTCCTCAGGCGAACAGAGCTCCTCTGGCGCCAGGCCAGTGTGTCACTGACTCCTTCCCTACAGGACAGCTCTTTTCATTCTCAGCTCTGTTAAAGGTACTCACAATTCTCACAAGTAATTAATGTGGAAAGCTTTCTCCCACATGAGCATAGACGTGTTCTCAAATAGCTAATTATGAATCCCATTTATTCATACCGTGTCTGGCTAACCTAGGGTTTTCACCCATCGGAGGTACTACATGAGCTCTACCACATCCTGATTTAGCATACAGAAATTCTTTTTCTAATTCTTCCTTATGTTGGAACTCGAGCCAAGCCATCTAAAGGACCTTTTTCTAAGTTATATAAGCAGATATGTACAAAATATATATACATATATAGAAACAACATACTTCATTGGAACTTCTATTACTACTCTAATGAGTTATCTAATACTGACATTAGAACTCATGTCACTGACCAAGCAGTTCAAATGCAGAACAACTGACTCAATGTCAAAGTCATTTTATCCTCTAGTAATGACCCTTAACCTTCCCTCAGCTCCCTATAGAAGAGTTCTTCTGGCTCCTAGCAATGAACTGAGGAATGACTAATCAAAGAATCTTAAAGCAAGAAGGAACTGTGAGAGATTTTCCCTTTTTTTTTAAATTGTATTTTTTTTCCATTACCATTTATCCCCCTTACGCCCCCTCTCTCCTGCAGTCACCAAACTGTTATCCATGTCCATGAGTCCTTTCTCCTTATTGCTCAATTCCTTCACCCCCTCAACACTCTACCCCAGAGCTGTCAGCCTGTTCTTTATGAGTCTGTCTATTTTGCTTATTCAGTTTGTTCATCAGATTCCACATATGGCATTTGTCTTTCTCTGACTGGCTTATTTCACTTAGCACATAGCAAAGGGTAAAATTTCCTTCTTTTTTTTATGGCCAAGTAGTATTCTATTGTATAAATGTCCCATAGTTGTTTTATCCACTCTTCTACTAACACAAGGTCAGTAAGAACTCAGGACACATGCCACGACTTCCTGATACTAGGACTTTGACAAACATCAACAATCACTTTCAGAATTTTCATTTTCAATCCTTTCTTAACAAACATATCACACAAGACAGCCCACTACTTATAAGGGAGTTGGCACATGAATGGAATCCTCTTTGCTCTTCTAGCTAATCTAAACCCCTCTTCTTTATGATAAGAAACAAAGGCCCTGAGAGTTTAACTAGCAGATATATTTTCTTTTTTTAAAAATTATTTTTATTAATTATGCTATTAGAGTTGTCCCAATTTTTTCCCCTTTGCCCCCTCCACCCAGCAGCCCCCACTCCCTCAGGCCATCCCCCCATCATTGTTGATGGTCATGGGTCACACATATGTTCTTTGGCTGCTCCATTTCCTATACTGTACTTTATACTTCTATGGCTATTCTGTAACTACCTATTTGTACTTCATAATCCCCTTTTCACTCATTCCCCACACCCTCCTCCCATCCAGCAACCATCAAAATGCTCTCTGTATCCATGATTCTGTCTCTGTGCTTTTTGTTTGCTTAGTTTTTTTTTAGATTCAATTGTTGATAGATATATATTTTTTGCCATTTTATTCTTCATAGTTTTGATCTTCTTTAATATTTCATATGATAATGTTTGGTGATCATGAACTCCTTGTATAGCTTTTAAGAGTCTCATTACCGTGAAGTGTCATTTTATTTTCTAGTGCCTGCTAGGGGTAATATAAGTGTTTTTGCCCTCAAGGGGTCTATAATCTTGTTTTGAGGGAGAAAAGAGAAGCATGCTTTATATATATATAGATTAAGTGTTAATCTGTCTTAATGATGCTGATTAGAAGAGGCTGAAATAAATTTATGGCAGAAATGGGCTTGAGTTAAGCTTTGGGTTCATTTATTCACAAAATAAAAAAGGACAACTTCTTATCAACTCTCTGGCTCATAAGTGACTCAACAATTCAACAAATGTATTGAGCATACCAGCATTTTGACAGGTGCTGTTGGTACCAAAAGGAACAACACAAAATTCTTTCCTTTAAAGGCTTATGGGCCAGTGCAAGAAGCAGGAAAATTAGAATATATTTTAAGTATAGTGTAATAAATACCTCATAGATATTGTTTCTGTACAGTGGGAGAGCATAACAGTTCTTTTCAAGTTGGTGTCCCTTCCAGGACTACCCCTTCTGCTAGAGGTCACCACCTCCTTCTCTGTGGACCAAACCCAGCCAAGCCCCATCAGGTTAATGCACTGAAGATGTACCATAGCTGTCTTTTCCTTTACACTCACACTGCTGTGACTCAGCGGAGATCTCCATCTCTCCCTGCCTGGACCTTAACATTAATGCCCTGGTGGGTCTGCCCACCTGCTCATTTGCCCTCCTTGGAACCATTTTCCACATCCGCCCACCATAATGATCTTTTCTAAGCACAGCTCTAATCATGTCACTGCCAACTTAATCCTTAGGAGCACGTCCGAACTCAGCATGGCATTCCAGGCCCTCCAGGATCTAGCCCCTGACCTCCTCTGCAGCCTCACTTTCCTGTTTTTTTTTTTTTTAAATGTCACTCAATTGCACCCTCTGCTCCAGGCATACCACATTGCTCAATTAGAAGGTAGGAAGGGCAGAATTTGAAGGTGAAAAGAAAAGCAGGGCAGCTCATGGACAGTAGTGCAAGGGCAGGTCTGAGCCCAGAGGAAAGGCCAGCCTGGCTGATCAGTCTGGCAAATGTCCCCAGAGAGGTGTTCCTCCACTTCACACACTGCGATGCTGAGAATCCTGTAGAGGCACATTTCTGTACCTTCTCAGCCTCACTGCATGGTATAGAATCCTTTTCTCCCACCCCAACACAGCACTCAGCCAAATGACCATGGCTCCCAGACGGGTCTGCAAGGAGATGGCAAGCAAGATGTAGGAGGAGAAGCAGCCTGAAGGTGAAGGAAAGGAACAGGAAAACCTGGTGTTGCTAGTTATTATTTGAATCTTAGTTTTCTGATCCATATAAGGGCAAAAATGCCTACTTAATAATTGCAAAAAGGTTTTTCAAAAGAATTTCCTAAGATTTCACTAGCCATGAAGGAAATGAGATTACAAAAGCATATTAAGTAAAATACATAGGTTAACTGCACTACCCTCTTAAACTGGATACCCCTTTTTCCACTTTTGCCTCTGCAGTCTATGGTCAAAATAGCTGCTGGGGAGCAGCGATACCACCAGATCATATCACTGCTGTGCTCAAAATCTTTTAACGGTTTTCTGTCTCCCAGTAAAAGTAAAAGTCCTTATAATGTAAGAGCTGACACCATCCTAGTGCTCTGTCTCCCACCTAGCCTCCGGCCTCATCCCCCTCTCCTCACTCCACCCCACACCCTTTCTCAAACAAGCTAGGATGCTCCTCAGATATCTGTGCACATGTTCCCTCACTTCCTTCCAGTCTCAATTCAGTTGTCACCCTCTCAGCAGGGCCTTCTCTATAATCTTATTTAAAACTGCACCCTCCAGCCTCCTCCCTCCCGTATGTTACTCTAGAGCAGCGGTACCCAACCTTTTTGGCACCAGGGACAGGTTTTGTGGAAGACAATTTTTCCACAGGCCAGGGGCAGGGATGGGTAGGATGGCTTTATCACCTGCCACCAGATGCAGCTTAATTGTCACTTGCCACTCACTGATAGGGTTTTGATATGAGTCTGCAAGCAATTGATTCATTATGGTCTCTGTGCAGTCAAACCTCTCTGTTAATGATAATCTGTATTTGCAGCCACTTCCCAGCACTAGCATCACCGCCTCAGCTCCACCTCTGATCATCAGGATTTAGATTCTCATAAGGAGCACATGACCTAGATCCCTCGCATGTGCAGTTCACAGTAGGGTTCACGTTCCTGTGAGAACCTAATGCCACTGCTGCTGATTTGACAGGAGGAGGAGCAATGGGGAGCAGCTATAAATACAGATGAAGCTTCCCTTGCTCTCCTGCCACTCACTTCCTATTGTTCTCCCTGGTTCCTAACAAATCTAGGTCCATAGCCTAGAAGTTGGGGACCCCTGCTCTAGAGCACTCACACCATCTAACATACTCTATTGTATTTTACCTATTTATTGTTATTGTCTACCTCTTTCCACTTCAACCTAAGTTCCATGAGGATAGGAGTATTTGGTTTGTTCATGGCTGTATGCCCTAGCTCTGCAACAGTCCCTGGCACACAGTATGTGCCCCGTGCATATTTGTTGAATGAACAAATGATTTAAGTGTTGGTCATTGCAGGTATATTCCAAGGTTGAGCTGATGAGGGGCCCAGCAGTACTAGGCCTGGGACCTGCCGGAACAAATGAGCTTCATGGATAACAAAATACATTTTGAACATTGTGGCACACAAGGCTCTGTGCAGGTGATTCACAGACACAGAAAACCAGACAGAGCAAGAAAGCATATCCCATGGCTCAAATTAGCACTGCAAGATCCAGTGTAGGAAATACAATACTGGGGTGAGGGTATTACTAAATACGTGAAGGAATTGTTCTTGGGTTTAGACAATGAAATCTGAATCTAGAAATGATTGCTTCCTTGGGTGCTCCAAAGAAAATCATTCAGAATGAATAAGCTTGCCAGTTCTGTCATGTAAATAACATCCATTTCCTTTCCTGAAGATCTATAAGCTAGAAATCAGATTTTCCAAATGACTGAAGTAAAGCACAATCTATCTGCATGGACAGAAAGATCGGGCTTTATGCTGTGAACATGTTGAGGATTCCACAAATGCTTTACCAGCATTATACACAATATGATCATCATTGGGTGACTTGAGTCAGAATGCTCCAGTACAGACTTCTCAGTGATTCTGCTTGAACAGAATTCCCACCTGAAGTACAAAAATTCTTCCCTCAGAGTTTCTGCCTGTTAAACAAATTGAGAATCAGACTATGGGGCACAAGACAAAATGATTCATCCTTTCCATGTTCTTTAAAAAAATGAATAATGCTCTTGAGGCTGGTATTTGCCTAGATAGAGCACATCATCAAAACACTTGAATCACCTGGAACTCTCTAGTATAGGCCTGACACTAAGCAGAACAGAGTAATGTAATGAAACTTCATTTCATAAGAAAATGTGAACTTCCTCAGAATCAAATTATTCAGATTTATCTTAAAATAAACTTTATTAAGTGTTTATTATGTGCAAGCCACACAACTGTGTATTTTCACATTATATTAATCAACCCTAATAACAAATGAGGTAATGACAAATATCCCCATTTTCTAGATGAGGAAATTGAGGATCCAAGAGAATAAGAGACTTGTCTAAATAGTAGAGCCTGGTAGTGTCAGAATTCAAAGCCAGCACTCTTAACTCCAGGCTATGTGCTCATTCTATTACACTACAGGAGCAGGGAAAAGCCTCTAAGGATTGTAATGAAAGCAATGAAAATTGTGCCTGGTATTTTAGTAAAGGCCTCTCATCTGAAAATCCAAGATATTATTTCTAGGACCTTGTAGGCTTTCACAAAAATTAACAAAGATGGTTATTTTACTATTAGATCTTGCTTTCTCATGAATAAGAATTTGAGAAAATGTTTAGCACTTTACCATCTTCTCGTCCGTGAAAAGAATGAACTTTCACACCTACTAAAAGACATAGTATGCCTTGAGAAATCAAAGGCTTTAAGCTGGTTCTAGTTTTGTCCCCTACTTTAATAATCAAAATATTTTAAAGTGTCAGGCTGCTGAATTAGCGGGGACCAAACATTTTGGCGGCTATAATCAGAAGATGACGTTCTGGCAGGGTAGTTAATAAATTTAATGAGCGATTTTACTTCTTTAAGATCCACATGCTAACAGGTCCATAAAGGAAGCTGCATGAGGGTGTTGTGATTTTCTGTATCAATTAAGATTATAAAGATAAACAATATAACCTAGTAAGGGCTTTTGGATGGACTCAGCGTCACTGCTATGGGTCGCCTGGAATTTCACTTCTGGTTAAACAAATGAGCTCGTGTAGACGACACAAACACGTACAATTTCCACACAGGCCCAGAGCTCTGAAGAAAGAAGGGAAAAAGGGGACCCTGGGCAGTGCCTGTGATAGATGGGCACACTGGGGGTGGCCTAGGGTGGACACTTCTCAGCCCAGGAGCAGAAACACTAGGGGACTCCCCCATGTTGCCTCTGGAGGGGCAAATGTCCAGAAAGACTTACGCTGGACCCTTACAATTTTTTATTTCCTTTATGAATCAAGTTCCTGGGCTCACTCACATTAAAACTGGAGGAAAAAAGGCCCTGGGCTGGTAGCTCAGTTGGTCAGAGCATCGTCCTGATGCACCAATGTTATGGGTTCAATACCTGGTCAGGGCACATACAAGAACCAACTAATGAGTGCATGAACGAGTGGAGCAACAAATCAATGTCTCTCTCTCTCTCTCTCTCAAATCAATAAATTAAAACAAAATAAAACAAAACTAGAGGAAAATGGCCATCAGGACCAAATGCCAGATCCACAAAACAGGCAGGGAATTCCTCTTGACCCCAAAGATGTTTTTATGCAACAGGTTCTAAAGGCCAGGGAACAACTGCTCAAAATCCTTTCCAAACCAGGAACACTTGGTTAACAGGTGAGTATCTGGAGAACCCCATGGCCGAAAAGGCAAGATTCCACTTCCACAGGGATTCAGGAAGAAATACCAGCCTAGGACTACCCCCCAAAACTATTCTTAAACTGAGACTTAACAAACATTGATTCTTGCCTTATCACAAGAAAAACAATCAAGGCTATCTTATGTACTTGGCTGCAGGTCAATCAAATCACTTTGTGGTATGTGTCATTTAAACACAGTGGAGCCAGAGAAATCTTCCCTTAAAATACCTAGGCCACTTGGACATTCCACAGGGAGACACAGTAGAGGTCAGCGGTCAAGACTTGGTTCTTTACTTCTCTCTTCTCTCACGAATGGCCTCTGCTAAGACACTTCAAGAATGCTATTTACTAGAAACCTGATTTTACTTTGCACAAGGTTCTGGTGGAGCAAATTTGGGCGATTGAGATGGGGAGCAGCAAACATCAAATATTCTGAGATGCAGAAGCAGTAGGTACATGAGTTTGGGAGAGGGACAGGCTTCCCTCCATCCAATCTCCCCCCAGCAAACCCAGATTCAGTTTCCAAATGGAGGGGTACTTTGAAGGAGTCTCATGTGCTGTGTGTCCTCACCTGTGTGAGCTCACAGAGTAAAGGACACAGACATGGCTCCAAACCAAGGAGGAGCATCCCAGAACCCAAGTTGTAAAACAAACCTGGCAGAGATTCAGAATCTAAACAGGAAGAACTCATACCTCTGAGCAATGGCTCATACATCCACCTAGTCAAGTGGTCTGTCAGGAATGAATCACTTAAATACATTTTTGTTGAAATACAAGCAAACATGACTTAAAAATTATTTTCAATAGAAAAACAGTGTGGAGAGGAAGGAAGTTCAAGGAGACTATCTCCGCACATCAGCAGGGCTGGAAAGGAGGAAATCTTAGGTCTCTTCTCCCTACCCTAGTGACCCCTGAATTTGGCAGCAAGGTGGCAGGTTTTCAGAGCCAAGTGCCACAGACGGTGCTTGCTGGCAACTGCAAGGACAACATGCCCATCCTTGAGACCGCCTTGGCCATCCCTGAGGCTAAGGTGCTTCTTTCTGTACAACCGAGAACTGCAGGCCACAATCTCTGTTTGGGCTGCGTGGTTCAGGCAAAAAATTGGGGAGCAGTTACAATTTAAAAAAATTAAATCATGTTTGCTTCCACACGAGAAGCACCGAGAGCTACTTGCTTCCCTTTCCCGTTTCAAATCCCTTTCATCTTTCTGAGTAAAGCAGAAACGGGCATCTTGTGGAGCACCCAAATGGGAGTCCCCCCCAAGAAGCTTTGTTCTTCGCATGCACAAGACAACACCCTTGCGGGTAAGCCCCCACGTGGGGTCCGAGGCCGAGGAGGCGCCGAGGGACCCGGACAATGCTTGTGCCAACGCCTGGCCCTCCCTCGTACCCGCCCGCCCTGCACTCGGCCTGTGTCCTGACAGAGCGGAAGGGTACGCGCATCGCTCATGCACTGCGTCGCTCACCTAGCACCACCGCGGCGACGGTAGAGAGCAGCAGCCAGTTATTCTTTAGGAAGCGCTTGTAGTCGCATCCCTTCCTCCCCAGTTTCCTCATGGCGGTCGGTTGGGCTTGGAGCTGTGGCGGCGGCGGCGGTCGATGCAGTGCGCAGTGCTTGGCCGTACGTTTCGGAGCCGGAGGACCGACTGTGGTTCCGCGGCGCACAGGAGGTGGGATGCGGGATGTGGGGGATTGGGTGCTGTCACTGCCGCTGTCACCACCTCGCCGCCACCTGAGACTGCGCGCCGCGCTTACACCTCGGTGAATATGCGTCGCAGACGCGCTCGGCTCCTCCTGCCGCCGCTGCGCTGTACGGCGCGCCTGCCAACCAGCCAGAAAGGAGGGAGGAGTGGCGAGAGCAGGGAGGCGGGCAGGTGCGTGTGTAGTGCGCCCGCGGTCACGGTGGAACATGCGGGGGAGCACGCCCAGGGCTGAGTCTAGAGCTGTAGCAGCTACTCCGGGAGCTCTGCACCCCGCCGCATCCTTACCCTGGTTTGTTTCGCTTTTTCCCCCTTCCTGGCCAGACTAGATTTTCGCGTTTAGGGTTTCCTTCTTCCTGCAATCCAGAAGGGGGGTGGGGGCGCGCGCGGACCCCTTTGGTTTGGTCTTTACCCTGCACAACCCTCCAGTCTGCTTTCTCCACACCGGCCATACCAGCGAATCCCTGGAGAACGTGGTACCCTTTCGCGTGGGGAGAGCTGGGTAAACTGAGTTCTCTCCTGGGTCCCCTCTGCTTCCCCACGCAGCCTCTAGGAGGAGAACAAGAGTACGGGCGGGGAGGTCAGTACAGGACTTTATGAACTTTCACACGAGGCCTCTAACCATTTCGCCCCCCGCAGCCCCAGGGATTATTAACTCTCTGCGTTGAATGCAAGAGGTGAAGGTCCAACAAGATCTTCTGTGGACACAGGGCTTGGAATGGGCCCTCTTAGAACTTCACTTCTGCTCCTTGGGAATGACTCTGTGGCTGACAAAAGCCCCATGTGAGACTTGTTAGAGTAATTAGGACCCAGAGCCTGACCAAGAGGTTCTGAGAAAGTGGGCAGGCCCCTCCCTCAGGCCCAGTGCATTGGAAAGGCACATCTTGCAGAAACTAGGTAAGTGCTACCAACCAAATAGACTCTGCGCTGCTGAGTGAATTTTCTAATTTTCTTCCATTCTCCTACCTAGTTTTTTCACCGTTGCTTACACAAACTCTTTGCCTCCTTTCACCACATCACCACCTTCGCGTCTCTAGACTGCCTTCTCCTAGGGTTCCTAACAGTAAGTAAGCCCTGAATCTTTTTGCTATTGTGGAGTCTACTCTCATTAGGCAGGTTGGAGGATCTCATCAGCTAGATTTTCTAATGACTAATGCCCCAGCTTAGAGCTTCATTCCTTTGGCTTAAATTGATTCAGGTATCTTAGCAGAGATAATAAACGAAGCTTTATGAACCATGTACACGTTAGTATGAATAAGTTGCTCAGCTCCTTTCCAGAATGTAAATTTTGAGACAAGGAAGGATAGTGGGATCATTGTGTGCTGAGGAAGATATGAAGAAATGTTGTCAGGAAAAGGGGAACTATCAAAAAAGAGGGGACAAAGATATTTATTCCACAGTAAAAAAACAAAAAACAAAACTGGAAGTACTCGTATGTTCAATATGAAAGGAATCGTAAATGTATTATGGAGCACCCATACAATGGTCCACTGTGCAGCCTGCATAAAGGAAGTTTATGAAATGTCTAATGAATAGGATAGCACATTATAATATTGTGGGGGAAAAGTAGGTTAAAATTGTATATATGGTTTGTGCACAACTATGTAAAACAACATATAAAACCAAACCATGAACTTAGAAAAAAGTCTAGAAGTAAATGCACCAAAATTTTAACCTTGGTCGTCTTTGGTGAGAATATCATGTTTGATTTTTTTTTTGCTTTTTATCTTCTGTATTTTTCTAAGTGTTTATTTGGCACACCCACTCCCATTAGAGTTGAGGGCAGAGCAGCATTTAAGAAATAAACAGAGGGCACAAAGGCCGTGTAGAGGAAAAGCCTGCCCTGCCTGTTGGTTCATGGGTTTCTCCTAGGTTGAGTCAGAAGCCGAAACAGCTGGGACCAGCTGGGACCAGCTGGGACCAGCTGGGATTGCCCGTGTTCGCACCTGTGAATTCAATCGTGTGAGTGGCTGTGGCTCCCCCGGTGCATTGCCAGCGCACCTTCCCCTGCAGGAGGTAAACTGCATTCAGTTGAATCTACAAGACTGAGAGGAGTTGGAGTGATTAGAAGTTGATTTGCTGTGGTTTATTGAAGTCAAAATGTCTCAAAAAATCTGTGGTGGTTCTGTGGTAGAGATGCAAGGAGACGAAATGACACGAATCATTTGGGAATTGATTAAAGAAAAACTCATTTTCCCCTATGTGGAATTGGACCTTCACAGCTATGACTTAGGCATAGAGCATCAGGACGCCACCAACAACCAGGTCACCAAGGACGCCGCAGAGGCAATAAAGAAGTACAACGTTGGTGTCAAGTGTGCGACCATCACACCTGACGAGAAGAGGGTTGAGGAGTTCAAGTTGAAACAAATGTGGAAGTCGCCAAATGGCATCATCCGAAATATTCTGGGTGGTACTATCTTCAGGGAAGCTATTATCTGCAAAAATATCCCCTGACTTGTGAGCGGCTGGGTAAAACCCATCATCATAGGTCGCCATGCTTACAGGGATCAATACAGAGCAACTGATTTTGTTGTCCCTGGGCCTGGAAAAGTAGAGATAACCTACACGCCAAGTGATGGATCCCCAAAAAAGACGTACCTGGTACATAACTTTGAAGAGGGTGGTGGTGTTGCCATGGGGATGTACAATGAAGATAAGTCAATCCAAGACTTTGCACACAGTTCTTTCCAGATGGCTCTGTCTAAACATTGGCCTTTGTATCTAAGCACCAAAAACACTATTCTGAAGAAATATGATGAGCGTTTTAAAAACATCTTTCAGGAGATATATGACAAGCAGTACAAACCCCAGTTTGAAGCCCAGAAGATCTGGTACGAGCATCGGCTCATCGATGACATGGTGGCCCAAGCCATGAAGTCAGAGGGCGGCTTCATCTGGGCCTGCAAAAACTATGACGGCAACGTCCAGTCAGACTCTGTGGCCCAAGGTTATGGTTCTCTTGGCATGATGACCAGCATGCTGGTTTGTCCTGATGGCAAGACGGTAGAAGCAGAGGCTGCCCATGGGACGGTAACACGTCACTACCGCATGTACCAAAAGGGACAGGAAACATCTACCAATCCCATTGCTTCCATTTTTGCCTGGACCAGAGGGTTAGCCCACAGAGCTAAGCTTGACAACAATAAAGATCTGGGCTTCTTTGCAAAGGCATTGGAAGAAGTCTGTGTTGAGACTATTGAGTCTGGCTTCATGACCAAGGAGTGGGCTGCTTGTATTAAAGGTTTACCCAACATGCAGTGTTCTGACTACTTGAATACATTTGAGTTCATGGACAAACTTGGAGAAAATTTGAAGATAAAACTAGCTCAGGCCAAACTTTAAGGTCATTCCTCGGCTTAGGAGGACAGCTGTTTTTTTTTTTTGGTAACTAGGTCCACTGGTTTACATTTTTCTGTATAACATTCAAGGGAAGGGCAAAATCAATTTTGTAATGTGTTTGGAAGTCAGAGTTTATCTTTTCTATAAGTTTACAGCCTTTGTCTTATTCATACAGTTATGCCACTTCTAGAATGTGGCCGGGGACTTTTTAAATTTAAATTTTATTTTCTACTAGTAGCTCAGGAATTAATTTAGTGCTGATTCATATTCACTGTCAATTTTTTTCATGTTCCGACGTAAATGACCAAAATGAAGAGTGCTTGAACGGTAGAACTACAGCCATAGTTTTGGTCCCTAGTATTGTGTAAAGTAGAAATTGGCTCCCTTCCCCACTTTCCTGGCCTGGGCCGTGGGTGCTGTGGGTGTAACTGGAGTCCCATTGTGTGAGGTACAGGTGTACCTTGAACTTGCACAAGACTTGGAATGAAGAACATGGGTGCAACTAAAACGTGTGGGAGACACAGCGGTCATTTGTGTAAAGAGCTCTAACTGAATGTTTCAAAATGTTAAATATTTTTGAGGCCACTGGAGAGTTTGGAATCCAGAACAAATACTACCTGGGGTTTGTCCTCTCTGTCTGTCTTCTCCTACTGGCCTTCTGTGGCCTAAGTGTTATGCTACCCTGAACAGCATATTTTATTCAAGTGCAATAATACAAGCTGTACTTTTTTTGGACTTCCGGCCTGTTTTATTTCCTTTATACAAATTTGATTTTTCAGAAGTTGATTATAAACACTATTCTAGTCTGTTCCTCATCTAAACTTTTATTCATTGTAATTAAACTTAAGAACTAATGGCTAAAAAAAAAAAAGAAATAAACAGCCCTGGCTGCTGTGGCTCAGTGGATTGAGCGTTGGCCTGTGAACCAAGTGTCGCTGGTTCAATTCCCGTTCACGGCACATGCCTAGGTTGCACGCCAGGTCCCCCAGTTGGGGACACGAAAGAGGCAACCCACACATTGATAATTCTTTCCCTCTCTTTCTCCTTTCCCCTCTCTATAAAAACATAAATTAAAAAAATGTATTAATTAAAAAATAAAAATAAACAGGCCTTGAAGAGACGAAAAAAGTGGAAGAACCTAAAGTGAACTTTTTACATTGACTTCTTGAGGTACGTAGTAAGACATGCTCCACGTGTTGTGTAATGAACGTTTTGGCCGTTCCTTGACCCCGTTTCCTTGGAGGAAGGTCCTCTCGGTCCTCGGCATTTCCCGAGAGACAGCGATGTCTATGAGCTGTGCCGGTCCCCTTGTAGCGCACCTAGGTTCATGCTAAGGAGACGACTCAGGATGGGGGGCCTGTCAGGCCAGAAGGACCCGCCCTGTGATTAGAGGTCAAGGATTAGAGCCCAATCTCTGAGGCGGGGAGGAGCCTGGAGGTTGAATTCCACCGCGTAGCCAGTGATTGCAAAGACCCTGCCTACTTATTGCAACCCTAAGGGAAACACAAGTCACCAAATCTCAGGTGAGCTTCTGTGGTGGGGGAAGCACATCTGTGTGCCGTGAGGGAGGCACACCCAGAGGACACGGGAACTTGGTATCTGGGACCGTCCCGGCGTTCTCCGACGATGCCATCTCCCAGGAGGCTTTGCTTTCCTCCGTGACCCGGTGTTCCGGTTATGAACCCCTCCCTCTGGACGCCCGCCCCACTTAACAGACTTATTACTTCTTGTATTCTCTTCCTTTTTTTTTCCTCCAGGGTTTCTGGGACACCTTCACTTGTCTCCCACGGTTCCTAGCCCACCGCAGGCTCGAGTGTGCTTCAACTACGTGAAGCTGGAATTGGAGGTTGTGAAAAGGACGCCCATGAGGGATAAGGTAGTGACCACTGTGTGTGTCCTCTCGTGCCCGGGGGTCTGCTTGTCACAGCCCATTTGCCGGAAAGCGGGTCCCGTGGAGTCCCCTGCGCTTTGTTTTCAATTTCAGGTTATGGTCTAGGTGCCTGTGGTGCTTTCTTCCTTCTCTCTGCTCTTCCCCTTCTGCTGCCGCAGTACCGCGCTCTTCTCTCCTGCTCTCAGGCTCTCAGGCTTAGGCTCTGCCTCAGCGTCTTGTTCTTCCCACTGACGTGCAAAACAATTCAGGGTTACTTTTCAGAGTTAAGGAGTTTGGTGGAGTAACCGCAACCCCACGAAGCTCCGTTATCACTTGACAGTGAAGAGCTAATCAAACTGGTCCAACGACACACATCACAAAGGTGACAACTTCATCTTTATCATATGTCCTCAAAAGAGGCATTGCACTGTGCTCCTCAGTGATGTAAGATAACGTACAAACGTGTCACGTGGGATAGCTAGAAAGTGACAGTGAATTCCCACAACTCGATAACAGAGACTGAAACAGAAAAACTTATATTGATGACAATATGGGGGACTACCTACCTAGCGGTACGATGGTTAAAATTACATAACAGATAAAACCCCCCAAACCCCTCTTGAAAATGTAAACAATTAAATGTACCTATATGTAACAGATATATGAGTTATAATCAACTCAGTAGGAACAGCATGTTTTCAAAACTACAACTATTTCCAAACTATTTAACAGAAGTATATAAATATTAACCATGAGAATAAATATAATAATCCTATGGGAACATACTGAAAATAAGTTAGGAAAATATATAGTATATACGCAACTCTCACGTTCGTAGGGCTCTCTTAATTTTATACTTTTAAAGTATTTCCTCCTCTGCTGACCCCTAAACTCCACCTTGCGATGACCCTAGACTGTTGCAAACGGGTGTGTGAGAAATGGGACCTGTAGCCTCTACCTCGGCGAAGATAGGACTAAAATGATCTGAAATTTTGGGTGTTGACTTAGAAAGGGGCAAAATCTGAAAACACCCTGGTTTCTTGTTGTCCTTAAATGGATTCATAGAAGCGTTCTGCAGAGCAGGACATGACCGTCCAGCTCATGGGAGAATATTCTGGGCCCTGTTAGACTGTCTGCGCAGGAGGCTCCTCTTTCCCTTCCTCATGCCTATCATTAGGGAACCTGCATTCACGTCCTGCTGCGCACCAAATCTCCCGTGGCCTCAGCGACCTAGAAGTAAGAGAGAGAGACATTTCAAACATGCCACCCCCCAGGTAGGAAGATTGCCACAATTCTCAGTCACTTGTAGCCCGAGTTTAGACTACCCTATAAATCCTATTTTATCTCTAATTCTCCATCCTCAACCTCATTCAGGAACCATTTTTTTTCCCCATTATGAGGGTTGAAGTGTGATGACAACGAGTCCAAAAATGACTTCACATACCCAGGAACCTGCGTCCTAGCGAGGACTCGAGGAGATTCTGTTCAGGGAGCAGCACACATCAGGACAGTTCTCCTTTGCTTTACTCACACCTTGGTCCATTTGTACACGTGAAAACCTGACCTTAGAACCACACCAGCAACATTCCCGAGACATCAACATCGCAAGGCCTGCTCCCTAACACTAACCCTGCTTTCTAAGTCTAAGCATAACACCGAGTCTGCTCTTGGCTAGTGCTACAGTCACAGTGCTTGTGTCCCCCCAAATTCATAATGCCTAGGGTGATGGTGGCTCAGTTGGTTGGAGCGTCTTCCCATATACCAACAGGTTGTAGGTTCAATTCCCAGTCAGGGCACATACCTAGGTTTTGGGTTTGATCCCTTCTCACCTCGATATTTGTTCCTCTCTCTTCCTTCCTGTGTCTAAAAGCCAGAAACATACCCTCGGGAGAGGATTTTGAAAGAAAGAAGTGGGGGTCTTCGGGAGGCGATTAGGTCACTGGGTGGAGCTCTAATGGATGAGGTTATTGTCCTTAGAAGAGACCCCAGAGCCATGCCTGGCCCCTTGCAGCATGGAAGTGCACGGCGGGGGCGGGGGCGGGGAGTTGGCCGTCTGCAGCACAGATGAGGCTCCTGAGCGGAAGCCGGCTGTGCCGGCCCCTGATCTCAGACCTCCAGCCTCCGGAACTGGGAGAAGGAAATGTCTGCGCTTCTCTAAGCCACCCAGTCTGTGGCCTTTGGATGTGGCAGCCAGGAGGGTCTGAGATAGCTAGTTCACAAGGCTGAAACCCGGTCTTTGCCTGTTGCTCTGCCCAAAGCTGTAAGTCTAAGGTGTGTATCATAGTGAGCCTTGGCGGGGCTACTGTTTCTCAGCCTCTGCTCATTGTGACCAACCTCCGTGACCATAAACTTGAGGGGAAAATGTGTACTTGTACAAGGGGAGAGATCGGTGAGGCGGGGAAATGAAGAACACGGCGATGCTGTGTCTCTAAGCAATTTGTTGGAGACTAAATTTGGATGAAGATAGAGCTAGTCATGATTTATTTTTTTATTGTGGGGTCTAGAGACTGCGCCATCTAAAATCCTACTGGTACACGTTTCCTTTCTGTAGGTAAGTCCCTAGAGTTGGTATTCCTGAGGGATGTCAGGCCCAAGTGAGTTAACAAGAGAAGTGAAAACACACTCTTATGGGAAAATCTGGGAACCTACTCTTCACCAAACTCGAGATTTGGACAAAGCTGTTCCTTGGACCCCGTTGCCTCCGATAAAATGATGTCAGCCAAACCCTGAGGCCTGGCATCCACCCATGCCACCAAGGCTCCTGGGTGTGGTGGTCGGCTCGTGGCCGGCAGCCGCGTCAGTGCCTGGCTGTGTGCGTGGTGGGTGTGCTTCACAGTGTGTGGAAGGCTGATGGGGAGGGGTGGGGTCGATGACCATGGGTCCTGCAGTTAAAAGTCTCGCATTTCCTAAAGGGACCACAGATCATTGCGTCTGCACCTGCGGGGACACAGCCCGACGTTCCTACGCACCTACCTTAGCCTCTGGGGTCTCCGAAAGGAGGGCACGGTCTCGCCCCCACACCCAGAGCTTGGGATCAAAGGCCTGGATCTGGAAAGACAAACAGTCCCCGAAAAGGTGAGGACTCTCTAGTTGGATCCATGTCCCTCCCCTTGTCCGGCCTCCAACTCTCTCTCATCCCCCAACCCCAGCCGAGATGCCTCATAATTCCTTCTCTCTCCGGTCTCGCATCCCCCTCTGCCAGATGTCCACAGCCCACCTACCTCTTCGCACTCTTCCTTGGTGACCCATGCCCTGCAGCCCATTGAGCGAAAGAATTGCCATCGCAGTTTGTGAAACAGGGGACGCCGGGAGTCATTGCTGTCCCCGTAGAGGAAGGAAAAGATGGCCTGTTTAGGGGCGCAATCCTCCTCCATATCCAGGGCCAGGTAGCTGAGGAAAGCCACCAGGGTGTCAGTCAGGAACGGGATGGAAGGGACGGACCCTTGCCTGCAGTCAGCCTCCCAGAAAGGACACAGACTGGGTCGCCTTCACACAGGACCCACGGGAGCCCCATCCAGGGTCACAGAGTGCCTGCCTCCCAGTCATGAGCAAGCCTCTGTTGAGCAGGCACCGGAAGGGCCCCTCTGAATACCTTGACGATTCGGGTACAATTAATTCAGTGGGGAAGCCTGCCCCCTTCCTGGAACCTGCTGTGTGCGCACACACCTGTCTCTCTATCGTTTCGGTCCCTAGACAGCTCCTGTGGGCAGGGACCAACTGGTCCATTTCAGTATCCATAGTTTCCTGTCAAATGACTGAGAGGGGACTTGGTTCCTGGGCGCATTCACTCAGCAGCCCTTCTTGAGTTCTCCCATCCTCACATTCCCTGGCCCTGGAGATGCACTTTATAAGGTTTCATAGGATGAATGACTGAATGCTTTGCGTCCTAGTCAAGTGCAAAACTGATTGCCTCAGAGACTCAATGTCATGTCATCTTTGCAACGTGAAAAGGATAGTGCCGAGTGTTTTCAGAAGTCATTGACACATATATACTTTTAATGTTTTAATGTTTTACTTTTGCTCTTGGGGCGCGGAAGTGAGAGGGTCTGGAGGTTTTAGTGTTTCAGTTAGTGTAAGAAGAGATCATGTCTTTCAGTTGCATACGTATAAAAATACTGAGACAGAAAATACGATATCCAGTCAGGGAACGGTGTTAGGAAGATTGCAAAATAAAGAAGGGAATGTCAGGGTGGTAAACACGTTTGATGGGAATAGTAGAGAGAGCTGATTTCCAACCGAGACCTCTGGCCCAGATTTAGAATGAACTGAGGCAGTGGAATTGTTGGGTGGGAGGATGGTGAAGTACTTAGACCTGTGTTTAGAAGTACATTCAGGAAGACTTGTAAGAAACATCCCTGGGTCTTACTGCTTTTCCTTCTCCCCCGAGGAGGTGTGTATTGATTTAGAGAGAGAGAGAGAGAGAAAGAAACATGGATCGGTTGCCTCCTGCAGGAGCCCTGACCGGGCTCGAACCCGCAACGTTTTGGTGGACCGGACGACACTCCAAAGAATCGAGCAAGCCGACTAGGGACCTGGGGTGAGCACTTCACAACAGATCTGTATTATGTAACGGGGCCTGAATTGAGAAAGACCATTACATTTGGTATGGTTCAGAGGTGTGGCAGGATGTGGGGGAGAAGGCTTAGAAATGGTTAGTCTCAAGCCTGTTTACTCAGGGGAAGAGTGGGGTCGAATCTTCATGGGGCTTTTATGTTTTCATTTGCTTTCCTCGGTCTTTTAACTGACATTGGTGTGGCTGGCTTTTCCCAAGAACAGTAGAAGAAACACTGTATTACAATCCTGTGAAGTTCCTACACAGAGTACACAGTAGAAACAGGGTAAAAAGTAGCTGAGAGGTTGGGGACCCACTCCTGTCCTGGCGCTCCCCAGAGGATGAAAATGAGTCCTGGGATTCAGCCGAGTACTCACAGGGCCAGGAAAAAATGGATTCGTTATTATTGTCAGGTGAAGAGGCCCGCGCGGCTGAAGTAGGCCACAACCATTGCCAGGAGGTACTGGTGGACAGAGGGGGAAAATAGACACGAGGATGCGTGAAGATGGCCTTGTTATCTCCCCTTACACACATGAAGGTCTTTAGATGCAAAAGACCACTCAGAGCTCAGAAGTCTCAGAGGGTGTGATACTCACAGGCCAACTCATCCTAAGTGCAAACCCTTTTGAAGTCTAGCCTAATCCTGTGTCACTTCTAAGTGTCCCCAGTGAGAATGAATAGGGAGCCCTCCTAGGAAAGAGCACACCAACTAGCAGGGAGTTCTTTCTGTTGGAAGAGTATAGTTCTTCAAAGTTGTTTGTTCAGAACATGATACGAGGGTGCTGTCCAGGGTATCTTCTTACTGAGCAGCCTGGCAAAGGCCACGTGGTGTTCCGCCAGGACTGTGGATGCTTTTTGTCTTTTGATCTTCATTTTAAGACCATCCAGGTCTTGGACCCGCCAGATGTTAGGCCCAGGCGCAGCCTCCTCCTGTGCCTCCCGCCTTGGGGACCGCTCCCTCCTCCTCTTCCTTCCAGTGGTACGATCCAGGTGGCTGGAATCTACACAGGGGTCTGAGTAAAGAACCCAGGGTACGAGATGAGGCTTTTGCCTTTGGAATTCAGCTACTGGTCACCTAAAGCCGACCACATCCTCCACCCCACCTATCCCCCCACCTTATAACCAACGTCTCCATTCTCCCGAGTCTCCTAGACTGGCCTTCTCCCCAGCCATCTTTTCACCTTCCTCCTTCGGTGATGCCCAGCTCCCCACCCGCTGCCCCAGAGTCACCTGGCTGCTGTTCTTCGTCTCTGTCCTCAAAATTCTTCCTCTGAAGTAATTTCTCCCATTGAAGGGGAGCAAAAGAACCCTCATAGTCTCTTCCCTTCCCTTCTGTCATCTTTGAATCTCATCTCCGAAACGTCCTTGCTTGCCTTCCAGGCTCTCCTTTCATTGGGATACCCTGGTCCCCAGCTCCTGTAGTCTCCTGCAATCCCTGATGCTCTGAATCTCTCCTTTCTTTCACACACAACCTGCTCCAGTCCCCCTTCTTCCTTAATGCCAACCGTGTCAAATCCCTGGGCCCCCTGTTTCCTTAGCTGGTTTTCCTGGGTTCACCTGAATCACTCTTACCTCCAGTGGGCACCATGAGGGCCAAGGGCGAGGTTGCCGGGAAGAGGAATAGAGGAGATGGCGCCCTGGGCAAGGAAGCAGGGGTGACACCACGCCCCACCCACCCAGTCTGGGGGTACCGAGAGACAGGTAGGGGGGCAGCAGCATATCTGCGTGACGCAGATATTAACCAAAGAGTGCTGCTCCCGCATCACGCATGGACGCACCCCTGTGGACACCATAGCCACTCGGTCGTTTCTCTGTCGACAGTCACATCAGGGTGAGAAGATGGCCTCATTATCACCTCTTACGCACAGGAGGGTATTTAGACTCAAAAGACCAGTCAGAGCTAAGAAGTCTCAGAGGGTACGGTACTCACAAGCCAACTCATCTCAAGTGCAAACCCTTTTGAAGTCTAGCGTAATCCTCTGTCACTTCTAAGTGTCCCCAGTGAGAATTGGTTGGGCGCCCTCCCAGGAAAGTGAACACGCCAACTAGCAGGGAGTTCTTTTCTTTTAGAAAGGTATAGTTCTTCAAAGTTGTTTTTCCAGAACAGGATAGGAGGGTGTTGTCCAGCGTATGGTCTTACTGAGCCGCCTGGCAGAGGCCTGGTGGTGTTCCGCCGGTGCCGTGGGTGCTTTCTGTCTTTTGATCTTCATTTTAAGAGCATCCAGTTCCTGGACCCGCCAGATGTTAGGCCCAGGCACGGTCCCCTCCTGTGACTCCTGCCTTGCTGACCGCTCCCTCCTCCTCTTCCTTCCAGTGGTCCTATCCAGGTGGTTGGTATCCACACAGGGGTCTGAGTAAAGATCCCAGGGTACGAGATGAGGCTTTTGCCTTTGGAATTCAGCTACTGGTCACCTAAAGCCGACCACATCCTCCACCCCACCTATCCCCCCACCTTAAAACCAACGTCTCCATTCTCCCCAGTCTCATAGACTCCTGGCCTTCTCCCCAACCATCTTTTCATCTCCCTCCTTTTGTAATGCCCATCTCCCCGTCCCCTGCCCCCAATTCACCTTGCTGGTGTTCTTCGTCTCTGTCCCAAAAAGCAACCTCATTTCATTTAATTTCTCCCCTTGAAGGGGAACAAAAGAATCCTCATTGTTTCTTCCCTTCCCTTCTCTCATCTTTGAGTCTCATCTCCGAACCCTCCTTGCCTGCCTCCCAGGCTCCCCTTTTCGTGGGGCTATCCCGGTCCCCAGCTCCTGTAGCCTCCTGCAATCCGTGATGCTCTGAATCTCACCTTCCTTTCACAGGCACCCTCCTGCAGTGCCCTTCCTCCTTAGTGTCGACCGTGTCCGATTTCTCGGCCCCCTGTTTCCTCACCTGACTGTCCTGGCTTGACCCGAATCAGTCTCAACTCCAGGGGGCACCCTGAGGTGCTAGCCTCTGGGCTCGAGTTGTCCGAGGTGGGACTTGGGCTAGTGCCCGCCATCTCTTCTTTTTAGCTCTTGTCTGTCAAGAAACCTTGGCAATCACAAGACGAGAGAATAGGCTGTTGCCTACATCCACTGCCTAGCGCCACAGAGTTGGATCCTCCCAATCAGGAGGTTCCGAAGCCTCTGATGTCATTGGTCACCCAAACCCGGCAACGAGTTTGAAAGACTTAAATACACGTATCTAACTGCCATATACGTAACTGCCATCCATACATGTAACTGCCATGCGTGCTCTTACCTGTCCTGGAGATCAGGGTAAAGAGTACCTCCTGCTACTGACCCAACAACATGAGACCCGCTGCCAGAGCTGTCCTCAAGTGTCAGCATCACCCTTCACCTCCTCCCCAGCAGATGCTCTGTTCTCTGCATTCCGAACGTGAACTGTATTGGGACGTCTTCTTTCCCATTCCCATTTCGGAGTATAGCCTGGTGGGAGAGGGAGGTGACAAGGACATGTAGGGAAAGCAGAAATGCTAAGACCTTTCCAGAGTGGTGTGAAAGTGTCCAAAAGTTCCCAGGAACATGGCCCTGTCAGGTGACAATTTACTTTAAAACCCCGAATTTGGTGCCCTGACGTGCATGGCCCTTTGCACTGAGCATCGAGCCTCCAAGTGACAGTTTCACCCATTGGATTCCCGGTCAGGGCACTTGCCTGGGCTGCAGGCTGGTCCCCGTTTGGGAACCTGTGCAACCAGTTGTCGTTTCTCTCTCACATCAGAGTTTCTCTTCCACTCTTTCTCTCCTCCCAGCTCTTCCCCTCTATAATGAATAAGTTGATATCACGAAGCAGTTAAGGGCGGTACAGGCACTTGGGAGAACAACAGACACAACACCACCAAACATTGGATTTGGCGAAGCTCGATGTCTACAGAAATAATGTTCAGGATTGTGTAGCAGGGGAAACGCATCCTCAACCCTCAGGCAGCATTCATTCCAAGAGACGTTGTGAGAACCTAAAATCCTCGAAAGCTGCACATGTGCTCACGTGCTTCAGATGGTGTCTACAGTTCGAGGGAGTCCATGAATCGCCCTGAGCCTGCCCCTCAAGTGCAATGAAGAAACTCTAGTCTACGTATCAGCATGCTTAGCGTGTGCATCAGTCTTGAGCCAGAAATTTCACTCCCACTCCTGTACCCTGTGAATGAAATATCACATGCACAGAAAGGCTAAGTGGAAAGGTCTCCACTTCAAGGCAGAACATGACGTTCTCAGTGAAGGTGGGGAGTGCAGACACAGAAAAGATAGTGACTAACCCGTTCTGCTGCAGGATCAGTGGACGATTTTTCTGAACCACCTGCCAACCTCCTACCTCTCCTGTTTTCATGGGCATTGAAACTTTTCTTCCTTCTCTTTATCCTCCCTCCCTCCCTCTCTCTTTCCCTCCTGTCCTCCCTCCCTCCTTTTCTTATTGTCGTGCAATAATATAACCAATGTACCATTTTAAGCATAGTAAAGGTGAAATTCTGTGGCGTTGAACACACACGCACCATGTTATGCTACAGTAACCACCATCCATCTCCAGAACTTTCTCATCTTCCCAAACTGAAACTCCACATCCAATAAATATGAAGTCCTCATCCATCTCCCCCAGGACCTGGTAGCCCTCCTTCTACCTTCTGTCCGTATGAGCTTGACTACTGCAGGGAGCCGGTATCAGTGGAATCATATAGTGATTACTTCAGGCTTATTGAGTCAGCATAATGATTCAAGGTTCATGCACGTTGTTGCATGTGTCAGAATTTCCTTCTTTCTATAGGATGGGTAATATCCATTATAGAAACCGCATTTTGTTTATCCATCCATGGGCTGATGGACACTTGGGTTGTTTCTACCTTTGGGCTGGGAGTCTTGCTTTTCATCCATCCTTTGAACTTGGATGAGACATTCAGGATGTACCCAAACTTGTATTTTTTCTTTGGATCACGTCCATGTGTCTACTCTGCCCATAGCAGCCGTGAGCGAAGTGCAGTCAGTTCCTCTAGAATAGAGTGTGGCAGTTCCTCGAGAGTTATAAATAGAACCGTTCTATGAAGTAGCAATTCCAGGTCTGGGTATTTATCCAAATGAAAGGAAAGGAGGACTTGGAAGAGCTACGTGCACCTCCAGGTTTGTTGCAGCATTAGCACCAGAGCCAATGTGTGGGAACAACGTGTGTCCATCGATGGGTGAATGGGTACAGAAGATGTGACAGGTACATCTAAAATGGCACATTGCTCGATTATGAGAAGGGGGGCAATCCAGCCGTTTGGGACACTATGGATGGGCCTTGAGGGTGTTATGCTAAATGAAGTGAGACAGAGACAAACATATTCCGTGTGGTATCATTAATATGTGTAATGTGAAAAAGAAAAGAACTAAACTCATATAAAGAGACAGTGGCATAGAGGCCGCCTGGGGATGGGGGACTAGAGAACGGCTGGTGAGAGCTGGAAACTTTCAGTGATAAGATGAACGAGGCCTGAGCATCTCCTGTACAACACAAGTGGCCGTATGGAGTCGGTGTCCTGTGAGGCCCAGTGGTGAGTTTTCCCTGTTCAGGTTAGCTGGGTGCTCCCAGAATGTCCTTGTGTGGGTTGTGTGTGCCCTGCTGTCCTAGTGGAGCCTTGATCGCTGTTGGCACATGAGTGGGTGTGATTGACCGTCAGTCTGAGCAGCTGCAAGGACCGCCTGTGACCTGAGTAGACAAGCGGTTGTGCGTGGCGGGGCAAGAGTCACTGTCGTAGGGCTCTGGTGCCAGCCAGACTTACCCTTAAGGTGTATAGTTGTGGAGCAGGTTGGGTGGTCATTTGGTTTAGTATGAAGCTGGCCATTGGATGCATTGGTTCTGGAGCCTCTTGAGAGGGGCTCTAGTGCTGACCAAGGGCAGCTGCCATTGGTGCCCAGTGGGCCACCTGGTAGGAGCTACCAAGTGATCCGTGGTTAGCTGGCACCTGTGCTGGCCGCCTTGAGACTCTTGGTGGAGGCCGTGCTGTGCCTCAAAGTTGGCTGCCACTTTTACTGTGTGTGTGGCTGCTTATGTGAACTTCCTTTCGAAGCCAACACTAGGTGCAACTTATGCCAGGCCTGAGGCCACCTGATGGGAGTTTAAGGCAAGCTGAGAATGCTCCGTACTTGTGCCAGATTTGGAGCTGCTTAGCAAGACGTCCAGGGCACACCAAGTCCAGCTGCTGCCTGTTTGGAGTTTGTGGACCCCTGGGAGACATCAGAAAAATCTACACCCTGAGTTGAGTCAAGACACTTGTGTGGAAAAGCTGCTGAAAGGCATTCGACCCAGGAGTGTGAGTTGGGTGGGACCTCAAGTAATTAGCAGGGTGTAGTGAGTGGTCTTAGCTCAGGTAATGGAGAGCTCGGATTTGGCACCCACCTGTGCCTGCCTGCTGGGTGGGTGGAGGACTCCCAAAGGAACAAAGGCGCCTTTCTGTCCCAGGAGAGAGCTGCCCGGCCCCTGGCGCTCCAGTCCTCACCCTGAAGCTCGTCAGTTCAGCTTCTCTGTGTATGTCCCTGGCATTTCTCAAGCTGCTGTCCCAGCACTGGAGCTGAGAGCAAGTGAGTCTGTGAGTGAGTCCATTGACGGGCCCTTCAAGAGGAACACCTGGGCCCCGGCCAGTGTGGCTCGGTTGGAGCATTGTCCCATAACTGAAAAGTTGTGGATTCGATTCCTGGTCTGGGCACGTACATAGTTTGCCGGTTTTGTTCCAGACCCTGGTGCGTATAATGCCAGGTGTGGGTGTGTACGGGAGGCAACCAGTTAATACTTCTTTCTCACATAGATGTTTCTCTCCCTCCCTCTTGCTCTAAAAAGTAATGGAAAAATGTCCTCAAGTGAGGACTTTTTTAAAAATTGTTTTTAAAGGGAGTGTATGGGGCTCCAGCAGCCCTCTGTGTCATTGAGATGCAGTCCCTGCTTGTCTTTACAGCCAGTTGCTGTGGGGACTGTACTTCCTGGCATTGGTGCCTCTGGCGTGGGCCTGGGATCCCCTTTCTCTTAAGGGGGCACCTCCACAGCCGAGATATCCCTCCCAGTTCTCAACCACCATGCATGAGTTTGGGACTGGCCTTTTTAATGTCTGTTCTTCTACTAGTCTCAACATGGCTTTTTCTTTATGTGCTTAGTTATAGTAGTTGTGTTCAGCTACTCTTTAGGTGGTTCTCAAGAGTGATTGTTGTATAACTTAATCTTAATTTTTATGTGATTCTTTCATCGGTGGTCCTTGTGCCTGGGCAGTGGTCTTTGTGTCCTGGTTGGTGGTCATCTCATCCTGGAGTATAATGGCTCAGATACCATCTTGATTGCTTGCAGTCCTCCCGAGGCACAGAGGTGGAACTGCTTATGGTCTCCTGGAGGCAAGGTGGATCATACCTCCAGTTCCTGAAACAGTAGCTTTTTACATGCATTGATTACTAAGCTTCTAGCTGTTACCTGAAACTAAAATTTCCCAACATTTGAGATGCCCATCAGTCCTTGAAAATGCTGTGACTTTTCTGAGGGTAATTAGCCATTTTGTAACATTTTCCATCAAAAGTGTTTCTATTCTTTAATTCAACCACTCTACCTCTAGGAAATTAATACCAAAAAAATACCAAAGATCTCTTCATCCCTACTCAGTTGGAAAAAACTTAGGTGTCTAGTAAGATGGATTGACTAAAGATTGATGAAGTATGTACAAAAATCCTGGACAATGAACAATGTTCAGAGATTGAAAACCCTATTCTGGCAGAATATTGAATTACATGGGAAAATGGTAAATACACATACACAGCATGTATTGAAATGGCAAAAGTTATAAAACAGTGGGTGGGTTGGTTTTTTACAATGAGGATGTAGTGATTTATTCTTTGTATACCTAAAAACACAAAACTTTTAATATTCATATTATAATTATAATTAAGTCTCTGTATACATTTGTGTGTCCAAGTGTGTATGTGTGTAGTAATATGAACATTAATGTTCTTTTTCCCCTTTGCCTTTCTGAGCACAGGCTCTGTGCGTTTCTAGGCTAAGGTGTTCATATGCTTGGGAGAGTAGGATTTGTTAGGGCAGGAATTTTTAAAAGATGTACTAACATTCCACTTCTGCATGGTATCTAGGATTAGGTTGCAGGAACGATTATTATCAGGGGAGAGAAAGTTCCATCTTCTTTCATCTTCCCATTAGAATATCAAAATACCAGCATGGAAGACTCATCTCCCAGAATTCTCTTATAGTGTAGCAATAACAGCCCTCTCCCTTAGCAGCTGTCACTCTGTTGCAGCAGGAGATTAAGATTTGGGGGAATTAGAAGAAAACTCAACACTTTCTGGTCAAAGCAATGGTGAAAAGAGGAATGGGAGAGGAGGAGAGATATTGATTTTTTTTTCTCTCTCCAGACTTCTCCAGGTAAGGGGCTATAAGAGAAAAGAAGATGGCACCTCTGTCCCCTATTCCCTGTTGGTAGGCTGCCTCCCAGACTGACTCCTCCCAGCCTGGGAAGCAACCACATGGATGCAGATGTGGCAGGGCAGTGTGATGAGGCAGGGAGAGGCTCTGAGATTTCACTGTTTTACCACCCTTGGTTCGTGGTGGCAGGGACACTGAGCTGAGAGCTGTGGGATACTTATGGCAGGATGAAGTGACTCTCCTTACAGTCTAGGGCAGCGGTTCTCAACCCGTGGCTCGCGACCCCTTTGGAGGTCAAACGAACTTTTCACAGGGGTTGCCTAAGACCATCGGAAAATACATATATAATTACATATTGTTTTTGTGATTAATCACTATGCTTTAATCATGTTCAATTTGTAACAATGAAAATACATCCTGCATATCAGATATTTACATTACAATTCATAACAGTAGCAAAATTACAGTTATGAAGTAGCAACGAGAATAATTTTATGGTTGGGGGTCACCACAGCATGAGTAAGTGTATTAAAGGGTTGCGGCATTAGGAAGGTTGAGAACCACTGCTCTAACACAATATGACTGTAGAAGATATCCTAAAGTTGCTGGTAGAAGAAGAAACTGACAAAGCAGTTTTGGCGGAAATGACATCTGGAATGTGCCATGATAACTTAGGGGATTATAGCACTGATGAAAAGAAAGAAGTTAAACAATTTACTCTAAAAAGCATAAAGAAAGGCCTAGACTTAGCTGAATAGTTAGTCATATTTCTTAAATGAAGATCCTTGCACTTAAAGGAGCACAAAGTCTAAGAGAGAACTTCAGAAGTGCTTAGCACCGTATAACGAAATTTATAAAGATCTCTCAGCTAAAAGCAATCAATCTAAAATAACAGATTTTTTGCAAAAAGAAGAGCATAGAAATCAAGATAATGCTGAAGAAAGTTCAGAGGATGAAGTTATCTTGTCAAAAAGAAAATGCATTTGGTTAATGGAGCTTAGTAGTGATGACAAAGAAAAATTACTTAATTCATATTAATATGTAATAATTTTGATGAAAATTGCTTTAATAAAGATATTTCTCTTAATTATAAAAATATAATAGCATGTTTTTAAAATTTTTGGAACCTAACCCCTCTTTTTGTACAAGTTCTTTGTTTCATGTAACATGGATTCGCATAACACGGCATTTGTTATATGGTGGTTACCTGTATGAAACTATGAAATAATGCTTAAGTTAAATTTTAAAGGCAAAACTAAAATTTATAACTATTTTTACAACCATATTTTTTGAGTTGATTTTTAGATAGAGGAAGGAGGGAGAGAGAGAGAAATTGATTTGTTATTCTACTTATTTATGCATTAATTGATTGTTTCTTGTATGTGCCCTCACCAGGCGTTGAACTTGCAACCTTGGCATATCGGGCTGATGCTCTAACCAGCTGAGCTACCTTGCTGGTCAGGGAAAATATTACAACCATATTTTAAAGCACCTAAGTAAGGGAGGGAAAAATAAAAACCACTGGAAGACAATACAATAAATAACCATGTTTATATTTGAATAATAGCATCATGTTACTTTGAATATTTTTGCTTTATTTTCTAAATAAATTTGTTATTTTTGTACTGCAAAATATCCTAAAGCTTTTCTAAGGAAAAGTTAATCTGGTAAGGATTTCTTTACAAAGATGTCCATCACAGCAGTTTTTATTAAAGAGAAATTGCCACCCAATAGTAGGAGATTAGTTAAGTAAATTATATGAAGCAATACAATTAAATAGTACACAGTATATCAGTTTGTTAGGGCTGCCATAACTAAACATCACAGACTGGGTGGCTTAAAGAACAGAAATTTCTTTCTCATGGTTTTGAAGGCTAGAAGTTCAAGATCAAGGGGTTGGCAGGTTTGATTTCTTTGGGGTCTTCATCCTTGGCTTGCTGCTGGATCTTCACATGGTTAGCCCTCTGTGTGCTCAGATTTCCTCTTCTTCTACAGACACCAGTCAGATTAGATGAGAGCTCATGATGTTGGCCTCATTTTAACTTAATTACCTCTTCAAAGGCCCTGTCTCCAAGTATAGTCACATTCTGAGGTACTAGGTGTTAGGACTTGAATGTACAATTTGGCAGGGTGGGGTACAATTCAGCCCATGACACACAATAGTAAAGGTCATGTTGGGAAGAATAGTTAATAGCATGGGGAAAGGTTAATGGTATAATATGAAGTGAAAAAAAATTAACCAAGTTAAAAATTATTTACATAATATGATTTTAAATTTATATAAAATAATGTATATAGAAACCAGCTTCCCTTCAGGATAGCATCTGTGATCCAGTCTCTCTTAATATATAGAAGCCGAGGATTTACACTAATTTCAAGATCTGTGGAGCTGAAATAAATTGAGGGCTGATAGCGACACATGCATTGTCATTTCAAGGAGAGTAAATTTGCTGCCCTAAATGATAGTAAAGGTGGTTTTATAGAATTAGCATAAAATTTGTATGCATCATAACTATACTGAAAGGGAGTTCATAAACTTAGTAATGTTAACTATCTGATAGCAGGTTTATCAGGTGCTCTTAATATTCTTTACATTTTTCTATATTTTTCAAATCTTTACAGTGAGTTAATATTACCTTTATAATCAGAAAAATAACTAGTGAGTTCCTCTTAAATAGTGAATCATAATATTACATGGTTCAGGAATAGCAGATTCAAGTCATGACTGTGTCTACCTGCTGATATTAAAAAAGATAAACAATTTAGCAATTCAGTTTTAGTACTTGTTCAACATCTACCTGAGCTAGGCTATAGACCTCTTTTCTAGAAATTGGGGATAGATTTTCAAAAGAATATTCTTACTCCGCCATACCCCCATACCTCACCATTTAATTGAAAAGATTAATGTATATATATATATATTTTTTTTAAATTGTGTGCGTATGGTCACAGGAACAGAGTCAGAAACAGTTAGTTTTGCTTTGAAGGGTCCTGGAAAGCTATAGAGAAGTAGCAGCATTTAAACTTATCCTTGAGGAATAAGTGGGAGTTTGCTAGAAGCAATGAGTGAAATTCCAGTGGACGGAATGAAATAGAGTTTCCAGGCAGAGGCAATCCCATGAGCAGAGGCTCTGCGATGCAGCTTCACAGTTAGTACCTGGACTAGGGCGTTGTGCTTGGTAGAAAATAAGTGAGAAAGACAGGTTTGGGATTTAATAAGAGCTAAATTTTATTCTAAGGAATTGTACATTATCCTATAGGCATTATACTCTTTGCGGGCAGGTCTGTAGAATATTGTTGAAATAGTGCAGTTGTGATGTATGAAGGTCAAGTCTGAGGTACTGATAGAATGAAAAGGAAGGAACAGAAGCTGAGTGCTTCTGAGGTAAAACTAGAAGTTTATCCAGGGGGTGAGGCGGGTAGAGGAATTCTTTGATTCCTATAGAGTGGAAAGAATCAAGGATGCCTACCATAAGTCAGACAGAAAAGGCAAGAAAAACGTAAATGTTTTGGGTACTGTGTGGAATGATGTGCCTAAAACTCAAAAAGTGCAAACTGTGGCCCACAGTTCACCTTCAATACATTATACATATTGGCCTTGACTCTGAATGCTGGTCCTGGCCCACTCCACAACAGCCTTATGGGGCCAGACACACCATAGCTTGAAATCCACAGCCTGCCTTTTCACTTCCTCCCTGAATGGTTTTCAGGCATCTTCCCCAGTATGCACCAGCCAGCCTTACCACAGTCCTAAGAAGCAAGAAAATCAGCCCAATTTAGTATAATAGAAACAAAACAAACAAAAAAAGAAAAACAGAAAAGAAAAACAAAAAATCAACAGGTATAATAAAACATACAAGGATAAAATCACCAAAAAGAGCTAAGGAAAACCTTTAGCCTACTAAGTTTAGCATAATCTAATCCAATTAAAAAAAAAAAAAAAAAAAACAACCCCCCAAAAAACAGGTCCTGAATGTTGAATCTGCTATTCAAGGCAGGAAATACTTTCAGAAAGGGAATTGCAGATAAGAGTCCAAGACTGAATTTCTCCAGGCCAAGCTTAAGCACATTTTACTCTGTGTGATTGAGAAGTGACCTATTGGAAAACAGTCCATCGTGGAAGAATCCTTTCCCTATTGACTCTCATAAATACTACTGCACACAAACAGCAACAAAAACCCTACACAAAATGCCTCATGATATTGACTCATCATGTGATTGCTGCTTTACAATGTACTAAGAGCCTTCCCAAGACGTGATCTCATTCGATCCTCACAGGAATCACGTGAGCCAAGGGTTGTTAATGGAGTCATTTTATGGACAGTGGCCTGAAGGTCAGAGGTTAAGTTTGCCCAAGATCTCATACATACACACACTTGGCTGCAAGGCCCCCAGCAAGAAACAGAAACGATGAGCTTGGGAGTGTGTGTTTTATCTTCACCCTTGAACTCCCAGTGCATTACTTGGAATGCAATAGGCAAGAGAAATGAGTGAGTGGATGAAGGAGTTTATTAATACAAAAGGAAACTGTCCCCAAACATGCACATATTTTTTTTCCTTACCACATGATGAAACTTTTTAAAAGAGAAAGCAATATTTTTTAGTCAGGATGTTAACTTGGGACATCTTATATTCCTTAAGGAAAAAATAAAAAGTGGGATTCTTTTCATCAGTATACGCCTTCACATTATCCTACCAAGATTACATTTTTCCCTTTCCACATCACTCAGTGCTTCTTTGGTTTTATATTAGCTTTGTGCTGAAAATTGAATGGAATATTAGAACTCAGTTGGGGAGCACACTAATTTAATTAAATATTAAAAGCCAACTGGTTTTATGTTATGTGGGCAAATCAGAGAATTAATGATTTGGTACACTTTCTTGTTCCTGTCAAGCTACAGGAACGTGAAGAATAGCTCATTCATACCCAGTTATAAAAGATGAGATTGAAAAATTAGGTCTGCTTTATTAAAGTGTTTCCATCTTGAGTCTTTTGAGAATAGGGTAACATTTATAAAATGCCTCAGAAGGCTTGAGATGTGGGCCAATGTGAAAGACCCCAAGAGAATTTACTATTAGGCATCGTGAGCAAAGCCTCACCTGGGAGAACTAATCCACTCAAGAATCCTGATGAATTATTATTATTACTTTTATTATTATTATTATTATTATTATTATTATTATTATTGTGCAACCTAGTTGGAAATCAACTGGGTACCTGTTAGTCTATAGATTCTGTAAACTGATCAGCTCCTGTAAAAGACTTGAGAAATATTTTCTCGGAAACACAGTGTGAAATGGGATGAGAGTGACATGCAGATAGTTGAAATGACTTTCAGTCCTTAAAAGTCATGTGTAATACTAAAGATTTCCCAGATTCCTTGGTTCTATGAGTACACACACACACACACACGCACGCATGCACGATACAATGCAATACTATAAAAAGCACTCCACTTACCTCCAAGGCCAGATGCTAGACTGGTGGTTCTCAACCTGTGGGACGCAACCCCTTTGGGGGTCGAACGACCCTTTCACGGGGGTCGCCTAAGACCATCGGAAAACACATATATAACTGCATATTGTTTTTGTGATTAATCACTATGCTTTAATCATGTTCAATTTGTAACAATGAAAATACATCCTGCATATCAGATATTTATATTACAACTCATAACAGTAGCAAAATTACAGTTATGAAGTAGCAACGAAAATAATTTTATGGTTGGGGGTCACCACAACATGAGGAACTGTATTAAAGGGTCGTAGCATTGGAAGGTTGAGAACCATTGGTCTAGGGGAACCCATGTGAACTGGCCTAATGTGGAGATTCACTTGTTTGTTACTAGCAACAGCTAAAGTGAGACTGTAGCTGTGAGTAAGTGCCCCGCTGCTCCAAGGGAAGCCAAGAGAAAGGACAGAATACATCTTCACAGCTGCAGATTTTAACCACAAATGCCTGCAGGGTGAATTGCAACCATGGACACAGAGGACAATGCTCTGGACACCAGGATCCAAATGAATCCACAGAGTACATTGGGTTGTTAATTTTTTTAAAACCTTTTATTCTATAACAGATCCCCATCATCTTATTTGTATAAGAGACTAGATCTTTTGTCCTATAAAATTTTCCACATTCAGATTTGGCTAATTGGTTCTTCATAGTGGCAATGAATTAGTTTCTTTACCCCTACTGTTTCCTCTAAGTTGGTGGTTAGTGCTAAAGGTTTCATATTTAGCAATGATAAGATCGAACAGTGGATACTCACATAGTCGGCCTGATTCATCTGTGATAAATTTACCATCAATTTTTTGAATATGGTTTTGGCATCTGTTGGTGATGGTTACTTAAGACCGTTTTATTTAATTCATTCTAATTCTATCATTCCTTCTGAACATATTGGCTGGAATTCTTTTATAAAAAGAATTTTTTTTTTTACCTCATCAACTATTTGATTATCCTGAAATAGAGTTTGTACAAAAAGGCAGCGTCTATGCTTAATTTTTTACCCTTTATTGGTGTACTAGCAACCTCCAATTGTGGCTGATGAGATTTTGTGTCCTTTGGTTTATTAGTATTATTATAGACACATGGATTTATATGTGTTTTGGATGGATTAATGTGTTTCAATCAGTTGTAATCATGATTGTTTTCCTTGCTTAAATTGTCCCATCTTTGGCCAATGGCTGCCCCTTCATTTTGGTTCCTATGTCCTTTTGACAGGACCATTTGTCTTCAATAGTGTCCTTATTTTCTGGATCAGCTAGGTGTCCCAAGACCATCTCGTACATTTCTTGCCCTGGAACTGTAATCAAACACTTCTCCAAAGAGTCCAGGTTCCTTTCAGTGGAAAATAATATTTGGAAAATACAGTCTTGCTGATAAGGGGACTTACTGCTACTAGGTTGTCTATGTTGGCTAGGCCTATTTAGTGGCTAGCACTCAGAAATACATATTTCATAGTAACAGACAAAGAAATAATGAGTTATACTAATATTTACTATCCAAAAATTTTAATTATGGTAAAATATTCATAATAAGTTTTAGCATTTAAAAATTTCTTTAATGTTTTGTGGCATTAAGTACATGCACATTGTTCTGCAACCATCACTACCATCTATTTATAGGACTTTTTCATCTTTCTAAACTGAAACCCTGTACCCATTAAACACTCACATTCCACTCCCTTTTTCCTCCAGCTCCTGGCAATTCCCATTCATTGTACTTTCTGTATCTATGAATATTTGTCCTTTTGTGACAGGATTACTTTTTTTACTCAGCATAATGTCCTCAAGACTGACTAACAGTCTATTGTACGTATATACCACATTTTGTTTATCCACCCATCCATTGAATCTTAGGTTGTTTCCACCTTCGAGCTATTATGAATAATGTTGCCATGAAAATGGGTGTACAGATATCTGTTCAGGTCCCTGCCTTTGCTGCTTTTGTGTATATACCTGGAAGTGGGATTGCTGGACCATATGGTAATTCTATGCTTAATATTTTGAAGAATAGTCACACTGTTTTCCACACTGGCTGCACCATTTTACATTCCCACCAGCAATGCATAGGGCTCCACTTTCACCACATCCTTACCAAATCTTTTTATTTTCTCTTTTTTTTTCTTTTTTTCTTTTTTCTTTCTTTGTTTTAATAGTACCCATCCTAATGGGTATGAACCAATTCAAACTTAAGATTGCAGATTTCTGATTAAACTTCTTTGATTTTACGTTTGTATCATTTTTACTTTGAAAATCTTAGTTCTTAAAGACATAATTCAAGTATTTATTTCCTAATCTTATAATATACATGTAATAGTTTTAAAAGCAATATCAATATTACTTCTAATAATAAGACCACTGAATGCAGCTTAAGATTTCTTTGTGTTTCTTTTGTCCACAGGATATATCTCCTGAGGGATATATAGTCAAATTACTGTGTTTAAAAGTCACTTGAAATAATTCTTTTCCCTGGTTAGTTATGCTATCAATTTGGTATACCGTTAGGATCATAGGTTTCCATTTGTTTTCAAATTTTAGAAATTGGTTTTTAAAAAATTAACAATTTTTAAAGTATGCGGAACATTTACGTAGTTCAGTCAAAAGTATAAAACAGCACAGATAATCCTAATTTTAATTTCCATCTCCTCTCTTTCTTTACTCTCCTCCTCCTGCCATATTTAACAATTAGTAGATACCTATTAGTGTTTGGTTTATTCTTTTCAGAAAATATATTTCAAGCTGCCCACGTGAAATCATAGAATATGGAGTCGAAAGGAGATGGATAGTAACATGCCATTATGAAATATTTCTACCATGCAGGTAGAACAGATGTGAATAACCTCAAGAATACAGATAATAGCAAAAGGCCATTAAACTAATCAGGAAATAGTAAGGTTTTAAGTATTTATTACCTTTGCGTTTGATATAATTCATTTAGTTTTACATTTCTTTCATTTTATCTTTTAAAGTGGAAGTGTTTGACAACCAGCTCACAGATAGGTGTGGAAAGTAAACAATTGGCTTTTGTAAATTGGTAAAAGCTGGCACACCACTGAGTGTATATCTTGTTTTAATACTTAAATGGAAAGTTCTGTCTGCCTAAGCTAGCTAGCACTAAGGTCATCTACATAGTATGATATGAATAGGGTTGATTTTTTCTCTCAGGAAAAGAATTTCAAGGTGGGCAGCCTAGTGTTTGTGTGAAAGCTCCATGGTCATCAGTGTCCCAGGCTCCTTCCTCTCTGTTCTTCTGTCTAGTGAACAAACTCACTAGTGGCTGTTGTATTACTAGATGTCACATCCATATGCCAGAGAAGGAAGAAGGAAGTGGGGAAAGGCAAAATGGGCAAACTGCTTGGTGGAGTCAGTTACCTTTTAGGGTAATTCCTGGAGGCCTCATACATTACTTCTGCTTACAATTTGCCATGCAGAACTTAACTACCTGGTCACACTAGTTTGCAAATGGAGACAACTTTGCAGATTGCAAAGTTGGAAAAAAAAAGTGAGAAACAGAAATTAAGCAGGGGTAGGCAACTAGAAGGCTGAACTCCTGTACCTCTAAGTAAAATTTTCAAGCCCATCCCCCCACAAAAGCTACCTCTGACTACATCCTCTATCTCTTCGCTAAACTCCAATGTTGATGTTCCAGTGATCATTTTGGGTACAAAATCACATACTTCCTTATACCATTATTTTGGTGCTTTATGTGTACGTCAGGTTTTCATTTCCTAATCCGCTTATGCTTATATACAATTATAAGTTTGTATGACAAAGGCCTATACTTTATATTTCTTGCTTGTTTCTCTTACAGCTTAAAAAAGATTTTAAAGATATAAAGTGAGGTTAGCAATATCTATAGTTTGATTTGGAGAAGCAAGGAAACAATACACACAAAAGACTATAAAGTACAGAGTATTCTATACATGTTCCTTCTTCTCTTCCTCCCCCCTTGCTTCCTTCTGTTATTCCTTTCTCCTTCCAGTCTAATGTAAAGGGGGAACTTAGGGAAGATGGAAGGTAAATATTTTATTTTAGCTGGGGCAATGCCATGTACAAATTACTGGTGATTTTTAGGAGTTGAAGATGTCAACTTAGGCTGGGTCAGATTTCTTTTGTTCTGGGCATCTCACAAGAATGACTCTTTAAGGGGATACCTATTGTCCTACCTACTATTAATATGTATTAATTTTTCTTGTCTTTGAACTTTGTAAATATAAAATCATACATCAAACTTTATTGGGTCTGGCTTATTTCACTTCATATTATATTTATGAAATAGTCCAATTTATCAAAATTTTCTTTTTAGTTTGGTGCATTTAGGGTTTTAAGAAATACTTGTGTACACCAAAGGGCATGAAGATATTATATGTGTTATTCTTGAATGTTTATTGCTTAACTTCACTCATTTGATCTAAAATACATGTGTAATTCATTACTTTGAATGGTGTGGGGTGGTGTGGGGTAGAGGTCAGGATCGTTTTTCCTCTATGTGGATATCTATTAATCCAGCAGCATTTATTGAAAAGATCATGCTTTCTCCACTGTACCGCAGCATCACTTTTGTATCTGTATGTGTGTGAACCTGTGTCTGGACTCTATTTGTTGTTCTACTGATCTATTTGTCTGTCTTACCACTGATCCCAACTCTCTTTTAGTTATTGGAGCCTGGATATTTGATAGTGTAAGTCTACTAACTTTCTCTTCTTTCAGATTATTTTGTCTATTAATGATTCTTTGGATTTCCATATAAAATTCAGTTTGCCAAAAACTTTCTGGAATTTTGTTTGCCTATGGATCAATATTAGGGAGAATTGACATTTTTACCATATTAAGATTAATAGATTTTGAGTCTTTTAATACACAAACCTGGTATAGTCCTTCATTTATTTAGGTCTTTCATAGTTTTTCTAAATTATATTTTGTAGTTTTCTGCTTAGAAGTCAAGTGTGTTTTTCACTAGGTTTATCTTTAAAATTTTTTAATTTTTCAATTGTTTGTTAATGGTAACTAAAAATTGATTTTTATGTTAATCTTTTCAGCAATCTTGATAAATTCATTTATTAATTCTAATAATTGTATATTATTTTTAATTTTTATTATTAAACATGTTCTTTGCAAATAATGCCAATTTTACTCCTTTGTTTTCCATTGCTTCCCTTCCCTAGCCTTTCTTGCCCTGGAAAAAACATGAATAGGTGTGGTGATAATAGACATTCATGTCTTCTTTCCAATATTAGGAGGAAAGCTTTCACTGTTTTCCCTTAAATAAGATGTGGAACTACTCAATACCGGAGTATGAGGGTTCCTTGTAGTTAGTTAGGGGTTTTCTTAATAAATTGGTATTGTTTTTTCCTCCCTTGCTGCTTGAAGATTAGCCACCATCATGAACGACACAGTGACTATCCGGACCAGGAAGTTCACGACCAACAGAATACTTCAGCGGAAACAAATGGTCATTGATGTCCTTCACCCTGGCAAGGCAACAGTATCCAAGACAGAAATTCAGGAAAAACTAGCCAAAATGTACAAAACCACACCAGATGTCATCTTTGTGTTTGGATTCAGAACCCATTTTGGTGGTGGCAAGACAACTGGCTTTGGCATGATTTATGATTCCTTGGATTATGCAAAGAAAAATGAACCCAAACAAAGATTTGCAAGACATGGCCTGTATGAGAAGAAGAAGACTTCAAGAAAACAGAGAAAGGAATGCAAGAACAGAATGAAGAAAGTCAGGGGGACTGCAAAGGCCAATGTTGCTGCTGCCAAAAAGTGAGCTGGAGATTGGACAAAAGAAGGAGTAAAGATTCTTCAGTGACTTTATCTGTGCTGATGATGCAGATTTTTCATGAGGATTAATAAAAGACCTTTTATGTTTCTGGTTATTTGAAAAAAATAATAATAAATTGGTATTGAGTTATATCCAATGCTTTCCCTTTGCATCTAGAGAGATAATTATATGATTTTCCCTCTTTTTTATCAATGTGGTGAATTATGGTAGTTAGATTGTGAATATTAAACAATTGTATTCCTGTACATCTCCACCAAACCAGCATTGCAAGAGATGCTAAAGGGAATGCTTTAAGAAAAAAAAAAAAAAAAAAAGGAAAAAAGAGGAGAGGAACACAGGTACAAAGGGAAATTAATAAATACATGTCAGTAATAACCTTAAATGTAAATAGATTAAATGCTCCAATTAAAAGACATAGGGTAGAGGAATGGATAAGAAAACAGGACCCACATATTTGCTGTCTACAAGAAACACACCTCAAAACAAAAGATTTACACAGACTGAAAGTAAAGGGATATAAAAAAGTATTCCAAGAAAACAGACCTGAAAAAAAAGCTGGGGTAGCAGTCCTCATATCAGACAAAATGGATTTCAATGCAAGGGCAATAAAAAGAGATAAAGAAGGACATTTCATAATACTGAAAGGAACAATCCATCAAGAAGATATAACACTGATAAACATATATGCACCCAATATAGGAGCACCCAAATACATAAAGAAAATACTAGAAGACCACAAGAAGGATATTAACAGCAACACACTAATAGTAGGGGACGTTAACACTCCATTATCAACAATAGGAGAAACAAGATGGTGGAGGAGTAAGTGGAAGCTACACTGACTTCCTCACAGAACTAGTCTGGATTTACAAAGCAATTTTGGAGAAATCATCTGGAATAACCAACCAAACACCAGCTGGAGAGAAGTCTTATAACCACGGAGAGACAGAAAAGGCTGCTACATCACAATGCGACCGGTAGGGAGTGCGGAGACGCGGAAGGGCTGGCTGGGCTCACACGGGTGGCAGCTGAAGGGACTGAGAAACAGCTCAGCAGCCGGGGATTCCCCCTGAGAAGGACAGGGTCTAAACCCCCAACTGAGCTTCCCAGCCTACAGCAACAGAGTGGAAAGTAAAATAGTATCCAGCTGAGAAAAGTGAAAAGCCACAGGGTTTCTTGCTAGCCGGAGAGAAACAGCTGGAGAAAAAGAGCTCTTAAGCAGATCACATACAAAAATATTTTGGCCCCCACTTACCCTGGGCTCAAGCAGAGGAAAGGCAGAGAGGACTGGAGACACTTGGGGAGAGTTTGGTGTGGTGGCTTTGAGGGGAGAGCTGGGGAAGTGGCCTGCCGGATCCCAGGGCTGACTCATCCCCACACTGCAGGCAGACCATTCCCGGCCAAGTGGCGTTACCCTGAGGGGAAGCAAAGGCTCTGCCTACAGGAATTAAGCTGCCACACCCACGGTCCTTAAGCCTGATGGCTAATCACAGATTGAATAGATTATCAACTAAAGGAGACAGACAAAGTCAGTAGATCCCGAAGGTCTCCAACAGGCTACCTAGGCCCAGACTGGTACAGGATCTGACGCCACCAGGGGCAGATCCAGGAAGTGCAGATCATTCTAAGAAGCACCAACAAACAATAGGAGTCACAAAAATGGGGAGACAGAGAAATAACCCCCCATCGAAAGGAAAGGCAGAGTCCCCAGAAAGAGTGCTAAATGAAATAGAGGGAAGCCAACTATCAGATATGGAATTGAAAGCATGTATTATGGAGAAGCTCAATGAGCTCAGCGGAAACTACAAAGAACTCCAAAAAACTACAGTGAACTCCAGAAGAACTATAAGGAACTTACTGAGAATTATACCAGCATCAAAAAGGACATGGAAGCTATCAATAAGAGCCAGGAGGAAATGAAGAATACGATCTCTGAATTGAAGAACACAGTAGAAGGAATTAAAAACAGGCTAGAGGAAGCAGAAAATCGGATCAGTGAGCTGGAGGACAATGTAGACAAAAACTCACAGACAGTGCAACAAAATGAAAAAAGGCTGAACAAGACTGAAGAGGCTCTAAGACAGCTGCAGGACAACATGAAACGTAATAATATCTGTATCATAGGAATTCCAGAAGGAGAAGAAGAAGAGCAAGGGGTAGAAAACCTCTTTGAAAAACTAATGACAGAAAACTTCCCTAACATGAAGAGAGAAAGAATCATGCAAGTCCAGGAAGCACAGAGGGTCCCAATGAAGATGAACCCCAACAGGCCCACTTCAAGACACATCATAATTAAAATGCCAACATTCAAAGACAAAGAATCCTAAAAGCAGCAAGAGAGAAACAGCTAATAACATACAAGGGAGCTCCAATAAGGCTATCATCAGATTTCTCAGCAGAAACACTACAAGCCAGAAGGGAATGGCAAAATATATTCTAAGCAATGAAAAACAAAGGCCTACAACCAAGAATACTCTACCCAGCAAGGCTCTTATTCAAAATGGAAGGTGAAATAAGGAGTTTCCAAGACAAAAGAAGGTTAGAAGAATACATCTCCACCAAACCAGTATTGCAAGAGATGCTAAAGGATCTGCTTTAAGAAGATGAAGAAACAGAGAGAGACAGAGAGGAACACGAGTAAAAAGGGCAAAAATGACAATGAATAAGTACTGAAAGAAAGAACTTCTACCATTTGCAACAACATGATTGGAATTAGAATTATGCTTAGCAAAATAAGCCAGGCAACAAAAGAAAATTACCTTATGCTATCACCTGTTAAAGGAAACTAACGAACAACACAAACAAATGAGCAAAATTGAACCAGAGGTATGTAAACAAGGAATAAACTAACAGTAACAAAGGGGGAGATGGGAGGGAGAGAGGGGGGTAAGAAGAGGAAGGGTCTAGTCAAAGAACATGTATAAATGATCCATGGACATGGACAGCTGGGTGGGGACTGAATGTGGGAGAAGGGAGGGACAGGGTGCAGAGAAGCAAGAGGGGGAAAAAAGTGAGACAACTGTAATGGAAAAACAAACAAACAAAAATTTTTAGTGGGGGGAAAAATAAAAATATAAAGAATAGAAATGCAATTTCAGTGAATATTAGAAGGACAAGGATTTTCCTTCACACTGTATATATTTTCTCCCTATCTGATCCCTCCAGAATTTGGCATTCTAAAGAAGTAAGTAATGACCTAAGTTTCTTTGCATAAAACTAATAAGACCAGTTGTTAATAACGATTTATTTGACTAAGACTTTGACTGGAATGTCATGCCTAAAGGAGACATGCTTGGGCTTTGGTTGTTACCAAAAAGCCCTGAGCAACTGGGACTGACTTTCAAAGGTAATAAAAGTCCACGAGATAAAAGGCCTGGTACCTTGGATGGATGAGCGGTCCATAGCAATCTTTCCAGGGAAGGAACGAAGGTTGTTTTCCTGAAAGATGGCTAGAAGGGACCTTAAGGCACAATGGAAAACCAGGAGGACCTGGAAAAGACAGGTGTTTACAGGCAAGGCTGAATGCCAGGTATGTGGCTCAGCTTCTGTGCCCTGAAGGGCAGACTGAAGGTCACCCTAAATGTTCCTTGCGTAAGTTCCAGCGAAACAAAACTAAAGATCATAAGTGATCATTTGCTGCTCTTGTTGTGTTTATGCAAATGAACAGGATAAATTAAAAATGAACTTAATGCAGTCCCTTTAATGACAAGGAGGGTAATCTTAGGGAGAAAAATCAAGATTCAAGGAAGATCACAATGCCCAGTGGTAGACTATAAAGTAGTGCAGCTAACCGTCTTTGAAGTTTCTTTTCATTTAAAATTTGTTTTCATTTGAAAGTTAAACTATGTCTGTGGCATTATCAAAGATGTTTAATTTACAGGCAAGAAGAATGTGAAATGCCTTGCAACTGGATGTCTTTCCAATAAGACAGTCCTACAGATCTATAAACTTGTGTGTGGGTTATGTTACATAAATTAACATGTGTTTTCTGTTTTCAAAGGGCATAAGCCTACGATCTCATTACCTGAGTGATTGTTTGTACGTATAGGCCTCACTTAATCCTGTCTGCATTGCTGCCTCCTGAGACTCAGTGGTTTGGCTGAACTAAGTGGCTGGGTTGGTGAAGAACGGGGTGGTCTGTGGGCTTCACTTTAAAACTGGTTTCTCTTTTCTATCCTAATGGCTTGGACAGAAAGAGCCCAGAGGCCCGAGAGGAGGGAAACCTAAAATATTTCCCTCAGTCCAAACTAAGTATAATGGGCAAAAGGGTTTTGGCCAGGTTCCATATCACCCTGCCCAGGCTCTGTAGCTTCAGCTTCACTGGAGAGGACACTCCAGCGTCATCGCAAGATGTCGATTCAACACGGGAGGAGACAGATACCGTGTCACTCCCGAGTTGGACTGCACAACCATTCTCGGCGGTGCAGATAGACTCTTAAGAAGCTACACCATCGTCTCTCGAGACGGACGGCTGCCGCCGCCGCCGACGATATACCTGGCATACCTTCCTCTAAAGAAGCCCTTCTTTTCCCTAATGTGGGACATTGAAAAATTAATACCTGTCTTTTGTCATCTAGTGGTTATGGATTGAATGATGTCCTTTAACCCTGTTGCCCCCAGAATACAACAAGGATGCCAGCCTGTTAAACCAAGCATGCCGTTGTCCAGAGACAGCCAACCAACCTGGAGTCTGCATGATCCTTCCTCTTGTGGGAAGGCCACCCTCCCCTCCACACCCCCACTCTTATTAGGGATTTCTTGACCCAAGGGTAGGTAGGACGACGACCATGTCCAGCTTGAAGCAGCAAGAGGAGCTCGAGACCTTCGTCCATTGTCCTTTATAAGATTGTAAAGGGTCTTAAGTCTGAGAGGGAAGGATTGTTATTTTTTATTGTTAAAATATTTAATTAATTATTTTTTTTTAAAAAAGAAGAAGAATATATGAAAGGGTGAGCCATGGGCATGGACTTGGGGAGGGGATTGTTGTGGAAGGGGGTGCTGGGCGGAGGGGAGCAAAGGGGAAAAAATTGGAACTATTGTAACAATATAATCAATAAAATATACTTAAAAAAAAAAAAACAGACATCTTAAAAGCAAAGAAACACCAAGGATATATATAGGCATTTAACAACACACTAAACCACATGGACTTAACTGATATATATAGAACTTTTTACCCCAAAGAGGCAAAGTATACATTCTTTTCAAATGCACATGGGACATTTTCAATGATAGACCACATGATAGGACACAAAACAAGCCTCAACAAATTCAAGAAAATTAAAATCATATCAAGTATCTTTTCAGACCACAATACGTTGAAACTAGAAATCAACCTCAGAGAAAAAAAATCAAAGACATCCAAACTCATGGAGGATGAATAACATGCTATTAAATAATGAATGGGTTAACAATGACCTCAAAGAAGAAATCAGTAAATTTCTGGAAACTAATGATAATGAACAAACAACAGCCCAAAACCTATGGGACACAGCAAAAGAGGTCCTGAGAGGGAAGTTCTTAGCAATACAGGCATATCTGAAAAGAATAGAAGAATCTCAAATAAAAAATCTAACCCTAAAGCTACAAGAACTAGAACAACAACAAACAAAGCCTAGGGCAAGAAGAAGGAAGGATATCATCAAGATCAGAGCAGAATTAAATGACATAGGGACTAAACAAACAATTCAAAAGATCAACAAAACTAGGAGCTGGTTCTTTGAAAAAAATAAACAAAATCGACAAGCCTCTAGCCAGGCTCATCAAGAAAAAAAGAGAGAAGACCCAAATAAACAAAATCAGAAATGAAAAAGAAAATATCATGGCTGATACCACAGAAACACAAACAATTGTAAGAAATTACTACAAACAACTGTATGGCAAGAAATTTGGCAACCTAGAAGAAATGGACAAATTTCTAGAAACATATAACCTTCAAAACTGAAGCAAGGAGAAGTAGAAAGTCTCAAAAGACCAATAATAAAGAAGGAAATTGAAAAAGTAATCCAAAATCTCCCTGCACACAAAAGCCCTGGACCGGATGGCTTCACAGGCGAATTTTACAAAACATTTAGGGAAGAACTAACTTCTACCCTCCTCACACTATTCCAAAAAATCCAAGAAGAGGGAAAAATCCCAAACTCTTTCCATGAAGCCAGTATTACCCTAACCCCAAAACCAGGTCAAGACACAGCAAAGAAAGGAAACTACAGGCCAATATCACTGATGAACATAGATGCTAAAATCCTCAACAAAATATTGGCAAACAGGATCCAGCAATACATCAAAATGATCATACACCATGATCAAGTGGGATTCATCCCAGGGATGAAAGAATGTTTTAATACTCGCAAATCAGTAAATATAATACATCACCTAAACAAAATGAAAGACAAAAATCACATGATCATATCCATAGATGCAGAAAAAGCATTTGATAAAGTACAACACCCATTTATGATGAAAACACTCAGCAAAATGAGAATAGAGGGAGCATACCTTAACATAATTAAGGCTATATGTGAGAAACCTGAAGCCAACATCATACTCAGTGGACAAAAACTGAAAACATTCCCCCTGAAATCAGGGACAAGACAAGGCTGTCCACTCTCTCAACTCCTATTCAACATAGTGTTGGAAGTTCTAGCCCTAGCAATCAGACAAGAAAAAGAAATAAAAGGCATCCAAATTGGGAAAGAAGAAGTAAAACTATCCTTATATGCAGATGACATGATAGTATACATAGAAAACTCTATATACTCCACTAAAAAACTACTCAATATAATAAGCGAATTTGGCAAAATAGCAGGGTACAAAATAAATATACAGAAATCTAAGGCATTTCTGTACACCAACAATAAAATATCAGAGACAGAAACAAAAAATAAAACACCATTTACCATAGCAACAAGAAAAATAAAGTACCTAGGAGTAAACTTAACCAAAGAGATAAAAGACCTATACTCTGAAAAATACGTAACACTGAAGAAAGAAATTAAGGAAGATACAAATAAATGGAAGCAAATACCATGTTCTTGGATGGGAAGAATCAACATCATCAAAATGGCCATACTGCCCAAAGCAATGTACAGATTCAATGCAATCCCTATTCAAATACCAATGACATATTTCACAGACCTAGAACAAATACTCCAAAAATTCATATGGAACCAAAAAAGACACCGAATAGCAAAAGCAATCTTGAGACAGAAGAACACAGCACGAGGAATCATGATACCAGGCATCAAACAATACTACAAAGCCACTGTGATCAAAACAGTCTGATACTGGCATAAGAATAGACATATAGATCAATGGAACAGAATAGAGCGCCCAGGAATAAACCCAGGACTATATGGTCAACTAATCTTTGATAAACGAGGAAGGAACATAAAATGGAGTGAGAAGAGCCTCTTAAACAAATGGTGCTGGGAGAACTGGACAGAGACGTGCAAAAAAATGAAACTAGACCACCAACTTACAACACACATGAGAATAAATGCAAGATGGATCAAAGACTTAAGTCATGACACCATAAATGTCCTAGAGGAAAACATAGGCAGGAAAATTTCAGATATCCCACGTAACAATATTTTCATGGATACATCTCCTAAGGCAAGAGAAATAAAGGAAAAAATAAACAAATAGGACTATATCAAACTAAAGAGTTTCTGCTCAGCAAAAAAAAAAAAAAAAAAAAAAATCAGCAAGATGAAAAGGAAACCAACCATATGGGAAAACATATTTGCCAATGATATCTCAGACAGGGGACCGATCCCAAAATATATAAAGAGCTTATATGACTCAACATCAAGAAAACAGACAACCCAATTAAAAAATGGGCAAAGGAACTGAACAAACACTTCTCTGAAGAGGACATACAGAAGTTCCATAGACACATGAAAAAATGCTCAACATCACTAGCCATCAGAGAGATGTAAATAAAAACCACAATGAGATACCACTTTACACCAGTCAGAATGGCCATCATCAGCAAATCAACAAACAACAAGTGCTGGTGAGGTTGTGGAGAAACGGGAACCCTACTGCACTGTTGGTGGGAATGCAGACTGGTGCAGCCACTATGGAAAAGAGTATGAAATTACCTAAAAGAAAACTAAAAATGGAACTGCCATTTTTGAACCAGCGATTCCACTGCTAGGATTATACCCGAAAAATCCTAAAACCCTAGTTCAAAAAAACTTATACACACCTCTATTCATAGCAGTACTGTTTACAATAGCTAAGTGCTGGAAACAGCCTAAGTGCCCATTTGTAGATGAGTGGATCAGAAGCTGTGGTACATCTACACAATGGAATACTATGTAGCAGAAAGAAAGAAGGAACTCCTGCCATTTGCGACAATATGGATGGAACTAGAGAGAATTATGTTTAGTGAAATAAGCCAGGTAAAGAAAGAAAAATACCATATGATATCACCTAATACAGGGGACTAAAGAACAACATAAACAAATGAACTAAATAGAACAAGGAGCAGAATAACAATCAATAGGAGTGAGGGAGGAGGGAGAGAATGGGGATAACTAAGGGAAGGGTTTAGTCAAGGAACGTGTATAAATGACTCATGGACATGGACAATGGGGATGGATATGATTGTGGAAGAAGGGATGGGCTGGGTCAGGGGGAGCAATGGGGAAGAAATGGGACAACTTTAATTGAAAAACCAAAAAAGAAAATTAAAAAGAACAAAAGAAATTTATCATATCAGCAATGTGAAAGAAGTCATAGTGGTCATGCTTGAAACTCAGTTCCTGCAACATCTGGCATTTTTCTTTGCCCCACAGTGTATTTGGAAAACTTGGCATGTAAAATGCCAACTGTGGTTCAATTATTTGGTAACTGTGTTAAGTCACTGCACAGCCTCTTCTTCCTTGAAGACTCTTCCAGAGACCAAAAGTCTGTGAGCATGAAAAATAATGGAATGTTCACACTGTTGTCTGGATTTTTAAATTTCTTTGTTTAGTAGTTCTCCAGGTTTACTTGTTTACTCATTCAAAATATTATTTACTCACTATGTCTAAGGCAGAAATCAAGAGACCCAAGTAGGTGCTGCCTTCATGGAGCTTTCAGAGGGAAAGAAAGTAATTTTTGCAGATACAAAACAAAACAAAACAAAAAAAAACAACACTTGTATTTCTGGAATAAGCCCAACTTGGTCATGATGTATTATCCTTTTTATGTTTTTTCTAGATCACATCTGCTAATTTGAATAATAAAATTTACTTCTATGTTCATGAGCAATACTAGCATATTATTTTATTTTCTTACAATGCCCTTATCAGATTTTGTTATAAAGGCTTCTGATTTTCTCAACAAAAGATCTCTATTAGAAAATTCAAGAAATAAAAGGGAAATTCAGACCCAAACTAAGAAGTGCTGAACAACCAATAAGGAAGCACATTCTCTGACCAGAAGAAAATAAATGGAAGGTGGAAATGGTAGACCGAAGGTCTTTACAGAAGAGACAAAAGGATTCCAGATGCCTTTGAAGAAGAGTCCTATGAGGAAGAACCTCTAATTCTGGAAAGTGAAGTGAAAGCTGCCCTGAAAGTATTGGGAAGAAATAAGAGGGGGACTCCCCCCAAAACTGGAATTATCTTCTGAAGGCAGACCCCTTGTAATGCAGGCTTCCCCCACTAGGTGATTTTCTAGGAACCCATCTGTACCAGTGTACCAGCAGGCATTGTGAGAACCTGCATTCAGCTTCAGTGAATTTTTTTTGAAGACTCTTTCAACACGTTTGCCCATTTCATGTTGGGTGATTTTGGAGTGCACCTGCCCACACTGTGCTGAGTGTTCAGCAGTGTTTGACCAAAAATGGCCTGACCCCCATGCCCCATCCTCCCTATTCACCCAATCTTGCCCCGAGCAACTTTTGTTTGTTTGTTTCCCTGGATAAAAGAAGTTCTCAAAGGGAAACATTTTGCTGATGTGAAACAGGTGAAACAAAAAAATAGCAGAAGCACTAAAAGACATCAAAACTGATGAGTTCACAAACTTTTTTGAGCAGTGGCAAAAATGTCTCGATAGGTGTACTGCATTGAAGAGTACTTTGAAAGTGACTGAAATTTAAACACATAAGAATAAATACACAATTTTTTATAAATAAATTCTTTTTTGGGGGGTCCCCACTTGTATATCACTAGGGATAGATGGGATACCAATAGAATTACTTCAAGCCATAGAGACTGAATCTGTCAAAATCCTTAAAAAATATGCCAGCACATATAGAAACCAAAACAGTGTTCTACAGACTGGAAACATTCAATATTTCAACCATGTAAAATGAACAGCAGTCAACAGCGGTATTAAGAATATCATCACTGTCATTAACAAATGAGGAGAGACTTTAAGGTTCAAGTACTCTTCTAGTTTTCTGGGAACCCCCCAAAATCATCATTGCCAGTGTCAGAATTTATGAAGCTCAGTTGCTCATGATCACTGATATATCACTTTCTTCGCTATCTTCATACTGACCAGACATCCTGAGATTCAGCAGTAAAATGGGACATTTAAGCATCCCCAGTGGTTTCACATGAGCCCACCGCTTCCTCTTCTAATAGCTGTCACCACCACTGACAGTCAGGTAATACACATCATGGTCTTTGATGCAATATTTATTCCATAAGATGCACAGACATTCCCCCCCCCAACTTTTGGAGAAAAAGAAGTGCGTCTTATGGAGCAAAAAATACAGTAAACCAGTACTTCTCACATAATGATAGGACCTTAGACCATATGAACTCTACCTTTGATGCTTCTTTTGTCATGCATTTTAATTTTACATAAATATAAGACATCACAAGACATAATTAGTAGTAGTAATATTAGTATTATTTTCATATAGTCAATGTTTATTTAAGTTTACTCATATGTTTATCTTTTATAGAGCTCTTAATTCCTTCCTATATTCTGCATTTTTGCCAGAGATCATTTCATTAAATTCCATTTAATCGACTTCCGGCCAAGATGGAGGCTTAGATGGACACGCTCGGTCTCCCTCTACAACTAGAGAGGAATACAACTACTTCAAAACAAAAGATAACTAGAAATTCCAGAAAATAAAACTACACGGAAGCCCAACGTACAAAGTTATAAACCAGCGGCGCCCTTTGGGCAGGTAAGAAGAGCGAAAGGGGGCGGAGCTGTTTGCGGTAGCACTAGGGACAGTGGCAGGGAGAGCAATCTCAGCTGCAGTCTAACCCCGGCAGCTTGCAACCCCAACGCTCGGAAAAGCAACCACCACATCGCCCCGAACAGTGAGGCTCAGAGGGCGGGAGGACAGATCCCAGTCTCCTAGTGGAATAACTGCGGGAATCCATCTTGGACCCCTGCCCCCACACAAAGCGCCACAGCGCTGCGAAATAGGTTGCCCGTAGCCACTGGTTGCTGGGCAGTGACGACAAAGTGCCACAGCGCGGCGAGAAAGGTTGCTGGACCACCGCTGGTCGCTGGGTTGTGACGACAAAGGGCCACAGAGCGGCAAAAAAGGTTGCGGATTGCCGCCGGTCGCTGGGTTGTGACGAGTACACAGGCACTGTCCCCTATAGCTGCCCAAGAAAACAAAACACATCTGTCAAAATGAGGCAGACAACTATAGAAATCCCGGTGGCGCAGCTCACCAGGCAACAGATAAAGAACCTGACAGATGAACAAATAAGAAACCTGTCAGAGGCTCAGTTCAGGGACATTGTTATCAGGTGGCTTACAGAATTAACAAAAGATCTGGAAAAAGATGAGAAAGAATTGAAAAACACTCATACTGAAAGGAACAAAACCTTATATGAGACAGATGGTGAGGAAATAAAATCCAGAGTTCAAATCAACAAACCAGAACATAGAGAAGGAACAAACAGTCAACCAGTGCAGAGAGAAAAAACGGGAAGCAAGGATGAGAGGATCAGAAACCTCTGGGACAGCTATAAGAGATCGAATATACAGATCATAGGATTGCCAGGGGGCAAAGAAGAAGAACTAGAAATTGAAAAATTAAGTGAAAATATAATAAAGCAGAACTTCCCAAACTTGGGGAAGGAAATAGACTTACAGGTCCAGGAAGCACAGAGAGTTCCAAAACAACTGGACCCAGGGAGAACCGCTCCAAGACACATTATAATCAAAAACGTCAAAAGTTAAAGATAGAGAGAGAATCTTAAAAGCAGCAAGAGAGAAGAAAAGAATCACGTACAAAGGGGTCCCAATTAGACTATCAGCTGACTTCTCAAGGGAGACCCTGCAGGCAAGAAGGGACTGGCAAGAAATATTCAAAGCAATGAAAATCCAAAACCTACAACCACGAATACTTTATCCAGCGAAGCTGTCATTCAGAATAGAAGGGCAGAGAAAGTGTTTCCAGGACAAAATAAAACTGAAAGAGTTCATTAGATCCAAACCACTGTTATAGGAGATGTTAAAGGACTGGTTTAGAAAAAGGAGGATCAAAACTATGAACACTAAAATGAAAACTGCATCACAAGAAACAACAACAGAAGCTAGGGAATTGAAGCAAAGGCAAACTAAATAGGCAATGAGAGTGGAAAAAGAATTATAGATATGGGGAACATATTGGGGGGGAGGTCAGCAGGGAAGGGGGAGAGGGAGGGAGATGGTATAGGAATTAAGAAACATCGTAGGAGGGAATGGAATAGACAGAGGTTGAGAAGAACTATATGTACAACCAATGGACATGGACTAAAAGGGGGGGACAAGGGGAGGGAGGGGGGCCACCAGGTGGAGGGGAGCAGAGGGAAGGGAAATTGGAATAAATGTAACACTGTAATCAATAAAACACATTTAAAAATTCCATTTAATAGTTCTTGCTGTGTTGGTCTTGTGGCAATGAGTTATCTTTGTCTTTGTCTTTGTCTGAAAATGTTTTTATTTCACCTTCACTTTCGAAGAATGTTTTTCTTCTTGTCTTAGCTCCTGTTCTGCCCAATGTAGACACTTCATGCCCCAGGGCCTGTGCTGGCCTGCTAGTGACTGGGCTCCAGATTCCTGACTCTCTCATCAGGCCCACATACCAGTTTTAGCTGACCTGAACTGTATAGGAGGGTTTTTCTTACTTTCCTGGTAACTGTGGACCAGTTCTTACCTGGGCAGCCCAGAAAAGTTTTTCACCATCCAGTAGGCTATAACCATATCCTTTCCAGTTAGGTTTCAATTCTAGCCTTGGGAAGAGGGCCCTCTTCTAAGTTTTTCCATCCTTGGGTACTTTCCTCAGGGCTAGTGTATTGTTTAGCATTCTCTTATATCTTTACAGTTAGTTACTCCTTTGTTGGAATTAGTAGTTCTTTATATCACACTTTCCCTGTTTAAATAGATTTCTCTCTACTTGGGCCTTGAATGATATACTTGCATTCCCAGAATAAACCCCATTGGTCATGATACATTATCTTTATTGGATATGTGGTATTCAGTATGTTAGATATATATTGTTGGATTAAATTTACTAATATTTTAAAGTTTACATGTATGTTATGAGGGATAATGTTCTATAGTTCTGTTTTAATGTCTGTCTACTTTTGGAATCAGGGAAATACTGGAATTGTAAAATGATTTGGTATTTCCTCCTCTATTTTCTGTACAACTATGTGTAGGATTGGTATTATTTCTTTCTTAAATGTTGTATGGAATTCACTAGTGAAATCATCTGGGCCTGGAGTTTCTTTGTAGAAGTTGTTAAATATGAATTCAGTTTCTTTCATTACTACTGTGCCGGTTGTTCAGGTTTTCTATTTCTTCTTGGGTCAGTTTTTGATAATTTGTCTTTCCATGAATGTGTCCATTTTATCTAAGTTGTCCAACTTATTGGCATAAACTTGTTCAAAATATACCCCTTTATCCTTAAGTTCTTTTAGCTTTGTAGTGATGTCCTCTCTTTCTCTCCTGATATTGGTAATTTGTGTCTTCACTTCATATTTTTCTTGATCAGTTTAGTCTCAGTAGGAACTTATGAATTTTATCAGTCCCACGTCCTTCCACCCCTTAGAAACACCCTTTGGGTTTATTAATTTTCTGCACTGGTGAGCCACATTTGACCTTCCCTCACCTCTGTAACCTTGTACTCTAAAATTCTGGGTGCTAAGGCAATTTTCTAATGATGCCAAATAGATTTAATGCCTTCAAATGGATATTATTTTTGTATTTTTTCTGACTATTAAGTTGTTCTCAGTAGGAACACATGTAACTTCCTTACAGCCAGAAGCAGAAATCTGAGAATAATCATTTTGGGTGACTGGTATTGTAGGCAGAGAACTTATTTGGAGGCAAGTTTCCAGCTTTAGACTTTTCTCTGTTGCTTACTAATATGCTGTTAATAACCTTAAGCAGTCAACTTGACTAAGCTTTAGTTTTCTCATATGTAAAATGGGAAAACAATACCCTACATTACAGTGTTTCTGTAAGTATTAAGTAAATTCAATGTGAAACTTTTATGAATCATGAAAAATTTCATAAATATAGTGTGACTCATCTATTTATTTATTTATTAGCAAAATGGGTTTATTCAGGAACAACAAAGAACTGTAATTTAGGATATGGGTATGCAGTCTCATGGTGAACCAGGCACCATCTATCCCAGAGGACAAAGCAGAGGAATGCTCTTTTATAGAGGAAAGGGGGATTTGGAAGGGGATGTTATCCACAGAGTCCATTGGAACAGACTGGGTGTTGGAAATGCAGTAGTTTTTCATTGGCTGGGTTGTGACAGTGACTCATTGGCTGAGTTGTTCCCAAGGAAGGGAAAACCTTCCTCCTGCGGGGGTAGTAACTTAGAAAACACCTGTTGGAGATGCAAGTGTCTCTTCTTGTTTGGGGTAATCCACAATCTGCTACAATTTAAATGAGGTTTCTGTATATTACTCCAAATGGCTTTATTCAAGATTGTGCCAGCTTAAAATTGGGTCACAGAAGAAGGGTTGTGGGATGGGGGTGTGTGTAGGCATCTGTGCCTGCCCCGGAGACACCAACATCCAGGTCTGTTCTGTGTGCTTGGCCTGGACCTTCCTGGTGACAATCACACCACAGTCTAGCGTTGGAGGTTTGTATGAAGAACTTTCTAAGAAAAGTGAAACTGCCTGGCAGTGGAGGAACAGGATGAAAGACTGAAGCTCTCCTTAGGGTAGCAGAACTCTGGCCTCTGCTGGCTGAGACGTACATCTCTAGGCCTGACCCATGGCACCGACACAGCCCCCAAGAAAAACATGAGAGGTGGGGGCCTGGCCTTTGGCACACGTTTGTGCAGTGATGAATCTGATGGGCACAGTTCAGTTTTCCTTGCATGCTCCGGTCCCATTTTCCACAGCAAACATTATGGTACAGATTAGGTGAGCAACACAACATTTGTGCATGTTCTGCTTCATGGCCCCGGAAGTGCTGTGGAAGCCTGTGTCATGTGAGCAGTGAGAGCAGGTGTGTATGGGTGAAATTCCCTCTTTGCTCCTCCTTCCTGGCTCTCCTTGCTTCAACTTCCTTCACCTTTATCTCAGAGGGAAGTAATAAGTAACCTAGCACTTTGAATCTCAAGGTTATTGGGTCCATAAAACGCCCCTTCTTAAGGCTCTTGATGTTAAGGCTGAAAGAAGATGGTTAGGTTTATCATTTATATTCCTAAAAGTCAATTTATTCTGGTATAATTTCCGTAAAATAAAACACAACCATTTAGAGTGCACAGGCCCACCCCTTACATTGTCAACAGGGGCCCTGTACTCCCTACGGTCTGTCATTAGCATGACTCATATATAATTTGTACAACTGGATGTCTTGAAGTTAGGGACTGAGTCGTTTTGTCATAATTCCTCAACACCTAGCACAATTCCTGAAACTTATTTTAGTGGGATAGAAAATGTCAGGGAGATTGTTAGTACAGGTGTAGATTTTTCCAATAAAACAGTTCAACTTTATATATAAAATTACTGTGTGTTTTCGTTCTTGTGTTAGTTTTCCTATAACATTAAGTGCAATGGTTTGATAGGGGAGCTCAAGAGTTAAAGATTTTAGCTTTAGCTGTTAGGCTTAAGTGATTAATGCAGGTGGAAAACTGTTATTCCAGGAACTGGAATGCATGACCACATGACTCCCAGAGATCAAGTAACAATTCAACCTTTGTGCCCCAAGGGGTCTGTAAATGATGGAGATGGTATCTGAGCCATTGTGTCCCAGGGAGGGAACACTCCATGCAGGTAAAGAATTGTTGATAAGGAAATACTAGGACAAAGAAACAAAGAAACAAAATAGAACCGGAGGCATATAAACAAGGAACAGACTAACAGCGACCAGAGGAGAGGAGGGAGAGGGAGAAGGGGGGAAAGAAGGGGAAGAGTCTGGTCAAGGAACTAGTATAAATGACCCATGGACTTGGACAACAGAATGAGGATTGACTGTGGAAGAGGGGGGAGGTGGGTGAGACAGGGGAGAGCAAATGGGTTAAAAATGGGACAACTGTAATAGAAAAACAATTTAAAAAATGAAAAAAAAAATACAAGAAAATCACTGCTGCTGCTGGACTGCAAATCTCTTTCAATTAACCCTTTTTTCCAAACCCCTTGCCTACCCTTTCTTTTTTCTATAAAAGGTCATCTTGAAATGAGATGTTAAAATGGTTTGTGAGGGTATATAACCCTCCATTTTCTCAGATCATTGACATCTGAATAAAGGGCCCATAATGACTGAATCCTTCTCTCTACTTACCGGTTCTGCTAGTGACAGGAAGCATGAACTCTGACTTCTCTGGTTTCAATTCTTCTTATGACTTTGAAGCAGGCTCTTGATCAGTGCTTTTCAAACTATCTGTGGTGAAGGTCCAAAATTCTATTTTATTTGTCTCTGATCTGTGGCAGACCAATACTAGTATGCAACTTGGGCTGTGTTTGACTCACCATGCTAGTCTGACAACACACACAAATCTGTTACCACACTCAACTAGACAATTAAGCCAGTCTTGAGCTTTGATGTTCAGACAATGTCAAATTGCATTAAGAGCTTCTAAACACATATTCCTAATTTTGGGGTTTATCTCATTGAATATTAGCGAAAAAAGTTCACAGACCACACTTTGAGCAGACTTGGTCTGGTAGGTATGCTCTGAGAGTTCCTCTTATAAAATGACAAGACCCCTCCAACCTTGGGGAGTCCTATTTACTGACCTAAAATTAATGTAATCTACTGGCATGTTGCATTGACAAAAATAATCTAAGCACCATTGCTTTGCAATATGAATTGACATAATCTTTTTGCTATTCTCATTCTTTTGAACTCTACCAGAAAATTAGGAACCCAAAAAATCTGGAGAACTTATTATAATTTTTACCAATTATTATATTTATATCATATAAACATAATACAAAAATAATTTGTAAAGCCCTTTCTGTCAGTTTAAGTTATACTGCAGTAACAGATGATCCCTGAGGTCTCAGAGCTTTATAACAATGCACATTTCTTTCTTGTTCATGCTCTATGTCCATCACAGGTCTGTTTCAGTCCAGCTCCAATTTTCCTTCATTTTAAGACCCATGACCAGAGCTTAGTCCTTCCTAGTTGAGACTGCTGGTCTTGTGCTCAGGAAAAAGAGAAGATGCACCCATGTGATGCCTCCTAAAGTTCTACCCAAAACTGTATACAACACTTTCTCTCATATTTCAATGGCCAACAAGTCACATGACCAAACCTGAAGTCAGTGAATTAGGGATGTGTAACTTTCCAGAGAGAGGAGTCTGGAAGAAGTGGAGCAAAGAATTCAAACACTAATAATATCTGTGACACTGTTAAAATTGAGTGAGGGTTGGGGGAAAAAATAGGAATTCCATAATCAATAAAGATAAAATTATTTTTGCTTGAAATGTACCAATTTGAGAACATTTTACTCATCCAATTTTATTAAGATAGAATTGACATATAATATTGTATTATAAGTTTGAAGCGTACAATGTAATCATTTGATATATGAGGGGTATGTATATATTGTGAAATGATTACCACAATAAGGTTACTTAACATAGCCATTACCTCTCATAGTGATATGTGGTGAGAACTTCTAAGATCTACTGTCTAAACAACTTTCAAATATATGTCAAGACCAATATCAAGGAGCCTTTCCCCTATGTCCTCTTATAGGAGTTTTATGATTTCAGGTTTTACATTTAAGTCTTTAATCCATTTTTAGTTAATTTTTGTGTATGGTGTAAGATAGTGGTCCAGTTTCATTCTTTTCCATGTGGCTGATTAGTTTTCCCAACACCATTTATTGAAGAGACTACCTTTTCTCCATTGAGCATTCTTGGCTTCCTTATCAAATACTAGATTATTGTACATATATGTGTGGGTTTATTTCTGGGTTTTTGACTCTGTTCCATTGATCTGTGTATCTGTTTTATGCCAGTACCATACCGTTTTGATTACTATGGCATTGGAATATAGCTTGAAATCAGAAAGCATGATACCTCCAGTTTTGTTTTTCTTTCTCAGGATTGCTTTGGTGATTCAGGTTCTTTGGTGGTTTTATATGAATTGAGGATGTTTTTTCTGTTTCTGAAAACATTATCATTGGAATCTTGTTATGGATTGCATTGAATCTATAGATAGTTTTGGGTAGTACATCCACTTTAACAATATTAATTCTTCATTTTACTCTTTTAAAAATTTTGTTAAAATTAGTTCTTCAGAGTCGTAAGTGGAAAATGTATCCCATTTGTTAACTATAGATGATTGATATTAAAAAGGGAAACATCATGAGAATTTATCCATCTCTTTCTCAAGTGCTTAAAGGTGACATATAAATAAGTATGATTATAAAGTAGATATGAGCCCTGGCTGGTGTAGCTCAGTTGGTTGTCCTGTAACTGAAGGGTTGCAGATTTGATTTTCAGTCAGGGCACTAAGTTGTGGGCTTAATCCCCTATCCCTGTTGTGGGTGCATATGGTCCCCAGTCTGTATGTGTGCAGGAGGCAACCAATCCATGCTTCTCTCTTGCATCAATGTTTCTCTCTCTTTCTCTCTCTCTAAAAAGCAGTGAAAAAAAGTCCTATGGTGAGGATTAAATTAAAAAAACAAACAAACAAACAAGCTAACAAATACAAAAGAAAATAAAGTCCAGTCTGATATTAATTCAAATTATACCTGGAGTTTAAAAAATTTGACATCTTTTATCTCTATTTGCGTGGTTCATTTTATAAGGCGAGACTATCACAGAAAAAGAGTAACATATTCATTTTCTGAGACTTGTCAGAGAATTACTTATTTGGTAAAATAAGATAGGACATCTATAATTCCCAGAGAAGTCAGACTGGTCTTAGCAGTTCTTAAAAATTCTTAATTCTCTGGGGATAGGAACAAAATTTTCTCAAACCTTTCTTCAAATAGGTCCCATTTTATAGCAAAGAATGAATAAACCTCTTTAAGCATCTAACATATAGCCATGAACTAATTGGGCCCATTTGGGTTTAGGGCTCTTCAAGATCTCTTAGATGTTAAAAATACTTCAGATCTGAAATGCCTTGTCAGAACTAGAGAGAAAGAACAAAGACAAATCTTCTTGCATGCAGATATGTAGAAAGGGAAAAAAAATGGAATGTCTTTATTCATCTCATCTCTTTCCTTTACATCCTTGCCAATGATTTTTTAAAAGTAAATTTTATTGATTATATTGTTAACAATAGTTCCAATTTTTTCCACTTTGCTCCCCTCTTCCCAGCACACCCCCTTCTCAGAAATCCCACCCCTGTTAGTTCATGTCCATGGGTCGTGCATGTAAGTTCCCCAGCTTCACCCTTTCCTATATCAGTCTTTTTAAAAAAATTAATTATTTTTTTATAACATTAAAAAATAACAATTCCCCCCCTCTCATACTTAAGAGCCTTTATAATCTTATAAAGGACAATGGGCGGAGGTCTCATGCTCCTCTAGCTGCTTCAGGCTGAACATGGTTGTTGTCCTGCTGAACCTTGGGTCCAGAAATCCCTAATAAGAGTTGGGGTGTGAAGGGGATGGTGGCCTTCCCGCATGGGGAAGGATCTTGCAGACTCCAGGTCAGTTGGCTGTCCCAGGATAATGGCGTGTTTGGTTTAACAGGCTGGCATCCTTGGCCAATGACTTTTTAATTTTTCTTTCAAGCCTGTGCTACTCCTTTAAGCTCCTCTTGGGATTACTTTTCCTACTTTCCATTTTGAGAGATATTGAGTGTATTTTCTTAAGAGCTCCCAATGTTTAAATGTGGGAAGAATAATTGTGTTGTTTTAGCTGGGCTATCCAGCTATTTGTTTTAAATATGTATGTGTACAGCTTCTTCAGGGGGCACAGTGCACCCAGGGAGAAGGGACACATGGGTGTGCACGTCCACTGTGGCAACATGATGGCAACCCATTATGTGTATATAGAAGTTACAGTGTATGCAGTGTTCATTCACTGCATTCTCTTATTTGATCTGATTTTGACACCACTTCTGTGAAACTGGGACTTTCAATCCTATTTTGTAATTGAAGATTAAGTTACACCCTATGTTGGGGAGATCCATGGTGACCTCCTCCTTGGTGTCTCCTTTCCCCATCCACACACATCTCAGGAGTGCCCATGTTCTTACATGACAGCCTGAGATTCCCCCACTGTTGATCAGTCTACCACTGATCCATTAAAAGACTCCTCTTCATGGTCATAGTTGGCTGGTCTAAAGATGAGTGCTTGACCTGAACTATGTTAATCAGGGTGTATCTTTAGGATTTTAAAAACTGGAACTGAGAATTCTTCTCTTCACTGACATAAGCCGATAGAGCATGACTTCATCATGCCACTGAAAGCAGTGCTTCTCCTGGTCACCTATGACCCACACTGTGGCTGTAACAGGTGGTCAATTCTTAGGCCTCATTTTTCTCCATCATTCGGCAGCATTTAGCATAGTTGGTCACTTTCTCCTCCTCCATTTTCTCCAGGTGGCTTCCAGAATATCAGTCTCTCTTGCTTCTCCTGCTTTGCTGGCCATTCCTTCTTAGCCTTCTTTGTAGGCTTTACTGCTGCCAAAGGGTATAAACAATCTCCTATACTTTCAGGATCTGGAAAACAAAAAGCAACACATGATCTTTGAGTGCCTCATGTCATGATGATATTAAGAAGAGTTTTTAAAGAAAATGATTGCAGAAAGGACAGGAGAAATCCAACAACGTTAGAGTAGAATGAATGTTAGAGGTGACTTTATCCACCCAGAAAATCAATATGATCTATCCAAGGGAACTTGGTTAGGTTTAGGGTTAGGGTTACAACTAGAACCCTAATATCCCAAGTCTGTCTGATCTTCAATCAAGGCTCTTTTTACTACACAAGATGCCTAAGTCTTCCTTTCTTTCTTACCCTTTCACTTCCATTCTGTTCTCTGAGTTTCCATGCAGCTATGTAAACTCTATTTATAATCTATCCACCAATAAATTGTGTATAATGGCATTTAGTTATCTATAGTGAGTGTAGTAACACATTTTAAATGAACTCGAGATAACAGAAACCTATTATATGGAAGGAAATCTCACACAAACAGTGAATGAATAATAAACTCAGCAATTTATGGGCTCACCCATGTGAAAGAATAATAACTTTAAAATATGCCACAAAGGCAGGTTTACGTCTCATCATGAGAAGTCTTTTTTATATTTCTATTTTAGAATGAGAAATTATTATCTCAGAGCTAAATTCTACTTTTTAGTATTTGTCCAGGACTCTGGAAAAAGGTATAAATTACCCAATGAAGAGGAAAAACACTAAATACTTCTAAATTCTTGATAATTTTGGAGAGGTAATCATATAAATATAGGGAAGATTTGTAACAAAAATTAAGGAGAATAAAATAAAAGTATATATCTTTACACATGCACAATTCTAGGTTATATAAAATCAAAGTTTCTTCAAATTTGGAAGGTCCATTTCAGAATTCCAACAGTAAACGTGTCACCTCCAATGATTATGTCCTTTTCTGAGTAACCCCACTCATACTGAAATCATGAGAGAAGCTAACTGACCCATTCTGGAAGACATCAGTCCTCGACCAGAGGGGAACAGGGTATACACTCTACAATATGCAAATGGAGATAGATTTACCCAAATAAGAGGAGATTTATGCTGGAAATGGAGAAATAACAGATGTCCACTACTGTCCTTTAGATTTGTCCCTTTGCCATTTCCCCCATGTCCATAATGTTGAGAAATAGCAGGTATAGTGACACGGGATGTGGACTTAGATTGTAAGACTCTCTATAATCTTGGACAAGTCAAATGTAACCTTTTTGTGCCTTAGTTAACTTATCTGTAGAACTAGAGGGCTTTGACATGTTGTTGCAAAGATGTCTTCCTGTTTCAGATGGTGAGAATTTATGGTGCAAACTTCGGCGCGGTCCATAGTTCTGAGAATTTAAAGCGAAAGCTTTATAACTGTAATTAGAAAGCTTTATTATGATATAGCCCAGAATAGAATTATATTATGGTTAAACATCAAGATTCTGAAGGCAGGGACTCAAGTAGCCACTAAGGTTGGGGAGGTAGGGAGGGAGCTGTGGAAGAAACCTTGGACTTGGAATTAAGAGATGTACTGCAGCACTCATCTAGTTTTGATATGTCTGGCACTCACTTAACCTTCTTTAGTTGACAGCACCATGATGATTTTCCTTTGGTTAATCAGCCATCTCCCATTGGTCCATATGATTCTGGAAGAGTTGACTTCACCCTCCACTTTCCCTCCTCCATTTACTCATTATTTCAGTGAGGGAACGTAGTTTTGTAAAAGATCCCAAACTGGGGTGAATCATATGAGAGCTCTAAGGAGTAGTCTTTAGTATCCACTACCAGTTAGGGAAAGCTAGAATCTTTGGAACACAAATAGAACAGAAACAGTGAAAAATAACATAAAATGGAGCCAGGAACTAACAGGACCTGGACCTGGACTAGGCTGGTCCTGGGTACTAAACAAAGGGCTGCATTCAGGAGGCTGACTGCTTTCCAGAAACTCCCAAGAAAAGAAGAGGTGAAGTCATCTGGGTGCCTGTGAAGGGGGTCCTCTATGAAGTCATCCTTTGGAGATAAAATGTCAGCATCTCTTTCAGCAGATCAGAGTCCAAGACCAGTCTAAAAGCAGAGTGAGGTTCAGGAAGGGGGAGATCAGTGGTCACATTTGTATAAGAATAAAGAGTTTAATTTCAGTTCAACATTAGCTGAGATTCTGGTTGGAACAACACATATAAAAGTACTTAAAGCACTATTAAGTAAATGCAATACTATGGATGAACACATAGGGTGGTGGTGTGTTGGGGAGACTATTCAAGGACAACTTTCTGGTGGAAATGATATCCGAGTCATCTTAAATGAAATATAAGAGTTATGAGAGAGAAGCTTATTGCAAGTCTAAAGTACAGCATGAACAAGGAGCACAGGTAGCAGAGTGACAATAAGTGGGCATTTTTGCAAGAATCAGCAGGTGTTTTTGCCAAATCACAAGCAGTTCAGTGTAGCTGGAATCTAAGCTGAAGGCAAGGAGAAGATAGGAATTGAGCTGGAAAAGGAAGCAGGGCCCAGATCATGAAAGGCCTTTGGTATCTTGAGAAAGAGTTGGGCCATTTCCCTGTAGATCAGAACTCACAGATTGGTAAACCATGGGCTAATTTTGAACCTCAGATATTTTGTTTAGCCTATACAACATTATTTTAAAATTGAAATATCATTTAAAAATTGGGAGGTTTCACATGTCAAAAATAATCTAGATTTCTGAAGTTTCTAGAAAAAATGATATCTGGCATTATTGGACCTGCTCATCGATATGGTGAAAATTACCTAGAAACAAATACTAGCTGTCTTCTCTGATTAGGGTATGTGCATTTGCAGTTTCTCCATAGTCCCCAGTATTCTGCAATGCTTCCTCAATCAGCACCTATCTTATCTCTTTTTATTTGCATGGCCCTTGTAGTAAAGAGAGTAATGGAGAATGGCTTAGATTTCTGCATTTAATGTTTTTTTAAAATATGCTTTATTGATTATGCTGTTACAGTTGTCCCAATTTACTTTCCCTTTGTTCCTCTCCATCCAGTGACTCCCCTCCCTCCAGTTGTCCCCCACCCCTTAGTCCATGCCCATTGGTTGTGCATATAGTTCTTCTCAATATCTTCCTGTCTACTCCACTCCTTCCTACTATGCTTCTTAATTCCTGTACCACCTCCCTCCCTTTCCACCCTCCTGCTCCCTGCTGACCTCCCCCCAAAATGATCCCCATATCTATCATTCTTTTCCCACTCTTGGTGCCTACTTAGTTAGCCTTTGTTTTGGTTCCCTAGCTTCTGTTGTTGGTTGTTGTGATAAAGTTTTCATTTTAATGTTCATAGTTTTGATCCTCTTTCTCCTAAACAAGTCCTTTTAACATTTCATATAACAGTGGTTTGGATCTGATGAACTCCTTCAGTTTTACTTTGTCCTGGAAGCACTTTCTCTGCCCTTCTATTATGAATGACAGCTTTGCTGGATAGAGTAATCATGGTTGTAGGTTTTTGCTTTTCATTACTTTGAATATTTCTTGCCAGTCCCTTCTTGCCTGCAGAGTTTCTTTTGAGAAATCAGCTGATAGTCTTATTGGAACCCTTTTGTATGTAATTCTCTTCTTCTCTCTTGCTGCTTTTAAGATTCTCTCTTTATCCTTAATTTTTGACATTTTGGTTATTATGTGTCTTCTTGTGGTTCTCCCTGGGTCCAGTTGTTTTGGAAGTCTCTGTGCTTCCTGGACCTGTGAGTCTATTTCCTTCCCCAAGTTAGGGAAGTTCTGCTTCATTATTTTTTCACATAATTTTTCAATTTCTAGTTCTTGTTCACCTTCTGGCAACCCTATGATTTGGATGTTGGCCTGCTTATAGCTTTCTCTTAGGTTTCTGAGCCTCTCCTTATTTTCCTCACTTTTCATTTCCTCTTTCTGCACTTGTTGACTGTTTGTTCCTTCCCTATGTTCCGATTTGTTGATTTGAGCCCTGGTTTTCTTCCCCTCAACACTAGTTCCATAGGTGTTTTTGTTCATTTCAGCAGACTAGCCTTCATTCATCCCCTGTCTTGTTTAAGATCTACTGTTAGGTCTGTAAGCACTTTTATAAGCAAAGCTCTGAACTGTGCCTCAGAAAGATTTCCTATCTGCTGCTTCATTAGATTAGATATTTGCTGTTTGGTCAGCTGCATCACTGGAATCTCTATCAGGGTCTGTGCCATCTTGACAGTTTTGTGTTTACCTTTGCTTCCTGGGCAGGGCTGTCACACCTCCTATGCTATAGGATGCAGAGCCCCATGAAGTCATCACAACCAGGCGACCCTTCTCACCACACTGTGGCATTTTGTGTAGGGGCGGGGACTCAAGATGCATTCATTCTGTTTACTCTCTGCTGAGAGGCTGGGAGCCTCCTTCTTCATCCCCACACCCTCCAGCCCTCACAGTCCAAGGCAATGGAGGTCTGCCTTCCCTGGCATTGGAGTCACAAGATGACTGGTCTGGTCTGCAGCCGGGGGTGCTCCCCAGGCGCTTCTCACCTCCCCTTAAATATGGGTATCTGTGCTTACCACTGTCCCGCCGCCGTAGCCACTGCTGCCACCACCAGCACAGCTTGACCTCTCCGCCCCAGCTTTGCCCCTCCTACCCGTCCGGACAAGCACCACTTCTTTATAACTTCATATGTTGGACTTCTATTTATTTTCTGGAACTCGTGGTTATTTATGGTTTTGCAGTAGTTGTATTCCTTCTTAGTTTTGGAGGCAGATGGAGCGTGTCAGTCTAGGCCTCCATCTTGGCCGGAAGTCTCCTGTGTGTGATTGCTTTATTCTTTTCTTTTTTTAAGTATATTTTATTGATTATATTGTTACAATAGTTCCAATTTTTTTTCCTTTGCTCCCCTCTGACTAGCACCTCCCCTCCTCCAACAACCCCTTCCCCCAAGTCCATGCCCATGGGTCATACATACAAGCTCTCCTGCCTCACCATTTCATATATTCTTCTTCTTCTTTTCCTTTTTAAAAATATTTATTTATTTATTTTAACAATAGAAAATAACAATACCTCCCACTCAGACTTAAGACCTTTATAATCTTATGGAAGACAATGGGTGAAGGTCTCAAGCTCTTCTAGCTGCTTCAAACTGGACATGGTCATCGTCCTACCTACCTTTGGGTCCAGAAATCCCTAATAAGAGTGGGGGTGTTGAGGGGAGGGTGGCCTTCCCACATTGGGAAGGATCATGCAGACTGCAGGTCAGTTGGCTGTCCCTGGACAATGGCATGTTTGATTTAACAGGCTGGCATACTTGTTGTATTCTAGAGGCAACAGATTTGGGGACAGGGCTAAAAGACATCATTCAGTCCATAACCACTAGATGACAAAAGACAGGTATTAGTTTTTCAATGTCCCACATTAGGGAAAAGAAGGGCTTCTTTGGGGGAAGGTGTGCCAGGTACATCCCACCTGTTCAAAACCCTTTTGCCCATTATTCTTAGTTTGGGCTGAGGGAAATATTTTAGGTTTGCCCCCTCTCAGACCTCTGGGCTCCTTCTGTCCAAGCCATTAGGATAGAAAAGAGAAGCCAGTTTTAAAGTGAAGCCCACAGACCACCCCATTCTTCACCAACCCAGCCACTTAGTTCAGCCAAACCATTGAATCTCAGGAGGCAGACAGGATTAAGTGAGGCCTATACGTATAGACAATCACACAGGTAATGAGATCGTAGGCTTATGCCCTTTCAAAACAGAAAACACATGTTAATTTATGTAACATAACGCACATACAAGTCTCTAAATCTGTAGGACTATCTTATCGGAAACACATCCACTTGCAAGGCATTTCACATTCTTCTTGCCTGTAAATTAAACATCCTTGATAGTACCACAGACACAATTTAACTTTCAAGTGAAAACAAATTTTAAATGAAAAGAAACTTTAAAGATGGTTAGCTGCACTTCTTTATAGTCTATCACTGAGCATTGTGATTTTCCTTGAATAATGATTTTTCTCCCTAAGATTACCCTCCTTGTCATTAAAGGGACTACATTAAGTCTATTTTTAATTTATCCTGTTCATTTGCATAAACACAACAAGAGCAGCAAATGATCACTTATGATATTTAGTTCCACTTTGCTGGAACTTATGCAGGGAACATTTAGGGTGACCTTCAGTCTGCCCTTCAGGGCACAGAAGCAGAACCACATACCTGGCATTCAGCCTTGCCTGTAAACACCTGTCTTTTCCAAGTCCTTCTGGTTTTCCATTGTGCCTTAAGGTCCCTTCTAGCCATCTTTCAGGAAAACAACCTTCGTTCCTTCCCTGGAAAGATTGCCATGGATCGCCCATCCAACCAAGGTACAAGGCCTTTTATCTCATGGGCTTTTATTACCTTTGAAAGTCAATCCCAGTTCTTCAGGGTTTTTGGTAACAACCAGAGCCCAAGCATGTCTCCTTTAGGCATGACATTCCAGTCAAAGTCTTAGTAAAAAAAAAATCTCTATTAACAACTGGTGTTATTAGTTTTATGCAAAGAAACTTATGACATTACTTACTTCCTTAGAATGCCAAACTCTGGAGGGATCAGATAGGGAGAAAAGTATACAGTGTGAAGGAAAATCCTTATCCTTCTAATATTACTGAACTTGCATTTCTATTGTTTATATTTTCATTTTTTCCCCCACTAAAAATTTTGTTTCTTTGTTTTTCCATTACAGTTGTCCCACTTTTTTCCCCCTCTTGCTTCCCTGCATCCTGCCCCTCCTTCTCTCATTTAGTCCCCACCCAGTTATCCATGTCCATGGGTCATTTATACATGTTCTTTGACTAGACCCTTCCCCTTCTTACCCCCTTCTCTCCCTCCCATCTCCCCCTTTGTTACTGTTAGTTTATTCCTTGTTTACATACCTTTGCTTCAATTTTGCTCATTTGTTTGTGTTGTTCATTAGTTTCCCGTAATAGGTGATAGCAGAAGGTATTTTTCTTTCGTTGCCTGGCTTATTTCGCTAAGCATAATTCTCTGTAGTTCCATCCATGTTGTTGCAAATGGTAGAAGTTCCTTCTTTCTTTCAGTACTTATTCATTGTCATTTTCCCCCTTTGTACTCGTGTTCCTCTCTGTCTCTGTTTCTTCATCTTCTTAAAGCAGACCCTTTAGCATCTCTTGCAATGCTGGTTTGGTGGAGATGTATTCTTTTAGCCTTCTTTTGTCTTGGAAACTCCTTATTTCACCTTCCATTTTGAATGAGAGTCTTGCTAGGTAAAGTATTCTTGGTGTAGGCCTTTGTTTTTCATTGCTTGGAATATTTTTTGCCATTCCCTTCTGGCTTGTAGTGTTTCTGCTGAGAAATCTGATGATAGTCTTATTGGAGCTCCCTTCTATGTTATTAGCTGTTTCTCTCTTGCTGCTTTTAGGATTCTCTCTTTGTCTTTGAATGTTGCCTTTTTAATTATGATGTGTCTTGAAGTATGCCTGTTGGGTTCGTCTTCATTGGGACCCTTTGTGCTTCCTGGACTTGCGTGACTCTTTCTCTCATCATGTTAGGGAAGTTTTCTGTCATTAGTTTTTCAAAGAGGTTTTCTATCACTTGCTCTTCTTCTTCTCCTTCTGGAATTCCTATGATACGGATATTATTACGTTTCATGTTATCCTGCAGCTGTCTTAGAACCTCTTGAGTATTGTTGAGTCTTTTTTCATTTTGTTGCACTGTCTGGGAGTTTTTGTCTAAGTTTTCCTCCAGCTCGCTGATCCGATCTTCTGCTTCCTCTAGCCTGCTTTTAATTCCTTCTACTGTGTTCTTCAAATCAGAGATCGTATTCTTCATTTCCTCCTTGCTCTTATTGATAGCTTCTATGTCCTTTTTCATGCTGGTGTAATTCTCAGTGAGTTCCTTGTAGTTTTTCTGGAGTTCCTTGTAGTTTCCGCTGAGCTCATTGAGCGTCTCCATAATCCATGTTTTGAATTCCATATCTGATAGCTTGCTCCCCTCTATTTCATTTAGCGCTCTTTCTGGGGATTCTACCTTTCCTTTCGATTGGGGTTTGTTTCTCTGTCTCCTTATTTTTGTGACTCCTATTGTTTGTTGGTGCTTCTTAGAATGATCTGCACTTCCTGGATCTGCCTCTGGTGGCGTCAGATCATGTACCAGTCTGGCCCTAGGCAGCCTGTTGGAGACTTCCAGGGATCTACTGCCTTTGTCTGTCTTCTTTAACTGTTAATCCATTCAATCTGTGATTAGCCTTCAGGGTTAATGACTGTGCGTGTGGCAGCTTAATTCCTGTAGGCAGAGCTTTTGCTTCCCCTCAGGCTGATGCCACTTGGTGGGGGGAGGGGGAATGGTCTGCCTGCAGTACTGGGGATGAGTCAGCACTGGGACCCAGTCAGTCGGCTACTTCCCCAGTTCTCCCCTCAAAGCCACCACACCAAACTCTCCCCAAGCGTCTCTAGTCCTCTCTGCCTTCCCTCTGCTTGAGCCCAGGGTAAGTGGGGGCCAAAATATTTTCGTATGTGATCCGCTTAAGAGCTCTTTTTCTCCAGCTGTTTCTCTCCGGCTAGCAAGAAACCCTGTGGCTTTTCGCTTTTTTCAGTTGGATGCTATTTTACTTTCCACTCTGTTGCTGTAGGCTGGGAAGCTCAGCTGGGGGTTTAGACCCTGCTCTTCTCAGGGGGAACCCCCAGCTGCTGAGCTGTTTCTCAGTCCCTTCAGCTGCCACCCGTGTGAGCCCAGCCAGCCCTCCGCGTCTCCCCACTCCCTACCAGTCACGTTGTGATGTAGTGGCTTTTTCTGTCTCTCCGTGGTTATAAGACTTCTCTCCAGCTAGTGTTCGGTTGATTATTCCAGATGATTTCTCCAAAATTAAGTTGTAAATCCAGACTAGTTCTGGGAGGAGGTTAGTGTAGCTTCCACTTACTCTTCCGCCATCTTGTTTCTTGATTGCTTTATTCTTGATCTCTGGGTGAAAGCATTCAGACTTTCACCATTAAATATGATATCAGATATAGGATGTTTTGGCGAATAATTAAGACTTTTACACAAAAATTTAATTGTCCTTGCTTTATTATTCTTCCCCTCTTTCACGATTTAAAATGGTTTCTGTTTAAATTTAATCAATTTCAAAGTATATGGTTAATATCCGAACAACTTGTAATGTTTCTATAGCTCTATGAAATCAATGATATAACCTGTGAATATGTGTTGATCATTTTCAGGAAATACCTCAGGAAAACATGAGATAAAATCAGGACATGTGCTATAACTGCCACCCAATATCTATTGTCCCTGCAGTTACAGCACACCATGCAATGCTCAGTCTGTCTGAGGTGGAGCTGAACCTGTCATTAGTTTACAAGTTGGCAAACAGTATGGGATGAGAGAAATACTTTGGCCTGGTCCATTAGGTAAGCACAGTGCCTAGTGGTTTTTACCTCTAGGTTTATTGGGATGATCACTTCGTAATTTGTAGAAATGTCTAATCACTATGTTGTACATCTGAAACTAATATAATATTGTTGGTCAACTGTAATTAGAAATAAAAAAGACACCAAAGTTGCTAAATACCACATTCAAAAAGACTACCACCCAAGGCTGATTCAGCTCCAGGATATGGCCCAATTTTAGGAAACTTGATGGATCTTCTATTCGTTCTAGTCGAAAGATCTCTCTGAAGATTCAACTGGTTCTTGTGCTGGTTCCCTGAGAAGGTAGGTATTACTCAGGGTGGAGAGATGCCCTGCAGTTTGGTACTTTCAGGGCCATGCTGAGCTTGTTCTAAAGTGACTTCAAAATTGTTAGACTTCCAGCCAAGGTGGAAGCGTAGACAGACACACTGCATCTCCCTCCTCAATTAAGAAGGAATACAACTACCTCAAAACTAGAGACAACCAGAAGTTTCAGAAAATCAAGCTGCATAAAAGTCCAAGAAACAAAGATTTAAAGAAGAAATACTCATCCAGACAGGTAGGTGGGGCAGAGCCGGAGTGTAGAGGACCTGGTATGGTGGTGGCAGCAGAGGCAGAAGCAGTAGGTCAGCAGAAAGCACAGTTACATGTTTTAAAAAGTCAGGAGAGACACCTGGGGATTGTTCCCAGCTCCTGACCAGACCGCACAGCTCAAGGTTCCAGTGCTGGGGAAAATCAAGCCTCATTACTACTGACTGTGCAAACCAGTGGGGGTGGGGCGGAGGAAGAAACTGCTGGTCTCTCAGGAGAGTCTGCTTGTTTAACGGGCCCCAACAGTCCTACAACCTCCGAAGACCTACCCACTCTGGGAACAACGGCCATGGCAACAGCTAGAGAGGCACCAATCCTATGTGAAAGTGGGAGTAGAGCCTGGAATAGGGGTGCATGCTGAGCAAGTGGCATTGTTCCCTTTAAGACTCCTCACCCACATACAGCACCACAATGTGTGATATAGGTCGTCCTATACTGATGAATACCTAAGCTCCGCCCTTACAACAAAACAGGTGTGACAGTTCTACCTACAACACAGAGGGAAACAAACACAGGAGACTGTCAAGTTGAGGAGACAGAAAAGTATGGCCTGAAAGGGGAAAAGACTCAAGGCTCTAGTGGGAGAACTCAGCAATGAGGACATAGCCAGCCTAACAAATGAGGAGATAGCCAACCTAATAAATGCAGAGTTCAAAACACTGGTGATAAAGATGCTCACAGACTTGACAGATATGTTTGAGTGTGGCGAATGCATAAGAGAAGAAGTGAAAGGTATGCTAAATGAAATGAAGGAAAAGCCACACAAAACCAGTGGTGAAGGGAAGGAAACTGGGGTTCAAATCAATGATTTGGAACATAAGGAAGAAAAAAACAGTCAACCAGTACAGAATGAAGAAACAAGAATTGAAAAAAAATTAGAAGCTTAGGCACTTCTGGAACAACTTTAAACGTGTCAACATCCAAATCATAGGGGTGCCGGAAGGAGAAGATGAAGGGCAAGAAATTGAGAACTTATGTGAGAAAATAATGAAGGAAAACTTTCCAAATTTGGCAAAGAAAATAAACATAGAAGTCCAGGAAGCACAGAGAGTCCCAAACAATCTAGACCCAAAAAGGACCACACCAAGACACATCATAATTAAAATGCCAAAGGTGAATGATAAAGAGAGAATCTTAAAAGCAGCAAGAGAAAAGCAGATAGCTACCAACAAAGGGGTGCCTACAAGACTTTCAACTGATTACTCAAAAGAAACGTTGCAGGCAAGAAGGGACTGGCAAAAAGTATTCAAGGTGATGAAAAGCAAGGACTTACAACCAAGATTACTCTATCCAGCAAAGCTATCATTTAGAATGGAAGGGCAGATAAAGTGCTTCCCAGACAAGGTAAAGCTTAAGGAACGCATCATCACCAAAGTATTATTATAAGAAATGTCAAAGAGACTTAAGAAAAAGAAGATCAAAACTATGAACACTAAAATGACAACAAACTCACAACTATCAACAACTGAATCTAAAAAATAAAAACAAAATCCAAGTAAGCAAACCAGAATAGGAACAGAATCATAGGTATGGGGGTCATTTAGAGGGTTATCAGCTGGGAGGGGGAAGGGGGAGAAATGGGGAAATAGTGCAGGGATTAGGAAGCATTATTGGTTGGTACGAAATAGACATAGGGAAGTTAAGAATAATATAGGAAAGGGTAAAGCCAAAGAATTTATATGCACAACCCATGGAACATGAACTAAGAGGGTTGGGATTGCTGGAGGGAAGGGTGGTACTGGGCAGAGGGGAGCAAAGGTGGAAAAATTGCGATACTATAACAACATAATAAAATATACTTAAAAAAGCAAAACAAAAAAACTGTTAGAGACAAAGCTCACTCCTTTGGGAACCCCAAACTAGGAGTAAAGTATATTTAGTTGTTTCAACTTGGGTAAAAGTTCCCCAGGGTTTTCACTCAAAAACCCATAGAAATGAGTGGATAACTAGGGGATCTGTGGGATGGGCTTGTCAAGGATTTACCTCTTATTCAGTGAAAGTTTTGTGATCAGTCAAGAACATTTCAAGACATCTCCTATATGTAGGTGCAATGCTATGAGTGTGATAGACCCATATAAAACAGCATTTTTTAAAAATCCTCAGGAAACTGAGGTAAGAAAAAAGTGTTGTGAAAATATATTAAACAGTAGTCTCATAACTATTCCATAACGATGAAACTGGACATAAGATAAGATAAAGGCCTCTGTACTCACCTCCTTATCTTTACCTGGGTTTGTAATCTTTCCAATCTTCAGGCCCCAAAATCCTAACACACCTGCCCAAGGCCATTCATGGTGTCCTTCAGAACTCTTTCTCAATTCTACCTCTTGTCACAGAAGGCCCAAGTATGCTGTAGCTTTCTTACACAACTTACCACATTTAGGCTCATGTTAGTGATATTTCTGCACATATTGGCTCTGAGAGACTCAGACAAAATATAGATTTCAACTCTGCATCTCTTACCAGGAGCATCAATATTTGTTCAATTTAAACTGAGTTCCTAATTTATTGCTAAACAAATAGATTTTTCCAGCAACAGGCAATATTTCTCATCTTATGTGCAAATTCCCTTTAATTAACAGTGGTTGTCTGGGGGACAGTTCTGGGATTCTGTGGCCATAACAAGGTTCTGTGGTAAAGAGGGCTATAATCAATTAGTGATGTCTTCCCAGGGCAGGATTGGGCGTGGTGGTATATATGCAGCATAATTTGGGTATATAAATGAAGGGCTATTAGAACAGAGCAAAGGGGGATCATCTCCAACTGAGAAGTCAGAGAAGGCTTTATGATACAAGTAAAAATTAGATCCATCTTCAAGGATAGGTAGGATAACAGTGGGTGAAGCACATGAGCAAAAGTACTAGGGTAGGAAAGCACAACACATCCTGGGAAAGCAACTATGAGACAAGTTCAAATAAAAGGTTTATGTAGGAGAGGAATGGGGGACACGACCAAATGCTGTGAAATGCTCCAAGTTAACAGACAAAAGAAAGAATAACCAAGAGACAGGGAAAGGCTGGAGCAAGAGGGAAGGCAATAAGACTTTATTTAGCTACTGTTCAAGAATGAGAATGCTACAATGATTTTAACTTGCAATTAGGGGTATTGAGGTTTGCTAGGAAGCAAGTAGCCTTGTTTAATGGTTAGTAACCTCAGTTTTGGAGTCAGACAGTCCGGGTACAAATCCCAGCTCTGACTGACCATAACTCCATAACTTAAGCCTTGTAAGTTTCAGTGCCCTCCTCTGTAAAATGAGTATACTTCCCACCTCACTGTGCTGAGGGTCACGGAAAGAAGAGTGCATCAATCTCATAGTAAGCTCTGAATAAATATTAGCTATTATACTTGTTTAACCATAGAGAAAGAACTTTTCAAAAGGTCTTCTGCATTGTCTCATAATTTGGGGAATGTTATATGAAACCTAAAAAGTGGTTAAGTGGCTCAGGAAACAATTAAGTACATGAAATACCCAGAGAAGTTGAGCAAAATCAGTTTATACTCCAATAATGGGAAGAGGCTTGGATGTTAGGCTTTCTAGAGTTAGGCATTCCTGGCAATGGTGCATTTTTGTTGTTGCTGCTGACATAATTCTTTACTGAGTTATAAGTAACCAGGTAACTGTCAAGCAATAGAACAGTGGCAGAAAAATAATTTAATTTTATGATCTCACTTAAGCTCTCTCCTCTAAGGAATCACCCCTTAGTCGAGTAACAAAATTCAACCATCTGAGAGCACTGAACCCAAAAGGTTGTCTCAGTGCAGTTTTAAGAGTAAGCACACAGTGCAGACCCGCTTGAAGGTGCTTTCTTAAGTTCTGGTCCCAAAGGCCACCTCTTTGCTTCAACATGCAGACCCAGAGGGAAGTCACGTGATGCTAGTTTCAGGACCCTTCCTGGACATGTGAAGATATGCTGTGACAACTGTCCTGTCTGTGGACAAGGTTAGAGACTCTGCAACCAAAAGGGCCCTGGGAACAAAGCCTTCAGCTTGAGCATGGAGTGACTGACATCTGGGAGAGGAATGATCAGGACACACAGCACCAAGTGTCGGTGAGTCGGGATGCCAGAAAGTGCGGGAGTATTTGCTGCAAAGGAAATACTCTACCTCTGGTCATGGAACCGGCAGTCCAAACCCAGGGTTAGTAACATTTCTGGCAAAGAGTGAGTCACAGAAACACTTCCTTTCCATTAACAGAGGTGTTACTGTGGAGCAGACTAATTGCAACAGGGCACTCTTTGTTGCAATCTGGGGTTGTTTCCTCAGCACGGATAATGAATTACTGCCTTCTAAATCTGTCTGTGAGCTAAGCTATATCTCCGAAATGAATTATTGGCTTAATAGTAGTGCCTCCAATACTGCCTCCTAGTAGAGGTATATTTAATATTCAAAATGGGAAAGGCTATTGAGACACCTGCTATTTTTACAGCTTCTGCTGCAGGGTAGCTTAAATGGGCCACTCGATGTCATCTAAAATGAGTGCATTTTCGTGCTCGCTTCGGCAGCACATATACTAAAATGAGTGCATTTTCTTCGAGAGTGCTCCAGTCCCCACAGTACACGTGACCCAGATCTCCAGCAAATGGAGAACTGCAATTCCTCAGGCGAACAGAGCTCCTCTGGCGCCAGGCCAGTGTGTCACTGACTCCTTCCCTACAGGACAGCTCTTTTCATTCTCAGCTCTGTTAAAGGTACTCACAATTCTCACAAGTAATTAATGTGGAAAGCTTTCTCCCACATGAGCATAGACGTGTTCTCAGATAGCTAATTATGAATCCCATTTATTCATACCTTGTCTGGCTAACCCAGGGTTTTCACCCATCGGAGGTACTACATGAGCTCTACCACATCCTGATTTAGCATACATAAATTCTTTTTCTAATTCTTCCTTATGTTGGAACTCGGGCCAAGCCATCTAAAGGACCTTTTTTCTAAGTTATATAAGCAAATAGGTACAAAATTTATATACATATATAGAAACAACATAACTTCATTGAAACTCCTATTACTACTCTAATGAATAATCTAATTATGACATAGAACTCAAGTCACTGACCAAGCAGTTCAAATGCAGAACAACTGACTCAATGTCAGTCATTTTATCCTCTAGTAATGACCTTTAACCTTCCCTCTGTTCCCTATGGAAGAGTTCCTCTGGCTCCTAGCAATGAACTGAGAAACGACTAATCAAAGAATCTTAAAGCTAGAAAGAACTGTGAGAGATTTCCCCCTTTTTTTTATTGTATTTTTTCCCGTTACCATTTATCCCCCTTATGCCCCCTCTCTCCTGCAGTCACCACACTGTTATCCATGTCCATGAGTCCTTTCTCCTTATTGCTTGATTCCTTCACCCACTCAACCCCCTACCCCAGAGCTGTCAGCCTGTTCTTTATCTATGAGTCTATCTATTTTGCTTATTAGTTCAGTTTGTTCATTAGATTCCACATATGGCATTTGTCTTTCTCTGACTGGCTTATTTCACTTAGCACATAGCAAAGGGTAAAATTTCCTTCTTTTTAATGGCAGAGTAGTATTCCATTGTATAAATGTGCCATAGTTGTTTTATCCACTCACCTACTAACACAAGGTCAGTAAGTACTCAGGACACGTGCCATGACTTCTTGATCCTAAGTCTTTGACAAACATCAGCAATTAATTTCAGAACTTTCCTTTCCAATCCTTTCTTTTCCTTTTTTAAAGTATATTTTATTGATTATGTTGCTACAGTAGTTTCAATTTTTTCCCCCTTTGCTCCCCTCTGCCCAGTACCCCACTTCCCCACAGCAATCCCACCCCACTTAGTTCATGTCCATGGGTCGTGCATATAAGTTCTTTGGCTTCACCCTTTCCTATATTATTTTTAACTTCCCCCTGTCTATTTTGTACCAACCTATTATGCTTCTTAATCCCTCTACCATTTCCCCAGTTCTCGCCCTCCCCCCTCCCAACTGATAACCCTCCAAATGATCCCCATTCCTATGATTCTGTTCCTATTCTGGTTTCCTTAGTTGGATTTTGTTTTTATTTTTTAGATTCAGTTGTTGATAGGTGTGAGCTTATTGCCACTTCAATGTTCATAGTTTTTATCTTTTTCTTAAGTCCCGTTGACATTTCATATAATAATGGCTTGGTGATGATGAACTCCTTTAGCTTTACCTTGTCTGGAAAGCACTTTATCTGCCCTTCCATTCCAAATGATAGCTTTGTTGAATAGAGTAATCCTGGTTGCAGATTGCCTTTTATCACATCGAATACTGCTTGCCAGTCCCTTCCTGCCTGCAAAGTGTCCTCTGAGAAATCAGCTGATAGTCCTATAGGCACCGCCTCCCCCTGCCCCCCCCCCCTAGGCATCTCTCCGCCTCTCTCTTGCTGGCCCCAGGACTCTCTCTTTATCTTTCACCTTTGGCATCTCAATCATGATGTGTCCTGGTGTGGTCACCTCTAGGTCCAGCTTGCCCAGGACCCTCCATGCTTCCCGGACCTGTATGTCCACGTCCTTTGCAAAATTTGGGAATTGTTCCTCATTTTTTTCAATTCTTGCTTCCTCATTCTGCCCTGATTGACTGTTTTTTCCTTCCTTATGTTCCAAATCATTGATTTGAACCCCGGTTTCCTTCCCTTCACCATTGGTTTTGTGTGGATTCCCCTTCACTTCACTTAGCCTAGCCTTCACGTCTTCTGTTATGCATTTGCCATACTCAAGCATATCTGTGAAGCCTGTGAGCATCTTTATCACCAGTGTTTTGAATTGTGCATCTGTTAGGTTGGCTATCTCATTGTCACTTAGTTCTCCCACTGGAACCTTGATCCGTTTCTCCTTTTGGGCCATATTTCTCTGTCTCTTCATCTTGAAAAGCTCCTGTGTTTGTTTGCCTCTGCATCCCAGGTAGAGCTGTCGCTCCTGTTACATTGTAAGGGGCAGAGCCTTAGGGATTCGTCAGTACAGGGTGACATGTTTCACCACATTTTGGTGCTGTATGTGGGGGAAGGGTCTGAGAGGGAATAATGCCACCTGCCCAGCACTTGCCTTGACCTCCAGCCCCTCTCCTACTTATGTGCCAGACTCGCGCCCCTCTAGCTGCTGCCCTGGCCATCGTTCCTAGAGTGGGTGGGTCTGCAGACGTTTCAGGACTGTGGGGGCCCTTTAAACAAGTGGACTCTGCTGAGAGACCGGCAGTTTCTGCCTCTACCCCAACCCCCGCTGCTCAGAAGCAATGAGGCTTGATTTTCCCCGGTGCTGCGACTATTAGCTGTTAGGTCCAGTGAGGAGCTGGGAACGCTCACCAGGTGTCCCTCCTGACTTTAAAAAGTGTAACCGCGCTTTCTGCTGGCCCGCCGCTGCTACCACCACCACTGCCGCTGCCACTACACCATGTCCTCTCTGCCCCAGCTCTGCCCCTCCTACGTGTCTGAAAGAGTATTTCTTCTTTATACTTTTCTTTGCTGGACTTCCATGCAGTTTGATTTTCTGGAACTTCTGGTTGTTTCTAGTTTTAAGGTAGTTGTATTCCTTCTTAGTTGTGGAGGGAGATGCATCGTGTCTATCTACACCCTCATCTTGGCCGGAAGTTTACAATCCTTTTTTAACAAACATATCACACCAGACAGTCCACTACATATAAGGGAATTTGCACATGAATGGAATCCTCTTTGCTCTTTTAGCTAATCTAAACCCCTCTTCTTTTTGATAAGAAACAAAGGCCCAGAGAGTTTAACTAGCAGATATATTTTTTTAATTATTTTTTATTAATTATGCTATTACAGTTGTCCAAATTTTCCCCCTTGGCCCCCCTCCACCCACCACTGCTTACTCCCTCAGGCCATCCCCCCATCATTGTTATGTTCATGGGTCACACATATGTTCTTTGGCTGCTCCATTTCCTATACTGTACTTTACATTCCCATGGCTATTCTGTAACTACCTATTTGTACTTCATAATCCCCTTAAATCTTCACTCATTCCCCACACCCTCCTCCCATCTAGCAACCATAAAAATGCTCTCTGTATCCATGATTCTGTCTCTGTGCTTCTTGTTTGCTTAGTTTGTCTTTTAGATTCAATTGTTGATAGATAAGTATTTTTTGCCATTTTATTCTTCATAGTTTTGATCTTCTTTAACACTTCATATGATAATGGTTTGGTGATGATGAACTCCTTACATAGCTTTTAAGAGTCTCATTACTTAAAAGTGTCATTTAATTTTCTAATACCTGCTAGGGGTAATAGGAGTGCTTTTGCCCTCAAGGGGCCTATAATCTTGTTCTGAGGAAAAAAGAAAACATGCTTTATATATATGTAGATTAAGTGGTAATATGTCTTAATGATGCTGATTAGAGGAGGCTGAAATGAATTAATGGCAGGAATGGGTTTGAGTTAAGCTTTGGGTTCATTTATTCACAAAATAAACAAGGACAACATCTTATCAACTCTCTGGCTCATAAGTGACCCAACAATTTAATAAATGTATTGAGCATACCAGCATTTTGACAGGTGCTGTAGGTACTAAGGGGAACAACACAAAATTCCTTCCCTCAAAGGCTGGTGGACCAGTGGAAGAAGCAGGAAAATTAGAGTACAGTATATTCTAAGTATAGTGTAATAAATACCTCGTAGATATTGTTTCTGTATAGTGGGAGAGTATAACAGTTCTTTTCAATTGGTGTCCCTTCCAGGACTACCCCTTCTGCTAGAGGTCACCACCTCCTTCTCCTGTGGACCAAACCCAGCCAAGCCTCATCAGGTTAACGTACTGAAGATGTACCATAGCTGTCTTTTCCTTTACACTCACACTGCTGTGACTCAGCGGAGATCTCCATCTCTCCCTGCCTGGACCTTAACATTAATGCCCTGGTGGGTCTGCCCACCTGCTCATTTGCCCTCCTTGGAACCATTTTCCACATCTTCCCACCATAATGATCTTTTCTAAGCACAGCTCTAATCATGTCATTGCCAACTTAATCCTTAGGAGCATGTCCGAACTCACCATGGCATTCCAGGCCCTCCAGGATCTAGCACCTGACCTCCTCTGCAGTCTCACTTTTCTGTTTGTTTTCTGTTTTTGTTTTTGTTGTGTTTTTTTTTTTTTTTAATGTCACTCAATTGCACCCTCTGCTCCAGGCATACCACATTGCTCAATTAGAAGGTAGGAAGGGCAGAATTTGAAGGTGAAAAGAAAAGCAGGGCAGCCCATGGACAGTAGTGCAAGGGCAGGTCTGAGCCCAGAGTAAAGGCCAGCCTGGCTGATCAGTCTGGCAAATGCCCCTGGAGCGGTGTTCCTCCACTTCACACACTGCAAAGCTGAAAGTCCTGTAGAAGCACATTTCTGTACCTTCTCAGCCTCAGTGTATGGCATAGAATCCTTTTCTCCCACCCCAACACTGCACTCAGCCAGATGACCATGGCTCCCAGGCAGGTCTGCAAGGAGATGGCAAGCAAGATGTAGGGGAAGAAGCAGCCTGAAGGAGAAGGAAAGGAACAGGAAAACCTGGTGTTGCTAGTTATTATTTGAATCTCAGTTTTCTGATCCATATAAGGGCAAAAATGCCTACTTTATAATTGCAAAAATGTTTTCCAAAAGCATTTCCTAAGATTTCACTAGCCACGAAGGAAATGAGATTACAAAAGCGTAATAAGTAAAATACATAGGTTAACTGCACTATCCTCTTAAACTGGATACCCCTTTTTCCACTTTTGCCTCTGCAGTCTATGGTCAAAACATCTGCTGGGGAGCACTGATACAATCAGACCATGTCACTGCTGTGCTCAAAATCTTTTAATGGTTTTCTGTCTCCCAGTGAAAGTCAAAGTCCTTAAAATGTAAGAGCTTACACCATCCTAGTGCTCTGTCTCCCACCTAGCCTCTGGCCTCATCCCCCTCTCCTCACTCCACCCCACACCCTTTCTTAAACAAGCTAGGATGCTCCTCAGATGTCTGTGCACATGTTCCCTCACTTCCTTCCAGTCTCAATTTAATTGTCATCTTCTCAGCAGGGCCTTCTCTATAATCCTATTTAAAACTGCACTCTCCAGCCTCCTCCCTCCCTTATGTTACTCTAGAGCAGCGGTACCCAACCTTTTTGGCACCAGGGACAGGTTCCATGGAAGACAATTTTTCCACAGGCCAGGGGCAGGGAAGGGGATATGGCTTTTATCACCTGCCACCAAATGCAGCTTAATTGTTACTTGCCACTCACTGATAGGGTTTTGATATGAGTCTGCAAGCAATTGATTCATTATGGTCTCTGTGCAGTCAAACCTCTCTGTTAATGATAATCTGTATTTGCAGCCACTTCCCAGCACTAGCATCACCGCCTCAGCTCCACCTCTGATCATCAGGATTTAGATTCTCATAAGGAGCACATGACCTAGATCCCTCGCATGTGCAGTTCACAGTAGGGTTCATGCTCCTGTGAGAACCTAATGCCACTGCTGCTGATTTGACAGGAGGAGGAGTTCAGTTGGTAATGGGAGTAATGGGGAGCAGCTATAAATACAGATGAAGCTTCCCTTGGTCACCTGCCATTTACCTCCTATTGTGCTGCCTGGTTCCTAACAGATCATGGACAGGTATCGGTCCATGGCCTGGAGGTTGGGGACCCCTGCTCTAGAGCACTCTCACCATCTAACATACTCTATTGTATTTACCTATTTATCCTGTTACTGTCTACCTCTCTCCGCTTGAACCTAAGTTCCATGAGGACAGGGGTATTTGTTTTGTTCACAGCTGTATGCCCTAGCTCTGCAATAGTCCTGGCACAGAGTAGGTGCCCCATGCATATTTGTTGAATGAACAAATGATTTAAGTGTTGGTCATTGCAGGTATATTTCAAGGCTGAGCTGAAGAGGGGCTCAGCATTACTATGCCTGGGACGTGTCGGAACAAATGAGCTTCATGGATAACGAAATACTTTTGAACATGGAGGCGCACAAGGCTCCATGCAGGTGATTCACAGACACAGAAAACCAGACAGAGCAAGAAAGTGTATCCCACGGCTCTAATTAGCACTGCCAGATCCACACAACAGTAGCTCCAGCATAGGAAATACAATGCTGCGGCGAGGGTATTACTAAGAATGCAAAGCAATTGTTCTTGGTTTTAGACAATGGAATCTGAATCTAGAAATGATTGCTTCCTTGGGTGCTCCAAAGAAAATCATTCAGAATGAATAAGCTTGCCAGCTCTGTCATGTAAATAACATCCATTTCCTTTCCTGAAGATCTATAAGCTAGAAACCAGATTTTCCAAATTACTGAAAAAAGCACAACCTATCTGGACAGAGAGAAAGATCGGGCTTTATGCTGTGAACAGGGTGAGGATTCCACACATGCTTTACCAGCATTATACACAATATGATCATCATTGGGTGACTTGAGTCAGAATGCTCCAGTACAGACTTCTCAGTGATTCTGCTTGAACAGAATTCCCACCTGAAGCACAAAAATTCTTCCCTCAGAGTTTCTGCCTGTTAAACAAATTGAGAATCGGGCTATGGGACACAAGACAAAATGATTCTTCCTTTCCATATTCCTTAAAAAAATGAATAATGCTCTGGAGGCTGGTATTCACCTTGACAGAGCACATCATCAAAACACTTGAATCACCTGGAACTCTCTAGTATAGGGCCGACACTAAGCAGAACAGAGTAATGCAATGAAACTTCATTTCATAAGAAAATGTGAACTTCCTCAGAATCAAATTATTCAGATTTACCTTAAAATAACCTTTATTAAGTGCTTATTATGTGCCACCCGCACAACTGTGTATTTTCACATTATATTAATTAACCCTAATAACAAATGAGGTAATGAAAAATATCCCCATTTTCTAGATGAGGAAATTGGGGATCCCAGAGAATAAGAGATTTATCTAAATGGTAGAGCCTGGTAGTGTCAGAATTCAAAGCCAGCACTCTTAACTCCAGGCTATGTGCTCATTCTATTATACTACAGGAGCAGGGAAAAGCCTCTAAGGATTGTAATGAAAGCAATGAAAATTGTTTTTGGTATTTAGTAAAGGCCTGTCATCTGAAAATCCAAAATATTATTTCTAGGACCTTGTAGGCTTTCACAAAAATTAACAAAGATGGTTATTTTACTATTCGATCTCATTATTTTGTGAATAAGAATTTGAGAAAAAGTTTAGCACTACCATCTTCTTGTCTTATGAAAAGAATGAACTTTCACACCTACTAAAAGACATAGTATGCCTTAAAAAATCAAAGGCTTTAAGTTGGTTCTAATTTTTCCCCCTACTTTAATAATCAAAATATTTTAAAGTGTCAGGACTGCTGAATTAGCAGGGACCAAATACTTTGGCGGCTGTAATCAGAAGAAGACATTCTGTCAGGGTAGTTAATAAATTTAATAAGAGATTTTACTTCTTTAAAATCCACATGCTAAAAGGTCTAGTAAGGAAGCTGCATGAGGGTGTTTGTGATTTTCTGTACCAATTAAGATTATAAAAATAAACAATATCATAACCTAGTAAGGGCTTATGGATGGACTCAGCATCACTGCTATGGGTTGACTGAAATTTCACTTCTGGTTAAACAAATGAGCTCGTGTAGATGACACAAACAGGTACAATTTCCACACAGGCCTAGTGCTCTGAAGAAAGAAAAAGGGGGACCCTGGGCAGTGCCTGTGATAGATGGGCACACTGAGGGTAGCCTAGGGTGGACAATTCTCAGCCCAGGAGCAGAAACACTAGGGGACTCCCACACATTGCTCCTGGAAGAGCAAATGTCCAGAAAGACTTACACAGGACCCCTATCATTTTTATCTGGCAGTTTTCCTTTATGAATCAAGTTCCTGGGCTCACTAACATTAAAACTGGAGGAAAAAGGCCCTGCTCTGGTAGCTCAGTTGGTTAGAGCTTCATTCAGATGCACCAATGTTATGGGTTCAATGCCTGGCCAAGGCACATACAAGAATCAACCAATAAGAGCATGAACAAGTGGAGCAACAAATGAATGTTTCTCTCTCTTTCTCAAATCAATAAATTAAAACAAAACAAAACTACAGGAAAATGGCCATCAGGACCAAATGCTGGATCTACAAAACAAGCATGGAATTCCTCTTGACCCCAAAGATGTTTTTATGCAACAGGTTCTAAAGGCCAGGGAACAACTGCTCAAAATCCTTTCCAAACCAGCAACACTTGGTAAGAGGTGAATATCACTAGAGAACCCCATGGCCACAGGGAACCAGGAAGAAATACCAGCCTAGGACTACCCCCAAAACTGTTCTTAAACTGAGACTTAACAAACTTTAATTCTTGCCTCATCACAAGAAAAACAATCAAGGCTGTCTTATGTACTTGGCTGCAGACAAATCAAATCACTTTGTGGTATGTGTCATTTAAACACAGTGGAGCCAGATAAATCTTTCCTTAAAACACCTAGGCCACTTGGACATTCCACAGGGAGACACAGTAGAGGTCAGCGGTCAAGACTTGGTTCTTTACTTCTCTCTTCTCTCACGAATGGCCTCTGCTAAGACACTTCAAGAAGGCTATTTACTTACTAGAAACCTGATTTTACTTTACACAAATTCTGGAGGAGCAAATCTGGGCGATTGAGATGGGGAGCCGGTTACACCAAATACTCTGAGAGGCAGAAGCAGCAGGTGCATGAGTTTGGGAGAGGGACAGGCTTCCCTCCAATCTCCCCCCAGCAAACCCAGCTTCAGTTTCCAAATGGAAGGGGGACTTTGAAGGAGTCTCATGTGCTGTGTGTCCTTACCTGTGTGAGCTCACAGAGTAAAGGACACAGACATGGCTCCAAACCAAGGAGGAGCATCCCAGAACCCAAGTTGTAAAACAAACCTGGCAGAGATTCAGAATCTAAACAGGAAGAACTTATACCTCTGAGCAATGGCTCATACATCCACCTAGTCCAGTGGTCTGTCAGGAGTGAATCACTTAAATACATCTTTGTTGAAATACAAGCAAACATGACTTAAAAATTATTTTCAATAGAAAAACAATGTGGAGAGGAAGGAAGTTCAAGGAGACTATCTCCGCACATCAGCAGGGCAGGAAAGGAGGAAATCTTAGGTCTCTTCTCCTTAACCCCAGTGACCCCTGAATTTGGCACGAAGGTGGCAGGTTTTCAGAGCCTGGTGCCAGAGTCAGTGCTCACTGCCTGGGATGGCACCTTTTCAGGCACTGCAAGGACAACATGCCCATCCTACCACCTTGGCCATCCATGAGGCTAAAGTGCTTCTTTCGGTACAACTGAGAACTGCAAGCCACAATCTCTATTCGGGCTGTGTGGTTCAAGCAAAAAATTGGGGAGCAGGTACAATAAAAAAAAAATTAAATCATGTTTGTTTCTACACAGGAAGAACCAAGACCTACTCGCTTCCCTTTCCCGTTTGGAAATCCCATTCATCTTTCTGAGTAAAGCTGAAGCAGGCAGCTTGTGGAGCACCCAAATGGGAGTCCCCCCGAGAAGCTTTGTTCTTGGCATGCACAAGACAACACTCTTGCGGGTAAGCCCCCACGTGTGGTTTGAGGCCGAGGAGGCGGCGAGGGACCCGGACAATGCATGTGCCAACGCCTGGCTCTCCCTCGTACCCACCCGCCCTGCACGCGGCCTCGGCACTGGCAGAGCGAGAGGTTATGCGCGTTGCCCATGCGCAGTGCGGCTCACCTCGCACCACCGCGACGACGGTTGAGAGCAGCAGCCAGTTATTCTTTAGGAAGCACTTGTAGTCGCATCCCTTCCTCCCTAGTTTATTGATGGCGGTCGTCAGTTGGGCTCGGAATCGTGGCGGCGGTGGCGTGGGCGGCATCGGCGTCCGCGGCGGCAGCGGCTGCTGAGGTGCGCAGTGCTTGGCCATGCGTGTCAGGGCCAGAGAACCGCCGGTGTTTCCGCAGCGAAGTGGAGGTGGGATGCGGGATGTGGGGGATTGGGTGCTGTCACTGCCGCTGTCACCACCTCGCAGCCTCCTGAGACTGCGCGCCGCGCTTACACCTCAGTGAATATGCGTCGCAGATGCGTTCGGCTCCTCCTGCCGCCGCTGCGCTGTACGGCGCGCCTGCCAACCAGCCAGAAAGGACAGAGGAGCGGCGACAGCAGGGAGGCGGGCAGGTGCGTGCGTAGTGCGCCCGCGGTCACGGTGGAACATGCGGGGGAGCACGCTCAGGGCTGAATGTAGAGCTGTAGCAGCTACTCTGGGAGCTCTGCGCCCCGCTGCATCCTTCCCCTGGTTTGTGTTGCTTTCTCCCCCTTCCTGGCCAGTCTAGATTATCGCATTTAGGGTTTCCTTCTTTATACAAACCAGAGAGGGTGGGGCCGCGGACCCCTTCGGTTTGGTCTTTTTTTTTTTTTTTGCTTTTTATTTTTATTTTTTATGAATATTTTAAAAATTATATTGTTAAAATAGTTCCAATTATTTCCCCTTTGCTCCCCTCCGCCCAGCACGCCTCTCCCCCAGCAGTCCCCCCCCCCAAGTTCATGCCCATGGGTCGTACATACAAGCTCTCCTGCCTCACCCTTTCATATATTCTTCTTCTTCTTTTTTAATAATTAATTAATTATTTATTTTAACAATAAGAAATAGCAATCCCTTTCTCTCAGACTTAAGACCCTTTATAATCTTATAAAGGACAATGGGCAAAGGTCTCGAGCTCCTCTAGCTGCTTCAAGCTGGACATGGTCGTCGTCCTACGTATCCTTGGGTCCAGAAATCCCTAATAAGAGTGGGGGTGTGGAGAGGAGGGTGGCCTTCCCGCATGGGGAAGGATCGTACAGACTCCAGTTTGGTTGGCTGTCCCCGGACAACGGCATGCTTGATTTAACAGGCTGGCATCCTTGTTGTAATCTGGAGACAACAGATTTGTCCACAGGGTTAAAGGACATCATTCAATCCATAACCACTAGATGACAAAAGACAGGTATTAGTTTTTCAATGTCCCACATTAGGGAAAAGAAGGGCTTCTTTGGGGCAATTTGTGCCAGGTACATCTCACCTGTCCAAAACCCTTTTGCCCATTATACTTAGTTTGGGCTGAGGGAAATATTTTAGGTTTCTCCCCTCTCAGGCCTCTGGGCTCTTTCTGTCCAAGCCTTTAGGACAGAAAAGAGAAACCAGTTTTAAAGTGAAGTCCACAGACCACCCCATTCTTCACCAACCCAGCCACTTAGTTCAGCCAAACCACTGAATCTCAGGAGGCAGACAGGGTTAAGTGAGGCCTATACATACAGACAATCACCCAGGCAATGAGATTGTAGGCTTATTCCCTTTGAAAACAGAAAACACATGTTAATTATGTAGCATAACCCACATACAAGTCTCTAAATCTGTAGGACTGTCTTATCAGAAAGACATCCACTTGCAAGGCACTTGACATTCTTCTTGCCTGTAAATTAAACATCCTTGATAATGCCACAGACATAGTTTAATTTTCAAATGAAAACAAATTTTAAATGAAAAGAAACCTTAAAGAAGGCTAGCTGCACTACTTTACAGTCCACCACTGAGCATTGTGATTTTCCTTGAATCACGATTTTTCTCCCTAAGATTACGTTCTTTGTCACTAAAGGGACTGCATTAAGTTCATTTTTAATTTATCCTGTTCATTTGCATAAACACAACAAGACCATAAAATGATCACTTATGATCTTTAGTTCCACTTTGCTGGAACTTACCCAAGGAACATTTAGGATGACCTTCAGTCTGCTCTTCAAGGCACAGAAGCAGAACCACATACCTGGCATTCAGCCTTGCCTGTAAACACCTGTCTTTTCCAAGTCCTTCTGGTTTTCCATTATGCATTAAGGTCCCATCTAGCCATCTTTCAGGAAAACAACCTTCATTCCTTCCCTGGAAAGGTTGCCATGGACCGCGCATCCATCCAAGGTACCAGGCCTTTTATCTCGTGGACTTTTATTACCTTTGAAAATCAATCCCAGTTCCTCAGGGCTTTTTGGTAACAACCAAAGCCCAAGCATGTCTCCTTCAGGCATGACATTCCAGTCAAAGTCTTAGTTAAAAAAAAAAAAAAAAAAAAACATATTAACAAGTTGTCTTCTTAGTTTTATGCAAAGAAACCTATGTCATTACTTACTTCTTTAGAATGCCAAACTCTGTAGGGATCAGATAGGGAGAAAAATATACAGTATGAAGGAAAACCTGTCCTTCTAATATTCACTGAAATTGCATTTCTATTCTTTATATTTTCATTTTTTTTCCCCACTAAAAAAATTTTTTTGTTTTTCCATTACAGTTATCCCACTTTTCCCCCCCTCTTGCTTCCCTGCACCCTGCACCCTCTTCTCCAACATTCAGTCCCCACCCAGTTGTCCATGTCCATGGGTCATTCATACATGTTCTTTGACTAGACCCTTCCTCTTTTTACCCCCTTCTCTCCCTCCCATCTCCCCCTTTGTTACTGTTAGTTTATTCCTTGTTTACATTCCTTTGCTTCAGTTTTGCTCATTTGTTTGTGTTGTTCATTAGTTTCCCATAATAGGTGATAGCATAAGGTATTTTTCTTTCGTTGCCTGGCTTATTTCGCTAAGCATAATTCTCTGTAGTTCCATCCATGTTGTTGCAAATGGTAGAAGTTCCTTCTTTCTTTCAGTACTTATTCATTGTCATTTTCCCCCTTTGTACTCGTGTACCTCTCTGTCTCTCTCTGTTTCTTCATCTTCTTAAAGCAGACCCTTTAGCATCTCTTGCAATGCTGGTTTGGTGGAGATGTATTCTTTTAGCCTTCTTTTGTCTTGGAAACTCCTTATTTCACCTTCCGTTTTGAATTAGAGCCTTGCTGGGTAGAGTATTCTTGGTTGTAGGCCTTTGTTTTTCATTGCTTGGAATATTTTTTGCCATTCCCTTCTGGCTTGTAGTGTTTCTGCTGAAAAATCTGATGATAGCCTTATTGGAGCTCCCTTGTATGTTATTAGCTGTTTCTCTCTTGCTGCTTTTAGGATTCTCTCTTTGTCTTTGAATGTTGGCATTTTAATTATGATGTGTCTTGAAGTGGGCCTGTTGGGGTTCATCTTCTTTGGGACCCTCTGTGCTTCCTGGACTTGCATGATTCTTTCTCTCTTCATGTTAGGGAAGTTTTCTGTCATTAGTTTTTCAAAGAGGTTTTCTATCACTTGCTCTTCTTCTCCTTCTGGAATTCCTATGATACAGATATTATTACTTTTCATGTTGTCCTGCAGCTGTCTTAGAACCTCTTGAGTATTGTTGAGTCTTTTTTCATTTTGTTGCACTGTCTGGGAGTTTTTGTCTAAGTTTTCCTCCAGCTCACTGATCCGATCTTCTGCTTCCTCTTGCCTACTTTTAATTCCTTCTACTGTGTTCTTCAATTCAGAGATCGTATTCTTCATTTCCTCCTGGCTCTTATTGATAGCTTCCATGTCCTTTTTCATGCTGGTGTAATTCTCAGTAAGTTCCTTGTAGTTTTTCTGGAGTTCTTTGTAGTTTCCGCTGAGCTCATTGAGCTTCTCCATAATCCATGTTTTGAATTCCATATCTGATAGTTTGCTCCCCTCTATTTCATTTAGCACTCTTTCTGGGGATTCTACCTTTCCTTTCGATTGGGGTTTGTTTCTCTGTCTCCCCATTTTTGTGACTATTGTTTGTTGGTTCTTCTTAGAATGATCTGCACTTCCTGGATCTGCCCCTGGTGGCATCAGATCCTGTACCAGTCTGGGCCTAGGCAGCCTGTTGGAGACTTCCAGGGATCTACTGCCTTTGTCTGTCTTCTTTAACTGTTAATCTATTCAATCTGTGATTAGCCGCCAGGCTTAAGGACGGTGGGTGTGGCAGCTTAATTCCTGTAGGCGGGGCTTTTGCTTCCCCTCAGGCTGAGGCCACTTGGAGGGGAATGGTCTGCCTGCAGTGTGAGGATGAGTCAGCACTGGGACCCGGTCGGCTGCTTCCCCAGTTCTCCCCTCAAAGCCACCACACCAAACTCTCCCCAAGTGTCTCTAGCCCTCTCTGCCTTCCCTCTGCTTGAGCCCAGGGTAAGTCGGGGCAAAATATTTTTGTATGTGATCCACTTAAGAGCTCTTTTTCTCCAGCTGTTTCTCTCTGGCTAGCAAGAAACCCTGTGGCTTTTCCCTTTTTTCAGTTGGATACTATTTTACACTCCACTCTGTTACTTAGGCTGGGAAGCTCAGCTGGGGGTTTAGACCCTGCCCTCCTCAGGGGGAACCCCCAGCTGCTGAGCTGTTTCTCAGTCCCTTCAGCTGCCACCCGTGTGAGCCCAGCCAGCCCTTCTGCGTCTCCGCACTCCCTACCTGTCACGTTGTGATGTAGCGGCCTTTTCTGACTCTCCGTGGTTATAAGACTTCTCTCCAGCTAGTGTTTGGTTGGTTATTCCAGATGATTTCTCCAAAATTAAGTTGTAAATCCAGACTAGTTCTGGGAGGAGGTTAGTGTAGCTTCCACTTACACCTACGCCATCTTGTTTCTCTCTAGTTTGGTCTTTACCCTGCACAACCCTCCTGTCTGCTTTCTCCACACCAGTCATATTTGCAAGTAACGGGAGATCGTGGTACCCTTTCGCATGGGTAGAGTTGACGTCAACTGAGTTCTCTCCAGCGTCCCTTTTGCTTCCTACGCAGCCTCTAAAAGGAGGTAAAGAGTACGGGCGGGGATGTCAGTACAGGACTTTATGAATTTTCACACGAGACCTCTAACCATTTCGTGCCCCACCCCCATCCCCACACAGACCCAGGGATAATTAACTCTCCTCGTTGAGTAGCAGGAGGTGAAGGTCCAACAAGATGCTCTATGCACACAGGGCTTGGAATGGGCCCTCTTAGAACTTCCCTTCTGCTCCTTGGGAATGGCTCTGTGGCTGACAAAAGCCCCAAGGCTGTAAGACTTGGCAGAGTAATTAGGACCCAGAGCCAGACCAAGAGGTTCTAAGAAGGTGGGCAGGCCCCTCCCTCAGGCCAAGTGCATTGGAAAGGCAAACAAGAGAGTTGGGGAAACTAGGTAAGTGCTACCAAATAGACTCTGTGCTGCCGAGTGAATTTTCTAATTTTCTTCCATTCTCCTACCCAGTTTTTTCACCGTTGCTTACACAGACGCTTTGCCTCCTTCCACCACGTCCCCACCTTCGCGTCTCTAGACTGCCTTCTCGTAGGGTTGCTAACAGTAAGTAAGCCCTGAATCTTTTTGCTGTTGTGGAGTCTACTCTCCTTAGGCAGGTTGGAGGACCTCACCAGCTCGATTTTCTAATGACTAACCCCCCAGCTTAGAGCTTCATTCGTTTGGCTTAAATCGATACAGGTATCTTAGCAGAGATAATAAATGAATCTTTATGAACCATATACACGTTAGTATGAATGAGTTCCTCAGCTCCTTTCCAGAATGTAAATTTTGAGACAAGGAAGTATAGAGGGAACGTGGTGTGCTGAGAAAGATATGAAGAAATGTTGTCAGGAAAAGGAGAACTATCAAAAAAGAGGGGACAAAGATATTTATTCCATAGTAAAACAACTGGAAATACTCATATGTTCAATTTGAAAGGAATAGTAAATGTATCATGGAGCGCCCATACAATGGTCCACTGTGCAGCCTGTATAAAGAAAATTTATGAAATGTCTAATAGAATAGGATAGCACATTATAATTTTATGGGAAAAAGGAAGATTAAAATTGAATGTAGTTTGTTCACAACTCTGTAAAACAAACATATAACACTGAACCATGAACTTAGAAAAAAGCCCGGAAGTAAATCCACTGAAATTTTCACAATCATCATCTTTGGTGAGAATATCATGTTCGATTCTTTTTGCTTACTGTCTTCTGTGTTTTCAAAAGGGTTTATTTGGCACACCCGCTCCCATTAGAGTTGAGGGTAGAGCAGCATTTAAGAAATAAACAGGCCTTGAAGAGGGGAAAAAAATGGAAGAACCTAAACAGAACTTTTTACATTGACATTTTGAGGTATGTAGTAAGACATGCTCCATGTGCTATGTAATGAACGTTTTGGCCGTTCCTTGACCCCGTTTCCTTGGAGGAAGGTACTCGGTCCTTGGCATTTCCTGAGCGACAGCAATGTCTATAAGCTGTGCTGGTCCCCTTGTAGTGTTCCTGGGTTCATGCTAAGGAGGCGACTCAGGATGGGGGCCTGTCAGGCCAGAAGGACCCGCCCTGTGATTAGAGGTCAAGGATTAGAGCCCAACCTCTGGGGCGGAGAGGAGCCTGGAGGTTGAATTCAACCTCATAGCCAGTGATTGCAAAGACCCTGCCTACTTATTGCAACCCTAAGGGAAACACAAGTCACCAAATATCAGGTGAGCTTCTGTGGTGGGGGAAGCACATCTGTGTGCCGTGAGGGAGGCACACCCAGAGGACACTGGAACTTGGTATCTGGGACCGTCCCGGCGTTCTCTGACGATGCCATCTCCCAGGAGGTTTTGCTTTCCTCCGTGACCCAGTGTTCAGGTATGAGCCCCTCCCTCTGGTCGCCTGCCCCACTTAACAGACTTATTTCTTCCTGTATTCTCTTCTTTTTTTTTTCCTCCAGGGTTTCTGGGACACCTTCACTTGTCTCCCACGGTTCCTAGCCCACCGCAGGCTCGAGTGTGCTTCAACCATGTGAAGCTGGAATTGGAGGTTGTGAAAAGGATGCCCATGAGGGATAAGGTAGTGACCACTGTGTGTGTCCTCTCATGCCCGGGGGTCTGCTTGTCACAGCCCATTTGCCGGAAAGCGGGTCCCGTGGAGTCCCCTGCGCTTTGTTTTCAATTTCAGGTTATCGTCTAGGTGTCTGCGGTGCTTTTTTCCTTCTCTCTGCTCTTCCCCTTCTGCTGCTGCAATACCATGCTCTTCTCTCCTGCTCTCAGGCTCTCCAGCTTAGGATCTGCCTCAACGTCTTGTTCTTCCCACTGACGTGCAAAACAATTCAGGGTTACTTTTCAGAGTTAAGATGTTTGGTTGAGTAACTGCAACCCCACAAAGCTCCATTATTATTTGACAGTGAACAGATAATCAAACCGGTACATCAACACACATCAGAAAGGTGAGAACTTCATCTTTATTTCCTTAAAAGAGGCATTGCATTGTGCTCTTCAGTGATGTAAAATAGCATACAGACATGTCACGTGGGCTAGTTAAAAAATGACAGTGAATTCCCACAACTCGATAACAGGGACCAAAACCAAAAAACTTATATTGATATAATATGGGGGAACTACCTTCCTAGCTGCAAGATTGCTAATATTATATCACATATGAAACCACAAAAACCCCACTTGAAAGTATAAACAAAATTCAATGTACCTATGTACAACAGTTATAGTAGTTAAAATAACCTAATTGGAACAGCATGTTTTTGAAACTATGACTATTTCAAAACTATTTAACAGAAGTATGTAAGTATAAACTATGAGAAGAAATATAATAATACTATGGGAACATATTGAAAATAAATTAGTTAAATATACAGTATGTACCTAACTTACATGTTCTTAGGTTTTTCTAATTTTATACTTTTAAAGTATTTCCTCCTATGCTGACCCCTAAACTCCACCTTCCGATGGCCCTAGACTGTTGCAAGCAGGCATGTGAGAAATGGGACCTGTAGCTTCTACCTCGGCGAAGATAGGACTGAAATGATCTGAAATTTTGGATGGTGACTGAGAAAGGGGTAAAATCTAAAAACACCCTGGTTTCTTGTTGTCCTTAAATGGATTCATAGAATTGTTCTGAAGAGCAGGACATAACTGTTCAGCTCATGGGAAAATGTTCTGGGTCGTGTTAGATTGTCTGCGCACGAGGCTCCTCTTTCCCTTCCTCCTCCCTGTCATTAGTGCCTGCATTCACGTCCTGCTGAGCACCAGAATCTCCTCTGGACTCAGTGACCTAGAAGTAAGACAGAGAGTCATTGCAAACATGGCACTCTCCAGGTAGGAAGATTATCGAAATTGTCAGTCACTTCTAGCCAGAGTTTAAACTAACCTATAAATCCTATTTTATCTTTAATTCTCCATCCTCAACCTCATTCTGGAACCATTTTTTTTTTCCCATTATGATTGTTGAAGTGTGATGACAATGAGTCCAAAAATGACTTCATATACCCAGGAACCTGTGTCCTATCAAGGACTCGAAAAGATTCTGTTCGGGGAGCAGCACACATCAGGAGAGTTGTCCTTTGCTTTACTCACACCTTGGTCCATTTGTACACGTGAAAACCTGACCTTAGAACCACACCACCAACGTTCCTGAGACATCAACATCACAAGGCCTGCTCCCTAACACTAACCCTTGATTCTAAGTTTAAGCATACAACCGAGTCTACTCTTGGCTAGTGCTACAGTCACAGTGCTTGTGTCCCCCCAAATTCATAACGCCTAGGGTGACGGTGGCTCAGTTGGTTGGAGCGTCTTCCCATACACCAAAAAGTTATGGGTTCAGTCCCCAGTCAGGACACATACCTAGGTTTTGGGTTTGATCCCTTCTCACCTTGATGTTTGTCCCTCTCTCTTCCTTCCTGTGTCTAAAACCCAGAAACATACCCTCGGGAGAGGATTTTGAAAGAAAGAAGAAGAGGGGGTCTTCGGGAAGTGATTAGGTCACTGGGTGGAGCTCTAATGGATGAGGTTATTGTCCTTAGAAGAGACCCCAGAGCCATGCCTGGCCCCTTGCAGCACGTAAGTGCGCGGTGGGGGCGGGGAGTTGGCAGTCTGCAGCACAGATGAGGCTCCTGAGCGGAAGCCGGCTGTGCAGGCCCCTGATCTCAGACCTCCAGCCTCCAGAACAGGGAGAAAGAAATGTCTGTGCTTCTCTAAGCCACCCAGTCTGTGGCCTTTGGATGTGGCAGCCAGGAGGGTCTGAGATAGCTAGTTCACAAGGCTGAAACCGGGTCTTTGCCTGTTGCTCTGCCCAAAGCTGTAAGTCTAAGGTGTGTATCATAGTGAGCCTTGGCGGAGCTAATGTTTCTCAACCTTTGCTCATTGTGACCATAAACTTGAGGGGAAAATGTGTACTTGTACAAGGGGAGAGATTGGTGAGCCTGGGAAATGAAGAACACAGCAATGCTATGTCTCTAAGCAATTTGTTGGAGACTGAATTTGGATGAAGAGAGAGCTAGTCATGATTTATTTTTTATTGTTGGATCTAGAGACTGTACCATCTAATATCCTCCTGGTACACATTTACTTTTTGAAGGTTAGTCCCTATGGTTGGTATTCCTGAGGAATGTCAGGCCGAAGTGAGTTAACAAGAGAAATAAAAATACATCCTATGGAAAAATTTGGAAACCTACTTCTCACCAAACTCAATATATGAACAAAGCTGTTACTTAGACCAAGTTGCTTCCATTAAAATGATGTCAGCCAAACCCTGAGGCCTGACACCCACCCATGCCACCAAGGTTCCTGGGCGTCGTTGTCAGCTCGTGGTTGGCAGCTGCGTCAGTGCCTGGCTGTGTGCCCGGTTGTTGTACTTCACAGTGTGTGGAATGCTGATGGGGAGGGATGGGGTCGATGATCATGGGTCCTGCAGTTAAATGTCTCGGATTTCCTAAGGGGACCATATATTTTCTGTCTGCACCTGCGGGGACACAGCCCTATCTTCCTACATACCTACCTTAGCCTCTGGGGTCTCCAAAAGGAGGGCACGATCTTGCCTGACACCCAGAGCTTGGGATCAAAGGCTTGGATCTGGAAAGACAAACAGTACCTGAAAAGGTGAGGACTCTCCAGTTGGACCCATGTCCTTCCCCTTGTCCGGCCCCCAAGTCTCTCTCATCCCCCAACCCCAGCCGAGATGCCTCATGATCCCTTCTCTCTCCGGTCTGGCATCCCCCTTCACCAGATGTCCACAGCCCACCTACCTCTTCGCACTCTTCCTTGGTGATCCATGCCCTGCAGCCCATTGAGTGAAAGAATTGCCATCGCAGTTTGTGGAACAGGGGACGCCGGGAGTCGTTGCTGTCCCCGTAGAGGAAAGAAAAGATGGCCTGTTTAGGGGCATAATCCTCTTCCATATCCAGGGCCAGGTAGCTGAGGAAAGCCATCAGGGTGTCAGTCAGGAACAGGATGGAAGGGACGGACCCCTGCCTGAAGTCAGCCTCCCAGAAAGGACACAGTCTGGACCGCCTTCACACAGGACCCACGGGAGCCCCATCCAGGGTCACAGAGTGCCTGCCTCCCAGTCATGAGCAAGCCCCTGTTGAGCAGGCACCGGAAGGGCCCCTCTGAATACCTTGACGATTCGGGTACAATTAATTCAGTGGGGAAGCCTGCCCCCTTCCTGGAACCTGCTGTGTGTGCACACATCTGTCTCTCTATCGCTTCGGTCCCTAGACATCTCCTGTGGGCAGCGACCAACTGGTCCATTTCAGTATCCATTGTTTCCTGTCAAATGACTGAGAGGGGACTTGGTTCCTGGGCGCATTCACTCAGCAGCCCTTCTTGAGTTCTCCCATCCTCACATTCCCTGGCCCTGGAGATGCACTTTATAAGGTTTCATGGGATGAATGACTGAATACTTTGCATCCTAGTCAGTGCAAAACTGATTACCTCAGAGACTCAGTGTAATGTCAGCTTTGCAACGTGAAAAGAAGAGTGCCGAGTGTTTTCAGAAGTCATTGACACATATATACTTTTAATGTTTTAATGTTTTACTTTTGCTCTTGGGGCGCGGAAGTGAGAGGGTCTGGAGGTTTTAGTATTTCAGTTAGTGTAAGAAGAGATCATGTCTTTCAGTTGCATACGTATAAAAATACTGAGACAGAAAATACAATATCCAGTCACGGCAGGGTGTCAGGAAGAGTCTGAAACAAAGAAGGGAATGTTAGGGTGGTAAACACATTTGATGGGGATAGTAGAGAGAGCTGATTTCCAACTGAAAACTCTGGCCTCGATTTAAAACAACCTTAGCCAGTGGAATTGTTGGGTGGGGACATGTTGAAGTGGTTAGACCTGTGTTTTGAAGTACATTCAGGAAGACTTGTAAGAAACATATCTGGGACTTACTGCTTTTTCTTCATACCCAAGGAGGTGTGTATTGATATATATATAGAGAGAGAGAAACATGGATCGGTTGCCTCCTGCAGGAGTCCTGACCGGGATTGAACCCGCAACGTTTTGGTGGACCGGACGACACTCCAAAGAATCGAGCAAGCTGACCAGGGACCTTGGGTGAGCACTTCACAATGGATCTGTATTATATAACCGGGGCCTGAATTGAGAAGGACCATTACATTTGGTATCGTTCAGAGGTGTGGCAGGATGTGAGGGAGAAGACTTAGAAATGGTTAGTCTCAAGCCTGTTTACTCAGGGGAAGAGTAGGGTCAAATCTTCATGGGGCTTTTATGTTTTCATTTGCTTTCCTCAGTCTTTTACCTGCTGAGGGTGTCAGAGCATGTGTCTGGGACAGCCGGCTTCAGGAAGGTCTCTGATAAGCTTGAGCAAAGGGGTGCCCCTGAGAGCTGAGTGAAGAGGGGACTTAATGTGCCAGCAACCATAGGGACAAGCCTTGGGCTTAGATCCCAGGGGAGCCAGGGTAGAGGCAGGGCTCCCGTCCACAATGCAAGAAATGCCTGGGTCCCCGAAGGCATGTGGTGCCAAGGCATCCGGTTGGAGAGGGAACTGTGGGCTCAGGAAACTGCCCCCTTCGTCTGAGGATCAGTGGTAGGGCAGGAATACCTCTTACCTCATCTGAAAGTCTCAGCCTCACGTCCCGTTCCAGGAACCATTTGATGACAGGATCCTCTCTGAAGAGAGCGCACTTGTTAGCTTGATGACAGTGACAGAGTTGCTATGGGAGTGTTCCGTGGCCCAGAGGTGTACTCTACTTTTCCTGGGGATTGTTGCGGATTGTGGCCAAGGGTGAGGGAGCCAGGAAGAGGGATAGAGGAGATTGATCCCTGGGCAAGGAAGCAGGGGTGACACCAACCCCACTCACCCATTCCGGAGTAACCAAATGACAGGCAGGATGGCAATAGCATACCTGCAAGACTCAGATCTTAAGGAGTCAGTGCTGCTCCCTCCTCACACATGGATGCACTCCTTCCGATGCCATGACCACTTGGTCCTTTCTCTTGCCAGTCACATCAGGGCCTGCACATGGCCTCGTTATCTCTCCTTATACACATGAAGGTATTTAGATTCAAAATGTGAGTCAGAGCTAAGAAGTCTCAGAAGGTGCAATACTCACAGGCCAACTCATCCCAAGTGCAAATCCTCTTCAAGTCTAGCCTAATCCTGTATCACTTCTAAGTGTCCCCAGTGAGAATCAATACGGAGCCCTCCCAGGAAAGTGAGCACGTCAACTAACAGGGAGTTCTTTGTGTTAGAAGTTACTAAAAGTTGTTTTTTAAGAATAGTGTGCTCACCAGGGTATCTTCTTACTGAGCAACCTGATAAAGGCTTCGTGGTGTTCTGTCAGTACCGTGGATACTCGCTTTCTTTTCATTTTCATTTTCAGACCACCCACTTCCTCTACCAGCCAGATGTTAGGCCCAGGCTCGGTCTCCTCTTGTGATTCCCAACTTGCTGACTGCTCCTTCTTCCTCTTTGCTCTGTTGATCCCATCCAGGAGGCTGGAATGCACACAAGGGTCTGAGTAAAGAACCCAGGGTACAATATGAGGCTTTTGCCTTTGAAATTTAGTTAATGGTCACCTAAAACTGACCACCCTTCCAGCCCACTTACCCCCACCCGCCTGTAAACGAACCCCTCAATTCACTCCAGTCTCATAGACTCCTGGCTTCTCCTGAGCCATCTTTTCCTCTCCCTCCTTTGGTGATGCTCATCTCCCCACCCCCTGCCCCAAATTTACTTTGCTGTTGTTCTCCTTCTGTGTCCTATAAATTTCTCTCATTTTAAGTAATTTCTTCCATTGAAGGGAAAGAATGAACTGTCATAGTTTCTTCCCTTCCCTCCTGTCATATTTGATCTCATCTCCTATTGATCCTTGCTTTTCTCCCAGGCTCTCCTTTCATGGGGATATCCCAGTGCCCAGCTCCTGTAGTCTCCTGCAATCCCTGATGCTCTGAATCTCTCCTTTCTTTCACACACACCCTCCTTCAGTGCCCCTTCCTCCTTAATGTCAAGCCGGTTAAATCCTTAGGACTCCTGTTTCCTCAGCTGATTCTCCTAGGTTCACCTGAATCCCTCTTCCCTCCAGGGGGCACCCTGAGTGCCAAGGGTCAGGTTGCCAGGAAAAAGGATAGAGGAGATTGTTCCCTGGGCAAGGAAGCAGAGGTGACACCACCCCCACCCACCCAGTCTGGGGAGACAGAATGACAGGTAGGATGGCAGCAGCATATCTGCATGACTCAGACCTTAGTCAATCAGTGCTGCTCCCCCATCACACATGGACGGATGCCTGCCGACGCCATAGCCACTCGGTCGTTTCTCTGTTGCCAGTCACATCAGGGCAAGAAGATGACCTAATTGTCTCCTCTTACGCACATGAAGATATTTTGATTAAAAAGGCCTGTCAGAGCTAAGAAGTCTCAGAGGGTGCAATACTCACAGGCCATCTCATCCCAAGTGCAAACCCTTTTCAAGTCTAGCCTAATCCTGTATCACTTCTAAGTGTCCCCAATGAGAATCGGTAGGGTGCCCTCGTAGGAAAGTGAGCACGCCAGCTAGCAGGGAGTTCTTTTCTGTTGGAAAGGTATAGTTCTTCAAAGTTGTTTTTTCAGAAGAGGATAGGAGGGTGCTCTCGAGGGCATCTTCTTACTGAGCAGCCTGGCAAAGGCCTTGTGGTGTTCTGGCAGTATCGTGGACACTTGCTTTCTTTTCATTTTCATTTTCAGACCATCCAGTTCCTCTACCAGCCAGATGTTAGGCTCAGGGGTGGTCTCCGATTGTGCCTCCTGCCTTGCTGACCACTCCCTCTTCCTCTTTGCTCCAGTGGTACTATCCAGGTGGCTGGAATCCACACAGGGGTCTGAGTAAAGAACCTAGGGTACAATATAAGGCTTTTGCCATTGGAATTCAGCTACTGGTCACCTAAAACTGACCACCCCTCCAGCCTACCTAACCGACCCCCCCGCCCCCACTCCGGCAAACCAACCCCTCAATTGGCTCCAGTCTCATAGACTGCTGGCCTTCTCCTGAGTCATCTTTTCATCTTTCTCCTTTGGTGATGCCAATCTCTCTGCCTCCTGTCCCAAATTCACCTTTCTGGTGTTCTTCTCTGTCCTCAAAACTCTTCCTCATTTGAGGAAATTTCTCCAATTGAAGAGACAAAAAAAGCCCTCATTGTTTCTTTCCTTCCCTTCTCTCATCTTTGAATCTCATCTCCGAACCCTCCTTGCTTGCCTCCCAGGCTCTCCTTTCATGGGGATACCCTGGCCCCCAACTCCTGTAGTCCCCTCCAATCCCTGATGCTCTGAATCTCTCCTTTCTTTCACACACACCCTGCTCCAGTTCCCCTTCCTCCTTAGTGTCAACCCTTTCAAACTCCTTGGCCCAGTTTCCTCGCCTGTTTTCTTGGGCTCACCTGGATTACTCTCCACTCCCGGGGGCACCCTGAGGTGCTAAGCTTTGGGCTCAGGTTTTCAGAGGTTGGACTTGGTTTAGTGCCTGCCATGACTTCTTTCCAACTCTTCTCTGTCAAGAAATGTTGGCGATCACAGGGCTGGAGATAATAGGCTGTTTGCCTTCATCTGCTTTCTAGTGCCACAGGGTTGGATCCTCCCAGTGAGGAGGTTTAGAAGCCTCTGATATCATTGGTCGTTCTATCCAGGCAACGAGTTTGAAGAACTTAAACACACATATCTAACTGCCATATATGTAAGTGCCATGAGTGCTCTTCTCCTGGAGATCAGGGTAAAGAGTACCTCCTGCTACTGGCCCAACAACATGAGACCAGCCACCAGAGCTGTCCTCAAGTGTCAGCATCACCCTTCACCTCCTCCCCAGCAGATGCTCTGTTGTCTGCATTCTGAACGTGAACTGTATTGGGACGTCTTCTTTCCCATTCCCATTTCGGAGTGTAGCCTGCTGGGAGATGGAGGTGACAAGGACATGTAGGGAAAGCAGAAATGCTAAGACCTTTCCAGAGTGGGGTTACAGTGTCCAAAAGTTCCCGGGAACATGGCCCTGTCAGGTGACAATTTACTTTAAAATCCTGAATTTGGTGCCCTGATATGCATGGCCCATTGCACTGAGCAGCGACTCTGAAAGTGATGGTTCCACTCATTTGATTCCCGGTCAGGGCACTTGCCTGGGTTGCAGGCTGGTCCTCGTTTGGGGATATGTGCAACCAGTCGTCATTTCTCTCACACATCAGAGTTTCTCTTCCACTCTTTCTCTCTTCCCAGCTCTTCCACTCTATAATAATAAATAAGTTGATATCATTATGGAACTTAGAGCAGTACAGGAACTTTGGAAAACAGACACAACACCACCAAACATGGGATTTGGCGAAGCTCGATGTCTACAGAAATGATGTTCAGGATTGTGTAGCAGAGGAAACGCATCCTCAACCCTCAGGCAACATTCATTCCAAGAGACGTTGTGAGAACCTAAAATCCTCGAAAGCTGCACGTGCACTCACATGCTTCAGATGGTGTCTACAGTTCGAGGGAGTCCATGAATCACCTTAAGCCTGCCCCTCAAGTCCAATGAAGAAACTCTAGTCTATGTATCAGCATACTCAGCGTGTGTATCACTCTTGAGTCAGAGATTTCCCTAACAGTTTTTTATCCTATGAATGAAATATCACATGCACAGAAAGACTAAGTGGAAAGATCTCCAGTTCAATAAGTGGTTTTATTCAAGGTTGTGCCAGCTTGAAATGGGGTCACAGAAGAAGGGTTGTGGGATGAGCGTGTATGTAGCCATCTGTGCCTTCCCTGGAGATACCATCATCCAGGTCCGTGCGATGTGCTTAGCCTGGTCCTTCTTGATGGCAATCACACCACACTCTAGAGTTTGAGGTTTGTATGAAGAAGTTTCTAAGAAAAGTGAATTTGCCCAGTTGTGGAGGAACTGAATGAAAGACTGAAGCCCTCTCAAGGGTAGCAGAACTCTTGCCTCTGCTGGCTGAGACGTACATCTCCAGGCCTGACCCATGGTACCGACACAGCCCCCAAGGAAAACATGAGAGGTGGGGGCCTGGCCTTTGGCACACGTTTCTGCAGTGATGAGTCTGATGGGCACAGTTCATTTATGCCCTGCACACTTCGGTCCTGTTTTCCACAGTAAACATTATGGTACAGATTAGGTGAGAACACAACCTTTGTGCATGTTCTGCTTCATGGCCTCAGAATTGCTGTGGAAGCCTGTGCTGCCATGAGCAGCGAGAGCAGGTGTGTATGGGTGAAATTTGCTCTCCGCTTCTCCTTCCTGGTGCATCTTGCTTCAACCTCCTTCACCCTTATCTCAGAGGGAAGTAATAAGTAACCTAGTACTTTGAATCTTAAGGAGATTGGGTCCATAAAACACCCCTTCTTAAGCCTCTTGACTTTAATCAAGGCTGAAAGAAGATGGTTAGGTTTATCGTTTATTATCCTAAAAGTCAATTTATTCTGGTATAATTTCCATACAATAGAATGCAGCCATTTAGAGTGCAATAGTATTGAGAGATGTTTACACCCACATAACTAATTCCATAATCAAATATAGAAAATTTGCATCTCCCTCCAGAGTTCTCCAAGTTTCCTCAGTCATCTGCCCCCTATCCGCACCCCCACCACCCAGCTCTAGGTCCCCACTGATCTGATTCCCAGGACCATGGATTAATTGTGGCTGTTCTAGAGTTGTATATAATAGGAATGCCCTACTTCTGGCATTTGCCATAACACTTTTGAGATTCATCCATATTGTTGCATATTTCAGTAACTTCTGGGGTTGTAGTGGTGTGTAGGTCTTTCATGCCTTTTTTCTGTTGTTTTCACTAGAAAAATCTGGCTGAAAACACAAAACACAGGATTGTTTTCATTGGTAGTTTTTCAGTCAACAGAATTATATTCCTCAGTAAAAAGATTCTGGCATCACAAGGACACCCTTGAGGACTCCAGGGATTAGGCACAGGCCCACTCCTTACATTGTCAACAGGGGCTCAGTAGTCCCCAGGGTCTGTCATTAGCTTGACTCATATGTAATTTGTACAACTGGATGTCTTGAAGGCAGGGATTGGGTCTTTTTGTCATGATTCCTCAACACCTAGCACAATTCCTAGAACATACTTTTGTGTTAATAAATTTTGGTTGAGCTCTAAGAAAGCTATTTTACATTAATGGTTAAAATTCTCATATACTGACCCATAGTTATTGATAATATCTGAATTAATCTGGATCATGCTGAATTGTTACTTGTTATTTAGACAAAGGATGTATGCTATACTATCTATAAATTTCCTGTTATTCTTATAGGATTATCCTCTTTCTGGTCACAAGCAGAAAAATGTGCTGAAAGATCTATAAATGGTAGGAAATACCAAAGGATTGTCTCATAAGAGGAGGAAGTAGGAAAATGTCCTGATTCTGGTAATGCTGTAGATTGAGTGTACAAATATAAACTGAGGTTCGTAAGAGGTTTGTCACTGAAGTTTGTAAGCTCTAATCCAGTGGCCACGTCTCTTTATAGCATGTTAATGAGTCTGTTCAGAGGATTTAACTACGCTATTTACAGGTGATATGTTTGTGTTTTACTTTAACAAAATTTCTGTTTTTATTCTCCCACATGCACGCCTATCTTTCTCATAAGTTTTAAATTCAAGATGAAGCTCATTCAGGCTAGGTCAGTGTTCCCCAGCTTCAATATTCTGCATATCACCTTCATAATTCTTTTCTACATCTATGTACCATGTGTACTATTTACTTAAGATTTTCTGTGAACATGTTTCCCCCCTAAATGAATGTGTATTAAAAGAAATTTAGTATCACTATCACCAATTGAAAATCAATACCACTTTCTATGCTCTCCCTCTCCTCTTGCTCCAGTTATGTTGCCTTTACCTTACTCTCTGCTAAGCTCCAAGAACCCTTCTTTTGTCTCTGTAACTTGTTTCCTAAGCTCTACAGCTCACTTCTTCTATTTCTGTGACTTTCTAAATAAACTTTTCTCTTATAGTTTGAAAAAAAATACCATTTTCTGGGATTGTGGTAAAAATAAATAATAGTCAAAACAAAATTTTATTAAATACTACAAAGAGACCATTGCCTATTGATTCTGAGCTCTACACCTGCTCTCTTTATGAAAATAAGCAACAGTGAGAGAGGTGTTAAAGCCTTTGTAATCTGAGTTATTATTCTTGATATAATTGTGAAGAAAAGAACTTGAAAAAGAATTGAAAGGAAGTGATTTCTTCACTATGTGATTTCATTTAATTTAATGATTTTCCAGCATACCCCCTACAAATATTTCACATTTTTGCAATATACTAGATTAGATCATCTCCAAGGTCTCTTTCAGCTTTCAATATTTATGGTGTTTCAAATATTTCCTCTTCCAGTATTTGTGTAGTTCTTCCCTCAGTTCTCATTCAAACTGTCCTTCATTTATACCCCATGTACAAATAATATGTTTTATGTTTTATCTCCACTCTTAGTGCTGAGAGTCACTATGAAAAAAAAAGAAAAAAGGAGAAAACTGAAAATCAGGAAGTGATTGGGAGAAGTCACCTTAGACAAAAGTCATCCTTCTTTCTTGACCTAAAATAGTTTGATCTATTTTCTCAAACATTTTCTTGTACTTTCCCATTAAGGGTTATTTGAGTTAAAAATACATAAGCATATTCTCCACAAAAGCAAATGTCTGTGGAGGATTAAGAGGTTATTAGTAATGTATACCTTACTATAAATTAATCCAATCAGTTTATTCCCTTAGTACCTGAGATTGTTACAGAGTGGGGGGTCTCCAAAAATCCCCATATCTTGTGGGTTAGGGGATGGGGAAAAGGGAACTGCTTTTAAGATACCTTTGCATGACTCTGGTTAGTAGCTAATATCTTAGTTATGCAAGTGGCTTTGATTCTTCCAAGGCCCCAAGAAGATGGGAGGGGTTTTGACCATGGAATGGTGCAGAAAGAGCATACAGAGCCTGCACAAGGTTCTGAGAATGGTCAGAACCAGTTACCACACTCACTGCATCAGAGGACACAGTCAGGGGTTTAAAAATAGACGGTAGACACTTTAGCAAGGAGAGAACTCCATGCAGTTTGGAAAGAAAAGGGATTACTCCATGTGGTTTGGAAAGGAAGGGGCATACTCCATGCGGCTTTGAGAGGAGAGAGAACTCCATGCAGCTTGGAAAGGGAGGATACTATGTGGTTTTGAAAGGGCAAAGAGAGAACCATGCATGATCCAGTACAACACGGCACTTGTTTTCCTGGACTGTTATATGGAGGCTAATGACATCGTACCCCAGATCCTGAAGGAGACAGCTGACAGATAAGGAATGGGGAACTTCTGGGCATATTTCTGGCTTATAGCCTTTTGGGGAGCAAGGGAAGTGCTGAGTCCCATGGGAGAAAAGGGCTCTGAGGTGAAGTGCTCACTGCCCTCCCCAGTTGGAATACTGTGAATAAAGACCTGTTTTCCTCAACTTTAGTTGTTAGGTTTTACACCAAGGTGCCATGTGAAAGTACCTCCTTTCTCTCTGTAACAGTTTTGGTGACTCCAGATGGGACTAATGGAACCTGTAGCCAGGTCCTAGACATGTGGGGCAGGCTGACCCCTGGAGCATGGCTGTAGGGATTTCCCAGTATCTAGGAACCACCCTGCAGCCCAGCTCAAGGTGCCAGTCACCAGAAATGCCACAATGGTATAAGGAAACAGGTTCGGGAAAGGAGGGAACCCTTAGACCCTTTGAACTGAACCTGCATGCAGGTTGCAGATTGGACATGGAGCCACATGGGTGCACTGTCATTTTGGGTAAAACACATGAGTGCTCCACCATGGTGGATAAGTCACGTGGGTTTCCCGCCATCTTGTGGGTGATACATACAGGTCCCGCCATCTTTGAAAATGCTGCATGTAACATTGCCACCATCTTTGAAGTGAACAAAATGGTGGGTTAGGTATGCTCTTCAGGTGATGTGCTTTGTTTGCAAAATGGTATATGTCTAGACATCCAGGTCATTGCTACATGACAGGGTGTTTGCAAGGTCTAAGCTTCAGGAAACTGCAGGATATCTCTACAAATCTAGGGAATTTTTACTTGCCAGATGCTGAGTTTGAGTATAGTCTTTCACAGTATGAGAAAGAACAAGAATTGGAAATGGGTTATGGTTAAATCTGAATGGGTAAATACGTGGAAAGGTTGTGAAAGTTTTTAAACCTGGGAAAAGGAAACCTCAACTGCTTGTGGCCTGATTTTATGGTTACTGTACTGCTGTATTGGTTTTGGCCAATAGTCATCTGCAGATTTATGAGAGGGCACGCCTCTGCCAAGAGATCAATTGGTTAACTGGTAGGCAAAAAGGGTGACTCTGTTCTGTTCTGTTCTGAAATTCTCTTTATTGATATTGGCCAATGAGACCTATGTAAGGTTGTCTGTAATTCTCTGTATTGGTTTTAGCCAACGAGACCTGGGAAAGATCATCTGTAAACTGGTGGAGACCTAGTAAAGGTAATCTGTAAACCAGTAGGGGAGAATGCCTTTGCCATCCAGGATCCAGAAAGGGTTATTCAGGGCCAATGAGCATTTCATCCTGGGCAAGTGGGCATGTCTCTGCCAGGGGCACGTCTCTCTAGGAGGCCAGTAGACTTACTGGTGGGAGAGTGCCTAGCTTTCTGTGTGTTTGGATTATTGCTCTGTTTATGCTCTGAAAGGAAACTTGAGGTTTCCCAGGGAAAATTAAAAGTTCACATGTAGGAGAGTGAACAAAAGAAAGTATAAGGCATGGAAATGCAATTTTAGTGAATATTAGAAGGACAAGGATTTTTCTTCACACTGTATATTTTTCTCCCTACCTGATCCCTCCAAAATTTGGCAATTTGAAGGAGTAAGTAATGACATTAGGTTTCTTTGCATAGACCTAATAAGACCAGTTGTTAATAGAGGTTTTGTTAACCAAGACTTTGACTGGAATGTCATGCCTGAAACAGGCATGCTTAGGCTCTGGTTGTTACCAAAAAGCCCTGAGGAACTGGAAATTACTTTTGACGCTAAGAGAAGCCCACAAAAAGGCCTGGTACCTTGGTTGGTGGTGCGGTTCATGGCAATCTTTTCAGGGAAGGAACGAAGGCTGCTTTTCTGAAAGATAGCTAAAAGGAACCTTAAGGCACAATGGAAAACCTGAAGGACTTGGAAAAAGTAAGTGTTTACAGGCAAGGCTGAATGGCAGGTGTGCGGCTCAGCTTCTGTGCCCTAACGGGCAGACTAACAGTCAACCTGAAGGTTCCTTGTGTAAGTTCCAGCAAAGCAGACTTAAAGATAATATGGGATCATTTGCTGCTCTTGTCATGTTTATGCAAATGAACAGGCTAAATTAAAACTGGACTTAATGCAGTCCCTTTAGTGAAAAGGAGGCTAATCTTAAGGAGAAAAATCATGATTCAAGGAAAATCACAATACTCAGTGGTAGACTATAAACTAGTGCAGCTAACTGTCTTTAAAGTTTATTTTCATTTAAAAGTTAAACCAGGTCTGTTACGTCATAAAAGATGCTTAATTTACAACCTAGAAGGACATATCAAATTTCAGCAAAGGTCTTGCAACTGGATGTCTTCCCAATAAGACAGTCTTGCAGATTAGAGACTGGTTTGTGAATTGTGTTGTGTGAATTAACGTGTGTTCTTTCTGTTTTCATAGGGCATAAGCCTATGATCTCATTACCTGAGTGATTGTCTATACATATAGGTCTTACTTAAGAAGCCCATCTGCATCGCCGCCTCCTGAGACTCAATGGTTTGGCTGAACTAAATGGTTGGGTTGGTGAAGTATGGGGTGGTCTGTGGGCTTCACTTTAAAACTGGTTTCTCTTTTCTGTCCTAATGGCATCGACAAAAAGGGCCTAGAGGTCCGAGATGGGGGAAATCCTAAAATATTCTCCTCAGTCTAAACTAAGTATAGAGGGCAAAAGGGCTTTAGACAGGTGTAATGTGCCTTGCCACCTTCCTCCAAAGAAGCCATTTCCTTTTTTCCTAATGTGGGACATTGAAAAATTAATCCTTGTCTTTTGTCATCTAGTGGTTATGTTTTTAATTATGTCTTTTAACCCTGTTGCCGAATCTGTTCCCCCCAGAATATGACAAGGATTCCAGCTTGTCCAACAGTGCCAGCTCTTGGAAGCCAAGCATGCCACTGCCCAGGAACAACCAACTGACTTGGACTCTGCAAGATCCTTCCCCATGTGGGAAGGCCACCCTCCCCCACAACACCCCCACTCTTATTAGGGATTTCTGGACCCAAGGGTAGGTAGGACGACGACCATGTCCAGCAGGAAGCAGCTAGAGGAGCATGAGACCTTCATCCATTGTCCTTTATAAGATTATAAAGTGTCTAAAGTCTGAGGGGGGGATTGTTACAGAGTGTAGGGTCTCCAAAAATCCCCAGATCCTGAGGGTTTGGGGATGGGGAAAAGGGAACAGCTTTTAAGATGTCTTTGAATGACTGTGGATAGTAGCTAGTGTCTTAGTTATGCAAATGGCTTTGATTCTTCCAAGGCCCCAAGAAGATGGGAAGGGTTTTGACCATGGAATGGTGCAGAAAGAGTATACAGAGCCTGCGCAAGGTTCTGTGAATGGTCAGAACTGGTTGCCACACCCACTGCATCACAGGATGCAGTCAGGGATTTAAAATAGGTGGCAGACACTTTAGCAAGGAGAGAACTCCATGCAGTTTGGAAAGGAAAGGAAAGGGAGAACTCCATGCAGCTTTGAAAGGGAGGATACTATGTGGCTTTGAAAGGGCAAGGAGAGAACCATGCATGATCCAGTACAACACGGCACATGTTTTCCTGGACTGTTATATGGAAGCTGATGACATCGTACCCCAGATCCTGAAGGAGAGAGCTGACAGATAAGGGATGGGGAACTTCTGGGCATGTTTCTGGCTTATAGCCTTTTGGGGAGCAAGGAAAGTGCTGGGTCCCATGGGAGAACAGGGCTCTGAGCTGAAGTGCTCACTGCCCTCCCCAGTTGGAATACTGTAAATAAAGACCTGTTTTCCTCAATATTAGTTGTTGGGTTTTACACCAAGGCGCCATGTGAAAGAACCCCCTTTCTCTCTGTAACATTCTTGGCGAGCCCAGATGGGACTAATAGAACCTGTAGCCAGATTCTCTCTGTGGCAAGATTACCTCCATGGAAGGAAAGGGAATGAAATAACTTTGATGAATAGTGTATTTTGGGAGACTTAGGGAGCATAAGAGGAGAGATGGCTTTCTGAGAAGTCATGGGGAGGTAGAAGAGACATAAAAGAAGGAGAATCTCAAAAGTTTAGTGTAAGTTAACATTTACCCTACTTGCCCCTGTTCTCACTCTATCACCTTAATTTCTGTTCTAGAGACCCAGATGTCAGATTAGTATACAAATTATGCAGTTTACCTACTTCTTAGGTTAAGTCAACTTTTATAGGCTAGGGTACTCCCACCATTAGTAAAATTGCTTCTAAAGGAAAATGTATTTTGTTCTGTTACATAGTATTGTATTTGCTAACCTTAGAACTGTTTGTACAGTGCTCTACACCCAGTGTGTAACTAAGAAATGTTATTACTTCTGTCTACCTTTGTATATCTCCAGTGGGAGAAAAAATGTCAGGGAGATTGTTAGTACAGGTATAGATTTTCCCAATAAAACAGTTCAACTTTATATATAGTGTTGTTGTGTGTTTTAGGTTGTGTGTTAGTTTTCCTGTCACATTTAGTGCAATGGTTTTGATAGGGGAGCTCAAGAGTTAAAGATTTTAGCTTTAGTTGATAGGCTTAAGTGATTAATGCACATGGAAAACTGTTATTCCAGGAACTGGAATGCATGACCACATGACTCCAGGAGATCAAGTAACAATTCAACTTTTGTTTCCCAAGGGGTCTGTAAAAGATGGAGATGGTATCTGAGCCATTGTGTCCCAGGAAGGGAACACTCCATGCAGGTAAAGAATTGTTGATAAAGAAATACTAGGACAAAGAAACAAAAAAGCAAAATAGAACCAGCGGCATATAAACAAGGAACAGACTAACAGTAACCAGAGGGGAAGAGGGAGAGGGAGAAGGGGGGAAAGAAGGGAAAGAGTCTGGTCAAGGAACTAGTATAAATGACCCAGGGACATGGACAACAGAATGAGGATTGAGTGTGGGAGAGGGGAGAGGTGGGTGGGATAGGGGAGAGCAAAAAGGTTAAAAATGGGGCAACTGTAATAGAAAAGCAATTTAAAAATGAAAAAAAAATACTAAGAAAATTGCTGCTCCTGCTGGACTGCAAATCTCGTTCAATTATCTTTTTTTCCCAAACCCCTTACCTACTCTTTCTTCTCCCTATAAAAAGGTCAGCTTGAAATGAGATGTTAAAATGGTTTGTGAGGGTACATAACCCTCCATTTTCTCAGATCATTGGCATCTGAATAAAGGGCCCATAGAGACTGAATCCTTGTCTCTACTTACTGGTTCTGCTAGTGACAGGCAGTGTGAATGCTGACTTCTCTGGTTTCAGGTCTTCTTATGACTTTGAAGCAGGCTCTTTATCAATGCTTTTTAAACTATCTGTGGTGAAGGACTAAGATTTATTTTTTTGTCTCTGATCTGTGACAGACCAATACTGGTATGCAACTTGGGCCATGTTTGACTCACCATGCTAGTCTGACAACACACATGAATCTGTTACCGCATTCAGCTAGACAATTCGACCAGTCTTGACCTCTGATCTTCTGGCAATGTCAAATTGCATTAAGAGCTTCTAAACACATATTTCTAATTTCTGGGTTTATCTCATTGAATATTAGTGAAAAAAAGTTCACAGACCACACTTTGAGCAGACTTGGTCTAGTAGGTGTGCTTTGAGAGTTTTTCTTATGAAATGACAAGACCCCTTCAACCTTGGGGAGTCCTATTTTTTTACCTAAAATTAATGTAACCTAATAGCATGTTTCATTGACAAAAATAAGCTGAACACCATTGGTTTGCAGTATGATTGGCATAATCTTTTTGCTGTTCTCATTCTTTTGAACTCTACGAGAAAATTAGGAACCCAGAAAATCTGTAGACTTTATCATAATTTTTACCAATTATTATAATATTTATATTATATAAACAGAATATGAAAATAACTTATAAAGCTCTTTCTGTCAGTTTAAGTTATACTGCAATAATAGAGGCAAAATGGTGGAGGAGTGAGGGAAGGCTGCGATGTCTATAGTTTGGACTAATTGCAGACAGAACATCTCAGTTAACATCTGGACACTGGCAGGAGTTGAACCTTGGCACTGCTGGATCAGAAAAGACCATCTGGGAGCGACCTGTTTGGTGAGAATAGCGGAGGAGAAAGAGACAAGATGGGATTTCTGACTGGGTTGGCTTCCCAAGCTGTGGCTGGAAATACACAAAGACTTTTTAGTGACCATAGGCTTCCCCAGAGAGTAATCAAGAAGAGAGCAGGGCTCTGCTCACTGGCAGAGCCAGGAGTGGGCCAGGTGGCATCTGGGGCTGAGAGGCAAGAAACAGCATACTGCCGTGTATATAAGAATGTGTTTTTCCTTTTTCTTTTTCTCTTGTATTCTGCAGAGAGGGGAGGAGAGGTTAGGGGTGGGACGAGATTCTTGAGGAGCGCAGGTGCAGAAGTGCACTCGCCCACTCCCCAACGCTCCCTCTGGGACGCGCAAGCCTGCACGGGGAGGTGCCCCTGTCCGCTGGCCCAGGCATGCAACCAACTCACTGGCCGCCTCATGCTGGTGCCCCTCAGCCCGCCCCAACAGGGATAAAATCAACACACCAGCGGACAGGCAGACGCCCACCTCCGCCGTGCTTGGGTGCCTGCAGCCTTGCCCCAATGGGCGCAAAATCAACCTGCTGGGCACACAGGCGACCTTGTGCAGGCACTCCTGGCCCACCCCAATAGGTGCCAAACTAACACACCAGCCACTTGCCCAGGAGCTACTCGCACACGCCCAAGCGGACGCAAGAACAGCGGGCGGCCGCAGCTCACAGATGCCCACATCCACTGTGCACAGGTGTCCAGGGCCCTACCCCAAGCGGTGAAAAGCCAACTCCCTGGGCACGGCTCAGCAGACGTGAGGCTAGCATGCGTGTGCACAAGCACCCCAGCCGGCTCCAAAAGGCACCAAATGAACGCACTGGCCACCGTGATCAGGTATCACCTGGGCACGCGACTGAGTGGGTGCGAGGCTAGCGCACCCAATGCCGCACGCAGGCGCATACCACTGCTGCTGCACCCAGGAACCTCTGGCCCGCCTCAATAGGCGCCAAACCAATATGCCAGCCACTGTGCCCAGGTGCCACCCAGGCATGTCCCAGTGAGCATGAAACCAATGCGCCACCTACCCCAATAGGCCCACAACAAACCCACCCACTGGAGGGTAGAAGCCTCCCCCTGCACTGGAACAGGAGAGCAACCAGTCTGCCTTGGACCTACCTGCCCTGGTGCGCAATGGGTCAACCCGCCCCGGCCTTCATGAGGGAAGGCACTCACCTCTGGCTGAGGACAAAGGACAGTGAACTAGAGGCACTTTGTAAGAAGTCTTGGGTGTTGGCCCTTGAAAAAGAGCTGGGAGAGCAACGGACTATGTCCCAGTACAGAAGCATCCCAAGAGCTACAGGAGAAATCACTTAAGCAGACTGCTCTCCTGTGTGGCGTCAACTGAAGACAGCAGCTCAACAACTGTATACAAGAAGTTCACACCATAAAGTCAGAAAATAAAAGCAGATCAATCTAAGAAGCAGAAACAAGACCAGTGCCCAAAATGGGGAGGCAGATTAACACCCCACCAAACAGAAATAACACGCCACCAAAAAGAACGGAGGAATTCCCAGAAGGAAGGATAGATGACATAGAAGCAAGCAAGCTATCAGACATGGAATTCAAAACAATAGTAATGAGGAAGCTCAATGAACTTGACAAACTCAAAGAAAATTATAACGATCTTCAGAGGAGCTATAAAGAGCTCCAGGGAAGCTATAAGGAGCTTGCTGAAAACGACACCAGCATAAAAAAAGACATAGAAACTATAAACAAGAACCAGGAAGAAATGAAGAATACAATTTCTGAACTGAAGAACGCAGTAGAATCAATCAAAAGCAGGCTAAATGAAGCAGAGGACCAGATCAGTGAGTTAGAGGACAATGTAGAAAAAAATACCCAAACAATACAAAAAAATGAAAAAAAGACAGAAACAGAGTAAAGAGGCTTTAAGAGAACTGCAGGATAATGTGAGACAAAACAATATTCGAATCATTGGGATAAAAGAAGGAGAAGAAGAAAAGCAAGGTATAGAAACCCTGATTGAAAAAGTCATAACAGAAAATTTTCCTACCTTGATGAGAGAAAAAGTCATACAAGTCCAGGAAGCACAGAGGGTCCCAATGAAAATGAATCCAAAAATGCCTACTCCAAGGCACATCATAATTAAAATGGCAACATTCAAAGACAAAGAGAGAATCCTAAAAGCAGCAAGAGAGAAACAGCAAATAACACCCAAGGGAGCTCCGATAAGGGTATCAATTGATTTCTCAACAGAAACACTACAAGCCAGAAAGGAATGGCAAAAAATATTTCAAGCAATGAAAAACAAAGGCCTACAACCAAGAACACTTTACCCAGCAAGGCTCTCCTTCAAAATGGAAGTTGAAATAAGGAGTTTACCAGACAAAGGAAGGCTAAAAGAATACATCTCCACCAAAACAGCTTTGCAAGAGATGCTAAAGGGAATGCTGCAAGAAAAAGAAGAAAAAGAGAGAGGGATAGGAACACAGCAACAAAGGGAAATGAATAAATACCTGTCAATAATAACCTTAAATGTAAATGGATTAAATGCTCCAATCAAAAGACATAGGGTGGCAGATTAGATATGAAAACATGACCCACATATATGCTGTCTACAAGAGACACACCTCAAAACAAAAGATCTGCACAGACTGAAATTGAAGGAATGAAAAATGTATTCCAAGCAAATGGGCAGAAAAAAAAGCTGGGGTAGCGATATTTACATCAGACAAAACAGATTTCACAGCAAAGGCCATAAAAAGGGACAAAGAAGGATATTTTATGATGCTTAAGGGAACAATCTATCAAGAAGATTTAACCCTCATAAACATATATGCACCCAACATAGGTACACCAAAATATATAAGGAAAATATTAGAAGACTACAAAAAATATATCAACAGCAACACAATCATAGTAGGAGACTTTAATACCCCATTGTCAACAAAGGACAGATCTTCAAAGCAAAGAAACACCAAGGATATTGAGGCATTGAACAACACCCTAGACAAAATGGACTTAATTGATATATATATATATAGAATTTTTCACCCAAGAGAAGCAAAATATACATTCTTTTCAAGTACACATGGAGCAGTTTCAAAGACAGACCACATGGTAGGACACAAAACAAGCCTCAAAAAATTCAAGAAAATTGAAATTATACAAGCATCTTCCCAAATCACAATGCCCTGAAACTACAAATCAACCTCAAGGAAAATACTCAAAAACATTTAAACTCATGGAGATTGAATAACATGCTATTAAATAATGAATGAGTTAACAATGACATCAAGGAAGAAATCAAAAAGTTTCTGGAAACAAATGATAATGAACACACAACAGCCCAAAGTCTATGGGATACAGCGAAAGCAGTCCTGAGAGGAAAGTTCATAGCAATACAGGCCTACCTAAAAAGGATAGAAGAATCCCAAATAAAAAACCTAACCCTACAGCTACAAGAACTAGAACAACAACAACAAAGCTCAGAATGAGTAGAAGGAAGGAAATAATCAAAATCAGAGCAGAATTAAACGACATAGAGACTAAACAAACAATTCAAAAGATCAACAAAAGTAGGAGCCGGTTCATTGAAAAGCTAAGCAAAATCGAGAACTCGTTAGCTAGGGTCACCAAGAAAAAAAGAGAGAGAACCCAAATAAACAAAATCAGAAACAAAAAAGGAAACATCATGACCAATATCACAGAAATAAAAAAGATTGTAAGAAATTACTACAAAGAACTATATGGCAAGAAACTTGACAACCTAGATGAAATGGACAAATTTCTAGAAACATATAATCTTCCAAAACTGAATCAAGAAGAAGCACAAAGCCTGAACAGACCGATAACAAAGAGTAAAATTGAAACAGTAATCAAAAAACTCCTGGTGCACAAAAGCCCTGGACCGGATGGCTTCACAGGCGAATTTTACAAAACATTTAGGGAAGAACTAACACCTACTCTTCTCAAACTATTCAAAAAAATCCAAGAAGAGGGAAGACTCCTAAATGCTTTCTATGAAACCAGTATTACTCTAATTCCAAACCCAGGTCGAGACACAACAAAGAAAGAAAACTACAGGCCAATATCACTGATGAACATATATGCTAAAATCCTCAACAGAATATTGGCAAACTGGATCCAGCAACACATTAAAAAGATCATACAGTATGATCAAGTGGGATTCATCACAGGGATGAAAGGATGGTTTAATATTTGCCAATCAATAAATGTAATACACCACATAAACAAAATGAAAGACAAAAACCACATGATCTTATCAACAGATGCTGAAAAGGTATTTGATAAGGTACAACATCTATTTATGATAAAAACACTCAGCAAACTGGGAATAGAGGGTGCATACCTCAACATAATAAAGGCCATATACGAGAAACCCAAAGCCAACATCATACTCAATGGACAAAAACTGAAAGCATTCCCCCTGAGATCAGGAACAAGACAAGGATGCCCACTCTCTCCACTCCTATTCAACATAGTATTGAAAGTTCTAGCCACAGACAAGACAAAGAAATAAAAGGCATCCAAATGGGAAAAGAAGAAGTAAAACTGTCACTTTTTGCAGATGATATGCTAGTATACATAGAAAACCCTATAGACTCCACCAAAAAACTACTTGACCTAATAAGTGAATTTGGCAAAATAGCAGGGTACAAAGTCAATATCCAGAAATCAAAGGCATTTCTATACACCAACAATAAAATATCAGAGATAGAAACTAGAAAAAAAATCCCATTTACTATAGCAATAAGAAAAATAAATTTAACCAAAGAGGTAAAAGACCTGTACTCAGAAAACTACATAACCCTGAAGAAAGAAATTAAGGAAGATACAAATAAACAGAAGCATATGCCATGTTCATGGATGGGAAGAATTAACATCATTAAAAATGTCCATACTACCCAAAGCAATTTATAGATTCAATGCAATCCCTATTAAAATACCAGCAACATATTTCACAGACCTAGAACAAGTACTTCAAAAATTTATATGAAACCAAAAAAGAGCCCAAATGGCAACAGCAATCTTGAGACAGAAGAACGCAATAGGAGGACTCACAATACCTGATCTCAAACTATACTACAAGGTCACAGTAATCAAAACAGCCAGGTACTGGCATAAGAACAGACATATATATCAATGGAACAGAAAAGAGAGCACAGAAATAAACTCAGGCCTATATGATCAACTAATATTTGACAAAGGCGGGAACCACAAAAAATGGAATGAGAAGAGCCTCTTCAACAAATGGTGTTGGGAGAACTGGACAAGGACATGCAAAAAAATGAAACTAGACCACCAACTTACACCACACACCAGAATAAACTCAAGATGAATCAAAGACTTAAATGTAAGAGGTGACATCATAAAAATCCTAGAGAAAAACATAGGCTGGAAAATTTCAGATATCCCACATAATAATATTTTCACTGATACATCTCCTAAGGCAAGGGAAATAAAGAAAAAAATAAAGAAATAGGACTACATCAAACTAAAAAGTTTCTGCTCAACAAAAGAAAACATCAGCAAGATGAAAAGGGAGCCAACCATATGGGAAAACATATTTGCCAAGGATATATCAGACAAGGGTTTGATCTCCAAAATATATAAAGAACTTACACATCTCAACGCCAAGAAGACAGACAGCCCAATTAAAAAATGGGCAAAGGACCTGAACAAACACTTCTCCAAGGAAAATATACAGAAGGTCCAGATGCATATGAAAAAATGCTCAACATCACTAGCCATCGGAGAGATGCAAATAAACACCACAATGAGATACCATTTTACACCAATCAGAATGGCCATCATCAACAGACCAACAAACAACAAGTGCTGGTGAGGATGTGGAGAAATGGGAACCCTACTGCACTGTTGGTGGGAATGCAGACTGATGTATCCACTATGGAAAACAGTATGGAATTACCTCAAAAAACTAAGAATGGAACTGCCTTTTGAACCAGCGATTCCACTACTAGGATTATACCCAAAGAATCCTGAAACTCTAATTCAAAAGAACTTATGCACCCTTATGTTCATAGCAGCACTGTTTACAATAGCCAAGTGCTGGAAACAGCCTAAGTGCCCATCTGTAGATGAGTGGATTAAAAACTGTGGTACATTTACACAATGGAATACTATGCAGCAGAAAGAAAGAAGGAACTCCTTCCATTTGCGAAATAAGCCAGGCAATGAAATAAAAATATCATATGCTATCACCCAATACAGGAAACTAATGAACAACACAAATAAATGAACAAAATTGAACAAGAAACAGAGTAACAGTTATCAGGGGGGAAAGGGGAGGGAGAGAAGAGGTGAAATAGGGGAAGGGTTTAGCAAAGGACCTAATATAAATAACCCATGAACATGGACAATGGGGTCAGGATGGACCGTGGGAGAAGGGGTGGGTTGGGTGGAGGGTAGCAATGAGGGAAAACAGAAAAACAATAAAAATAAAAATTAAAAAAAAGTTATACTGCAATAACAAGTGATCCCCGAAGTCCCAGAGCTTTATAACAATGCACATTTCTTTCTTGTTCATGCTCTATGTCCATCACAGGTCTGTTTCAGTCAGGTCCAATTTACCTTCATTTTAAGACCCACAATCAGAGCTAAGTCCTTCCTACTTGGGACACTGCTGGTCTTGTGCTCAGGGAAAAGAGAATATGTGCTCATGTGATGCCTCCTAAAGTTCTACCCAAAAATGTATACATCACTTTCTCTCATATTTCAATGGCCCACAAGTCACATGACCAAATCTGAAGTCAGTGAATTAGGGATGTGTAACTTTACAGAGAGGATCTTGGAAGAAGTGGAGCAAAGAATTCAAGCACTAATAACATCTGTGACACTAACTTAAAATTGAATGGGAGTTGGGGGAAGAATAGATAGGGATTCCATAATCAATAAAGATAAAATATTTTTTTGCTAATTTCAGTACCAACTTGAGAACATTTTATTGAGATAGAATTGACATATAATATTGTATTATAAGTTTGAAGCATACAATGTAATCATTTGATATATGAGGGGTATTGTATATATTGTGAAATGGTTACCACGATAAGGTTACTTATCATAGCCATTACCTCTCATAGTGGTATGTGGTGAGAACTTTTAAGATCTACTGTCTAAACAACTTTCAAATATATGTCAAGACCAATATCAAGGAGCCTTTCCCTTATGTCCTCTTATAGGAGTTATATGATTTCAGGTTTTACATTTAAGTCTTTAATCCATTTTTAGTTAATTTTTGTATATGGTATAAGATAGTGGTCCAGTTTCATTCTTTTCCATGTGGCTGATTAGTTTTCCCAACACCATTTATTGAAGGGACTACCTTTTCTCCATTGAGAATTCTTGGCTTCCTTATCAAATACTAGATTATTGTACGTGTATGTGTGGGTTTATTTCTGGGTTTTTGATTCTGTTCCATTGATCTATGTATCTGTTTTATGCCAGTACCATACCGTTTTGATTACTATGGCACTGGAATATAGCTTGAAATCAGAAAGCATGATACCTCCAGTTTTGTTTTTCTTTCTCAGGATTGCTTTGGTGATTCAGGTTCTTTGGTGGTTTTATATGAATTTAGGATGTTTTTTCTATTTCTGAAAACATTATCATTGGAATCCTGTTTTGGATTGCATTGAATCTATAGATGGTTTTGGGTAGTATGGCCACTTTAACAATATTAATTCTTCATTTTACTCTGTTTTAAAGGTTTTGTTAAAATTGGTTCTTCAGTGTCATAAATAGAAAATGTAGCCCATTTGTTAACTATAGATGATTGATATTAAAAAGGGAAACATCATGAGACTATATCCATCTCTCTCAAGTATTTAAAGATGAGATAGAAATAAGCATGATTATAAAGTAAATAGGAGCCCTGGCTGGTGTAGCTCAGTTGATTGTCCTATAACTGAAGGATTGCAGGTTCAATTTTCAGTCAGGGCACTAGGTTGTGGGTTTAATCTCCTGTCCCTGTTGTGGGTGCATAGGGTCCCCAGTCTGTATGTGTGCAGGAGGCAAACAATCCATGCTTCTCTCTTGCATCCATGTTTCTCTCGCTATAAAAAGCAGTAAAAAATGTCCTATAGTAAGGATTATAAAAAAAAAAAAAAAAAAAACCAAAAATAAAACAAGCTAACGAACATGAAACAAAATAAAGTCCAGTCTGATATTAATTCATATTATACCTGAGGTTTCAAAAATTTGACATCTTTTATCTCTATTTGCATGGTTCATTTTATAAGAGGAGACTATCACAGAAAAAGAGTAACATATTCATGTTCTGAGACTTGTCAGAGAATTACTTATTTGGTAAAATAAGATAGGACATCTGCAATTCCCAGAGAACTCAGACTGGTCTTAGCAGTTCTTAAAAATTCTTACTTCTCTGGGGATAGGAACAAAATTTTCTCAAACCTTTCTTCAAATAGGTCCCATTTTATAGCAAAGAATGAATAAACCTCTTTAAGCACCTAACATACAACTGTGGACTAATTGGGCCCATTTGGGTTTAGGGCTCTTCAAGATCTCTTAGATGTTAAAAATATTTCAGATCTGAAATGACTTGTCAGAACTAGAGAGAAAGAACAAAGACAAATCCCCATGCATGTAGATATGTGGAGGAGAGAAAAAAAGGAAATGTCTTTACCCATCTCTTTCCTTTACATCCTTGCCAATGACTTTTTAATTTTTCTTTTGAGCATGTACTACTCCTTTAAGCTCCTCTGGGATGGCTTTTTCTATTTTCTGTTTTGAGAGATATTAAGAGTGTATTTTCTAAAGAGCTCCCAATGTTTAAACGTGGGAAAAATAATTGTGTTGTTTTAGCTAGGCTACGCAGCTACTTGTTTTAAATATGTATGTGTACAGCTTCTTCATGGGGCACAGTGCACCCTGGGAGAAGGAACACCTGGGCATGCATGTCCATTGTGGCAACATGATGGCAACCCATTATGTGTATATAGAAGAAACAGCGTGTGCAGGGTTCATTCACCGCATTCTTCTATTTGATATGATTTTGACATCACTTCCGTGAAACTGGGACTTTCAATCCCATTTTGTAATTGAAGATTAAGGTACAGACTCAATATTGGGGAGATCCTTGGTGACGTCCTCCTTGGTGTCTCCTTTCCCCACATACACACATCTCAGGAGTGCCCATGTTCTTACATGACAGCCTGAGATTCCCCCACTGTTGATCAGTCTACTACTGATCCATTAAAAGACTCCTCTTCATGGTCATAGTTGGCTGGTCTTAAGATGAGTACTTGACCTGAACTATGTTAATCAGGGTGTATCTTTAGGATTTTAAAAACTGGAACTGAGAATTCTTCTCTTCACTGACATAAGCCGATAGAACATGACTTCATCATGCCACTGAAAGCAGTGCTTCTCCTGGTCACCTATGACCCACACTGTGGCTGTAACAGGTGGTCAATTCTTAGGCCTCATTTTTCTCCATCATTCGGCAGCATTTAGCATAGTTGATCACTTTCTCCTTCTCCATTTTCTCCAGGTGGCTTCCAGAATATCAGTCTCTCTTGCTTCTCCTGCTTTGCTGGCCATTCCTTCTTAGCCTTCTTTGTAGGCTTTACTGCTGCCAAAGGGTATAAACAATCTCCTATACTTTCAGGATCTGGAAAACAAAAAGCAACACATGATCTTTGAGTACCTCATGTCATGATGATATTAAGAAGAGTTTCTAAAGATAACGGTTGCATTAAGGACAGGAGAAATCCAACAATGTTAGGTTAGAATGTATGTTAGAGGTGACTTTATCCACCCATAAAAATAATATGATTTTTCAAGGTAACTTGGTTAGGTTTAGGGTTAGGGTTACAACTAGAACCCTAATATCCCAAGTCTGTTTGATCCTCAATCAAGGCTCTTTTTTACTACACAAGATGTCTAATTCTTCCTTTCTTACTTACCCTTTCACTCCCATTCTGTTCTCTGAGTTTCCATGCAGCTATGTAAACTCTATTAATAATCTATCCACCAGTAAATTGTGTATAATGGCATTTAGTTATCTATAGTGAGTGTAGTGACACATTTTGAATTGAACTCAGGATAACTGAAACCTATAATATGGAAATCAATCTCACAGAAACTGTGAATGAATAATAAAGCAAACCAAACTCAGCAATTTATGGGCTCACCCATGTGAAAGAATAATAACTTTAGAATATACCACAAAGGCAGGTTTAAGTCTCATCATGAGATGACTTTTTTATATTTATATTTTAGAATGAGAAATTATTATCTCAGAGCTAAATTCTACTTTTCAGTATTTATCCAGGGCTCTGGAAAAAGGTATAAATTACCCAATGAAGCGGAAAAACACTAAATGCTTCTAAATTCTTGATAGTTTTGGAGAGGTAACCATATAAGAATAAGAAATATTTGTAACAAATATTAAGGAGAGAAAATAAAAGTATACATCTCCACATATGCACAATTCTAGGTTATATAAAATCAAAGTTTCTTCAAATTTGGAAGGTCCATTTCAGAATTCCAACAGTAAACGTGTCACCTCCAATGATTATTTCCTTTTCTGAGTAACCCCACTCATATTGAAATCATGAGAGAAGCTAATTGACCCATTCTGGAATACATCAGTCATCGACCAGAGGAGAACAGGGTATACACTCTGCAATACGTAAATGGAGATGTATTTATCCAAATAAGAGGAGATTCATGCTGGAAATGGAGAAATAACAGATGTCCACTACTGTCCTTTAGATTTGTCCCTTTGCCATTTCCCCCATGTCCATAATGTTTTGAGAAATAGCAGGTATAGTGCCAAGGGATGTGGACTTAGATTTAAGACTCTCTGTGATCTTGGACAAGTCAAATGTAACCTTTTTGTGCCTTAGTTTTCTTATCTATAGAACTAGAGCGCTTTGGCATGTTGTTGCAAAGATGTCTTCCTGTTTCAGATGGTGAGAATTTGTGGTGCAAACTTGGGTGCTGTCCATAGTTCTGAGAATTTAAAGTGAAAGTTTTATAACCGTAATTAGAAAGCTTTATTATTATATAACCCAGAATAAAATTATATTATGGTTAAACATCAATATTATGAAGACAGGGACTCAAAGTAGCCACTAAGGTTGGGGTGGTAGGGAGATGTGGAAGAAATCTTGGACTTGGAATTAAGAGATGTGGTGCAGCACTCATCTGTTTTTGATCTGTCTGGCATTCACTTACCTTTCTTTAGTTGACAGCACCATGATGATTTTCCTTTGGTTAATCAGCCATCTCCCATTGGTCCATATGATTCTGGAAGAGTTGACTTCACCCTCCACTTTCCCTCCTCCATTTACTCATTATTTCAGTGAGGGAACGTAGTTTTGTAAAAGATCCCAAACTGGGGTGAATCATATGAGAGCTCTAAGGAGTAGTCTTTAGTATCCACTACCAGTTAGGGAAAGCTAGAATCTTTGGAACACAAATAGAACAGAAACAGTGAAAAATAACATAAAATGGAGCCAGGAACTAACAGGACCTGGACCTGGACTAGGCTGGTCCTGGGTACTAAACAAAGGGCTGCATTCAGGAGGCTGACTGCTTTCCAGAAACTCCCAAGAAAAGAAGAGGTGAAGTCATCTGGGTGCCTGTGAAGGGGGTCCTCTATGAAGTCATCCTTTGGAGATAAAATGTCAGCATCTCTTTCAGCAGATCAGAGTCCAAGACCAGTCTAAAAGCAGAGTGAGGTTCAGGAAGGGGGAGATCAGTGGTCACATTTGTATAAGAATAAAGAGTTTAATTTCAGTTCAACATTAGCTGAGATTCTGGTTGGAACAACACATATAAAAGTACTTAAAGCACTATTAAGTAAATGCAATACTATGGATGAACACATAGGGTGGTGGTGTGTTGGGGAGACTATTCAAGGACAACTTTCTGGTGGAAATGATATCCGAGTCATCTTAAATGAAATATAAGAGTTATGAGAGAGAAGCTTATTGCAAGTCTAAAGTACAGCATGAACAAGGAGCACAGGTAGCAGAGTGACAATAAGTGGGCATTTTTGCAAGAATCAGCAGGTGTTTTTGCCAAATCACAAGCAGTTCAGTGTAGCTGGAATCTAAGCTGAAGGCAAGGAGAAGATAGGAATTGAGCTGGAAAAGGAAGCAGGGCCCAGATCATGAAAGGCCTTTGGTATCTTGAGAAAGATTTGGGCCATTTCCCTCGAGCTCAGAGCTCACAGATTGGTAAACCATGGACTAATTTTGACCCTCAGACATTTTGTTTAGGCTATGCAACAATATCTTAAAAATTAAAATATTTAAGAATTGGGAGGTTTCATATGTCAAAAATAATGTATTATAGATTTCTGATCTTCGTAGAAAAAATGAGATCTGGCAATATTGGACCTGCACACTGATGTGGTGAAAATTACCTAGAAACAAATACTAGCTGTCTTTTCTGATTGGGGAATGTGCCTTTCCAGTTTGTCCAGAGTACCCAGTATTCTCCACTGCTTTCTCCACCAGCACCTAGCTTCTCTCTTTTTATTTGAATGGCTCTTGTAGTGAAGAAAGTAATGGAGAGGGACTTATATTTATGCATTCAAAGTTGGAGTTGCCCCAAACATGGTATATGTTCATGAATAGGTCATTTAGTACCACTGGTTTTTAGTTTCCTCATTTCTTAAGTCCAGAATAATTTATTTTCAAAGTCTCTTCCTGCTCCATCCCTCTATGATTCTATTATAAACAGTGATGAAAAACACTATACTACTTTACATTTTTAAAAGATTTGTATACTTTTTTCACATCCGCTGTGAGATAGATACTGTGTTCCTGATTAAACAGATCAGTACACTGAGGTCCAGAGGGACTAAGAGACAAATCCTGTTCTTTTCCCCACAGTACACTATACTGTAAGGCTATCTTTGAATTTCCCTGTTTCTCACAACCCTCAGGGTGGTGTATAATGATTAAACTAACAAAGTGCAATCAACCAACATGTATGAGATAAAATGTAGGAGATGCAATTCCAAGGCAACGGGCTAGACTCCATGTAATAAACAATAATTAACCTTAGAGATGTTTTTCATTTTTATTTAAAAAATATTTTATTTATTTATTTTTAGAGAAAGGGGAAAGGAAAGAGAGAGGGAGAGAAACATCCATGTGTGAAAGAAACATTCATCGGTAGGCTCTAGCATGTGGGGACCAGGCATGTGCTCTGACTGGGAATCAAACCTTGATCTTTGGGTTCACAGGCCAGAGCTCAATCCACTGAGTCACAACAGCCAGGGTGCCTTATATATATTTTAAGTCCTCATGTTTCTTGTAAGATATTTTGGCATACTGGGGAGGAAGGAGCTAAATCTGATCCCATAAGAAGGTTTTGACTCAATTCTTTCAGACAGTTTATCCAAGCATAAACTCTTTGAAGCAATTTTGTAATAAAAACTGAAGATAATTTTTAATTCTCAGATGCAGTAAAGCCTGGATTAGAGTGAGAGAGTATGTCTGCCAGAATGTGGATGTCACTGGTTCCATATACACCAGGGACTCTGGCTCTTCTTACGTATTCATCTAAAGCAAGAGGAAGCCAGACATCTAGTGTTGGAATGTCTTGCTTTCTTCATGATAACCAGCAAGGTGATTAGAGTACCAAACTTATGAAGTCATGTCCATCAACCAGATGTTTTGCTTTATAGAAGTGAATTTCAAGTTACTGGAAAGACAAGACTAATGGAATGCAGAAGTTTGTCTTAATGATACCCATATGATGCAGACTAGGGACAAGAGCTGATCATTCCTCTTGATTCAAGAAAACTGTGTGAACTGGAGATAAGATAATGATCCTAACCTAGAGAGAAAGAAAAAGGAAAAGCTTAGCATGTGATTGCATATCACCTCTGATGGTTGAACAGAAGGGCATCGCTTAGGTGGTTTTTTATTATTGTGTGTATGAAGCATAGTATTTATTATGATGCTCTTGGGAATCAACATGAGTGGTATATATTATTGCTTGAGATGCTGGTTAATGGAAGGGCATTCTGAGCGGAGTGAAAAAATGCAACATCACATTTCAAACAATGCTCCTATCAGTTTCTTCTGGTCGTCATTTCAATGATCAACCACCAGAGCAAGAGATTTCTCTTTGTTTCACCATGGTCGTACCCCTTAATCCTTTCTAGGGCTCCTCTGCAGTGAATCGCCAGCACTTCACACAGCTTTAGGGAGTCAAGTCTGCTTGGTATTTTGTGCAGAAGCTTAGGATAGAACCTCACTATAGCCAGACAACAGACATGGAGGGGCACACACAGCAGAACTGTAGTGTCAACATGAGATAGATTAACATAAATGGGCTTCTTTGAACCTACTTCTTTGAACCCAGGCTAGCTGAGCTATCTCCTTTTGCACTTGGGAAAAGAAAGGACCTTTCTGACGAGTTCCCAGGGCAATCCAGAGTTTAGGTCAAATCTTCTTTCTTCGTAATCACTTGGCTTACAAGCTTATTATTCCTTTTCCTGGACCTCACACTCACTTCTTGAACGTGCCTCTAGAAACATGTTTGACAAATGTTTTCTTAACAATGTTCTTTGATTCCTTTAATCCCATGTTGCCCCCATTTTTTATCCTGGTTATTTTCTTCTCCATCATTGCTCTCATTTTAGTCTGTTTAGTTGGGTAATGCTTCTTTCTTTCAATCATTTAATAATCCTGCATCTTCAATGTTTATTTTTCTTCTAATTTATCATGAATGAGAATTACCTTTTTTGGGACAGACTAGATTTTTGGTCATGTTATAAAATTAAATTTATATTTTGACACACCCTCTTCTGCTCTAAAATGCAGATATGACAGATAAAATATAAAAAAAAGGAAAACAAAAAGTAGTTCTCATAAACTGAGTCAAATTTTATAAATTTTATTTGGTTAAATGTTGGTTCAATGTACTAAAAACATAAGGTAAATATTCCTGTATATCCGAAATGAACAAACAGTGCAAGTAATGAGTGGGGCTGGAGTTACAGGCTTGCTGAGCTCTGGATCTAGAAGCAGGCAGTTTCAGCAGCTTGGCTTTTTTTCAAGTAACAGGGACTTGAAAATGTTTCGTGGGAGTTAGAGAGTTGAACACAGGATTGTTACCTGAAGCCAGGTACTGAAATCAATTCAATGTTTCATAAAAGATGATTAGGAGGGAAAAAATCCCTGCCACCAACTAATGCTTTGAGCCTGTGCATCCTGGCACATACACTACTTGGACACAGTCTCAATGGTTTGACCAGCTACTGAACCAAGCTGTCTGATGACTCAGTGACTTGATTGGTTCCAATTATCACCTCAGGGCGTCTCTAAGCTGTCCTTATGAGGTCGTGTTCTTGATTGAGGTCAGAGCACCAAGTGAAGGCAGCTTCAAAATTCCTAGAAAGAGGGGCAGCAAAGGGGGAGAAAGGAAAATGGAAACAAAATCCATTCAATGTAAAATAAGCCTGAAAATTAATAACTATAAATTTATAACAGAATCTAACGGTAAGAAAGACATGAATTTAATATAGATGAGATTGATTTACTAATTAAGTTAATTTATTAATTTACCTGAGAAAGACACTGTTTAGTGCATTCAAGGAGAAAAAGGAAGGCATAAGAGCAAAAATAAGAAATTGTAGAACAAAACTAAAAGAACTGAAATGAAAAAGGGTAAATTAGAAATTCTGGAAAATAGAAAAAAGTCTTTGAAATACAAAAATGTTATATCATACTTGTAGAAATAATTAATGAAATGGAAGAATGCAGTACAAAGAGAAAAAGAGATTAAAAAGTTAAAGAATGTTGAAGAGATAATATATTGAGGTTGAGATGGAACAACATTGACCATTGTTTACATTTTGATTTCACATTGTGACCCCCTGTATATGATTCTTAAAAGCAAACCATATTCTATATTTAATGAAAATCTATGTATGTCATAGGAGTATACAAAACATAAAGGAAATAATAAACACCAAATCCAAGATAGTCTTGTTGCTTTGAAGATCGGGGTAAAAAAACTTCACACTGCCACCTTCTCACAATCTATTTGGCTCATTCCACCACCATTTGTTGATTATGGGGTGTGAAGACTTCACTGGAACTGCACGAAGATAGTCTATTTGTTATCTGCCCTTTCGTTGCTTTTAAGTAAAATGATCTTTATTACTAAATCAAACATTTAGCTATGTCTTTTTTCTTTTATAAAGAAAATATGAGAAAACATTAAGATTTATTAAGATGGTATAATGGGTACCTGAGCGTTCATTTTTAATCTTATTATCATACTTTATTGTAGGAAGTAACTCTTCCAGCCAAGATGGAGGCATAGACAGACACGCTGCATCTCCCTCCACAACTAAGAAGGAATACAACTATCTCAAAACTAGAAACAACCAGAAGTTCCAGAAAACCAAGCTGTATGGAAGTCCAACAAACAAAGATATAAAGAAGAAATACTCATCCAGACAGGTAGGAGGGGCAGAGTCAGTGCGGTGGTGGCAGCAGCAGTGGCAGAAGCAGGCAGGTGGAAATCACAGTTACTGACAGCTTCGTTTCCCATGCCCTTCCCCATGTAGCTACCTGGGAATTTCCCATGATAGCAGGGTGCATCAAACCCAACTGCATTCAGCCTTGATCAGCTTGTCAGACTCACAGTTTTGAGATAAACAAACTGAATTCAATAGTACCTTTTTACTTCCCTCTTTAAAGCAATGCCCTTCCCCCTTAGGAGTTCAGAGTCAGAGCCATTCATGGCACTGCTTCCTCCTGCTTGCTAATCCCCTAAATAAACTTCTTTTTCTGTTTGCTGCATCTTGATGGTTTTCTGAGTGACTCCATTCTTACAGTTTCGTTTTTTAAAAAGTCAGGAGCGTTACCAGTTCCTCACCAGACCACACAGCTCATGGTCCCAGCACTGGCGAAAATCAAGCCTCATTGCTTCTGACTGTGCAAACCAGTGGGGGTTGGAGTAGAGGCAGAAACTGCTGATCTCTCAGCGGAGTCTGCTTGTTTAAAAGGCCTCCATGGTCCTAGAACATCCACAGATCCACCCACTCTGGGAACGATGGCCAGAGCAGCAGCTAGAGGGGCGCCATTCCGGTGTAGAAGTGGGAGAAGTGCCTGGAAAAGGGGCAAGTGCTGGGCAAGTGGCATCGTTCCCTCTCAGACCCCTCCCCCCACAGACAGCTCGACAACGTTGTGAAACAGGTCACCCTCTACTGAACAATCCTTAAGGCTCCGCCCCTTACAACATAAGAGGAGCGACAGCTCTACCTAAGACACAGATGCAAAAACACAGGAGCCTGTCAAGATGAGGAGGTAGAAAAATATGGTCCAAAAGGAGGAATGGATCAAAGTTCCAGTGGGAGAACTAAGTGACGAGGAGATAGCCAACCTAACAGATGAGGAGACAGCCAACCTAACAGATGCAGAATTCAAAACACTGCTGATAAAGATGCATACAGGCTTGACAGATATGCTTGAGTATGGCAAACGCACAATGGAAGAATTGAAAGCTATGTTAAATGAAACGAAGGAAAAAACACAGAAAACCAAGGGTGAAGGAAAAGAAACTAGAGTTCAAATAAAGAATTTGAAACATAGGGAACAAAAACAACAGTCAACCAATACAAAATGAGGAAACATGAATTGAAAAAAATGAGGTGAGGCTTGGGAACCTCTCAGACAACTCTGAACGTGCCAATATCTGAATCATGGGGGTGCCAGAAGGAGAAGAGGAAGATCAAGAAATTGAAAACTTATGTGAGAAAATAATGGAGGAAAACTTCCCAAATTTTGTGAAGGAAATAAAGATACAAGTCTAGAAAGCATGGAGAGACTCAGGTGAGCTGGACCCAGAGGGGACCACACCAAGACACATCATAATTAAAGTGCCAAAAGTGAAAGATAAAGAGAGAATCCTAAAAGCAGCAAGAGAGAAGTGGAGAGTTGCCTACAAAGGGGTGCCTATAAGACTATCAGTTGACTTCTCAAAAGACACTTTGCAAGCAAGAAGGGACTGGCAAGAAGTATTCAAGGGGATGAAAAGCAAAGACCTACAACCAAGATTATCCAGCAAAGCTATCATTAAGAATGGAAGGGCTGATGAAGTGCTTCCCAGACAAGGTAAAGCTAAAAGAGTTCATCATCACCAAGCCATTATTATATGAAATGTCAAAGGGACTTACTTAAGAAAAAGAAGATCAAAACTATGAACATTAAAATGACAACAAACTCACAAGTATCAATAATTGAATCTGAAAAATACAAACAAAATCCAACTAAGCAAACAAGAATAGGAACAGAATCATAGGTATGGAGATCATTTGGAGGGTTATCAGCTGGGAGGGGGAAGAGAGAGAAATGAGGAAATGGTGCAGGAATTAAGAAGCATAATTGGTTGGTACAAATAGACAGGGGGAAGTTAAGAATAATGTAGGAAAGGGTAAGCCGAAGAACTTATATACACCACCCATGGACATGAATTAAGGGTGGTGGGATTGCTGGAGGGAAGGGGGTTACTGGGCAGAAAGGAGCAAAGGGAAAAAAATTTGAAACTACTATAACAACATAATCAATAAAATATTCTTAAAAATATAATAAATGTATAAAAAATAAGAAGCCATGTTGTTAGCATCAGTGTTTGAAGCACTGGTTCTGGAGTCATGTTGCTTGGGGTTATTTTCTAACTCTTCAACTACTGGCTGCATGACTTTAGGCAAGTTGCCAAACCTCTCTTTGCATGCCTCAGTCTCCTCATCTGTACAACTGATGTCTTCATGGTGCCTACTTCATGGAGGTACTTGAGGATTAAATGAAAACAATTATTTACACAGATATATAGAGCTAGAAAATTTAGAAAATATAGATATAGAGCCCTGGCTAGGTGGCTCAGTTGTTTGGAGCATTGTCCTGTACACCAGAAGGTTGTGGGTTTGATCTTCTGGTTAGGGCACATACCTAGGTTGCAGTATGATCCCTGGTTGGGGTGTGTGTGGGAAGCAACTAGTTTATGTTTCTGTCTCACAAGATGCTTCTCTTTCTCTTTCTCCCCCACTTCCTTTCTCTCTAAAATCAATTAAAAAAGAAAAAAAAATAATAGACAGTAAAATGAGCAAAACAATCTCATCCAAATCACATTAGTATCTTGGGAGATAAACCCAGTCTTCTTTGTGGATATGAGCATAAATATACCTTAAAAGATCCAAGCCCCTCAGGCAGTTTTGGGTCCAGAAAGCAAAATTAGTATTTAAAGAACTCAAATTCTTTATTTGCCACTTCAACAAAGCTATATTTCTGTAGTAAGTTTTCACAACTCTCTTTCCTCTTCTATTTCATTTCCTCCCACCCTGATGCTGTTTTCACACCCCCTAGAAAACTCTCCCTCTGCCCTCCCTCGAGACACCTTTTCTCTTTATTTCAGCACTTTATTATATAGATTTAGTTACCCTTTACATGGAAGTCCTCCATTTTCTCTCTCCATTTTTCTGATTACACATGATAAAACTCAAAGAATTTGAGAAAAAAAAGAACTTAAACAAAGATGTCATAGGTGATATAGGCAGCTTGCAGGTCACAGCAGCAGTGGAATTGAAGACCTGGACAGGCAAAGACTGAGTTTGTTTTGTAGGTGGAGGAAGAAAGAATATGAACATTATGATGTTACAATTTTTATTATATTTTCTAGTAACATGAGATCATACCATTTATATTAATTTGAAACCAACTTTTCAACTTAATATCTCACAAATATCTCCTTTGTCTTTAATAGTTTCCTATAACACCACTTCTCATGTACAGAATCTCATAATTTAGATGAAACATTTCTCTGTGGTTGTCTCCAATTTTTTATACTAAAAACAAGGTTTTTCCTCATAGCTTTACTATGTTTATACCTCAATTCTTAGAAGAAGAATTGTTGGATCTAAAGATATACTACATATCTAATGGTCTCTGATTTATGATAGTTTAATTTAGGATTTTTTGACTTTACAATGGTTTGAGAGTGATATGCTTAATAAATTACATGAGATATTCAACACTTTATTGTAAAATAGGAATAGGCTTTGTGTTAGATGATTTTCCCAACTGTAGGCTAAGCTATGATATTTCTGTATGTTAGGTATTTTAACTGCATTTTCGACTTACTATATTTTCAACTTATAATGGGTCTATCAGGAATGGACCCAATTGTAAGTGAAGGAGCACCTGTTAAAAAAGAATTCAGCACCAGTGTGTGAGTCATAAATGAGCATTTTTAAAATATTCACATTTACACTGAATATCCTTGAGATAGCTACAATCAACAGAAAATTTGGGGGGAAATTTTTTGTTTCAGCTTATTGTCTCAGCTTCCTTTGCAGTTATTTTAGTATAAGACCCTTTTCAGTGGCAGAAAAAAATCTATCCTTAAATTCTAGCTACATCCAGGATCATATAAAATTAATATTGAAGGATCTTTGTAAGAGGATGGCTTTTGAGGGCCTTGTGACAAGGACCAAGAGACCCGGAGGAGGCAAAAGGAAAGGCACATTTGTCTGGCAATCTGAGACATGCTTCCCACTGTCAAGGAAAGGAATGAGAACCTGCTTAGCTCCTGGAGAGTTTGCTTTTTCATTTATCAATCTGGGATTTTACCCAGCTTCCCTTGCATTTGTCGTCTTCCGTTGAGTTTCATAATCTCCTTCAATTTGTACTATTAGTTGTAATTCTGAGAATGAAACAGACAATGAGGAGAGGGGAAGTGATGGAAGTGGGATGAGAAGGAGGAAAGAGGTTAGGAAAGAAAGTGTCTGTCAGGCCAGTCATAGCCTCATGGAAAGGAGGAAACTCCAGAAATTCTTTAGGTTGGCCACATTGACCACATTCAAACTCTGTCAATTAGCTCTAAGAAGTTTATCTCCACAAAGTGTTTCAGAGAATTTTCTGTGAGAGACAGAACTCTGACTTCATCTGTATTAGTGATTGTGAGCAACTGAAATTCTTGTATAACTTTGAATCCAAATCATACAATTCGGTACTTTCTGGTTTTGTTCTGTTTTCTTTCATGCAAATCTTGATTCTCCAGTGAGATTAGAATTTATTGGTGGCCTCATCACATCTCGTTTGGCATCTCTCCTCAGCACAAGCTCAGCATCGAGCTCATAGTGGGTAGAGGATTGTATTTAGCATCCTGTTTGCTTAAACTATGCATTAGGATGAAAACCCCTCACTGTCAAGATTTTAAAATTTTAACTGAATTGTAGAAGCTAGCATGTCTTCTGGAGAGCCAGAGATTGAGTTATAATAAAACTTCAAGCCACACTGAAAATCTGTCAGGAAGAATGATTGATTGATTGGTTTATCTCTGGGTGCAGGACAATAATGGGCTTCCAAAGAAGGTTTATTCACATCCTTCCAACCAACCATCCACCCATCCATCCCCTTAGCAGCTATTTATTGAACATGCACAATGTTCTGTGATCAGATGCTTCTGGTGTTTGTTGGTCTCTCTACCTGAGATGCTGGCCTCCCATTCTCCTATACTATCTTTTTGGAAAAGCTTTATCTGACTTCATAGGCAGTTTCAGATGCCTCTTATGTACCACTTTGCCCTGGACATATTCCCAATAAATATATGATAATATTATACTGTGAACCCTTGTTTCAGGTGAACTTTCTCTACTACTTCTGTCACCAGTGCAGTATCAGGCACACGGTAGATACTCATAAATATTGGTGGAACATAAATGAATAAATGACTGTTAACATTCAGTATCAGAGTAAGGCACTCGCCTTGCATCCTCCTAATCTTGAGACTTACACTCAATTGCAGTTTAGGTAGACATTACTTGAATATCAGAACAAATTTCTCCAGCAGCAGGTAGAAGAAGAGATTCCTGTACAGAAGGCAGTTAAAGCCAATGCTTTCATCACATATGGGTTCTGACAAACAAGCCCACAGGCTTGCATCAATTAGGGGTAAGTAGTTCTTTTTAGAGATCGAGAAATGAAGGCACAGCTAAACACACTGTTGTTGTGTTTGTGGTTTTACCTTTATGCAAATCCTTTCTCAGTATCCAAATGGGTTGGCAAAAAATTTGAGTCTATCTTTTATCATGGCATACTTGTCCAGGAATTTTAATAGTTGACTGTAAATCTGTACACATTAACTGAATAACTTTTCTAAGGAAAGTTTATTTAATATTAACACAATGATAATTAGAGCATGTTGGTTGGATAAAACAATTCTCCTTCACAGATATTTACAGGTTAAAACACATGATAACCTAGCTTCTGCAGACTAATCTGGAACTCTAACTGCCATTTCATATACTATGTTAGAACACAGAATCTGTGTTTCACACAACAAATGTACAAACAGATTTTTGGAACACAGGACTTGCATGTATACTTCTCAACAATTTTCAATGACTTTTCATTGCCACGGAACTTTAAACCTAGTGTTGAAAGCATTCTTACCTTTCCAAACTTATGTCCCACAATTCCTTAACATAACCCTATGTTGTTAACAGCCAAACTGAACTGCACACACTTCCTAAACTTACAATGCTTCCAGCGGCAGCACATTTGCTCAAGATGTTCCCCCTGCTTCTGTTTGTTAAAATCCTGTTCTCCCTCTGAAAATCAACGGTTACCTTTCCTGATCTCCCTCAATTAAACATGGCCACTTCCTCCTGTAAATACCTATGGTACTTTAGTTCTGGATTTTAAAAAAGTTGACAGTGCGATTTATCGAACAACTCCTATATACTGACCTTTGCACTAAGCACTTCACACATTGGTTAGTATAATGCTCATGACATTTTTATGGGAATAGGCATTAATCTTACATGTGCATCTTCCATGGTGCTTGCTCTTTCTCTATTCACTGTGCAAATGCAGAGAGGGACAAGGTCCTAGAGCAGGGTTTGGCAAACTGTAACCCACAGTCTGTTTCTGTAAATAAAGTTTTATTGAAACATAGTCATGCTCAGTCATTTACATGTTGTCCACAGTTGCTTTCATGCTACAGTGGCAGAGTCGAATACTTGTGACAGAGACCATATGACCCACAAAACCTAAAATGTTAATATGACCCTTTACAGAGAAAGTGTGCCAACCCCTGGAGTAAGATGATGGTGAAACCACATGATGGAAGGATCCTGAGTCTCTGATTAATTCCCTGGAGCAGAACTCAACGTTTCCCCACCTCACCAACCTGCATTGAACTGTGATGGATGGATGCAAGAAACAAATTTTAATTCTGTTAATACATCAAACTACTGGGTTATTTGTTGCAGGAGTTAGCCTAGCCTCACTAATACAAGAACAGTGTAAACGTGATAACTAAATAAGATAGCAATCAAATTACTCCCCTTTCCATAACCCAGGAATATGTGAAGGTTGTTGTTAAGTTCTCCTATTGGCTTCTGATGCCTTTTAAAACTTACAGATGAGTATAAAAGAAATATGCTCCACAAAATAACTTTTGTGAAGGCCATGGTGACTGAGGTGCTAGTGATTCAATTGAGTAAATAAACACCATAGAAAAAATGCCCCAACAATATCAGAGGCATGTACTTAGTCGCTGTTCAGGTGGGGGAAGTCAATTTGGGAAAATCTGTGCAGCTCTTTTATATTCCAGGCACTTCCAGAGCTAGAGGAACTGAAAGTGAAGCAGACATTTATTTGATGACAGCGTCTCTCTGGAAGAACAGTTTGTGGCATCCTTTTATTCCTTCAATAAAAAACACTAAGGGAAGGAACCCACAAAGATCTAAAGATGTACTTTCCTATGATTCCTGGCATGTTGAAAGTGACTACAATGTCCCAATGGAAATTTGAATTAAGTTAAGGGCCAGTATCAGCTTATCTTAGGATGGTATTTTCGTAGGCATAACAGCCAAGTCAGTAACCTACACCTTCTCTGACAGTAGTTGTTTGGGTTCCTTGCTTATTGCCTCCCTCAGCGATCACAGAATGAAGTTCATTCTCCTACAGTTATTGCCTCTTCACTTTAACAAACATAGAGATCTTAAAAATAATAAAGCCAGTTATAACTTAACTGATTCTAACTGCTGAGTTTCATGGTCCCATCTAAGTGCATGTTGGATACCTATTGCCGAGAGTCTTTATGAGGGCCCTACCCAAATACTTTCTGCGCAAGGTACAAGCACAGGTCAGTCCTGACAACAGTACACTTCCCTGCTGCCCTCACTTTCTTTTAGACTGGGGATTGCAAAGTGGTATCAATAGCCCACATGCCTCCTGCAGACATGTTCTGTTTGATGTGCACAATGTTTTAAAATTAGAATAATTTTATACAAAATTCCAGGTTTCACCTTCTCTTAAAAATTAGGATAGATTAAAAATACTGAGCTCACATTCCCATGTACCAACAATAATTTAGAGCTAAAATTAGGTGGCATGCACCTTTCCAAATGGATGTGGTTCCCAACATTCCTTCTTATCTTAGCTCTGGCCTGCCTTAGTCTTTACATTATCTGCCTGGCTTCTGTTGGCACTGAAATTCTGGCTCTGACTCCAGGGTTTCTTGCTATCTTTTCTGCTTATCTCTCTTATTATTATTAGTTTTTTATATATAGAGGACTGGATTCGGAATCAGATAACCTGGATAGATCTTAGATCTACCATTTTGTGACTCTGGGCAAGTCATTGGATATCTCTAGTTTCCTTGTTCATGAAATGATCCTAAAATGGCCTAATACAAAAGATTAGCCATTGTAATGAATGAAAAACAGGTCTTAGTTCAGATCCTTACTTTTTCCCTGCAGGACGATTATGTCAGTCGCCACCTTGGTCACCCTGCCTCCAGTCTCTTCACCTGACCATTATATAGCTATTAATGTCTCATTTACTCAAAAACATGTTAGTATCTACTCTGTGCCTGGCATTGGGCTGGGAATTCATTGGTCACTGAGTAAAAACTCAATCCTTAACCTCATGAAAATTACAGTTCTAATGGGAGAGGCAGACATAAATCAAATAATCACACACATAAATGTAAAATTGTCATTGGGACTGAAACCAGAAAAGTCAATGCTTTTGCTGCCTGTCATCTACCAGACCCAATAAGCATAAAACCTTTATGGGCGCTTTATTCATATGGTTGGTGATCTGAGAAGACAGCGGGTTTGTACACTAACAGACCATCTTAAATTCCATTATAAATGGACTCTTTTTATAAGGAGAAGAAAAGTGTAGGTAAGGGGTTTGGAATTCGGGGAAAAGGGTAATCAGATAAAAGCTGCAGCATTCTTTCATCTGGTTCCTGGGTGGTGGTCTTTGTGTCCTGGGTGGTGGTTGTCCTGGAGTACAGTGGCTCAGATACCATCCTGATTGCTTGCAGTCCTCCCGAGGCACGGAGGTGGAACTGCTTATGGTCTCCTGGAGGCAAGGTGGGTCATGCCTCCAGTTCCTGAAACAATAGCTTTTTATGTACATTGATTACTAAGCTTATTAGCTATTACCTGAAACTAAAATTTTCCAACATTTGAGTCCCCCATCAATTCCACACTGAGTTCAAGTCCCTTTTCAACAACCAAGAGGTGGTGCCTTTGCGAGTGTCTACAGAAATATCTTGCCTTGGCTTTAGCTGATTTCCTAGGGAAGTGGTGTGTAGGGATTAAATGACCCTAGATTATATTAAATTAACAGCTAAAGGTTTCATATCATATCATGAAAGTATTATAAATTAAGACCCTACACTGTATGTGGTATAGGCTCCGAGTTTTTATTTTCATAGGTAACCATTTTTTACCTCTCTCAAAACCCCAGGTAGATGGTATGTTTATGCAGGGAGTTCTGTGCCGTTCTTCCCACCACCCCTCCAAAAAAAAAAAAAATCACATATTTTTGTTTCTCTTCTGTGGGTATCAGAAACCATAACTCCATCTGAAATGTCTGTGGCGTCCTCCTGGTATCAGCTTATAATTATTCCTCTGACTTGATTTCATGCCATTCTTGGCATCTGAGGATCGTTTTTTTTCTTCTTCTTATCAAATATGGTTATTGGAAATATTTTTTACACTGCATCCAATCTTTCTGTGTGGCAAGGGGTATGTTAGAGTTGGCTTAGTGGGCTGAGTGGTCAGAAGTAGTTTGGTAAATTTTTTCTACATATTATTAGAATTATTTTGTAATGAATTATGGCATACTCTTCTGTCATTTGACATAAGAATATACTTCTTGTCACAAGAGAAGAAAACCTTGTAGTCCTTTTGCCATCTGGCATTGAAGTTCAAGCTCACAGAATATTAAAATGTGTATATATATATAGGTCCTGAGCTTGGAATTCCAGTGCCAATAGAGCAGCTGGTTTACAAGAACCCAAGAAGGACATCTCTGATCCCCACCCCTTACCAACAGCTGCTAAATAAATATCTGTATAGTTGAACAGGATTGAATTATAATTGGAGAAGATAGGAATTCTTTTCATATCCTTCATGGTGGAATAAAAATCCTGAGATTAGGACAGAGAATTAATATCAGGATTTTTCTAAAGACCTGGCCCAAGGCTCTGTCTCTAGCTTGTTCTCACACCAAATCTATTCATTATCCAAGGTGCTCTTCAATCTCTCCAGCCTGGAGGAAGGAAGAAGAGGGGAGGAAAGGAAGCCCTTTCCTGTAGAGACACTTCATCAGAAGTTTCATATTGCAGTTCTGTTTACATTCCATTGTCCAGAACAAATTGGCTACAGGTGGTGTTGAAGATGATTGAAATATAGTCATCAATATGCACGAAAGTGTTCAGAAAAACAATGGGGATCTTATTACACACGCACACATTCACACAACTGGATATGTCTGTATACTGTATTCTCAGTAAAGATGGAATGTGTTGATGCTGTTTTTATATTATAAATTATATTTTATTAATTATGCTATTCCAGTTGTCCCCCTTTGCCCACTCCATCCAACACCTCCCACTCCCTCAGGCAATCCCACACCATTGTTCATGTCCATGGGCCATGCATATAAGTTCTTTGGCTACTCCATTTGCTATACTGTACATTACATCCCCATGGCTATTCTGTAACTACTTATTTGTACTTCTTAATCCCCACACCTCTTCACCCATTCCACTAAACACCATTCCCATCTGGAAATCCTCAAAATGCCCTCCATATTTTGATTCTGTTTCTATTCTTCTTGTTTACTTAGTTTTTTAGATTCAATTGTTAATAGATACATTTTTTTTTTTTTGTCATTTTGTTGTTCATAGTTTCGATCTTCTTCTTTTTCTTAAATAATTCCCTGGATCATTTCCTATAATAATGGTTTGGTGATCATAAACTCTTTTAGTGTCTTCTTGTCTGGGAAACTTGTTAACTGCCCTTCAATTCTAAATGAGAGCTTTGCTGTGTTCAGCAATATTGGCTGCAGTTCCTTGCTTATCATGACTTTGAATATTTCTTGCCAATCCTTTCTAGCATGCAAAATTTCTTTTGAGAAGTTGGCTGACACCCTAATAAGAACACCCCTGTAGGTAACTCTCTTCTTTTGTCTTGCTGCTTTTAAGAATCACTCTTTATCTTTTTTAAAATTAATTAATTTGTTTTTGGGGAAGACCCCTGCTCTGTAACAATTCCTCCCTCTCAGACTTAAGACCCTTTATAATCTTATAATGGGCAATAGGCAAAAGTCTCGTGCTCCTTAAGCTGCTTCAAGCTGGACATGGTTGTTGTCCTACCTCCCTTGGGTCCAGAAATTCCTAATAAGAGAGGTGGTGTGGAGGGGAGGATTGCCTTCCCTCATGGGGAAGGATCTTGCAGACTCCATGTCAGTTGGCTCTCCCTGGGCAATGGCATGCTTGGTTTAACAGGCTGGCATCCCTGTTGTATAATGGGGCAACATATTTGGCATCAGGGTTAAAAGGCAGCATTAAAACCATAACCACTAGATGACAAAAGGCGGGGATTAATTTTTCAATGTCTCACATTAGGAAAGAAAAGCTTCCTTGGAGGAAGCTGTGCAAGGCATGTCACACCTGTCCAAAGCCCTTTTGCCAACTATACTTGTTTGGACTGAGGGAAATATTTTAGGTTTCCCTCCTCTCAGACCTCTGGACCTTTCTGTGCGAGCCATTAGAATAGAAAAGAGAACCAAGTTCTAAAGTGAAGCCCACAGACCACCCTATATTTCACTAACCCAACCACTTAGTTTAGCCAAACCAGTGAGTCTGAGGTGGCAGTGATGCAGACAGGATTAAGTAAGGCCTGTACATACATACAATCTCTCAGGTAATGAGATAATAGGTTTCTGCCCTATGAAAACAGAACACACGTGTTAATTTATGCAACATAATCCACAAACCAGTCTCTAAATCTGCAAGACTGTCTTATTGCGAAGACATCCAGTTGCAAGGCTTTGATATTCTTCTTGCCTGTAAATTAAGGATCTTTGGTGATGTCACAGACCTAGTTTAACTTTCAAATGAAAACAAACTTTAAATGAAAATAAACTTTAAAAACAGTTAGCTACACTAGTTTACAGTCTACCACTGAGCATTGTGATTTTCCTTGAATTGCGAATATCTTTTTTAAAAATAATTTATTTGTTTGTTTGTTTATTTATTTATTTATTTATTTATTTTTAGAGAGAGGGCAAAGGAGAAAGAGAGGGAGAGAAACATCACTGTGTGGTTGCCTCTTACTCGCGGCCCCAACTGGGGACCTGACGTGCAACCTAGTCATGTGCCTTGACTGGAAATTGAACCAGCGACACTTGATTTGCAGGCTGACGCTAAATCCACTGAGCCACAGCAGCCAGGGTGAATTTCTCCTTAAGATTGCCCCCCTTGTCATTAAACTACTGCATTAAGTCCAGTTTTAACTTATCCTGTTCATTTGCATAAACACAATAAGAGCACAAACGATCACATATGATTTTTAAGTCTTCTTTGCTGGAACTTATGCAAGGGACCTTTAGGGTGACCTTCAGTCTGCCCTTCAGGGCATAGAAGCTGAGCCACATACCTGCCACTCAGCCTTGCCTGTAAACACCTGTCTTTTCCAAGTCCTTCAACTTTTGCATTGTGCCTTACGGTTCCTTACAGCCATCTTTCAGAAAAGCAAACTTTGTTCCTTCCCTGGAAAGATTGCTGTGAACCACACAACCAATTAAGGTACCAGGCCTATTTTCTTGTGGGATTTTACTAGCTGCAAAAGTCAATCCCAGTTCCTCAGGGCTTTTTGGTAACAATCAGAGCCCAGGCATGCCTTCTTTAGGCATGATATTCCAGTCAAAGTCTTGGTTAACAAACCCTCTATTAACAACTGGTCTTATTAGTTTTATGCAAAGAACCTCATGTCATTAGTTACTTCATCAGAGTGCCACATTCTGGAGGGTTCAGGTAGGGAGAAAAATATACAGTGTGAAGGAAAATCCTTGTCCTTCTAATATTCACTAAAATTGCATTTCCATACTTTGCATTTTCTTTTCTTCACTTTCCTACATGTGAAGTTTTTTTTTTTTTTTTTTTTTTTTTTTTTTGTGGGGTGAAGGTTTTGCTGGCTCATTTGCTTACTTATTTTGCTTTCATTTTTTTTCCACTATAAATTATTGTTTGTTTGTTTTTCTATTAATGTTGTCCCATTTTTCCTTCATTGCTCCCCCTAACCCTACCCTCCCTTTCTCCCACAGTCAATCCCCACATGGTTGTCCATGTCCATGGGTCATTTATACATGTTCTTTGACTGGACCCTTCCACTTCTTACCCTCCATCTCTCCATCCCCCCTTCCCCCTTGTCACTGTTAGCCTGCTCCTTGTTTACATGCCTCTGGTTCAGTTTTTCTCGTTGTTTGTGCTGTTCATTAGATTCCTGTATTAGGTTTTATGATATGGCATTTGTATTCCATTGCCTGGCTTATTTCGCTAAACATAATTCCCTCCATCCAGGTTGTTGCAAATGGGAGGAGTTCCTTCTTTCTTTCTGCTACATAGTATTCCATTGTGTAGATGTACCACAGTTTTTTGATCCACTCATCTACAGATGGGCACTTAGGTTGTTTACAGCACTCGGCTATTGTAAATAGCGCTGCTATGAACATAGGGGTGCATAGGTTCTTTTGAATTGGTATTTCAGGATTCTTCAGGTATAATCCTAGTAATAGAATTGTTGGTCCAAAAGGCAGTTCCATTTTTCGTTTTTTGAGGAAATTCCATACTGTTTTCCACTGTGGCTGCACCAGTCTGCATTCCCACTAACACTGCACTAGGGTTCCTTTTTCTCCCCAATCTCACCAGCACCTGTTGTTTGTTTATTTGTTGATGATGGCCATTCTGACCAGTGTGAGGTGATATCTATTGTGGTTTTGATTTGCATCTCTCAAATGGCTAGTGATGTTGAGTATTCTTTCATATGTCTGTGGATACTCTGCATATCCTCTTTGGAGAAGTGTTTGCTCAGCTCCTCTGCCCATTTTTCAATTGGATTGTCTGTCTTCTTGCTGTTGAGTCATATAAGTTTTTTATATATTTTGGAGATCAATCCCTTGTCTGAGGTATAATTGGCAAATATATTTTCGCATATGTTTGGTTCCCTTTTTATCTTGGTGATGTTTTCTTATGCTCAGCAGAAACTCTTTTGTTTGATGTAGTCCCATTTGTTTTTTCTTTCCTTTATTTCCATTGCCTTAAGAGATATATCAGTGAAAATATTGCTATGTGTGATATCTGAAAATTTCCTGCCTGTGTTCCTCTAGGACTTTTATGCTGTCATGGCTTACATTTAAGTCTTTGATCCATCTTGAGTTTATTCTGTTGTATGGTGTAAGTTGGTGGTCTAGGTTCATTTTTTTTTTGCATGTCCCTGTCCAGTTCTCCCAACACCATTTGTTGAAGAGGCTCTTTTCACTCCATTTTATGTTCCTTCCCCCTTTGTCAAATATTAGTTGACAATATAGACCTGAGTTTATTTCTGGGCTCTCTATTCTGTTCCATTTGATCTATATGTTTGCTCTTATGCCAGTGCCAGACTGCTTTGATTACCTTGGCCTTGTAGTATAGTTTGGTATCAGGTATTGTGATTCCTCCTACTGTGTTCTTCTTCCTCAAGATTGCTGTAGCTATTCAGGGTTTCTTTCTTTGTGTTTTTTTTTTTTTTTTTTTTTTTTTTTTTTTGGTTCCATATAAATTTTTGAAGTATTTGTTCTAGGCCTGTGAAATATGTCATTGGTATTTTAATAGGGATTGCACTTAATCTATAAATTGCTTTGGGTAGTATGGACATTTTAATTATGTTGATTCTTCCAATCCACGAACATGATATATGCTTCTGTTTATTTGTATCTTCCTTAATTTCTTTCTTCAGGGTTATGTAGTTTTCTGAGGACAGGTCTTTTACCTCCTTGGTTAAGTTTATTCCTAGGTACTTTATTTTTCTTGTTGCTTTTGTAAATGGGATTTTTTTCTAGTTTCTGTCTTTGATATTTTATTGTTGGTGTACACAAATGCCTTCGATTTCTGAATATTGACTTTGTACCTTGCTATTTTGCCAAATTCGTTTATTAAGTCGAGTATTTTTTTCTTTTTTTTTTTTTTTTTGCGGAGTCTATAGGGTTTTCTATGTACATTATCATGTTGTCTGCAAATAATGAGTTTTACTTTCTCTTTTCCAATTTGGTTGCCTTTTATTTCTTTCCTGTCTGATTGCTCTGGCTAGAACTTCCAAGACTATGTGAAATAGGAGTGGGGAGAGTGAACAACCTTGTCTTGTTCCTGATCTTAGGGCGAATGCTTTCAGTTTTTGCCCATTGAGTATGATGTTGGCTTCAGGTTTCTCGTATATGGTCTTTATCATGTTGAGGTATGCACCCTCTATTCCCATTTTCCTGAGTGTTTTCGCCATACATGGGTGTTGTACTTTATCAAATGCTTTTTCAGCATCTGTTGATATGATCATGTGGTTTTTGTCTTTCATTTTGTTTATGTGGTGTTTCATGTTTGCTGATTTGCAAATATTAAGCCATCTTTTTATCCTTGGGATAAAGCCCACTTGATTGTGGTGTATGATCTTTCTAATGTGTTGCCGGACCAGTTTGCCAATATTTTGTTGAGGATTTTAGCATCTATGTTCATCAGCGATATTGGCCTGTAGTTTTCTTTCTTTGTTGTGTCTCGACCTGGGTTTGGAATTAGAGTAATACTGGCTTCATAGAAAGCATTTGGGAGTCTTTCCTCTTCTTGGATTTTTTTGAGTAGTCTAAGAAGGATAGGAGTTATTTCTTTTCTATATGTTTTGTAAAATTCGACTGTGAAGCCATCCGGTCCTGGGCTTTTGTGTGCTGGGAGTTTTTTGATTACTGCTTCAATTTCACTAGTTGTTATTGGTCTGTTCAGTCTTTCTGCTTCTTCTTGATTCAGTTTTGGAAGATTATATGTTATAGAAATTTGTCCATTTCACCTAGGTTGTCAAATGTCTTGTGATACTTTTGTTCATAATAATTTCTTACAATCCTTTGTATTTCTGTGGTATCGGTTGTGATTTCTCCTTTTTCATTTCTGATTTTATTTATTCGGGTCCTTTCTCTTTTTTTCTTGATGAGCCTAGTTAAAGGCTTGTCGATTTTGTTTATCTTTTCACAGAACCAGCTCTTGGTTTTATCAATATTTTGAATTGTTCCTTTAGTCTTTATGTCATTTAATTCTGCTCTGATCTTGATGATTTCCTTCCTTCTACTCACTCTGGGCTTTGTTTGTTGTTCTTCCTCTAGTTCTTGTAGCTCTAGAGTAAGATATTTTATTAGAGATTCTTCTATCCTTTTTAGGTAGGCTTGTATTGTGATGAAATTTCTTCTCAGGACTGCTTTTGCTGTATCCCATAGGTTTTGGGCTGTTGTGTGTTCATTATCATTTGTTTCCAGAAACTTCTTGATTTCTTCCTTGATGTCATTGTCAACCAATTCATTATTTAATAGCATGTTATTCATTCTTTATGCGTTTGAATGTTTTTGAGGTTTTTCTTTGGGGTTGATTCCAGTTTCAAGCCATTGTGATCTGAGAAGATACTTGATAGAATTTCAATTGTCGTGAATTTGTTGAGGCTTGTTTTCTGTCCTATCATGTGGTCTATCTTTGAAACTGTTCCATGTGTACTTGAAAAAAAATGTGTATTTTGCTTCTTTGGGGTGAAAAGTTCTATATATGTCAACTAAGTCCATTTGATCTAGAGTGTTGTTCAATGCCTCAATATCCTTGGTGTTTTTTTGCTTTGAAGATTTGTCCAAGGTTGAAGATGGGGTATTAAGTTCATCTACTGTGAGTGTGTTGCTGTCTATATCCTTCCTGAAGTCTTTCAAAAATTTCCTTACATATTTGGATGCTCCTATGTTCAGTGCATATATGTTTACAAGGGTTAAATCTTCTTGATGGATTTTTCCCTTCAGTATTATGAAATGTCCTTCTTTGTTTCTTTTTATGGCCTTTTCTGTGAAATCTGTTTTGTCTGATATGAGTATTGCTACCCCAACTTTTTTTTCATGTCCATTTGCTTGAAATATTTTTTCCATCCCTTCACTTTCAGTCTGTGTAAATCTTTTGTTCTAAGGTGTGTCTATTGTAGACAGCATATATGTGGGTCATGCTTTCTAATCCACTCAGCTACCCTATGTCTTTTGATTGGTGCACTTAATCCATTCACATTTAAGGTTACTATTGATAGGTACTTATTCATGATCAGTTTCCCCTTTGTACCTGTGTTCGTCTCTGTTTCTCTCTCTTTCTTCACTTTCTTAAAGCAGATCCTTTAGCATCTCTTGCAATGCTGGTTTGGTGAAGGTGTATTCTTTTAGCCTTCTTTTGTCTGGGAAATTCCTCATTTCACCTTCCATTTTGAATGAGAGCCTTGCTGGATAGAGTATTCTTGGTTGTAGACCTCTGTTTTTCATTGCTTAGAATATTTTTTGCCATTCCCTTCTGGCTTGTATTGCTTCTGTTGAGAAATCTGATTAAATTTCCCTTGGAGCTCCCTTGTATGTTTTTAGCTGTTTCTCTCCTGCTGCTTTTAGGATTCTCTCTTTGTCTTTCAATGTTGCCATTCTAGTTATGATGTGTCTTGAAGTGGGCCTGTTTCTGTTGGGGTTCATCTTCATTGGGACCTTCTGTGCTTCCTGGACTTGCATGATTTTTTCTCTCATCAAGATAGGGAAGTTTTCTGTCATTACTTTTTCAAAGAGGTTTTCTATCTCTTCCTCCTCTTCATTTCAATCTGGAATTCCTATGATACTGGTATTATTATGTTTCATATTGTCCTGGAGCTCTCTTAAAACCTCTTCATTCTTTTTCAGTCTTTTTTCATTTTTTTGCACTGTCTGGGAATTTTTTTCTACATTGTCTTCCAGCTCACTGATCCGATTTTCTGCTTCCTCTAGCCTGCTTTTAATTTCTCCTACTGTGTTCTTCAATTCAGAAATTGTATTGTTTATTTCCTTCTGGCTCTTATTGCTAGCTTCTGTGTCCTTTTTCATGCTGGTGTAATTCTCAGTGAGTTCCTTGTAATTTTTCTGGAGTTCCTTGTAGTTTCTGTTGAGCTCATGAAGCTTTTCCATAATCCATGTTTTGAATTCCATATCTGATAGGTTGCTTTCCTCTATTTTATTTAGCACTCTTTCTGGGGATTCCTCTTTTCCTTTCAGTGGGGGGGGGTTGTTTCTGTCTCCCCATTTTTGTGAATTTTTTTGTTTGTTGGTGCTTCTTAGAATGATCTGCACTTCCTGGATCTGCCCCTGGTGGCCTCACATCATGTGCCAGTCTGGACCTAGGCAGCTTGTTGGAGACTACCAGAGATCTACTGCCTTTGTCTGTCTCCTTTATTTGTTAATCTATTCAATCTATGATCAGCCATCAGGCTTAAGTACCAAGGGCAGGGCAGATTAATTCTTGTGGGTGGGGCTTTTGCTTCCTCTCAGGCTAAAGCCACTTGGAGGGGAATGGTCTCCCTGCAGTATGGGGAATGAGTCAGCACTGGGATCATGTCGGCTGCTGCCCCAGTTCTCCCCTCAAAGCCAGCCCCCAAATTCTCCCCTTGCATCTCTTGTTCTCTCTGCCCTCCCTCTGCTGGAGCCCAGGATAAGTGGGTTCCAAAATGTTTTTGTACGTGATCCATTTAAGAGCTCTTTGTCTCCAGCTATTTCTTTCAGACCAGCATAACACCCTGTGGCTTTTCACTTTTCACAGCTGGATGCTGTTTTACTTTCTGCTCTGTTGCTGTAGGCTGGGGATCTCAGCTGGGGGTTGAGGCCCTGCCCTTCTCAGGAGAAACCCCCAGCTGCTGAGCTGTTTCTCAGTCCTTTCAGCTGCCACCCGTAGGAACCTAGCCAGCCCTTTCATGACTCTGCACTTCCTCTTAGTCACGTTGTGATGAAGTGGCCTTTTCTGTCTCTATGTGGTTATAAGACTTCTCTCCAGCTAGTGTAGTTGGTTATTTAAGATGATTTCTCCCCAATTAAGTTGTAATTCCAGATTGGTCCTGGGATGCGGTTAGTGTAGCTTCCATTTACTCCTCCACCATCTTGGATTGGTCCACTCTTTATGTTTAACCTTTGCGTTTTAATTATGATGTGTCCTGGAATGGGCTTCTTTGCATCCATCTTGTTTGGGACCCTGTGCTTCCTTGACTTGCTTGTCTATTTCCTTCACCAAGTTAGGGAAGTTTTCTTTCATTATTTTTTTCAATTAAATTCCCAATTTCTTGCTCTTTCTCTCCTCCTTCTGGCACTCCTATGTTGCAAGTGTTGGAATGCTTTAAGTTGCTCCTTACACTATTCTTGTTTTTTTAGATGCTTTTTTCTTCTTGTTGTTCTGATTGGTTGTTTTTTGCATCCTTAAGTTCCAAGTCTTTGATTTGATTCTTGGCTTCATCCAATCTACTCTTGATTCTATGTAAACTGTTATTTATTTCACTTAGTGTATCCTTTGTTTTTGACTGGCTCTTTTTTATGCTGTTGAAGTTTTTACTAAGTTCCTTGAGCATCCTTATAACCAATGCTTTGAACTCTGATAGATTGCATATCTTCCTTTTGTTTATCTCTTTTTCTGGAGTTTTTAATCTGTTCTTTCATTTATGCCATGTTTCTTTGTCTCCTCATTTTGGCAGCCTCCTTCCCTCTGTTTGTTTCTATGTATTAGGTAGAGCTGTTATGACTCCATGTTTTGGTAGCGTGGCCTAATGTAGTAAGCATCCTGTGGGGTCCAGTGGCACAGTCTCCTCTATCTCCCGAGCTGGGTACTGGAAGTGTGTTCTCTATAGTGGCTGAGTACACCTTCCCCTTGTAGTTGAATCTTGATTGCTGTTGGCAGGTCAATAGGAGAGATACACCTAGACCAGCCAGCTGAAAGGATTTGCTGTGACCTCTGACCGCCAACCTCCACGGTCCGTAGAGGATCAGCTGTGCAGTGGCAGGGTGATGGTGCTCCAGTGTGGTCTGTAGCTGTTCACTGGGAATGCAGGCCCTGGGGTTTCCTGGGTGGTGCAGACCAACATCAGTCCCCACTTGTGTTCTCTCTTGGGCCACCCTGCATTAGCTACAGAACAACTGAAGATGGCTACTACTGTTCCTGGGCTTAGAGGTTCCCACGTGAGGCCACTCTGTGAACCTAGGTTGTCTGCTGGTAGTGCTGGGCCTGGGCCACTTAGCAAGAGGTATGAGGGATGGGATTCACTGAGGCCAGCTGTTGCTTGTATGAGAGAATTTAGGAAGTTGTGAAGCATGATTAAAGATCAACCATTCATACCGAAAGCCACTGTTCTCAGCTTGAGTGGGCCCATAAGTTGGGTGAGGTGGAGCTTCAGGGAATCACCAGGGTGGGGCGAACAGTATTAGCCAGGTCGTTGGAGCCTCAGATACTGCACTCACCTGCTGGCTCTGTGGCTCTGTGGGGGGAGGGTTCAGAAAAGGAACAATGGCCTCTACTTACCTTTCTGTTTGGGAGAAAGTTGTCCCTCAGCACTTGCCTTGATGTCAGACACTTCAGTTCCTCCCCTTATGGCACTGATGCCTTTCAAGTTGCTATCCCAGTGCTGAGGCTCAGATAAGGCGAGTCTGAGTAAATCTGTGTGCAGGTGCATTAAGAGGATGTGCTTGGGACTCCAGAAGTTTTTTCTACTACTCTATCCCTGCTGGTTTTTGCAGCCAGAAGTTATGAAGACTTATCTTCCTGGCACTGGAACCCTTGGCTAGGGCACCTGGTGTTGGACTGGGACCCCTCACTCCTGAGATATCCCTCCCAATTTTTACCCACCACATGTGTATGTGAGACCAGCCCATTCTGCATTTCCTTCCCAACCTTTTTGTCTGGGTGGGTGGCTTTCTTTAATTCCGTAGTTGTCAGACTTTCATTCAACCCAACTTCTTATGGCTCTGAGTGATGGTTGTTCTATATTTTGGTTGTAAGTTTGATGTGGTTGTGCAAGGAGGGGAGCTGTGTTAACTATGCCCCCATCTCGACCAGACATCCCTTGATGCTGTTTTGATAGCTCTATAGAGAGCTTAGCAAGTCTGATTTCTCCTTTATTTATTTAGGTGATTTAGTTAGTTCTCCTCCTGCCAAGTGAGCACATTTATATACATATACATCCTTTATTTTTGTTTGCAGGTATGTAAGAAGCAAGACTTATTTATTTATTTATTCCTTCCTTCCTTCCTCTCTTTCTCTCTTTCACTCATTCATTCATGTATCAGTATTGTCATGGCTGAGATTGCCAACTGTCCACCACATCTATGATTCCCAGTCAAAATGTATCATTTTTTCTTGGGAAGTGGTTGTCCAGCCAGTAGCCAGATTTTTCAGCCTGTCCAGTCAGTAGCCAGATTTTTCAACCTCCAGCAGCAAGGTGGACCCATATGACCAACATTTTCTAGTGTAATGTGCGCAGAGGAGATGCATCCCCTCTGGAGGATGTGGTTAAAACACAGGCATGCTGATAGATGGAGATTTGACTTGGGGTAGAGATGATGTGTTGTAGAATTGTTCACCTGACACCTGCATAATTTTGTTAACCAGACTCACCCTGATAAATTCAATGAAAAGAATACAAAAGAAAAATAAAAAACAATAAGAAAGTGACCTTGAGACCTAGTAGATAGTAAAGCCACATGTGGAAGGAGTCCAGGGTCTAGAATCATTCCAGGAAAAGCTGCCCAGCGTATATCCGCGTTAGACTATTACATGAACAAGAAATACATTTCTGTTATCTTAAGCTTCTGGTATGAGGTGTTTAACAGTTATCCCACTCTAATAAAACACTAGCTCAGCTCTCACATCAGAGAGAAGTAGATTCAAATGCCACTTGCAGTACTTATTTGTTGTGAGATTTCAGGTAATTTCTTTTAGTCTCTGAATAATAACCTCCAGACCAGCAGCAGCACGAAAGGCCCAGATAGGCCAAAACATTTTCTTCATCCCAAAAGCACTTTTTGTACCCATTAAGTAGTCACTCCCCATTTGCCTCTCACCCAGACCTTGGCACTACCATCTGCTTGCTGTCCTTATGGATTTATTTATTCTGGACATTTCGTATAAATTGAATAATGCAATACATGGCCTTCTGTGTTTGACTTTTTCTCTTAGCATAATGTTTTCAAGGTTTATGCACATTGCAGAATGTATCAATACATCAATTCTTTTTCATCCCTGAATAATATTCCATTGTATGGTGAAACATTTGTTTATCCATTTACCTATGAGTGGATACTTGGGTTATTTCCCCCTTTTCACTATTGTGAATAATGCTGCTATCATCATTTGTGTATGAGTACTTGTTTGAAATACTCATTTCTGCATGGATCTATGTTGTCATATTTCTTGAGTATGTACATATTCTTAGGAGTGCAATTACTGGGTCACCCTGGCTTTTGATAGCTGCTTATTGTGTAATTAAAGATGAATGTCTCTAGTTCCACTAAATTATTTATTTTCAGTATTTTCAGAAAGTGTTGTCAAGCACATTAGCCCATGCCATCTTTGTGGCTGAAGCATCAGGAGTGCTAAATCAGGGGTCACTGGAAGTGAGAAATAGGCTGCATCAGAACACAAGACACCTTCCATCAATCTTTGACTTATTAAATGGGTTACGTATGTGTTTGTTATTTAACTTCCTCAATGACTGTATGAGTTCCACAAGGGCAGGTGTTTGATATGTTTTGTTTACTTCTGTATCCCTAATGCTTATGACAATGCCTGAAACATTTATTTGGTGAATGAACCCATGAACATTTGTAACATATATTCTCTGATTCCATGTTGTCTCTCCTTGATTGCCCAGTTCTAGTAGCTGGGCCCAGATGAAGGGTATCAGGTTCATATCCATAAACTCTTCAGTTAAATGGCAACTTTGTGTTCATTTTTCCTTTCAAGACTCAAAAATATCCCATAGACATTCAGAGTAGATATTCTTTTCTTACTTTGAAGATGAAGAAAATGATCATCAGTGGCATTAATTTGTGCCAAATGACTCAGGTGGTGACAAAGGAATGTAAGAGTGATGCATTAGTTACCAAGGAATGCCATAACAAATTACCAACACCTGGGTGGGTTAAAACAACAGAAATTTTTCTTTATTCTAGAGGCTAAAGTCTGAAATTATGGTGTCTACAGGGTCATACTCTCTCTGAGGCTGTAGGGGAGAATCCTTCCTTGCCTCTTCCAGCTTCTGCTGGCCCCAAACTTCCTTGTCTGTGTTGGCATAGCTCCAGTCACAGCCTCTGTCTTACATGGTCTTCTCCCCTGCATTGCTCTGTGTCCTCTTCTACCTCTTGTAAGGACACTCATCATTGGACTTAGGGCCCATCCTAATCCAGGATGATTTAATCTTGAGGTCCTAAATTTAATTCTTCTGCAAAGACTCTTATTCCAAATAGGGTCACTTTCTGAGGTTCGGGTGGAAACAGCTCTTGGAGGCCACCATTCAGCCCATTACAGGTGGGTGTCCCGGGGAAATGTCTACTGCTTGAGCTCTTTCTCCTTGGGCCCTGATCTGTACTCCAAAGTGTGTGCACATAGCACTGGTTCCATGAGAATGTAGCAGGTATTGTGAAAAAGGAGGTTATAGGCAAATGAGTTTGGGAAACTTTGAGTTAAACAAAACTAGGCAGGAATTTTTACGTTTGGACTTCTCAGACTGTTTAGTGTGCATTGTAAATCTTCATGTGAGGAAAAAATTATGGCACACTCTTTAATCCCTTTGCTCCAAAAATCCTTTTTATTTCTATTAAACTTTTTAAAATTGATTTTAGAGAGAGAGGAAAAGAGAAAGAGAAACATTGATTTGTTTTCCCACTTATTTATTCATTCATTGATTGATTCTTGTATGTGTCCTGACTGAAGACCAAACCTACAACCTTGGCATACTGAGACAATGTTTTAACCAACTGAGCTACCCTGCCAGTGCCCTGGCAAACAAACAAACAAACAAACAAACAAACATAAAACAAACAAACAAACAAAAAAACATTTAATGGAAAAAATGGAAGCTTTCACAAGGTGAGGCTACCTGACATTTACATGGGAAGTGTTGTTGCCCTCTTTCTCCTCCTTTTTCTCAGGGAGTGGGAGGGGGAAGGACTTCACTCCTAGGAGATGTTCCATCAGGAATGGTTCAGATCACTCTAGAGAAGCTAAGTCAAATGGCATGAAAAAGATTGAAAGAAAATTCCACCAACTGCCTAAATACCCCATATGATTCTCACAGTGGTCATGCATCCTCTAGTAGAACATATTGGAAGAGTCGAGATATTTGCTGGGATCATGTCCTGTTAGGAATTGATTGCTTAGTGAACATGGGCCTATTCTCATCAGAGAGACAGAGATTCACAGAGTTTTAGAGCTGAAAGAAGGTCTTAGAAATATCTTTTCTAACCCAGCAATTTTACAGCTAAGGAAACAGAGGTCCAGAGAGACAAAATAATACAGAATAAAATCTGCTCAGAGGCACACAATTAGTGGCAGAGCTAGTTCTGGAAACTCCAACTGATTTCAAGTCCAAGGTTCTTTCTTCTACCCCAGTCTTCTTTTTAAATACCACTTTAGAAGGAAAACATTTTACATTAATGAGTCACTAGAAATTCAAAGATATAGGGATTTTCTTATAACTAGACTTGTTGCCGGAAGTCATTTTGCCTAAACTATTGATTTTGGAAAATATTCCTAACATCTATGAACCCACTTTCTCATCTTCTTTTAAATGGAGTGCAATAGACAAAATTTATTTTTTCTTTAATTATGCATGATTTACAATGGGTTAGGTCGATTGTCTTACCATCAGCCACCACCTCATGTCTGGCAATGGACTAAGTGTATATACACACTATATAGGAAAGAGACCAGCAATGCTTATAAAAGATGTCAAACCTTCACTGATTTTCTTCTGACATTTTAAGCATGTGTCAGGAATACTGTGAATAAGAATATGGCAACTGAAGGTTTAGCAGTATCAGGAAAGATAGTCTGATAGAAGCACTTAGTTCTTTCAGTAAAAAATGGTTCCATGTGCCCTTTATGATACTTGTGTAGTAACTTAGCCAACATTTATTATAGGGTGTTGAGCTCAATGTTCAGTGACCTTATGATATGCCCCAGAAATAGTTGATTTTTAAAAGTAAATTCTTTATATGAGCTTGCTTGTTTAATAGCCACTGGGTAGACTTTTGTAGATTTTAATAAGCTGTAAGTGATGTCTTAGAGGCTGCTGTCAGATAGGAGCTTTGGTGTCTTTTTTTTCATTAGGAAAGAGTAATTTTTCTAAAGGTCAAAGGCATGAGAATGAATGAATACTTTCCCTGGATGCGGTTGGGAAAAGCCAGGTTGAGCAGAAATCCTTTACCCACCAGAGGTCTTGGAAAGTAAGACTGAGATGCAGTTCAGAGGCAAATAGCTGACATTTTTTTAATCCTTACAATAGAGAGGTTATTTCACTACTGCGGGCCCCTGAAAATCAGGACTAGGTTCTGTAATTTCAGGTGGCAATTAACTGTTTTGTGGATCCTCTCCAGGAACAAGGAGGGACCTCTGATTATAGCAACTTATTGTCTGAAAGGCAAACAGTGATGCACCAGTCTAGGAAAGGCTTAGGGTGGCCCAGAGGTATGGAGGTGCCTCCTGACCTTCAGGATACATCACACATGGAGGGTCTGCACATGGCATATACCAGGGCTTCAATCCACACCCCTGTGCCGCCTTGGGCCACTTGTGACTATCTGCCTCTCAAACCATCTCCAACTTTCTCTCCTGACACCTGTGATTTGTTTCTTTCTACAAAAGTAGGGAATGGCAGGGAAACAACACAATAATTAAATGATCTGAGTTCTTGGATTAAAGGGAACTAAGAGTTTACTTTTTTTCTATTTCAGGGCCTTTAACCTTTCTGTCTATTATGTTCTTCCCCCAGGTCTTAGCATGAATGTCACTTCCTCAGAGAGACCCAATCCCTGACCCATTAGATGTCCTATAGCACTTCCTGGCATTCACTCTTCATCTCATTACCTTGATTCACTTTCTTCAGCCTGTGATCTGTAACTGAAATAATCTTGGTTGTGTATTTACTTATGTGTGGTTGGGTCTGACTTCTTCCACTAGACTGGCAGGCAGACACAGATTCCAGGGAGGGGTGTCTATTTATCCCAGGTTAAGAATTCCAGTACTAGAATATGTTGCTTAAGCTTGTTTCACCATTTTAGCTCTAGCAATAAGACATAGTAAGTACTCATATATTTGTAGAAGGAAGGAAGGAACAAAGGAACAAAAGAGGGAAGGGGCATTCTTCTTTGTGTATGACACTGTTCTCAGAACAAGCTTGCTAAATGAATGAATGAATCTATTATACAAGCAGGGCAGTGAGCTAGTCACTAATGAATGTGAGTAGTCCCTTCCTACTCTGATTGTATGTATATCTTGGGTGAAGTCCTAAACCCATTGAGTGACTGCCCTGTAGCTGACCCAGAATGCATACTTGAATGAAGAAATGTCTCCTTGGTTGAAAGAGACAACCTCCCACACTGTAATTTATCAGGTATAATGGGTCAATGCTTTGGGACTACTATCAGACCAGTTTTCTCCTTGAGCTGCCTTGGGCTCCCTTTCTCATCAGCAAGATCAGAGCTTTTGTGGGCTATTGTCATTTCCCTTAACAGCATCTCTCAGTTGGAACCAGCCTCACCATCACCACCTACCCTTGGCGAACCAGAATCGTACATAAGAGCGGGACCTGTTTTCCTGCTCCTTGGGAAGACAAGGCTGGTTGGACAGCAGATTCACTAAGAATCTGGCTCTATTATCTGACAGATTATTTCAGGCTCTCATGAATATCAACTGGAAAGATCAATGCTAAGTGGATTATTTCTTTCATTATACCTTACAAGTCTGTAGTCATGACAGAACTTAAATGGAAACTTAGTGCTAGTAATTAATTATTCGATGCTTAAAAAAAGATCCCTAATATATCAGCAGTGTAGATGCCAACATGCATCTCTTGGTAAAAGACACTTATAATTTTGGAATGTTTTCTAAGACATTTAAGAATAAATAAATATTCATGAAAGTGCTATAAAAATGAAGGATCTATTTTTGAATAGGGGAAAGATAAATACATTGGGGAAATAAACAGCAAGTAAATGTTGCTGTGAAAACTGGATGTTATCCATGAGTCTTCTTTATTGTAATTGCACAGAGGGATCCATCTTTCTATGTTATCATGCAGATCAAATAGTAAACATGTTCTTGTGTTCCCCACTCACCTTACCCCCCAGCTAACTGACTTGCTTAACATGATTCAAGGTGGTAACTAATTATACCTTTTCTGGATCACAGCACCCTACAGGTAATGATTTGGGGCCAGATATACTTGTCCGTCTATATAATCATCTAATTATCTCTTCTCTCTTTGGGTTTATGAAATATGTGCTATCAGATAAGATAGTCAATGTAATGGAATATGGAATAAGTGATAGAAGAAAATGATTTCTCCTCTTCCTGAACTCTATAAAATTCCCAGCCTATTCTGCAAACATGGCATTCAATGGACTTGTGGATTCAGGATTTTCTAATTGCTTCTTTCCCTCCATAGAGGGTCAGTGGCCTCCTGTTCAGTGATTTCTCTAAATCTGTGGTTTTCCATTTGGTAGCCCATTAAAATTCCTGGGAGTAATTCTTTTTCTTAAGCACACATGTCAGGCCATAATCCAGGAGTGATTGCATTGAACAACCATGGTTCAGAACCACTGCTATGAACCCTTACCAATTACTCTGATGACTTTTGTTCAGATCTCCATACATGGTCTCAGTCCACTTTCCTTGTTCAGAAGAGATAAGCAGCTGTTCAAACCAGAGGAATAGTTCTGTTGGATATAATCAGAAAAATTAAACTTTATGGAAAAAAGTGAGCATAAGTCTCCCATATTTGAGTCCAGAAAGCAATACCAATGGACTAATTCTTTTTTAATATTTATTTTGTTTATTATATGCTATTTTAACATGAAAAGCACATAACCACAGTATGTAATTTTTAGAAAAAAATAAAAAATCATCTATACCACTCAAACTCAACCACTGTAAAAATGTTACTATATTACCTTTTGGTCTTTTATATGCATTTAAAATTTTTATTTTTCAATTACAGTTGACATTCAATATTATTATATATATTATTCAATAGTTTCAGGTATACAGCACTATGGTTACACAATAATATAATTTATAAAGTGATCCCTCTGAATATTCTAGGTCCCACTGGGCACCATACACAGTTGTTACAATACTATTTATTATATTCCTTATGCTATACTTTACCTCTCTATGACTGTTTTGTAACGATTAATTTGTACTTCTCAATTCCTTTACTTTTTTCACCCAGTCTCCAATATCCCCGTCATCTGGCAACCCTCAGTTTGTTCTGTGTATCTATGAGTTTATTTCTGTTTTGTTTATCTTGTTCTTTTGATTTCACATATAAGTGAAATCATGTGGTATTTGTCTTTCTCTGTTTGACTATTTCACTTAGCATAATACCCTCTAGGTCCATCCATGTTGTTGCAGAAAGTAAGATTTTATTATTATTATTATTATTTTAAATATGTTTTATTGATTACAGTGTTACATTTGTTCCAATTTCCCTTCCCTCTGCTCCCCTCCACCTGGTGGCCCCCCCTGCCTCCCTTTGTCCCCCCCTTTTAGTCCATGTCCATTGGTTGTACATATAGTTCTTCTCAACCTCTCTCTGTCTATTCCATTCCCTCCTACGATGTTTCTTAATTCCTATACCATCTCCTTCCCTCTCCCCCTTCCCCTTCCATGCTGACCTCCCCCCAGTATGCTCCCCATACCTATAGCTCTTTTCCCACTCTCATTGCCTATTTAGTTTGCCTTTGCTTCAATTCCCTAGCTTCTGTTGTTGTTTCTTGTGATACAGTTTTCATTTTAGTGTTCATAGTTTTGATTCTCCTTTTTCTAAACCAGTCCTTTTAACATCTCATATAACAGTGGTTTGGATCTAATGAACTCTTTCAGTTTTATTTTGACCTGGAAACACTTTCTCTGTCCTTCTATTCTGAATGACAGCTTCGCTGGATAAAGTATTCGTGGTTGTAGGTTTTGGATTTTCATTACTTTGAATATTTCTTGCCAGTCCCTTCTTGCCTGCAGGGTCTCCCTTGAGAAGTCAGCTGATAGTCTAATTGGGATCCCTTTGTACATGATTCTTCTCTCTTGCTGCTTTTAAGATTCTCTCTTTATCTTTAACTTTTGACATTTTGATTATTATGTGTCTTGGAGTGGTTCTCCCTGGGTCCAGTTGTTTTGGAACTCTCTGTGCTTCCTGGACCTGTAAGTCTATTTCCTTCCCCAAGTTTGGGAAGTTCTGCTTTATTATATTTTCACTTAGTTTTTCAATTTCTAGTTCTTCTTCGCCCTCTGGCAATCCGATAATCCGTATATTCAATCTCTTATAGCTGTCCCAGAGGTTTCGGATCCTCTCATCATTTTCCTTGCTTCCCATTTCCTCTCTCTGCACTGGTTGACTGTTTGTTCCTTCTCTATGTTCTGGTTTGTTGATTTGAACTCTGGATTTTATTTCCTCACCATCTGTCTGTATGAGGTTTTGTTTCTTTCAGTATGAGTGTTTTTTCAATTCTTTCTCATCTTTTTCCAGATCTTTTGTTAATTCTGTAAGCCACCTGATAACAATGGCCCTTAACTGAGCCTCTGACAGGTTTCTTATTTGTTCATCTGTCAGGTTCTTTATCTGTTGCCTGGTGAGCTGCGCCACCGGGATTTCTATAGTTGTCTGCCTCATTTTGACAGATGTGTTTTGTTTTCTTGGGCAGCTATAGGGGACAGTGCCTGTGTACTCGTCACAACCCAGCGACCGGCGGCGATCCGCAACCTTTCTCGCCGCACTGTCGTGCTTTGTCGTCACTGCCCAGCGACCAGTGGTGATCTGCAACGTATTTCGCAGCGCTGTGGCGCTTTGTGTGGGGGCGGTGGTCCAAGATGGATTCCTGCAGTTATTCTGCTAGAAGACCGGGATCCGTCCTCCCGCCCTCTGGGCCTCACCGTTCGAGGTGATATGGTGGCTGCTTTTCCCAGCGTTGGGGTCGCAAGCTGCCGGGGTTAAACTGCAGCTGAGATTGCTCTCCCTGCCGCTGTCCCTAGTGCTACCACAAACAGCTCCGCCCCCTTTCGCTCTTCTTACCTGCCCAAAGGGCGCCGCTGGTTTATAACTTTGTACGTTGGGCTTCTGTGTAGTTTTATTTTCTGGAATTTCTAGTTATCTTTTGTTTTGAAGTAGTTGTATTCCTCTCTAGTTGTAGAGGGAGACCAAGCGTGTCCGTCTAAGCCTCCATCTTGGCCGGAAGTCTCAGATTTTATTATTATTATTATTATTATTTTCAGATTTTATTATTTTTTATGTCCGAGTAATATCCCATTGTATGTATCAGCGATTTTCAACTGGTGAGCTGCAAGAATTTTTAAAACATGCAGTACACGACTATTTAGTGAGGGGCACTGACCTCTTTTCCCTTAGATTGTCAAATAAAAAGTGACAACAGCCAATACAACAATAGCCTTCCATTGCGAATGAATCAAAATTATACCTACTTTTTTGTCAGATTGGCAAAAAATATAGTTTTTGGTGTGTCACAGAATTTCAGTAATTACTTTATGTATGCCATGAGGTGAAAAAGGTTGAAAATCGCTGGTATAGGTGTAACACATTCTTCTTTATCCATTCATCTATTATACAGATGGGACTATATCAAACTAAAAAGCCTTTGCACAACAAAGGAAGCTATCAACAAAACAAAAAGACAATCTACTGAACAGAAGACGATATTTTCCAAAAATACTCCTATAAGAAGTTAATATTCAAAAATTATGGACTGATTCTTTGTAAGAGATTTAAAGATTCTCGCTCACAACAACGATGAGGATATTTTGTAATTTATTGTATTGTAGTCTGATACCTTAATGTCAGATTACAAGGCCTATGTTATATTCCCAAAAGATTTCAGCCATTTGGTCTCCTCCTCCCTCCATAGTCTTGTCTTGACTATGCTTCATACCCTACCTTCCACCACACAGGGTAACCAACCTGTTCTCAGAAGAAGTCCTGAACATTTCTACCCCTTGCACTGGCTCCCACAGCTCCTCCTACATGCAATGCCTTTCTCTTCATCAACATCATTTGAAATATTACTCATCCTTAAAGATCCAACTCAAACACTACCCATGAAGATTTTTCTCCCGCCAACACCTCATTTGGCATCTTTTGCCAATGTGTTTTTACACTGCTTTGTAGTTCTTAGTTTAGTAGTTCTTTGTAGTTTTTAGTTTTTTTCCAAATTCTTATATAATCCTTCTTAATAATTAGTTCAAAAGGGCTTACAGATCTAGCAAACCCTATAATATCTTTATTTTAATCCCCTCATTTGGGCAGCATTTAGATCTGTGTTAAGATTAAAACCCACATGTATGTCTCCCATCTGAGTGCAATGACTTCGATGGTTAAAGCCTAGTTTCTTTCCACAATAACTATTTGTGGAATTTAAAAAATTGCTTCAGTATTCTCTCGCACAGTCTAAGGTTCAGGCTGACTCATCCAAAGGATATCTGGCTATGTCCAATCAATTTGTTCAGAACAGCTCATGAGTGACTGTTAAGTCGTAGTTAGAAGACTGACATTTAACCTAAGCTAGCCAGTCTGCTCCTAAGAGGGCTTTGGGCATGTGTGGTTATCACAAACACTCAAATATTAAATGCTTTGCAGTGCGGAGGAAAGCCCTAATAAAAAGAGTTGTGACATTCAAAATACCATTTGTTCACCCCCACCTACCCCCGTTGTGGCAGATTCTAACCAATTCACATCACAAAATACTTTAAGAAAAAACAAAACCCAACAATATGGTTTGGCAGAAAGAGGGAAGCTCCTAAAACTCACTTTGAAATCACATGCAGAATGTTCTAGGCATGTTATCAGATAGGCAAAGCTGACTAAGTTAGATGATACCTGGTTGCTGAAACAAATTTTCACATTATTGTAGATGAGGCTGTAACATGATGTAACCTTTTTGAGGACTACAATACTTAAAAATATTATAGTGCACATTCCTTTTGACCTAGTAATTTCACTGTAGAAACTCCTCCTGTGGATATATTTACACAAAGACTCAAAGTTGCATGAGCAGGAGTATTCATTACAACATTGGTTGACATCACAAAACATGAAAACAATCTATATGTTCATCAATACAAGTATGGTTAAATAAGCATTGGGTACATCCATATCACAGTATGTGACCTTATGGAATGAGCACCAAGACATATTAGGTAGAAGAAAGTGAAACATGTTATGTATGATATCCATTTTCCTTTAGAGTATATAACTTCTACATGTACACACACAGGGAATTGTTATTTAATTGTGATATGAACAAATTTTAGTTACCATGGGTTAGTTAAATAATACCAGTCCCATATCAACATGGTTCCAATTTCAGTTACTGCAGTGTATAAATTGTGAGTCATTGGATAAAGTACAAATTTCACTGCTACCTCTTTGGTCCACAAATCACTGCATAAATAATAGGTGCTCACCATGATCACTGACTACTCACTAAGACCTCTTCCTTCACTGTCTTTTGGTGATCAGTCACTGCACATTTGTTATTCAGTTCATAGACAGCAAAGCAAGTAGTTCTTTACCTCTTAATCTCCCAGGGATAGATCCACGTGACATTTTGCAAAAATGAGTGATCCAGAGAAGAAATTTGGTGCAGCAAAGGAAAGAAGAGTAAATATGCATTGCATTAAATGGAAATAATAGAAGAAATACCTGACTGTGGGAATGTAGGCACTGCCACCATTTTAGAGACTAGTGATCTGCAGCAGGAGGAATTTAGTGAAAGCCCACTTACCCACATAAGGCACAGGTTGTGAGAAAAAAGGTGTCATAGAGGAAGTGATACCAGAAAAATAGTTTATATTAAAAGAATCCTTGGAATTATTTCATAATATTGAAAGCATAAAGGATAAAATGTTGGAAACGGATCCAAATTTAGAAAGTATGACAATTTGACAAGGTATAGAAAAGATACTCTCTTAATCACATCAAGTTATATGACGAAAACTGGGAAAACATTCTTACTAAATTTTTTACAAAGAAGCATAATATTGATACTTTAATTATCAATGTTTCTAAATAAACAGTTTTAGTATTTTTGTTTTTCCTACATTAATAACCAACCATAAGAGAGTTTTTAATATTTTAACAAAAATTGTTAAATAGTTGTAATTTTACTCATTATTTTTAAGATCATTTTGCGCACTGGCCTGGTGGCTCGGTTGGAGCATTCTCCAGTACACCGGAAACGTTGTGGTTGGATCCGTGGTCGGTATAAATGAGAGGCACCCAATCTACATTTCTCTCTCTTTCTCTCTCTATTCCCCTTCCTCTCTTTCTAAAATTAAAAATAGCTTGTGCCCTGCGTACAGCCCTTCAGCAGGTAGCTTAGCACTGCCCGAGGGCCGGGGCTGCGCGTGACTGCTGTCTACGGAGGAAGGGTGAGTCTTTGTGCCTCCCGAGGCCACAGCTGGAGGTGCAGAACCTGGACGCCTGCGCTTTGGGGCCACTGCTCCCGCTTTTTTGGTCATAGTTGGGAACAGCCATCTGCCTAGGAGGTCCTCCGCGACCTGCATGATGAGTACCAACGAGGACCAGGAGATGGAACTGGAAGCATTATGCTCTAAATATGAAGGAGATGAAAGTTTCCTAGAATTAAGTCGTTTGACTTCAAAATAGGATAGGTGAAAATGGTGATCCCAAAGCCTTCTTAAAAGAGATTTCCTGGACAGAAACATATCCCCAAAAAACTCCAATTATATCTGTGAATGCTTTTTTAAACAACGCCATATCCTCAGCTGTAAAGCAGAGCATATTAGGCAAGTTACAGGAAGCAGTGGAAGTCAATCTTGGCACCGCTATTTACCTACACATTGTTCGAATATGCCAAGGACCATGAAGAACAGTTTGTGTAGAACCACCATCTATTACTTCTACAACAGCCATAAGCAACAGTATTTCAATTGAAACTCCTAATATAGCCCCATCAAGTAAGTAAAAAAACAAGGGAGAACAACTTTGAAAAACCCAGAAATGTAAGCTGGAAGATAAAACACATCACAAAGGAGAACTTCCTCGAGGATGGAATGGGGTTAATGTGGTGAAGCATTTGAGCAAAACTGGCTTTAAAGATGGTGAAGAACAATTGGAATTGAACCAAGGGAAGAACATCCTTCAAAAAGTAAGCTGGGTTCAAAATCTTTTGTTACCCTTTTCTGGTATTGAGGTGGCTTTATATATATTTTAAAGATTTTATTTATTTATTTTTAGAAAGAGGGGAAGGGAGGGAGAAAAAGAGGGAGAGAAACATCAATGTATGGTTGCCTCTCACAAGCCCCCAACTGGGGACCTGGCCAGTAACTCAGGCATGTGCCCTCACTGAGAATCGAACCTGAGACCCTTTGGTTAACAGGCTGGTGCTCAATCCACTGAGCCACACCAGCCAGGGTCAGGTGGTTTCTTATAAAACAATTTTTTGTATGTTTCTTACATAAAAATTTTTTAAGCTGAAATTTCATGAAGATATTGGTTGTATTAAATTTTTTTCACAAGCCTGACTTAATAAAAGGTGAAAATGTTTAGTATACTTTGGAAACCTTGTGAGCTTTGTCAATGGACAAATATGGAGGATAATAAGTAATCAATGTTAATTTCTATGATCTTATTCTAGTGGATGTGATCATTAAAAAAAAAAGAAGTATGGCCCTAGGTGCTGTGGCTCAGTGGATTGAGCATCGGCCTGCGAGCCAAGTGTCGCTGGTTCGATTCCCATTCAGGGCACATTACTAGGTTGCACGTCAGGTCCCCAGTTGGGGGCGCAAGTGAGAGGCAACCACACAGTGATGTTTCTCTCCCTCTCTTTCTCCTTTCCCCTCTCTCTAAAAATAAAATAAACAAACAAATTAATTAATTAATTAAAAAAAAAAAGAAGAATGAAGCTTTTTCAAAATCTCCTGCCCTAGGAGAATAGAATATGAACTAACAATTATTCCACAGCATGCTCCACACTAGCAGGCTTCTCATCTTTAAAAAGTGTTCATCTCTTTCTCTTAATTACTGAGGCATAAATTGCTTCAGAGAAATTTAAATACTGGTATTTGAGCTTTACAGATAATATTCTTTGTAGTTTCTTTTCATTTTTCAAGGGTGAATGGCTTCTTTTTAATAAGTGAATATTTGTTTTACTTTTCTCTTGGTTTGGGTCATGATGTTTGATCATGAAAGATTCTCATGGCACATGGACTAGGAGAATAGAAAAACAAATCTGCCAAGTACACTAGAAAACGTCTGAGCAGAATTGCTGTTTTCTTTTGAAAACATTTCTCTTTGCTGCATATACCAAGATGGTAGTAAAAGATGCCTTAATATTTAATTTTTGTATTGTTGGAGACAATGGTTTTAATTTATTTCTATTTATCTGCAGAAAAATAGAATTAAATTAATAAAAATATACCAACTTTCTATGGTTTCAACTTGCACAATTATCTTTATGGTCCAGGACTACTGTGCACAGCAGGGAGCAACTGTCCATATAAAATACAAATATATGTACATACACATACTTATAAAAATGAAAGTATATACAAGAAATTGTTAGCAGTGGTTACTGCTGAGGAATGGGGCTGAGAAAGAATGGTATAAAAGGGACATTTTATTTTCATTTTATACCCTTCTGAAATGTTTGACTATTTTTCCTTTGGAGGTCTTACTTTTTAATGTCAACTCTAATTAATCGTCGTCGGCAGCCGTCCGTCTCGAGAGACGATGGTGTAGCTTCTTAAGAGTATATCTGCACCGCCGAGAATGGCTGTGCAGTCTGACTCGGGAGTGACACAGTATCTGTCTCCTCCCGTGTTGAATCGACATCTTGCGATGATGCTGGAGTGTCCTCTCCAGTGAAGCTGAAGCTACAGAGCCTGGGCAGGGTGATATGGAGGGTCTGCTGTTGCCCATGCAGCAGACCCCCCCTCTCTTCGCAGCTGAAGGGTCCAAGGGAAAGACGGAGTCAATACAGCTTGGCTTCAGGTGCGCCGCAGGAGTTGCCGGTGTTGACTACAACGTCAAACCGCCTTAGGGACTCCGGCTCCGGATTTTCTGTCGGGGTTTACTCCCTTAGCCTTTCCCCTGAAGAGGTATGCCGCAAGGCAGCAGAGGTTTTTTGGAGTCAGAGTTTTCCTTCTCTGATGTGCCCTGACTGGAAGATCGAACCAGCGACACTTAGCTCGCAGGCCGACGCTCAATCCACTGAGCCAAACCAGCCAGGGGTACTCTAATTAATAAGATTAATATAAAGCCAAAGATAAGTTAATAAAACATTTGATCTGTGGTTTTAGTTCTTTTTCCCCTGCTGGGGGGATAACTGAAACCTTTCACTGAGAATTTCAAAAGAATTCATGACACCAAAAAGGTTAAAATCCATTGCTATAAGGTCACATTTATCCTATTCTCAAGCAGAAAGATTGCAGAATGTGCAGTTTCTACAGATATGAATGTGATCTGAGTTATTGATTTCATTTGTCTGTGGAGAGAATTGGCCTGGAAACAAGTCCAGCTGATGGTGATGTTCAAGTGCAATTTGCAAACAGATGCTTTAAACAAAATGCTTCCGCAGTGCCTGGTGACTAAGCATGCACCTGTTTAGATGGCTACAGGGTAGAAGCAAAGTGTGACCTTTTACACAACCTTGAAAGTTTGCTGCCTACCAAACAAAATGCCAAATACATGGCAGGGAGAATTTGGAGAAATAATGTTGAGTTTACTGATATATTTATCCTGCCAAGACCTAAAATACTCAGAATGAGGGATCCCACTGGGATTAGGCTAAGGATTTAACCACTGATACAGGATGGGCGACCAAGATTTGGTGTGAGGAAGTCCATAGGATGCACAGATCCTGACAGATGCCTAAATCCAGTTAAACAATAGGGTTCCATTTTCTATCACATTCCCTGAGGCTTCCTGGATAGATGAAGAGTTTCATCAGAAAAGGTCAGCTTATTCTAACCAGAAAAGGCTCATAAAAGCCTAGGGGCAAGAATGACCAGGTAATCCTGAAACATGTCAGATGTAACCCATCAGTCGGCATTTTATATGCATTATCTTATTTAACAATTAAAACCATTCTATGATGGTTGTTTTTATCACCCAATACCCTTAATTAGACATCTGAGGTTCAACTGAGTTCAAGAAGATTCAGTAGCTTGCCCATTACCCCAAATAGAGTAAGCCAGGACTTGAAGCCTAATTCCTGAAGCTAGGCACATACCGAGTATAAGCTGCACATTTTCCAAGTGTTTGAAAATGTCTTTGGGGACTTCCAGTCAAGATGGGGGCACTGGTAAACACATTTCCTTTCACAACCACATTAAAATTACAACTAAATTATAGAACAACCATCACTCAGAATCAGCAGAAATCAAGGTGAGTGGAAATCTGACACCTATGAAATTAAAGAAACCACATCCACCCAGATTAGTAGGAGGGGTAGAAACACAGAGCAGAAAAATTCAAGAACGATATCTTGGAAAGAAGCAATCCCAGTCCAACACCGGACCCTCTAGCCCAGGGTACCAGTGCCAGGAAAGTAAGTCCCCATAACTTCTGGTTGCAAAAACCAGCAGGGATTGAGTTGGTGGAAGAAACTTCTGGAGTCCCAAGTACTTTCTATTTAAGAACCCACACATGAACTTACTCATGAAAAGCAGTCTTACAGCCAAGATTGCTCTACCCAGCAAAGATATCATTTAGAATCAAAGGGCAGATAAAGAGCTTCCCAGGCAAGAAAAAAACAAATAGATTCATCGTCACAAAACTATTATTATATGTAATGTTAAAGGAACTTACTTAAGAAAAAGAAGATCAAAACTATGAACAATAAGCTTGGAGCAGCTAGAGGAGCATGAGACCTTCGCCCATTGTCCTTTACAAGATTACAAAGGGTCTTAATATCTGAGAGGGAGGGATAGTTATTTTTTATTGTTAAAATAATTAATTAATTACATATTTACTAAAAAAAAAAAGAAAAAGAAGAATATAAGAAAGGGTGAAGCGGGAAAGCTTGTATGTACAATCCATGGGTATGGACTTGGGGGGGATTGCTGGGGGAGGGATTGCTGGGGGAGGGAAATGCTGGGTGGAAGGGAGTAAAGGGGAGAAAGTTGGAACTATTGTAACAATATAATCAATAAAATACATTAAAAAAAGCAATAAATACATATCTATCAACAGTTGAATCTAAAAATCAAACTAAGCAAAGAAGAACAGAAACAGAATCATGGATACGGAGAGCATTTTGATGGTTGCCAGGTGGAAGAGGAGTGTGGGGGAAATAGATGAAGAGGTGAGGGGATTATGAAGTACAGATAGGTAGTTACAGAATAGCTATGGGGATGTAAAGTATAATATAGGAAATTGAGTAGTCAAAGAACTTATATGCATGACCCATGGACATGAGCAATGGTGTGGAGATTTGTTGTGGAGCAAGTGCGAGAACCAAATGGTTGGAGACAATCAAATTAGAATTTAAAGAGCCTTTATTAGCTGGCCAGCGACTGCCCACCCGTCCACAAGCCGGACTTAGGTGGACAGCCCTGACCTTAGGGATTGGGGTGTTTATAAAGCATTTCAGGTGCATTCTTGTTGCTGCAGGTGCAGAAATTTGGACAGAAATACAGCTTGTATAGACAAAAAATTCCCCACTATTCCCAGGTCATTGCTCAAAGGAAAGGGTCACTGCTCAAAGGAAAGGGTCACTGCTCAAAGGAATAACAGTTAGGTCAAGTTCCTTGTTCTGCTTGGTTTAAGCATACAACCATGGGGGTCTGGTTCCCGGGACCCAAGTTCAGCTGATGACCCTACTGGCTAGACGTCTAAGAAATACCCTTTAACATTCCCCACTGGTTGTAATGGACAGTTCAAACCTTTGAATCCTGAGCTTCGAGGGGGACATAATGACTTTTAAAAACTAATAGCTTGACAGCTTGGATACGCCACTTAATATAATTAGTGAGGCAATTAATTATACAGGGACCAATAGCTAGGGCTAGAAGTAAAAGAAGGAGAGGACCTGCGAGCACAGTTAGAAGTGTAGTGACCCAAGGGGACATGGAGAAAAACAATTCATACCAATTTTCTCCTTGTTTTCTGTCTTCCTCCCTGTCTTGTAACCGCTTCTGAAGCTGACTGAGACGGTCTCTTATTACTCCGGAATTGTTGGTATAGAAACAACAGGCTTCCCCTAAAGCTAAGCAAAGGCCTCCTTGCTTAAGGAACAATAAATCTAGGCCCCGCCTATTCTGTAGGACTACTTCAGCAAGCGAGCTTAAGGAAGCCTCTAGTTTACTTACACTATTTTCAACAGTGGCTAAATATTGGTCTATTTGGGTGCTAAGGTCTTTGAAGTTTTTATTTCCTGTTATGAGGGCTGATGTTCCTACGCAGCCAACCCGGCTACCCCTAAACCCAGAAACACTGGGACCAGGACGGGAGCGCGCTTGTACCGGCTGAGCCCTTCAAGTCCTAAATGTTCCCTACCCTGGCTTCCAGAATAGTAATAGACCTGTGGCAAGAGATGTGCCAAAATACAAAGTTCAGGGGAGCCAGAAGAGGTCTCAAGCAGGAAGTGGAAGGAAGAAACACATGGTGTTAAACCGCTTGTGCAAGCAAACCAGGTGCCTGCGGGAGCCACTAGGACTGCCTCTGTTACGTCGCTAGGGGGCAGTATAGTCCTCTGAGCACAGGAGTCCCGATAATGGGAAGCGGATAACTTATAGTCTGAGGATAGAAAACAGGTCCCCTGACCTTCAAAAGATCCTAAAGTAAGTCTGGGGGACCGACCCCACGAGCAATGGCCAGGCTGCTGGCTTAACTGAGGAAGAGTAAGGCTTTTGATGTCTTCCTCTCCTGTCCCTAGACTGCGGTTCGCTCCTAACCTGACATAGTAAGGGGATTCAGGGTTTAAACACAGCAAGCAGTCTCTTGTCATATTAGGGTGGGATTGGTTCAGGAACTGGAAAACAGTGTGTAGTGTTCTGTAAATTTGATTTTGTCCTTTTTCATTGGACGGGGTAGGAAGGGTCATGGTTTCCTTGGTCGGGGTACTCCCTACCCTCCGTCCTAGCATTAGGAATCGGTGGGGGCAAGGGCACTTTCGGCCATGGGGGAAGACCTAGCTCAGCTTTGGGCCCCACAGGGAGACTTAGTTGGGGAAGACGGCGCTTCTGAATAGTGAATAACACTCCTGGATCTCGCAGGCCCCAGGTTTTTCCCCCTTCCCAGTCATCTTGCCTGGGGGTGTGGAGCCATAGCTTGAAAGGGTTGCAAGCCCCCAAAGAGCACTCCCTCGGACTACCGGGACGATCAAAAGCAAGGGAGGGGTCCGTCTTTTTCCAGAGTGCTAAGGTTACACAGTCCCACTTAGGGCAGAAAAATTCCCCTTGGTTCTGGCACTGGGGGGACTCTGATAATGGGCACATATAGACCTGGACTGATTGTAGTTTCCTTTCCCCCTGTAGGGTCCCGCACCCTGGCCCAGTTACCCTGTTAAGCACTCCAGTGCAGAGGTGGGTGCCCATAGGACTTGGGGGTCTTTCGGCCCATCCTTGCCCCCAACTACCGGGGTAGAACTTGCTCCTGTGGAGAGAGCAGAGGCCAAAGGAAAACACTGGGGTCCCCGGGGTACTGATTTGGCTTACTAGTGCCCCATCAGTGGTCCTGTTACAGAAACAGGGGTGTTCCAAAAAACCCCAGAGTTTGCGGCTGGGCTGGGGGATGGAGAAAAGGAAGCAGCTTTTAGAATGCCTCTACATGCCGGAGGCTGGTGGCTAGTGTCTTTCTTATGCAAAATGACTTTATTGCATCCAAAGCCTCAGGTAGATGGGAGGGGACTTGAATCAGGGGATGGTATGGAGAAAGCACACATATCCTGCGTGAGGTTCTGTGAATGGTCAGAACTGGTTACTGCACCCGCTGCATCAGAAGACATAGTCAGGGATTTAAAAATAAGCGGCAGACATTTTAGGCAGGCTGACTGTGCGGATTTAACTAAGGCCGAGGCTGATTGCGGATTCGACTAAGGCTGAGGCTGACTGTGCGGATTTGACTGAGGCTGAGGCTGACTATGTGAATTTAACTGGGACTGACGATGCAGTTTTAAGGAAGGGCTGTACCTTGCTGCTTTGAAAAGGAACAGACTGACCATGTGGATTACAAAAGGACTAAGTATGCAGTTTATAAGGAGGCTGAGAATCCACGAGGTTCTGGATTAAAAGCTGGTGGACCCCATAACACAGACGAGGTCTCCCCAATCAGGATTGAATGATTGGCAGCTACTGGTAAAGCTGAACTGTGCTTGGAAAGTAGGGAAAGGGTTTCTCTGACTTTTCTAAAACTAGCCTGGTTTGGTAGGGGGGAGGCAAGGATATGTGTTTATGGGTGTTTTAAAGAACATAAGACTTAACAGAAATTCGCAAATAATTAAATCTATATAACTGTTAAATAAACCATTCTTTTTCTTTTCACTAAACTCTGGTATTGAGAGTTATAATTTTGGCGGCGGGCAAACGGGCCCCTAACTAAAGAGCCCGTGGGTTTGTTTTCAACTGGAGTAGCCCAGGGGTTCTGTAACAGAAGCAGAAATGTCTAGGCCTAATTTAGGCAAGAGTGGCGGTGGACGACGGAACATAATTTCATAGGGCGTGAACTGCTGGAAGTAAGGGGTACAGCGAGCCCTTAAGAGGGCAAAGGGAAGGAGTCCTAGCCAGTGTCCGCCAGTTTCTAATTTTAATTTGGTTAATGTTTCCTTAAGGGTCCTATTCATTCTTTCTACCTGTCCTGAACTCTGGGGCCTGTAAATACAATGTAACTTCCATTCAATACTTAGTGCTTTGCTGAGTTGTTGGGTGATTTGGCTTATGAAAGCCGGGCCATTATCAGACCCCATGGCTAGAGGGAGGCCAAATTGAGGAATTATTTCCTGTATTAATTTTTAGTTACTACTAAAGCTGACAGAGAAGGAAAACTCTGACTCCAAAAAACCTCCGCTGCCTTGCGGCATACCTCTTCAGGGGAAAGGCTAAGGGAGTAAACCCCGACAGAAAATCCGGAGCCGGAGTCCCTAAGGCGGTTTGACGTTGTAGTCAACACCGGCAACTCCTGCGGCGCACCTGAAGCCAAGCTGTATTGACTCCGTCTTTCCCTTGGACCCTTCAGCTGCGAAGAGAGGGGGGGTCTGCTGCATGGGCAACAGCAGACCCTCCATATCACCCTGCCCAGGCTCTGTAGCTTCAGCTTCACTGGAGAGGACACTCCAGCATCATCGCAAGATGTCGATTCAACACGGGAGGAGACAGATACCGTGTCACTCCCGAGTTGGACTGCACAGCCATTCTCGGCGGTGCAGATAGACTCTTAAGAAGCTACACCATCGTCTCTCGAGACGGACGGCTGCCGACAACTAAAGCTGACAGACCGAATGGGGTAGGCCTCCACCCAGCCCGAGAAGGTATCTACTAGGATTAGGAGGCATTGGTACCCTCCCCATGCCGGTGGCATTTCAGTAAAATCGATCTCCCATTTCTCCGGGAGTTTCCCCGCGCAGGCGGTGGCGAGGAGGTTGGGGGTCCTTGGGGGCTGGATTGACTGAAGCGCACTGGGGACACCACCGGCTCGCGTCCTTTGTTTCCTGAAACAACCTGGGAGTGAAGTAGGCTGATTGGAGGAGTTCAGCAAGCTTCGTTCCCCCCCCCCCCCCCCAGGTGAGTGCTTTGGTGAATTTGCTGGATTAGTTCTCCCCCAAGGGCCTCTGGGACTAGAATGAGAGTGTCTGGGAGGCATTTCCAACCACCTTGAGTGTCCTGGGCCTGCATTCTGACAGGAATTTCCTGATCCCTGGCTGAATATACCGGGGGTCCGGCAAGCACCCGTGGTGGAACTAGGGGCAGGAGCTTTAGGGGCCCCACTGGTTGTAGGGCCGCCTTTCTGGCCTCTCGGTCTGCGAAGGCATTTCCTTGGGCTTCCGGTGTCTTCACTACCTGGTGGCAGCCAAATAGCTGCAAGGAGATCAAGGGTTTCTTGGGCGTTCCTTATACATTTTCCCTCTGAAGTCAGGAGCCCTCTTTCCTGATATATGCTCCCATGGATGTGTACTGTAGCAAGGGCATACCGGCTGTCTGTGTAGATATTTACCCGCTTTCCCTTTGCCCAGCAAAGCGCTTGTGTTAATGCAATGAGTTCATCTCTCTGGGCAGATGAGCCAGGCCCCAGAGCTTGGGCCCAGATGACGGTGTCGCTTGCTACAACAGCAGCTTCGGCGTATTGGACTCCTTCCTGGACGAAGCTGCATCAGGATGGGTCAGGGGGAGGTCTGTGAGGTCCTCTCAGTAGTTGGTGAGGGCAGTGAGTACATCAACACAGCCATGGAGAGGTTGGTGTGGGTCATCATCTGGGAGGAGGGTAGCAGGGTTTAGGGCCGTTGACTGCAGGAACTTGACATGGTCTGGATCGAGGAGCAGAACTTGATATTGTACAATTTGCGCATTGGAGAGCCATCTGTCTGGGGGACTTCTCAATAAAGTCTCCATGGCATGTGAGATGATGACCTGTAGCTCTTGTCTAAACGTTAGCTTCGTAGCCTCTTTTACTAGCTGTGCTGTGGCAGCTATAGCCCGTAGACAATTGGGCCATCCAGCAGCTATTGGGTCTAGCCGCTTAGAAAGGTAAGCTACAGGTCGCTTCCAAGGTCCTAGGCACTGCGTGAGAACCCCCTTCGCTATACCTTTATTTTCCGCCACATATAGCTGGAAGGGCCTGTCAAGCCTTGATAGTGCCAGGGCAGGCGCGGTGACGAGCGCCTCCTTTAGCGCCTGAAATGCCCCTTCCTCTGCCTCAGTCCATACTAAGGCCTCTTTCACTCCCCCTGTGCAGGCATAAAGAGGCTTAGCTAGTTATGCAAATCCTAAAATCCATAGGCGGCAATAGCGGACGGCCCCGAGAAACTCACGAACTTGGCGCTTGGTAGTGGGGGCCGGGATCTGTAAAATGGCCTGGATTCTTCTGGGGGGACAGGGTCTGGCTACCTTCCTTTAATGTATACCCTAGGTAAGTGACTTCCTTCTGGCATAACTGGGCCTTTTTAGCCGACACCCTGTACCCTAGATGGGCTAGTAATTTTAGTAATTCTAGTAATGCTTCCGTTGCTTCCAGGCAACTAGCTAGGTCCTTGGCCGCCAATAAGATGTCATCAACATATTGAAGGACTAATGTGTGGATTGTCCTCTCAGAAGGGGGCAAGATCCCTGCTGAGCGCTTCATCAAAGAGGGTTGGAGAGTTTTTAAAACCCTGTGGCAAAGGAGTCCATGTTAATTGACGTGATTCCCTGATGTGGGGTCGGTCCATTCAAATGCAAAGAGATACTGACTGACTGGAGCCAGGGGTATGGAGAAAAAGGCATCCTTTAAGTCAAACCGAGTATGCTGTCTGATGGGGGGGGGGGTGGCAAAAGGCTGAGAAGGGTATAAAGGGTATAAGGGCTGGGCACCATAGGATGGACTACCGGGTGGTAGTCCTCAGTGCCTGGCTTCTGAACTGGGAGGAGCGGGGTGTTCCATGCCGACTTGCAGGCCTTTAGGATACCGGCTTCCCACAGGCTCCAAGTATGAACTGCAACTCCCCGCCGGGCCTTTATTGGCATAGGATATTGCCTCTGCTGGCATGGTACCGCATTCCCTAAAAGAGTTACAACAACTGCCAGGACATGAGCTGCCAGGCCAGGGGTGGGGGTGGGGGGTTTGTTCTCAACCCATACTATAGGGATGTCTTGTTGCCACCGAGTCAGGAGGTCCGAAGGCTGGGAGTGTGCCTGGTCTACTAAGAGGAGGTATTCTTCCCCAAGCAGGCGAGTGACCATAACTGAGGCAGGGGCAAGCCCCAAGATCACTTCCGGCTCCTCCTGATGGAATGAAATTGTGGCCCTTCGTTTGTGGAGAAGGTCTCGACCCAGGAGAGGAAATGGGCAGTCAGGCATGACAAGAAAGGAATGGGTGACCATGTGGCCGCCAAGGTCCGTTATTCTAGCCTGGGTCCATGGATATGATTTGGTCTTGCCTGTGGCCCCCTGTATGGGCGTCTTTTCCTGGGATACGGGACAGTGTGCCTCTTGAAGTACTGAGAAGGTTGCACCAGTGTCCACAAGAAAGTCTATATGTTGGCCCCCTACTTGCATTCGTACCCTGGGCTCCTGGGGGCCAATAAGCGCAGAGACCCGGCTCAGTCAGTCCTGAGTCCCCTGAACTAAGACTGACGTGCAGGGGGCTGAAGTCTTCCGTTTGGGGCATTCGTTCTTCCAATGGCCTTCCTCTTTACAGAAGGCACACTGGTTCTGACCCAAGGGGGGTCTGCCTTGACCTTTGGCAGGGGGGCCTTTCTTGGGTCTGCCGCTTTTCTTCGTAGGCTCTCCAGCCATGGTTAGGAGGACTCGTGCCATCCTTTTATTCAATTCCCTAGGATCCTCTCGGTTGTTAAAGATGTGCTGTGCGATTTCTACTAACTCGGTCAGGGGCTTTCCCTCAAACCCCTCCAATTTCTGTATTTTCTTTAGAATATCAGGGGCTGACTGGGAAGTAAAAGCAATATTCAGGGCCCGTCTATTCTCAGATGCCTCAGGATCAATGGGAGTATAAAGGCGATATGCCTCTTGAAGGTGCTCAAGAAAGGCAGCTGGCAACTCATCAGGACCCTGGCTTACCTCAGTGACTTTTGAAAGATTGGTAGGCTTTCAGGCTGCTGCACAAAGTGCACGAAGGAGAATCTGGCGGTACTGACCTAGGGCCTCCTTACCTTGGTCACTGTTCAGATCCCAGGTCTGCTGGGCTAGAGGGAAGACGAGCTCCAGTCTCACTGAGTCTGCAGATGGTTGGCCATCCGGCCCAAGGACGAGCTTCCGTCCCTCTCCCCTCACCCGCTCTCTCTCTTCGGAAGTAAAGAGAGTCCACAACAACTGCTGGCAGTCATCCCAGGTAGGCTGGTGGGTAAAGAAAACAGACTGTAAAAGAAATGAGACCAGTGGGGTTCTGGGAAAAGGAGGAATTCTGATTCTTCCAATTATATAAATCGCTGGTGGAGAAAGGAATATATACCATGAAGGGGCGCCCAATTTCCTTGGCAGGGGCCGAAGCCTCCTGCAAGGGCAAAAGAGGTGCAGGCCCATCCCCTGAATCAGGAGGGGGATGGTAGTCCTGACCCAAGCGGGTATGGGGGGGGGGGGGCTGAAAGGCGAATCGCTGCCAGTCCCAGACGAATCTGAGGAGGCACGAGGATATGGTGGGGGTCTCACAGGAGGGGGACTTTCCTGTGAGTCCGGGAGAACTGGAGGGGGGCCCAAAGTGGGGCCATCCTTCGGTTTGGAGGCCACTAAAACAGCAGCCTTCTTCTGACAGCTTTTTAACCTCTTAGGTTTGTCTTCTAAAATGTCAATCCAAACTTGAATGTATGGAATTTGGTCAGGATGCCCAGGCCTCCCGGCACAAACCCGGCGGACCCCGTAGGCCGTCCGAAGATCAAAAGACCCATCAGAGGGCCAAAAGATCCCTGGAAAGGTCGGCCATTCCAATTCACAAAAAGTCCGCAATTGTCCGGGGGTGACAGGTATCCCATAGAAGGAGGCCTATCTCCGGAAATCCTGGAAATTTTTAAGAGAACATCGAAGGGACGAACATGACGAACACGACGGTGACTGCCCCATGTCACTTAGGAAACGATGTATAACAAGACAGACACTAAACAAGACACAGAACCACAGAACACAAAACATATGGGCCGAACCCACCGTCATGTAGTTCGCCCGAGCCTTGGAAGTAATGCTGCGTCCAGCCTTCCTGTGGGCTCCCCTGGTGCACCTGCCCTGGGCCCATCCACATACACCTTTCCCTCCGCGTTCATGGCCCTACCTGAGTCCTTACCGATAAGAATCCGAATGGCTCTATGTAGTCAATCAGGATAGGGAAGGCACCCGCCCGCCAGTGTCCCACTCGGGGCTGAGGAACGTCTCTCAGAGATCTTCCCCTGAGATGGGTCTGGCAGCAGGCCCATCTCACGACCCGTGCCCAGCCAAGGCTGGGTATCTTGCTGGGGCCTCCAAATGTTGTGGAGCAAGTACGAGAACCAAATGGTCAGAGACAATCAAATTAGAATTTAAAGAGCCTTCATTAGCTAGCCAGAGACTGCCCACCCGTCCACAAACTGGACTTAGGTGGACAGCCCCGACCTTAGGGATTAGGGGGTTTATAAAGCATTTCAGGTGCATTCTTGTTCCTGCAGCTGCAGAAACTTGGACAGAAATACAGCTTGTATAGACAAAAAATTCCCCACTATTCCCAGGTCATTGCTCAAAGGAAGGGGTCACTGCTATTTCCCAAGTCATTGCTCAAAGGACTAGGTCACTGCTCAAAGGAATAACAGTTAGGTCAAGTACCTTGTTCTGCTTGGTTGAAGCATGCAACCGTGGGGGTCTGGTTCCCGGGACCCAAGTTCAGCTGATGACCCTACTGGCTAGACATCTAAGAAATACCCTTTAACAGGATTGCCTGAGAGAGTAAGGGGTGCAGGGTGGAGGAGGGCAAAAGGGGAGAACTGGACAACTGTAACAGCATAATCAATAAAACATAATAAGTTAATTAATTAAATTAAAATATGCCTTGTGATATACAGTAGCTTTCCTTTATTCACAGGACATATGTTTCAAGACCCACCAGGTGATGCCTAAAACTGCAGATAGTACTAAACCCTGTATATACTGTTTTTTTTCCCTATGCATACATAACTATAATAAAGTTTAATTTATAAGTTAAGCACAGTAAGAGATTAAGAACAATAACTATTAATAGAACAATTATAACAATATCCTGTAATGAGAGTATGTGAATGTGATCTTTCTCTCTCAAAATATCTTATTGTACTGATACCTTTTTGCTTAAAGGAAGCACTTTACAGCTTTTCTTTGGCATATCCTAATTACCAGCATCACTTCTTTCATGATTTGGTGTCATAATTAAGTAAAATAAGGGTTACCTGAACACAAGCACTGTGATGTCACAACGGTCAATCTGTAGGTTTACATAGCTACTAAGTGACTCACAGGCAGGGAGTGTATACAGTGTGGATAAAATGGACAAAGGGATGAATTCACATTACATTGGGATGGAGCAAGATGGTGTGAGATTTCATTAAGCTCCTCAGAATGGTGAGCAATTTAAAACAATTTCTTTTTTATTTCTGGAATTTTTTATTTAATATTTTTGGACCAAAGTTGAGCAGGGTAACTGAAAACATGCAAAGCAAAACTGTGGATAACGGGGGTCTTGCTGTACAGGTTTTCTGAATTTTCCTTTTACCAGAAATCTTGTTAACCCCGGACTATCTAATCTAAAATCACTCAGCCCTGCTATACTGTTCTGAACCTTGCTGAACTGTTACTTGTCATTGTGGGCATTCAAGGCTTTGACCCCGTTTCTATCCTGCATTATTTCTCTCATACGGCCTCTGTGGCTGGAGATCATCTTGCTTCAGCCAACTTTACATTCCAATCAGTTCAGAGGAAATGTACATGAGCCTTGGTGTTTCCCCTTAAAGGACGGCATGGTTCTGGCTTTCGTTGACTTGGCAAAGGATTCTATGTCTACAAATAAGAAACACCTGACTACAGGTGTATAGTTGAAAATGATGTCAAGTTGGGGAGATTGGAATTCTGTATAACCTTGCAAAGTTGAGTCCTGTTTGGATAGCCAGAACTTCATTTAACAAAATACACATTTTCAGTTGGATTAAATCTTACAGGGTCTCAATTAATAATTTGAAAAATAAAATTGTGATCTTTGGGGGTATTTTAGGTAGGGGTTAAAATGGGCAGTGGAGAACATTCCCTACTTGGTGTCAGACTCAGGGAATATGGAGTCTTTTCCTTCATTTAAGGTCATGATAGGTCTGAGTGGCAATGTTCAGGATGTTATTGGGTTCCTTCCTAAAAAAAATAGAGTCATATCGCCATCCTTTATAGAACTTTGCTTGTCAGAACACTGAAGAGTGACAGTTTCAACTGTGCACAAACAGGACATATTGAAAAGGATGATTCTTTAAGGTTGGAAACTGGAACCTGCATAACCTTTGAGATAATATATAGCTGAAAAATTATCAGAGTTTCAAAATGTGCAGGCTCAAAAAGCAAGTCCAAATCTCATGGGAATTCCTTTGCTGATTAGAAAAGGGATTAAAAGTGAGACTAAGAAGGAGTCAATCAAATAGCAAGGACTGCACTTTCTATAGGCATGTAATCACACTGATGGTGCGATTCAGTGTGCCAGGAACTATGCTTGTGTGCACCCATGTGAGATGATCTCATTCACTCCTCTCAACAATCCTGATTTGGGATCCGAGTGTGAGATGTGTATTCAAGGTAGAGCTCTGATTTAGTGAGTATCAAATCTAGAACACAAACCCAGGTCTCACTTTAAATAGCACACTTTATGTTATGATGCCTTGCCTTTAATAATGCCCATAGGTCATCTGTGTAATGTGTTGTATTATTTAGGGTAGTGTTAGCAGCTGAAAGAGATAAATCCTAAACCTTAGTTGCTTAGCAAAGCAGAAGTTTATTTCTTATTCAGGATAAGCCTATTTGGCAGCAAGGAGCTATTTGGTCAGTGGCAGCCAAACTCCTGCAGTTGGGCAATCTGTGTCACTTGTATTCATGGTCAAGGTCGTTTCTTGTACAAGCAGGAACTGGAACTGCTGGCGCTTGCAATGTGCTTACAGAGAAACTGTCAGTGTGTGAGTTCTTTTATCATTTTATTAGTCCATCTTATTTTAATTCTATTTCATGATAAGTCAGAGTAGTATAAATTTTTTATTCCCTGTTACATCACCATTTTGTTTGCATTAAACTTTGTGTACTTGTTTTGGTTCTTACAATTGTATAAGGGCTATAAGCAAGGAATTTATAAATCTTTTTAGCTCATATACAATTTAAGAAAAATCTGAAGGATTCCTGAAAATTATGCCCCAAATAATGACTACTGCTGGGCCACAAAAGGCTGCATTGACCTTCCTGGTGGCCAAAACTAAAAGAAAGAGAGACTTGATTAGCTGAAGATTCATGTTATCTCTAAAATTAAAAAATATCGCATTTACTCGGGAGAAGTAGCTTTGCAGCCAGTTAAAGATGAGCAAAATTTTCCCAGAGGGAACCTATAAAATTAATACTCAGCAGTGGAAGATTAGTATTTATAGCAACATCCCATGGTAACTGAAAAAGTCAGTTTGACACCGTTATTTCTACAGCACCCTTCGATGCGAGACAAAGAAGAATACATGCCAATTAAAATAACTTTGTGGTGGACCAAAGCAAAATGAACTAATTCAAACAGAAGGATAACTGATTCATGTGAAATCCTTATGAATTTTTTCCAATCATATTTTCAATATATTCATATATTCCTATATAAATTTGAAATCTTAAGGTTTTATTTTTATAATTCATTTCTACATTTTGGCCCACAACTGCAAGTAAAAATATAAGGTTACTTTTTCTCCCTAGCTCTATGATAAAGAAAAATCAATTGCTTCTCTGTTAATCTAGCTTTCTCATAATACTGAAAAAGAAAATTTAACTATGTACAACTTAGTTCTTCAAGTTAAAATACATGGAGTTTTCAATAAATTATTTCTGTTTTTATGCATCCTGTTAAAAAAGAGACTGAAAATCACTTACCGTAGTGGCATTTGGGAACTTCCAGTAGTCATGCCTGAAATTAGAACTAGCCAAAAACAAGCCTGCTCTTGTATAGGCTTCCAGATTTGTTTTTCCAGTGGCCTATATATATATATATATTTTACTATCTTTATTCTCAATTATTTGTTTCCCTTTTTTTCATATCTATAGTTTGTGGCTTATTATTTGTTTCTCTCTTGTTTTAACCTACGTTTAGTAATTCACCAGCAAAACGACTGTTTGCAGAGAAGCATAATTAATTCTGTTCAAATTACTAGAATCTTCAGCATTTCTCCTGTCTAACAATCTTTGTGTATGACATCATGCCTTTTCAGGAGGTGGGGTCCCATTGACTTCAAGGCCTTTTGTCTGTGTACCAGAGTGAGTGGGGCATCTGGGTTTGAGGGCTGAATGTAATTGCTCTGAGTAGATGAGAGGAGCAGAGGAAGAGATGCTAAATGGGGGAACTGGAGAAATAGGGACCCACATTGGAGAAATATCTACGTAGATAATTAGAAGTTATTTGTTTGACAATATACTTATTTTCCTTGATCTCTTCCAAGGAATCCTTTGCATTGCTCACCAATGCTTTTGCATGTGTGGTTTCTTTCTTTCTTTGCAGGGGGAGAGGGCTTGAAGAGGTGAATGAGGGGACAGCTCCCAACAGTGTTGTTAGTCAAGCCTCAAAGATTCTCTTCAACAGCTGCTGGGGGTAGGTAGATAGGAGCGGGGGTGGGGCACATCCCATCTTCTATTTTTGAGTAATATGACTCTATACTGCCCAAATCAGTACTTAAAGCAAAGTGCAATAATGGGTCAGCAGAAACAGAGGCAACAATGGCAAGGGAGACAAGAGAACAGAATGTTTGGGAAAAGTTAACTGTGCCTGGAGCATTTACCTAGAAAAGAGCAAAGTCATTTTCAGGCTTCCTTTATTTTATAACCTCACAAAACCAGAATTCAAGGAACTGGCACTAGTTTTAAAACAGAGTTTCAATCTGGAATTCAGGAAAGGGCTTGGAGAAGTGGTAGCTTGGGATGTCCTAAAATTATGTGCAAAATTGTATGTATGTGCATGTGCATATGTTTCTAAGGAGAAGTTACCACACTTTCACTGACTTGCATATCAAATGGTCATATGGAAGTGGTTAAGAATCACTGATTGCAAAATTAAAGCAAGGATGTAGAAAATAACCAGTTATGCTAGCTCTTATTGGTATAATGACAAACCTGGAAATTGGTCTTTGATACCCCTACCTAAGAAAATAATGAAAAAGTGGGGAAAAGGAATAACTAGGAATCTTGTCAATAAGAAACTTAAATGATCAGCCCAATGTTACACTATTGTTGTTCATTTAAAATAGTAAAATCCAGTCATAGTGTGATGAATTTTTTATATCTGTTTGGAAAAGTAAAAATGGTTCTACTTGATATTATTCAATAGAAAATGGTGGTCAATCATTCTCTATCTCCATCGTAAACAAAAACAATGGTAAAAAATCCCTCAAACTGTAAAAGCATAAATTTATTTTAGATCAGTGCTTCTGTCCCCCAGGGAATATTTGGCACTATCTGGAGATATTTTTGATTGTCTCAACAGGGACCAGGATGCTAATGGCATCTAGTGGATAGAAGCCTGGGAAACTGCTAAACATCCTGCAATGCACAGAACTGCTGCCACAACAAGGAATTATCCAGTCCAAAATGTCAATAGTACCGAGGTTGAGAAACCCTGAATTAGAATAAATGAAAACTTGGTGGCTATGAAGAGTACCAATAACTGAAATCGATATCTTAGGGATTGTAAAATGATTGTAAATGATTAAAAACCTCATACCTACCTGGGAAAGCACCATCATTTTCTACAGAGGTGAAGGTGCAATCAGTGGAGAGGAAGCTAACATGAGAAAGTAGACTAGAGCTTTTTCAATTTCATGTCCGCACAGTCACTAGTGTGCAGCAGGCACTCAATAAGTGTTTGCTGAATGAATAAAATCCTTATGGCTCTTTCTGTTACAAATGACTTGGCACTGATTCAACTGCCTCTAGGGTCAAATGGCTTTCTCAATGGGAAGGATAATCATGTTTTACCAAATTGAAATTGTGGAAGGAGTATTTTCTCACTGTGTTGAGGTTTTGCTTCCTGGAAATTTAGATAGGAAGGCAATCACCTGGCCTGGAATTTAGCCACACCACTGTTGACAGCCTGCTGGAATATAGCAGCAATCCTTAATAATGTATCCTCCATATAAGTCTCTCAAGTTTAGAGTGGGCTCAGCCCCTTTTGGGAGCAAGTGTTTCACCTTCCTGGGCACCAGTACCTACCTGAATCATGGTCTGTGTGGGGATCCTTTTCCTTCAGCTAGAGCATTAGAGCTGGGCTTGGGTGGCCAACAATGCCACCTATCCCTGGCTGTCTCTTGGAGGCATAAGAAAGAAAGTGGTTTGAAATCTCTGTAACAGTCAGACATTCACTCTGAAATATTGTAATAAGCGAGATGGGGCAAAATAGAAAATCATGTCAGCACCTACCAAATTAATCATTATACACATGCAATTTACCTTGTTTTGGAAGTTGTATAAAGACTCACAAGTCAATGAATACAATTACATTCTACTTGTAAAAGATTGCCTTTTAAAGGAAAAGATGTGATTGGGGTTTAATAAGCTGAATTACTAAGATTTAAATTCACGGGTACAATTTGTAAATTTAGGAACATGGTCTGCATAAAACCCCCAACATTAACCTTTAGAAGGCTGGAGACATGCAATAGATGACCATCTTATTCTTAATGAATAATTAACATTTTATACTGTTATAGACATTCTAACAGTCATGGTTCTGAAATTTTAAATTAGCAATTAGTCATCTACCAGATGTTCAGTGCAAGAATAGTACTCAGTGGTGTGTATCCTCAACCCAGACTGATTAAGCACTAATTATAGTGCTAGCTATTGCAGCTATGGTCCCCAAGCTTAAAGATATTCATAATAGTTAGACGTGGCTGTATTTGACAGTGTTTTGCTATTGCTGTATTACAGGAAGAGTTATACAAGTTATATGAGTTATAATCTTTCTCAATAGTGAAAGGAATAGAAAGTGTGCTTGCATTAGTCTGTAGTCTGTAAGAACAAATGCCTAGTCAGATGTGCCCGATTAGGTTTTCTTCAGGATAATCTAATGCAGTGCGCTAGCTTTTCTGAAAAACTTTGGTGTGATATATGAAGCTAACCTTTTGAATTGATATGAATTATTTTTTCAGACACATTTAATTTGAATTAAAGGTAAATTTTTTCCTTCCACCAGCTCAGTGATGCACAACATCACCAAATTAAAGCTTGAAGGTTATGGTTTACCTTTGCTTGTTCAAAAACTGTAACTCTAAAGAATTCTTCCATATCTGAACCACGGATTACAAAGCCTAAGTCCACATCCCCTGAGAAACTTAAGGCTCAGAACAGCCCCAGATAACTTTTTTTAGTTTTTGAAGTAACAATAATAATAAAATTTAACTGAATTGAGCTGTCCTAAAAGAAAGATGAAAGTTCTAAAGCTCATCTCAAATGGTTCTGAGCTTTATGCATTCCCTGAGAAGAATCCTGAGTTGTCAGGGTGAGCAGATAAGGGCTGTCACAATAAATTCAGAAATAAATTCAGTCAAAAAATAAATGCGGAGTATGGGAGGGATTTCTTAGAATAACAGTTTTCCTGGAATTGGGCCTTTAATGGAACCAGGCTCAGCAAGTCCAAGCTCTACCTACTGCTGGCTCACAAGAAAGACCCTTTCTGTTCCAGTTTTGTTTGTTCTGTGATTAGGGTGGAAACTCCAAATTCAGGTGCACTAATCCATGACGATTACAGGAAATATAGTGATTTTATTGACAGTAAAAAGAGAATCATATTAAAACGAAGCCCCTATTATGCTTTTGAACAACACTAACAACAATAAAAAAGACTAAGGGATCAAAGCTAATCACTGAATGATTAATTAAGTCATCAAAGTTAATCAGTAAAAATAGACAGACTAACATCACATGCCACCTGAATGATGTACCAAGAAGGGCACAACACTGCTTCTTTGGTTTTCCTGACAAAAATGAATAATCTGAATCTAATTGTGAGGAAACATAAGGTAAACCTAATCTACGGCATATTCTACAATATAACTGGTTTGTACACTTCAAAAATACCAAGGTCTAATAACACAATGAAAGGCTAAGAAACTGTTCCAGATTAAAGAAGACCAAAGAAACATGAAAACTAATGTAACACTTTGTTGTATAGATTTCAATTGACTGGAAAATATCAAATAGTTAGATAACATATTATTAGATAATCGATGAAAAATGTATACGAAAGATGGAAGATACTTCACGTTATATATCACCAGGGAAATTCAAGTCAAGGCAACAATGAGATACTACTATAGAACTCTTAGAATGGCCAAAATCCAGAACACTGGCAACACTAAATGCTGGCAAAGATGAACAGTAACACCCACTCTCATACATTGTTAATGAGGATAAAAAACGGTACAGCCACTTTGGAGAACAGTTTGGTGGTTTCTTATAAAACTAAACATACTCTTACCATATAATCCAGCAATTATGCTCCTTTGTATTTATCCAAAGGAGTTGAAAACTTGTGCCTACACAAAACCTGCAAAAGGATGTTTATAGAAATTTTATTCTTAGTTACCAAAACTTGGAAGCAACCAAGGTATCCTTCAGTAGGGGAATGGATAAATAAACTGCGGTTTATACAAAAAATGAAATAATATTCAGCACTAAAAAGAAATGAGCAACCAAATAATGAAAAGATAAGGAGGAAACTTAAGTGCATATTACTAAGTGAAATAAGCTCATCTGAAAAGGCTACATATAGAATAATTTCAACTGTGCATGACATATTGGAAAAGGTAAAACCGTGGAGACAAAAAGATCAGTGGTTGCCAGGAGCGGAGGCGGGGAGAGACGAATAGACAAGCACAGAAGATTTTTCAGGCAGTGAAATCTTTTGTATGATATTATAATGTTTGCTGTATGTCCTTATACGTTTGCCAAGCCCATACAATGTACAATGCCAAGAATGAAACCTAAGGTAAACTATGGACTTTGGGTCATTATTGTGTCAATGTAGGCTTGTTCTTGGTGAAAAAAAAAAGAAAAGTACCATTCTGGCAAGTGATATTGACAGTGGGGGAGGCTATACAGAGGGTATTTGGGAAATCTATGTAACTTCCTCTCAATTTTATTGTAAACTTAGAACTTCTCAAAAGAAAGGTATTAGAAAAAGAATATGGACTGTGGATAATAATATTGTATCAGGTTAAATTTCCTTGACCTTATGAAATGCACAGTGAGTTATTTAGTAAAGGGGCACAGGGTCTCCAAACTTTCTATAAAATAATTTAGGAGAGAAAAACCATAAATAGAAATACAAGTAGAGATGAAAATAGAAATGTGTATATGAATAGAGGCATGCATGGATAACAAATGGAGAGAAATGAAAAAATGTAAGCTATGGTGAATTTGTGTAACAGGTATACAGGAACTCCTATCAGTATTATTGCAAATAAAAAGTTATTTTACAATATAAAAAGGCTGCCATTTATTGAGCATCTACTATGTGAAGCCATGCTCTAGGTGCTGTTTATATATGACCTCACGTAATTCTCACAATTGAGTTATGAATTAAGATTGCACCATCTTATAGAGGAGGAAACTGAGGCTCAGAGAAGTTAAGTGATTATCAAGTGCAGAGAGGTCTGGTATCAATCTGGGTTGTTCAATGCCAAACCCATGTTTTTGACCGCTATGCTCTCCAGTTTCTCCATGAGAGGAATATTTTTTATACTCATGCATGCTTCTGCAGGAATTCCAAGCTGGCTCTAATACATTCGTTTTCCTTTAATGCAAAAGCCTGCTTCTTTATAGCCAAGTGCACCATGGAAGCACTGGAGTTACTTCTGGGGACCAAGGACAGCTGATTCCCAAGCCACAGACCTCCAGCCTCCTCAGCCAATACCCGCTCACGAAAGCCCCGTGACCAGCCATCCCCCTTTGACGCTCTTAGTCTCTTTTTCCTTGGTAGTCTCCTTAGCTGGCACTTCTTCCTGATGCTCACTGAACCTCCACCAATGTCCTTTTTCATTTAAGTGAAAGTTGCCTCCAACCTCAGGATGCTGCCGCCGCTATGTTTCCCCTCCAACAGAAGTGTTTATTATCCTCTTCCTCATGTGACTAATGTTCTTGTGGTAGGATTGGCCTTTTCCAATTGCCCAATTGCCCAAGTATTATGGATTGAATTATATCCCTTCAAAAATATGTTGACATTCTAAACCCCAGTACCTCAGAATGTGACCTTGTTCGGAAATAGGCTCATTGCATTCATTAAGATAAGATGAGGTCATACTGGAGTAGTGTGGGCCCTGAATCCAGTAGGTCTTGTGTATTTATAAGAAGGTGATGTGAAAATAGAAGAGGAGGGAACAGCATGGATGATGGAGGCAGAGACTGTAATAGTGCATCTGTAAGCCCAGAAATGGCAAGCATTGCCAGTGGCAACTAGAAGCTAGGAGAGCAGTGTGGAACAGATTCTCCCTCTCCCAGGGGATTCCAGGAAAGGTGGGAAAGTTAGTATAGGGAGAGCTAGCCATGCTATATCTGATGGCATCAGTCCTGATCCTCAGCTGACTGCTGCATGAAGAAGAGCCACCACCAGCCTGAAGGAGAGAAAGGTGATTCCCTGATACCCTCGCAGGAGGGTCACAGGCTGAGGCCAGAAAGGTCAGATACTCTCATAGGTATAAGCATGTAAACCCTACTAGCAGTTTAAGACTTTTATCAAATATCTTTTACACACACACACACACACACACAGTGTCTGGAGTTTGAACCTACACAAAACGTATGCTGTTTTCTGCACATAGTAAGAATTATTACCCCTTATATATGTTATGAATTATTGCATTCAGTATATAGTATGAGTTATTGCATACTTTAGCCACGTGTACTGTTTCTCTCCTTTAAATTTTATTCTCCACAATTTGGTGTCTTATAGTTCTTCAAACACATTGTGATCTTTCAGGCACCTATACATGCCTATGATCTCCTCTACCTGAAAGGCCTCTCTTCTCCTCTGCTGAAACATGTATATGTCCAGGTTTTGCCCTTTGTAGTGCACGGTATGTGTTCAGGAAACATTTATGGAATGCATGAATGAATTATTCCTTCATCCCCAAACTAAGCTAATGACTCCCTTCTTTGGGCTTAGAACCTTCTGTATACGTCAGTTGTTTCACTTATCACACTATGCTCCTTATCATCTCTCTACCTCTGACATTGTTGTTTTTTTTTCTTACCACCATATCAATTTTGTTTTCCAGTGGCACTGCAATAGCTGGAGGTGCACATGGTGACACAAGGCACAAAATTTCCTGCCTTGTAGTTTCTGTCCAGAGAAATGTCTAGTTGCTTGTTCTTTCCCTCTTTCTGGAAGAAAATCCACTATAAGCCATTATCCAAAATAAATCTCACTTATTAAAAAAATTTTTGTGACATTTGAATTTCTGAATAAATGAAAAAAAAAAAAGTATTGGGTGCCCTATTCCCTTTCCCACCCTCAACGGCCTGATAAATTCCTGCTGTGAGGACATTTCCGTTGCCTCTGAAATCTTAAAGTATAAGCTGAAAGAAATGGCATCATGTGTTCATGCTGAGTTGCCCTGGGTGGGCCCCAGAAACCTGTCAGGCAGAGCATCTGTAGGCCTGGGCAGTCTCGCGAGATGTTGTGAGCAGACCGCGTGGGCTTGTTGCTGAGGTGGATTGTGGGTGGGACACAGGTGCTGCGAGAAGCCCCACCCGGGGCAGAGCGGCTGCGCGGTGAGGCGCCTACAATCTGTCCCGGAAGTTGTCCAGAGCTGGATGCCTTCCTTCAGGCCTTTGCAAGCAGGCTGGGGTGACTGGCGGTGTCGAAGGGTCTCAGGCAGCGTCTACCCGCGGTTAGATAGGCGCTTGGGGAAGGCCTGGCCACCAGTGTGCGGCCTCAGGTCGGCAGCGAAGCCAGAAGACTCACTGACAGACCAGCAGGCCTTCACCACAAACATCAGGGTGCTAGCCACCTGGCACCCTGCCAAGATGTGGCCCCGCTTCGTGTTCATGACACCGTAGACGCCACCAACTTCTTGTTACAGACCCTGGATCTCCATAAGATGTGTGGGCACCAGGAGCCGGGCTGGCCGTTAACTGTGGGGATGATCTGCATGGCGTCTGCGTGCAGCGGCACTTCACAGATGTCGGCATGCACGCCGCACGTGCTCTCACACAGCGCCCGCTCCTTGGTGTCCCACTGGAAGCCAGCCACCATGCCGTCCTCGATCTCCCTGAGGTACTGCGCACTCTTGGTGACGTTGTGGGGATGTTGGGGCTGGTGGGCCTAAAGCACCATCTGTGGGCCTCAGCCATGTTCCCCTCATACACTCGGCCAGGTAAGGGGACTCCGCTTGAGCTCGTGATGGGAGGACACCTTGCCCTTGTTAATGTCCTTGAGCAGGCTTGACCCGGCTGTTGGGGAAGGACTGCACCTTCGTGTACAGTCCATAGTGTTTATTGGGGGACTTGGACAGGCACAGCTTTTTCAAGTATATTTTATGGATTATGCTGTTACAGTTATTCCAGTTTTTCTTCCTTTGCCCCCCTCCGCCTGATACCCCCCTCCCTCCAGCAATTCCTTCCTTAGTTCATGTCCATCGGTCATGCATGTTAGTTCTTTGGCTTCTCCCTTTCCTGTGATATTCTTAATATCCCCCTATTTTGTACCAACAAATTACGCTTTCTAATCTCCCCTCCCCCTCCCAGCTGATAACCCTCATATGATCTCCGTATCTATGGTTCTATTCCTGTTCTGCTTGTCTGCTTAGTTTGTTTTTTTAGATTCAGTTATTGGTAGTTGTTAGTTTGTTATCATTTTAATGTTCATAGTTTTGATCTTCTTTTTCTTAAGTGTATCCCTTTAACATTTCATATAGTAATGGCTGGGTGATGATGAACTCTTTTAGCTTCACCTTGTCTGGGAAGCACTTTATCTGCCCTTCCAGTCTAAATGACAGCTTTGCTGGATAGAGGAATCTTGGTTGTAGGTTCTTGCTTTTCATCACTTTGAATACTTCTTGCCAGTCCCTTCTTGCCTACAATGTTTCTTTTGAGAAATCAGCTGATAGTCTTATGGGAACTCCTTTGTAGGTAACTCTGCTTTTCTCTTGCTGCTTTTAAGATTTTCTCTTTAACCTTTGGCATTTTAATGATGATGTGTCTTGGTGTGGTCCTCTTTGGTTCTAGCTTGTTTGGGACTCTCTGTGCTTCCTGGAGTTGTATATCTATTTCGTTCACCAAATTAGGGAATTTTTCTTTCATTATTTTGTCAAATAAGATTTCAATTTCTTGCTCTTCCTCTTTTACTTCTGGCATCTTATATAATTTAGATGTTGACATATTTAAAGTTGTCCCAGAGTTTCCTAAGCTTCTCCTCATCTTTTTGAATTGTTTTTTTCTTCTTTATATTCTGGTTGAATGTTTACTTCCTCCTTTTGCTCCAAATTGTTTATTTGAATCCCGGCTTCTTTCCCTTCACTGCTGGTTCCCTGGACATTTTTCTTTATTTCACTTTGTGTATCATTCATTTCTTCCTTTATTTTTCTGCCATACTCTGTGAGTTCTGAGCATCCTTATCACCATGTTTTGAACTGTGCATCTGATAATTTGGCTCTCTCCATTTTGTGTAGTTCTTTTTCTGGGGTTTTGTTCTGTTCTTTCATTTGGGCCATATTTCTTTGCCTCCTCAATTTGGCAGCCTCTCTTGTGTTTGTTTCTGTGTATTACGTAGAGCTGCTTTTACTCCCTGTCTCAGTATCATAGCGTATGTAGCAAAGGTAATTGTAAATTGTGTGGGGCAGAACCCCATGTAATTGCCAGGGCAGGAAAACCAGCTTCACTGCTTTGTGGCTCCATTTGTATTGGGGTGCTGTGAGAGGGGAAAATACCTCTGCCTGGCTTCTGGTGATTTGTCTGGCACTTGCCCCATTTCCAGTCACTTCACCCATTTCCTGTATTCAATTGGTGCCTTTCCAGTTGCTGCCCTGTTGTAGAAGTCTCCTCATTGTTGAAGACACTGAGTGGTCTAAGATAGGAAGAACAGTTACAGGAACCATGGGCTAGAAAAAGACCCAAACAGGGTATGGGGAATGGATGACACATGGGAAAGTAGGAAGGATAATGTCTTTGTGGACCTAGTTCTGCTCTGATGTTTGGCAGCTAAAAGGAGACAATTTTCAATTCAGAAAAAAAAAGAATTGTCTACTTGTTAGAGTAGTTCAAAGGTGAAATGCCTAGGAAGAGAGAGAGTTTGTTGCTTTTAAAGGTAACTAAGTAAAGGTTAAGTGATCCTTGTAGGGAATGTTGAGGCAATGACTCACATATGAGATGGAGATTGAACTTAAGGACTTTGGCATCCTTTGGTTCACTGAACTTGAGTTGCTTTAGTAAAAACACTAGTCAATTACTCATCGTATTACAGTAAGGGAATTTTCCTTTATGTGTGTAATGGAAAGAGCATTATGGGCAGCAACAGACCTGAGTTTGACTCCCTAATCTGCCACTTTCTAGCACACTTTCTCAGAACTCCATTAAGTTTCCAAACCTCAGTTTCTTTATTTTAGAAATGAGAATGCTGGGACTCCCACAGGCCTGCGTGAAGGACCAGGAGTCCCCGTGCCCTTGCTCCCCATTTCCTTTGCTCCTACAGGCCCTCGAGTTGGCTCGGGAGTTGCCTCTGCCCTCCACCCCCTTCTCCCTTTTTCCCTCAATAAACCCATGGCCTACTGCACGCCCCCTCCCCCAATTTTTTTAAAATGAGAATGCTGCAATATGCACTTCCTGAGATTGTTGTGAATATAAAGTACTTGATAGAGTGCCTGACATACAGTGTGTTCCAGGGATACTAGTCATTAGTATTAATGGTATTGTTTTATTATTAGAGAACTTAAAGATTTATTAAAATTATATTTTATTGATTATACTATCACAGTTGTCCTGATTTTTGTCCCTTTGATCCCACTCTACCCTCCACCCCCCTACACCCTCAGGCAACCCCCACACCATTGTTCATGTCCATGGGTCATACATATAACTTCTTTGCCTACTCCATTTCCTATAGTGTACTTTACATCGCCATGGCTGTTCTGTAGCTACCTATTTGTGCTTCATAATCCCGTTACCACTTCACCCATTCCTCCACACTCCCCTCCCATCTGGCAAACATCAAAACGCTCTCCATACCCATGATTCTGTCTCTGTTCTTCTTGTTTGCTTAGTTTGCTTTTTAGATCCAACTATTTATAGATTTGTATTTTGTGCCATATTATTGCTCATAGTTTTGATCTTTTTCTTATATAAATCCCTTTATCATTTCATATAATAATGGTTTGGTGATGATGAACTCCTTTCGTTTTTTTCTTGTCTAAGAAGCTCTTTTTATGCCCTTCAATTCTAAATGACAGCTTTGCTGGGTTGAGCAATGTTGGCTGCAGTTCCTTGCTTTTCATGACTTTGAATATTTTTTGCCAATCTCTTCTTGCCTGCAAAGTTTCTTTTGAGAAATCAGCCAACAGCCTTATGGAAAATCCCCTGTAGGTAAGTCTCTTCTTTTCTCTTGTTGATTTTAAGATTAACCCTTAATCTTTAACCTTTTGAATTTTAATTATGATGTGTCTTGGAGTGGGCCTCTTTGCATCCATCTTGTTTGGGACTTTCTGTGCTTCCTGGACTTGCATGTCTATTTCTCTTACCACATTATGGAAGTTATTTTTTCATTATTTTTTCAAATAGATTTCCAATTTCTTGCTCTTCCTCTTCTCCTTACGGAACCCCATATGATTCAGATGTTGGAATGCTTGAAGTTGTCCTAGAGGCTTCTTACACTCTCCTCATTTTAAAAAAATGCTTTTACCTTCTTGTTATGATTGGTTGTTTTTTGCTTCCTCATGTTCCAAATCTTTGATTTGATTCCTGGCTTCATCCACTCTACTCTGATTCCCTGTAAATTGTTCTTGATTTCAATTAGTGTATCCTTCGTTTCTGACTGGATCTTTTTTATGCTGTTGAGGTCGTTACTAAGTTCCTTGAGCATCCTTATAACCAGTGTTCTGAACCTTGTATCTGATAGGTTGTTTATTTCCATTTTGTTTAGTTATTCTTTTGGAGTTTTGATCTGTTCTTTCATTTGTGCCATGTTCTTTGATTATTTTAGCAGCCTCCCTGTGTTCATTTCTATGTATTAGGTAGATCTGCTATGACTCCATGTCTTGGTAGTGTGGCCTAACATATAGATGTCCTGCAGGGTGCAGTGGCACAGCCTCCCCTGTCACCCAAGCTGGGTACTCAAGGTATGCTCTCCGTGTGGGCTGAGTACACCCTCCTCTTGTAGTTGAGCCTTGATGCTGTTGGAAGGAAAATGGGAGGGATTTACCTAGGCCAGCCAGCTGCAAGGCTTGGATGTGACCACTTATCACCAACCTCTGGAGGATCTTCTGTTAGGGGCTGGGTGGTGGTGCGCTGATGTGGTCTGTAGCTGTGCACTGGGTGCACTGGCCCTGAAGTTTCCCGGGTGGTGCGGGCCATGGTCAGCCCCAACCTGTCTTCTGCCTGGGGCCATCCTGCCTGAGCTTAAAGCATCTGAGATGGTTGCTACTTGTGCTGGGCTTGGACCTTCCCAGGTAAAGCCAAGCTTTGAATCTAGGCTGGATACTGTTAGTGGCAGGCCTGGGGCTCAGTGAGGCTAGCTGTTTTTTGTTTGACAGGATTTAGGACATTGTGAAGCCTGAGCCAAGACCAACCATTTATATGGAATAGCACCTTGGGTGGGCTCATGAATTGGGTGAGGATGAGTCTGTGGGGATCTCCAAGGAGGGTCGAACAGTGTTATCTAGGTTGATGGAGTCTTAGATATATCACCAGCTTGCCAGGTCTGTGGTTTAGATAAGGAACAAAGGCCTCTGCTCCCCTTGATTCCAGACACTTCCATTCCTCTCTGTATACCTCTAGTGCCTTTCAAGCTGCTACTTCAGTTCTGGAGCTCAGAGGGAGTGAGTCTGAGTAGGTGAGTCTCTGTGTGAGTTGTTTAAGGGAACTGCTTGGGGCTTCGGAAGTTTCTTCCACTGACTCAATTCCTGCTGGTTTTTGCAGCCAGAAGTTCTGGGGACTTATCTTCCTGGCACTGGAACCCTGGGCTAGGGGCCTGGTGTGGGGCTGGCACTCCTTGCTCCTGAGATATCCATCCTGAGTTTTTATCCACCACATATGTTGGAGGGATTAGCCTGTTGCATGTTTCTGCCCCTCCTACCAGTCAGGATGAATGTGGATTCTTTAATTCCATAGTTGTCAGACTTTCATTCACCTCAACTTCTGATGGTTTTGAGTGATGGCTGTTCTATATTTTAGCTGTAATTTTGATATGGTTCTGTGAAATGGTGAACCCTGTCTGCCTGTGCCACCTTCTTGACTGAAAGTGTAGCTTAAAGATTTTGACTGATTGTATCATATTTCTAAGAATTTATTTTAAAAAATATTCTGGTTGCACACAAAACTTTAGTCATAAACATGCTCCTTACAGTTTTATAATATATATTTATGTACACAACTTTTATTATTGTAATGCGATAACACACTAATACTGTTTGATAACCAAAATTCCTTCCGAGTACAGTGATTGTGGAGAGATTTTACTTTATCCTCCCTTTACTCTCTACCATAAATAAATGTTATTATAAATAATAAAGAGATAAATTATAATAATGCATGTAAGGAAGAAGTCTATTTCTCATCCTCAGGTGTGGGTGGTATAGCACTAGTTGGTTCCTGGGTAGTGAGGCGGGGAAGATGCCAGCATCAGAAGGTAGTAGTGGGAGATAACCTTAAGGTTTCTTTGTATCCTAAAGCATTTTGTATGGTCAACGAGTGGTGCAAATATGGTAAGTGCTACAGAAGACTAAAAGATGGAGAGACTCTCTGCATGAGGAGGAGGTGAGCCTTGTGGGCCAGGAAAAAGAACTCCATTTTCTGGAATTCTTGGCTAGATCTGAAGTCCATGAAGGAATCTGACATCTATGTGGCTTGGAAAATGCAGCCATTGGATATCAGGAAGCAATTTCTTCTACCTTTGGGTTTTTGGAAATCCCTGAAGGTTTTATTTGCAGAGGGAAGCTGAGGTGAAACTAAGTACAGAAAATGCAAGGGATTTCAGAAACAGTCGTGCTATAAAGCTGCAACAAATGATACCCTAGATACTTTCAGTTCATGGGGTATGATAAGCTCTTTCTGATACGTGTCAGGAGATTTTCCTTTATTTAGAAATTTGAGCCACACTTCAAAATCTCATGTTGCATCATCATTTTATGAGCATTTTCTAAAAGGCTGAGGCATCTGCCCTTGGTTTCCAGCCTTCTGCAGGAAACATCATGAAACTGGAGCAACTGAATGTGACAAGTGACTTGAAATTGCGATGGTGGCAGTTTTAACCCAACGTTGTGCAACAGCATCTTGACTGAGGCTCGGGTTCCCAGTTTGGATGTCAAGGAATGGAAAGTCTTTTATTTGATAAATTATGTACCCCAGGGTTGTGTTGGCAGTGTGGAGCTTAACTGGGTGGGAATGAGGGGTGAGAGGTGACGGTTGGGAGGGCTTGCAAGTTTATATATATATATACCAGCTGATGTTAACAAACTTCTTTAAAAGAAAGGCAGTTTATTAACTAGCTTTTGGACGTATAGGAAGCTGCGCGTTAGTCATTTAGTTCTGGAAGTAATGCAATGTGTCACATCTTGTTGTCTAGGAAAGAAGAGAGCAGTTGTCTTATTTATTTATTTACTTAAGTATATTTTATTATGTTGTTACAATAGTGCCAATTTTTTCCCCCTTTGCTCCCCTCTTCCCAGGACCCCCCTTCCCTCCAGCAATCCCACCCGCATTATTCATGTCCATGGGTTATGCATATAAGTTTTTTGGCTTCATCCTTTCCTATATATGCTTAACTACCCCGTGTCTATTTTGTACTAAGCAATTATACTTCTTAATCCCTGCACCATTTCCCCCTTTCTCCCCTTTCCCCCCTCCCAGCTGATAACCCTCCATATGATCCCCATACCTATCATTCTGTTCCTATTCTGGTTTGCTTAGTTGGATTTTGTTTGTATTTTTTAGATTCATTTGTTGATAGTTGCGACTTTGTTGTCATTTTCATGTTCATAATTTTGATCTTCTTTTTCTTAAGTAAGTCCCTTTGACATTTCATATAATAATGGCTTGGTGATGATGAACTCCTTTAGCATTACCTTGACTGGGAAGCACTTTATTTGCCCTTCCATTCTAAATGATAGCTTTGCTGGATAGAGGAATCTTGGTCATAAGTCCTTGCTTGTCATCACCTTGAATACTTCTTGCCAGTCCCTTCTTGCCTGCAAAGTTTCTTTTGAGAAACCAGATGATAGTCTTATAGGCACCCCTTTGTAGGTAACTCTGCTTTTCTCTTGCTGCTTTTAAGATTCTCTCTTTATCTTTCACCTTTGGGGTTTTAATGATGATGTGTCTTGGTGTGGTCCTTGTTGGGTTTAGCTTGTTTGGGACTCTGTGCTTCCTGGGTTTTTATGTCTATTTCCTGCACCCAATTTGGGGAGTTTTCCTTCATTATTTTCTCACATAAGTTTTCAATTTCTTGCTCTTCCTCTTCTCCTTCTGGTACCCCCATGACTGGATGTTGGCACATTTAAAGTTGTCCCAGAGGTTCCAAAGCCTCTCCTCATATTTTTCAATTCTTTTTTCCTCATTCTGTATTGGTTGACTGTTTTTCTTCCTTATGTTCCAAATCATTGATTTGAACCCTGGTTTCCTTCCCTTCACCATTGGTTTTGTGTGGATTTTCCTTTGTTTCATTTAGCAGAGCCTTCCGTTCTTCCCTTATGTGTTTGCTGTGCTTAAGCATATCTGTCAAGCCTGTGAGCATCTTTATCACCATTGTTTTGAACTCTTCATCTGTTAGGTTGGCTATCTCCTTGTTAGATTGACTATCTCTTCATTACTTAGTTTTCCCACTGGAACCTTGATCCGTTCCTCCTTTTGGGCCATACTTCTCTGTCTCCTCATTCTGACAGGCTCCTGTGTTTGTTTGCCTCTGTGTCAGGTAGAGCTGTCCCTCCTGTTCTGTTGTAAGGGGCAGAGCCCTAGGTATTCCTCAGTTTAGGGTGACCCGTTTCACCACGTTGTGGTGCTGTGTGTGGAGGAGGGGTCTGAGAGGGAACACTGCTGCTTGCTCAGCACTCTCCCCTGTTCCTGTCAGTTCTTCTCTCACTTCTCATGAAACTGTCACCTCTCTAGCTGTTGCCCTGGCTGTCTTTCCCCAGAGCGGGTGGGTTTGAAGACAATCTAGGACTGTGGGGGACCTTTCAACAAGCGGACTCTGCTGAGAGACCGGCTGTTTCTTCTCCTACCCCAACCCCCACTGGTTTGCACAGTGAAAAGCAATGAGGCTTTATTTTCCCTGGAGCTGGGACAGTGAGCCGCGCGGTCTGGTCTGGTGCTGGTGCTAATGCTGGGGGTGCTCCCCAGATGTCCCTCCCTACTTTTTAAAACATGTGACTGCACTTTCTGCTGTCCTGATGGTACTGCCGCTGCTGCCACCAGCACACCGCGTCCTCTCCGCCCAGGCTGCACCCCTTCTACCTATCTGGATGAGTATTTCTTCTTTATATTTTTGTTCATTGGACTTCCATGCAGCTCAATTTTCTGGAACTTCTGGTTGTCTCCACTTTGAGGTAGTTGTATTCCTTCTTAGTTGTGGAGGCAGACACAGCGTGTCTGTCTAGGCCTCCATCTTGGCCGGAAGTGAGAGCAAGTTTGTTTTCTCCTTTTTTAAGACCATGAAAACAAGGACGAAAGAAAAAGAGAAGGGGAGGGGAGGAGAAAGAGATATGAAAAGAGAGGGATGATGGGGGAGGAAAAGAATTGAATTTCAATACTATTGGTAAACAGCGTGGGTAATAGTCCTTGTTAAAGAACACAAAGCTGGTATTGACAACTTAGAATATTAACTTTTATCTTCATGTTCAGTCTCTAGAAAGTTATTTTTCAGTGCAGGTGAGTCCTGGCTAAATGAAGAGAGTTGCCTCAAAATCTTGCTTTTTTCCCAGCATCATTGCTATCATTTCAATACAGTCTGCCGATCCGCAACTGAAGCCCAAAAGTTAACCAGGTCCAGCAACCTTAGTTCACTGCAGCTGTGGGTCCCCCAAAGTGAGTGTGAGGAAAATTTGTAAGCATTATTGACACAATCTCTGAAGACAGTATTGGGCAGTAACTGGTTAGGCTCAAAAGGCCACAGCTTCTTTTAGTACTGATTGGGGAATGGATGGGACTAAGTTGATGCCCTGTGAGTGAAATGACTGATTGATAGCCAAGGACACACAAACTTTTCCAGAAGATTGTTGTAAAATGTTAGTAGAGGTTGGATGCTCACTAGGAAAGCTGGGAAAGTTCTGTGATATCTAGGGGTTAAGTCTTGAATGAGAGGAATCTAGGGGTGATTAGGGATTCAAGTCTGTCTAGGACCACCCAGCTAACAAAGGTTAAGGAGGGGGGCCATCTGTTTACCATTGAATACTTCAGTCTTCGTTAAAACTTAAGCCTCTGAACACAATAATTTTGTGGTCAGTCAGTATGAAGAGGGGGGCTTATTTCCAGGAAATCTATTTTCTGGAGGTAGAAGCTGAAATGGGAAGGTTAAAGCATGGTGTTTCCTAAGAAGGGTTATAGGGGACCTTTGAAGACCCTTTCTGCACCCATAATTGTAGGGTTCATTTACTTTCAAACATTATAATGGAATTTTAATGCAACTGGAGAATTAGAATTCAGGAATGTTAAAATATAGCCCAGTCCGAGCTTGCTTTTGAAAAGCATTTTTTCCTCAGCTTGTTAGTAATTAGAAGTAATTACTAAACAGCTTCTATCACAAGTGAGGGTATTATATTACCTTAGAAGTCTCATAATAAATAGCTGATTGTAAACCTAGATTAGTTTGCTCATCCAGGAATCAGGAATAACAATTTTTAACATAATTCCTGTTGAGTTTGATTTTTCAGCTGTTTTAGACTTAAATAGTCATGGTAATTTCAAAACTGCAGTTAGTTTATTTCTATCATGGCAATATTTTCTGTAGAGCTTATCTTAATGTGACCACTGTAGGCTGGATCAAGCCTGGATTGAGGGAAGCACTAGTGCTCTCCTATTGGCTGAGAGCAAACCTCCCTCTAGTGGGGAGGGGTGGAGAATGACCTTGGAGTCCAGCGACAGGTTCATACTTGTCTAGGCTACACATGAAACAGTGCGGTGAGAGGTTGTGTGCCACTCTATATAGTGAATCGTATTTTGAAGTGTAGTCCAAGTTCTTGTCTGTATACAAGGAGTTAGCAGAATTTACTTTTTTATTTACATATGTACTTATTTCCTTTCTTTCAGATCATGTCTGCATATGTTATTTCTCAGTGTAAGTGCCTAAACAACCCTGATTCATTTATTATATCTGTTGCTGTTTCACCATTCCCAGTCAAAGGACAAACATCAGTGCGTTTGTCAGGCAAGCCTATTCTGCATATTTTAAAGTAAAACTTGGTGATCAAGATAAGTCTTGGACCCTCACAAGGTGTGCAAGCAGTGTGTTGAGAGTTTACGGATGTGGATGAAGGGAACACGTGATAAATTGCCATTTGGTATACCTATGGATTTTTTTTTAACTATATGTTACAGTAGTTCCATATTTTTCCCCTTTGCTCTTCTCCACCCAATATCCACCTTCCCTCCAGCAATCCCACCCCCCTTAGTTCATGTCCATGGGTTGTGCATATAAGTTCTTTGGATTCACCCTTTCCTATATTATTCTTAACTTCCCCTTGTCTATTTTGTACCAACTTATTATGCTTCTTAATCCTTGCACCATATCCCCATTTCTCCCCCTCTCCACTCCCAGTTGATAAATATTCAAATGATCTCCATACCTATGATTCTGTTCCTTTTTTGGTTTGCTTAGTTGGATTTTGTTTGTATTTTTTAGGTTCAGTTGTTCATAGTTGTGAGTTTGTTGTCATTTTAGTGTTCATAGTTTTGATCTTCTTTTTCTTAAATAAGTCCCTTTGACATTTCATATAATAATGGCTTGGTGATGATGAACTCCTTTAGCATTACGTTGTCTGGGAAGCACTTCATCTGCCCTTCCATTCCAAATGATAGCTTTGTTGAATAGAGTAATCCTGGTTGCAGGTTGCCTTTCATCACATCGAATACTGCTTGCTAGTCCCTTCCTGCCTGCAAAGCATCCTCTGAGAAATCAGCTGATAGTCCTATAGGCACCTCCCTGTAGGCAACTCTCTGTCTCTGTCTTGCTGCCCTCAGGACTCTCTCTTTATCTTTCACCATTGGCATCTCTATCATGATGTGTCCTGGTGTGGTCCCCTCTGGGTCCAGCTTACCAGGGACCCTCATTGCTTCTGGACCTGTATGTCCATCTCCTTTGCAAAATTTGGGAAGTTTTCCTCATTTTTTTCAATTCTTGCTTCTTCATTCTGCATTGGTTGACTGTTTTTTTCTTCCCTATGCTCGAAGTCATTGATTTGAACCCTGGTTTTCTTCCCTTTACCATTGGTTTTGTGTGGATTTTCCTTTGTTTCACTTAGCATAGCCTTCACTACTTCTCTTATGTGTTTGCCATACTCAAGCATATCTGTCAAGCCTGTGAGCATCTTTATCACCAGTGTTTTGAATTCTGTGTCTGTTAGTTTGGCTATCTCCTCGTCCCTTACTGTGTTTCCCCAAAAATAAGATATCCCCTGAAAATAAGACCTAGTGCAATTTTTTTCAAGCTTAGAAATATAAGACCTTCTCTGAAAGTAAGACTTAGTGGCAGTCATTGCTATAGCTCCCCCCAAATTCTTGATGCAATTCAGAGTTTGGCTTGTTATGCTGATGTTTGTGATGACATGACTACAGTATATTAATAAATGTTAATTTTTTGTTCAACAATAAATGTGAATTCTTGTTCATAGAAAAATAAGACATCCCCTGAAAATAAGACCTAGCGCGTCTTTAGGAGCAAAAATTAATATAAGACACTGTCTTATTTTTGGGGAAACAGGGTAGTTCTCCCACTGGAACCTTCATTCATTCTCCCTTTTGGGTCATACTTCTCTGTCTCCTCATTCTGACAGACTTCTCAGTTTGTTTGCCTCTGAGTCCCACGTAGACCTGTCGCTCCTATTACATTGTAAGCAGCGGGCCCTTAGGGATTTGTCAGTACAGGGTGACCTGTTTCACCACATTGTGGCATTATATGTGGGGGAGGCATCCAAGAGGGTACAATGCCACTTGCCCAGCATTTGCCCCTTTTCCAGGCACCTCTCCCACTTCTGCACCGCAATGGCGCCCCTCTAGCTGCTGCCCTGGCCATCATTCCCAGAGTGGGTGGGTCTGTGGACATTCTAGGACCATGGGGTCCCTTTAAACAAGCAGGCACTGCTGAGAGACTGGCAGTTTCTGCCTCCAGCTGAAACCCCACTGGTCTGCACAGTCAGAAGCAATGAGGCTTGATTTTCCCTGGTACTGGGATCATGAGCTCCAAGGTCAATTGAGGAGCTGGGAATGCTCCCCAGAGGTCCCTCCTGACTTTTTAAAATGATTGACTCCTTTTCTGCCAGCCTGCCACTGCCACTGCTGGTGCCGCCACAACACCGCCACAACACCACATCCTCTCAGCTCCTCCTGCCTGTCTGGATGAGAATTTCTTCTTTATATATTTGTTTGCTGGATTTCCATGCAGTTTGATTTCATGGAATTTCTGGTTGTTTCTAGTTTTGATGTGGTTGTATTCCTCTTAATTGTGGAGGGAGATGCAGTGTGTCTGTCTACACCTCCATCTTGGTTGGAAGTCTGGTATACCTATGGTTTGGCGAGAGCCCAGATATCATTCAAGTAACTGTAACTTTTCTATAGTGAAGACATCAGAATAGAACAAGAAAAATAAATGTAAAATAGAGTATCCTAGTCTACCAACAGCTATTTGCCTAGTGCCTCATTCAGCTAAAATCCCAGTAACAGTTTTCTATGAGCTACCCTCTTTCAAAAAACGAGTATGGTGAAGAACTAAGTGACAGCAATGATGAAGATTTTGAATTTTAAGATGATTCAGTTTGTAAGGAATTTGATCAGCATGAGTTGAATGATATGGCACGAGATTCGGGACTATCCAAAAAGGCTTCAGAACTCCTAATATCAAGACTGCATGAGAAAAACTTGCTTGAAAAAGGAGCGAAGGTATCCTACATTCAATCAAGAGAAAGGGTATTTCTGCAGTACTTTCGAAGTGACGGTGGTTTTGTGTATTGCCATGACATACATGGTTTAACGGAGGAGTTGGGAATTCCAATCTATAACGCAAATGAATGGTGACTGTTCATCGATAGCTCAAAGTGGACCTTGAAGTGTGTCCTCCTCCACAATGGCAGTTTATTTGGTGCAGTCCCAATTGACTATTCAGTTTGCTTTTGTGAAGAATATGAAGACATGAAGAGAGTCATTGATCTGTTTCAATATCACAAGCCCAATAGGATCATCTGTGTTAACCTTAAAATGGTCTGCTTTCTTCTTGGTCAGCAATGCAGATACACCAAATATCCCTGTTTTCTGTGTATGTGGGACAGCAGAGCTTGTGAGAAGCATTGGGTAGAGTCGCACTGGCCTCCAAGATCTGACCTCAAACCTGTTGATCCCAGCATTCTACATGAACCACATGTTGACAGAAAGAACATTATATTCCCACCTCTGCACATAAAACTGGGTCTCATGAAGTAATTTGTTAGTGCTTTGCCAACTGAAGGAGACTGTTTCAAGTATCTCATGTTGGAATTTCCTAGCCTGTCATTTGAAAAGATAAAATACCTTAATATGTATGTTTGGTAGCAGAACTTCACTACTCGTACCCAATTTGACTTACAGTAACAACATATAGCCTTTATATGAATAAAATAACTAAATAAACAGTATACTCAGGTAATTTTTTCTTTATTTTCCTTTGTATGTACATTTTGTATGATTTTTGGGGAAAAGAGGGTATTTTGTACCTTAAAATGTTGACGTGATAGAGAAAGACTGGGGCCATTTTTGGATTCAGATGCCAAAAGTTAATCAAAAACAAGTGTGAGATCTAACTCAATGAAAATTGTGTTCCGCAGTGTAATCTGTATTTGCAGCTCCTTCCCAGCATTAGCATCACCGCCTCAGCTCCAGCTCATATCATCAGGCTTTAGATTATTGTAAGGAGCACATGACCTAGATCCATCACATGTGCAGTTCACAGTAAGGTTCATGATCCTGTGAGAACCTAATGCCACTGCTGCTGATTTGACAGGAGGAGGAGCTCAAGTGGTAATGGGAGCAATGGGGAGCAGTTATAAATACAGATGAAGGTTCCCTTGCTCTCCTGTCACTCACCTCATATTGTGCCTCCTGGTTCCTAACAGATCATGGACAGGTATCGATCTGTGGCCTGGAGGTTGGGGACCCCTGCTCTAGAGCACTCTCACCATCTAACATACTCCATTGTATTTTACCTATTTATCCTGTTACGGTCTACTTTTCTCCCCTTGACCCTAAGTTCCATGAGGACAGGGGTATTTGTTTTGTTCACAGCTGTATGCCCTAGCTCTACAACAGTCCCTGGCACACAATAGGTGCCCCATGCATATTTGTTGAATGAACGAATGGTTTAAGTGTTGGCTTTTGCAGGTGTATTCCAAGACTGAGTTGATTAGGGGCCCAGTGGTACAAGGCCTGGGACCTGCCGGAACAAATGAGCTTCATGGATAACAAAAAACATTTTGAACATTGCACAAGGCTCCATGCAGGTGATTCACAGACACAGAAAACCAGACAGAGCAAGAAAGCATATCCCTTGGCTCAAATTAGCACTGCCAGATCCACACAACAGCAGCACCAGTGTAGAAAATACGATGCCGGGGCAAGGGTATTACTAAGAACGCGAAGGAATTGTTCTTGGTGTTAGACAGTGGAATCTGAATCTAGAAATGATTGCTTCCTTGGATGCTCCAAAGAAAATCATTCAGAATGAATAAGCTTGTCAATTCTGTCATGTAAATAACATCCATTTCCTTTCCTGAAATTCCATAAACTAGAAATCAGATTTTCCAAATGACTGAAGAAAGCACAACCTATCTTTTCAGACAGAAAGATTGGACTTTATGCTGTGAACAGGGTGAGGATTCCACACATGCTTTACCAGCATTATACACAATATGATCATCATTGGGTGAATTGAGTCAGAATGCTATGCTACAGAAGTCTCAGTGATTCTGCTTGAACAGAAATCCCACCTGAAGCTCAAAAATTCTTCCCTCAGAGTTTCTGCCTGTTAAACAAATTGAGAATCGGGCTATGGGGCACAAGACAAAATGATTCTTCCTTTCCATATCCTTTAAAAAAATGAATAATGCTCTGGAAGCTGGTATTCGCCTGGACAGAGCACATCATCAAAACACTTGAGTCACCTTGAACTCTATAGTATAGGGCCAACACTAAGCAGAACAGAGTAATGTAATGAAACTTCATTTCATAAGAAAATGTGAACTTCCTCAGAATCAAATTATTCAGATTTACCTTAAAATAACCTTTATTAAGTGCTTATTATGTGCCAGCCACACAACTGTGTATTTTCACATTAAATTAATCAACCCTAATAACAAATGAGGTAATGACAAATATCCCTATATTCCAGATGAGGAAATTGAGGATCCCAGAGAATAAGAGACTTGTCTGAATGGTAGAGCCTGGTAGTGTCAGAATTCAAACCCAGCACTCTTTAACTCCAGACTCTGTGCTCATTCTATTATATTACAGGAACAGGAAAAAGCCTGTAAGAATTGTAATGAAAACAATGAAAATTGTTCCTGGTATTTTAGTAAAGGCCTCTCATCTGAAAATCCAAGATATTATTTCTAGGACCTTGTAGGCTTTCACAGATATTAATAAAGATGGTTATTTTACTATTCGATCTCATTATCTTGTGAATGAGAATTTGAGAAAATGTTTAGCACTTACCATCTTCTTGTCTATGAAAAGAATGAACTTTCACACCTACTAAAAGACATAGTATGCCTTGAAAAATCAAAGGCTTTAAGCTGGTTCTAGTTTTGCTTCCCATTTTAATAATCAAAATATTTAAAAATGTCAGGGCTGCTTTATTAGCAGGGACCAAATATTTTGGCAGCTGTAATCAGAAGATGACATTCTGGCAGGGTAGTTAATAAATTTAATAAGAGTTTTTACTTCTTTAAGATCCACATTCTAAAAGGTCCAGAGGGGAAGCTACATAGGGTGTTTGTGATTTTCTTTACGAATTAAGATTATAAAACTAAACAATATCATAACTTATAAAGGGCTTATGGATGGGATCAGTGTCACTGCTATCTGTTGGCTGGCTTTCACTACTGGTTAAACAAATGAGCTTGTGTAGACGACACAAACAGGTACAATTTCCACACAGGCCCGGTGCTCTGAGGAAAGAGGGAAAAAGGGGGACCTTGGGCAGTGCTTGTGATAGATGGGCACACTGGGGTGGCCTAGGGTGGAAACTTCTCAGTCCAGGAGCAGAAACACTAGGGGACTCCCCCATGTTTTTCCTGGAGGGGCAAATGTCCAGAATGACTTAAGCTGGACCCTTACAATTTTTATTTCCTTTATGAATCAAGTTCCTGGCATCACTCACATTAAAACTGGAGGGAAGAAAGCCCTGGCCTGGTAGCTCAGTTGGTTTGAGCATCGTCCTGATACACCAATGTTATGAGTTCAATGCCTGGTCAGGGCACATACAGGAATCGACCAATGAGTGCATGAACGAGTGGAGCAACAAATGGATGTTTGGCTCTCTCTCTCTCAAATCAATAAATTAAAAGAAAATAAAACAAAAATTAGAGGAAAATGGCCATCAGGACCTAATGCCAGATCTACAAAACAGGCATGGAATTCCTCTTGACCCCGAAGATGTTTTTATGCAACAGGTTCTAAAGGCCAGGGAACAACTGCTCAAAATCCTTTCCAAACCAGCAAAACTTGGTTAACAGGTGAGTATCTGGAGAACCCCATAGCCAAAAAGGCAAGATTCTACTTCCACAGGGAATCGGGAAAACATACCAGCCCAGGATTACCCCCGAAATCTGTTCTTAAACTGAGATTTAACAAATATTAATTCTTGCCTCATCACAAGAAAAACAAGGCTATCTTATGTACTTGGCGGCAGGTAAATCAAATCACTTTGTGGTAATGGTCATTTAAACACAGTGGAGCAGATAAATCTTCCCTTAAAACACCTAGGCCACTTGGACATTCCAGAGGGAGACACAGTAGAGGTCAGCGGTCAAGACTTGGTTCTTTACTTCTGTCCTCTCTCACGAATGGCCTCTGCTAAGATACTTCAACAATGCTCTTTATTTACTAGAAATCTGATTTTACTTTGCACAAGGTTCTGGTGGAGCAAATCTGGACGATTGAGATGGGGAGCAGGAAACACCAAATACTCTGAGATGCAGAAGCAGCAGGTGCATGAGTTTGGGAGAGGGACAGGCTTCCCTCCAATCTCCCCCCAGCAAACCCAGCTTCAGTTTCCAAATGGAGGGGGGACTTTGAAGGAGTCTCATGTGCTGTGTGTCCTCACCTGTGTGAGCTCACAGAGTAAAGGACACAGACATGGCTCCAAACCAAGGAGGAGCATCCCAGAACCCAAGTTGTAAAACAAACCTGGCAGAGATTCAGAATCTAAACAGGAAGAACTCACACCTCTGAGCAATGCCTCAGACATTCACCTAGTCCCGTGGTCTGTCAGGAGTGAATCACTTAAATACATTTTTATTGAAATACAAGCAAACATGACTTAAAAATTATTTTCAATAGAAAAACTGTGGAGAGGAAGGAAGTTCAAGGAGACTTTCTGTGCACATCAGCAGGGTTGGAAAGGAGAAAATCTTAGGTCTCTTCTCCATACCCCAGTGACCCCTGAGTGTGGCACGAAGGTGGCAGGTTTTCAGAGCCTGGTGCCAGAGTCAGTGCTCACTGCCTGGGATGGCACCTTTTCAGGCACTGCAAGGACAACATGCCCATCCTACCGCCTTCGCCATCCCTGAGGCTAAGATGCTTCTTTCAGTACAACCGAGAACTGCAATCCACAATCTCTGTTCAGGCCGCGTGGTTCAGGCAAAAATTGGGGAGCAGGTACAATTAAAAAAAAATTAAATCATGTTTGCTTCCACACGGGAAGAACCAAGAGCTACTCGCTTCCCTTTTCCGTTTCGAAATCCCTTTCATTCTGAGTAAAGCAGAAATGGGCAGCTTGTAGAAAACCCAAATGGGAGTCGCCCCCCACCCCCCCGAAGCTCTGTTCTTGGCATGCACAAGACAACGCCCTTGCGGGTAAGCCCCCACGTGGGGTCCGAGTCCGAGGAGACGCTGAGGGACCCAGACAATGCATGTGCCAACGCCTGGCTCTCCCTCGTACCCACCCGCCCGCCGTGCACGCAGCCTGTGTCCTGACAGAGCGGGAGGGTACTCACGTCACTCATGCACCGCGTCGCCCCTGAGCCGTGCTGCTCACCTCCCACCACACTGCAGCAATGGGGTAGAGCAGCAGCCAGTTATTCTTTAGGGAGCGGTTGTAGTCGCATTCCTTCCTCCCCAGTTTCCTCATGGCAGTCGGCTGGGCTTGGAGCTGTGGTGGAGGTCGATGCAGTGCGCGGTGCTTGGCCGAACGTTTTGGAGCCAGAGGACCACCAGGGTTCTGTGGCGCAGTGGAGGAGGGATACGGGATGTCGGGGAGTGGGTGCTGTCACTGCCACTGTCACCACTGTGGTCACCACCTGACACTGAGCGCAGGCTTCCAACTCGGTTTATATGAGTGGAGGGCTCATGCCGCTCCTCCTGCAGCCCTTGCGCTGTACTGTGCGCCTGCCAACCAGCAAGAAAGGAGGGAGGATCGACTAGAGCAGGGAGGCAGGCGTAGATGTTTCTCTCTGTCCCTCCCTCTTGCTCTAAAAGGCAATGGAAAGATGTCCTCAAGTGATGATTTAAAAAAAAAATGTTTTGAAGGGGAGCACGTGGGGCTCCAGCAGCCCTCTGTGTCAGTGAGATGCAGTCCCCGCTTGTCTTTACAGCCAGTTGCTATGGGGACTCTGCTTCCTGGCATCGGTGCCTCTGGCGTGGGGCTGGGACCCCGTTGCTCCTAAGCGGGCACCTCCACAGCCGAGATATCCCTCCCAGTTCTCAAGCACCATGCATGAGTTTGGGACTAGCCTGTTGCATGTCTCTGCCCTTCTACTAGTCTCAACGTGGCTTCTTGTTTATGTGCTCAGTTCTAGGAGTTGTGTCCAGCTGCTCTTTGGGTGGTTCTCAAGACTGATTGTTGTATAACGTGCTCTTTAATTTTTATGTGATCGTGGGAGGAATCAAGCACAGTATTGACCTCCTCATCCATCTTGGGTGCAAGTCCTCAATCAAGTCCTGAGGTCTGAGGTCAGGTGAGTCAAAGCACTGGAGAAGCCAGGTTTAGGGGATTGTTCCTACTCAGTGCCAGACATCACCCTGAGGAAACTAAAGAAAGATAAAGCAGCACCCCTGCCACTGGGGAACTCACCTTCTAGTTTGGAAGAGAAACCACATCACATTCACTTCCCTGGACTTGGGTTCTCCTTTGTTCGATGGAATCATTGGACTGAGGATTCCTGTGAGCTCTTCCGAGTGTATGTCCAATGTGAGCTTTGTGCAAAAACAGCAAGCAGTGGACGCCCTGTTCACACAGTCTGGAGATACTGTCGCATCCCACAGGTAAAGGGCTTAGTCCTGCCTGAGTACCGATCACAAAGCCCAAGTGGTTGCGTGTGCTTCTGGCCTACTGGCTATAGATTGGAGGCCCCCATGATGTACTTCTCCTCAGGTTCATTGCCTTTGCTCACAGACCTCAGGAGAGCGTATTACTTACTAGATGACCAGTTTCCTTTAAAAGGCAGTAAGTCAGGAACAGCCAAACGGAAGAGGTGCATGAGGCAAGGTATGTGCAAAGGGTCGCAGCGCTCCTGCACCCCCTGGGCACACCGGAAAAGCCGGTGTTGGGGCTGCCTGTCATCTACTAGACCGAATGAGCAGACACAGGGATTGAAGCTTTATTGGCGCTTTATTCAGATGGTCTGCGATCTCAGAAGTCTGCATGTTTGTACCCTCACAGATTGTCTTAAATTCCATGATAAACGGGCCCTTCTTATAAGGAGAGGGAAATTGCAGCAAGGGGCCTGGCCTTCAGGGACAAAGTTACTCAGATAAAAGCTGCAGCATTCTTTCATCGGTGTCCTGCGTGGCGGTCCTTGTGCCTGGGCGGTGGTCTTTGTGTCCTGGTTGGTGGTCATCCAATCCTGGAGTATAATGGCTCAGATACCATCTTGATTGCTTGCAGTCCTCCCGAGGCACAGAGGTGGAACTGCTTATGGTCTCCTGGAGGCAAGGTGGGTCATACCTCCAGTTCCTGAAACAATAGCTTTTTACATGCATTGATTACTAAGCTTCTCCCTGTTACCTGAAACTAAAATTTCCCAACATTTGAGATGCCCGTCCGTCCTTGAAAATGCTGTGACTTTTCTGAGGGTAATTAGACATTTCGTAACATTTTCCATCAAAAGTGTTTCTATTTAACTCAACCACTCTACCTCTAGAAATTAATACCAAAAACATACCAAAGATCTCTTCATCCCTACTCAGTTGGAAAAAACTTAGGTGTCCAGTAAGATGGATTGGCTAAAGATTGATGAAGTATGTACAGAGAGACTGGACAATGAACAGTGTTCAGAGATTGAAAAGCCTATTCTTTTTTTTTTCTTTTCTTTTTTTGGTTTTTCAATTACAGTTGTCCCCTTTTTCCCCCATTGCTCCCCCCCACCCAGCCCATCCCTTCTCCCACAATCATATCCCTCCCCGTGGTCCATGTGCATGAGTCATTCATACACGTTCCTTGACTAGACCCTTCCCTTACTTATCACCCTTCTCTCCCTCCCCCCTCCCGCCTACTGACTACAATTGTAGTCTTTGCCTGTTTAGTTCGTTTGTTTGTGTTGCTCTTTAGTTTCCTGTATTAGGTGATACCATATGGTATTTTGCTTTCTTTGCCTGGCTTATTTCACTAAGCATGATTCTTTCTAGTTCCATCCATGTTGTCGCAAATGGCAGGAGTTCCTTCTTTCTTTCTAGTACATAGTATTCTGTTGTGTAGATGTACCACAGTTTTTTGATCCACTCATCTACAGAGGGGCCCTTAGGCTGTTTCCAGCACTTAGCTATTGTAAACAGGGCTGCTATGAACATAGGGGTGCATAGGTTTATCTGAATTAGAGTTTTAGGATTTTTCGGGTATAATTCTAGCAGTGGAATCGCTGGTCCAAAAGGCAGTTCCATTTTTAGTTTTTTGAGGTAATTCCATACTGTTTTCTATAGTGGCTGCACCAGTCTGCATTCCCACCAACAGTGCAGTAGGGTTCCCGTTTCTCCACATCGTCGCCAGCATTTGTTGCTTGTTGATGTGTTGATGATGGCCGCTCTGACAGGTGTAAGGTGGTATCTCATTGTAGTTTTTATTTGCATCTCTCTGATGGCCAAGGATCTTGAGCATTTTTTCATGTGCCTATGGACCGTCTGTATGTCCTCTTCGGAGAAGTGTTTGTTCAGGTCCTTTGCCCATTTTTTAATTGGCTTGTTTGTTTTCTTGAGGTTGAGTCGTATAAGCTCTTTATATATTTTGGAGATCAGTCCCCGGTCTGTGATATCATTGGCAAATATGTTTTCCCATATGGTTGGTTTCCTTTTCATCTTGCTGATGTTTTCTTTTGCTGAGCAGAAATTTTTTAGTTTGATGTAGTCCCATTTGTTTATTTTTTCCTTTATTTCTCTTGCCTTAGGAGATGTATCCGTGAAGATATTGTTACGTGGGATATCTGAAATTTTCTTGCCTATGTTTTCCTCTAGGACTCTTATGGTGTCACGGCTTACATTTAAGTCTTTAATCCATCTTGAGTTTATTGTTGTGTGTGGTGTAAGTTGGTGGTCTAATTTCATTTTTTTGCACGTCCCTGTCCAGTTCTCCCAGCACCATTTGTTAAAGAGGCTCTTCTCACTGCATGTTATGTTCCTTCCTCCTTTATCAAAGATTAGTTGACCACAGAGGCCTGGGTTTATTTCTGGGCTCTCTATTGTGTTCCACTGATCTATATGTCTGTTCTTATGCCAGTACCATACTGTTTTGATTACAGTGGCTTTGTAGTATTGTTTGATATCTGGTGTTGTGATTCCTCCTGCTGTGTTCTTCTGTCTCAAGATTGCTTTTGCTATTTGGGGTCTTTTTTGGTTCCATATGAATTTATGGAGTATTTGTTCTAGGTCAGTGAAATATGTCATTGGTATTTAAATAGGGATTGCATTGAATCTGTAAATTGCTTTGGGTAGTATGGCCATTTTGATGATGTTGATTCTTCACATCCAAGAACATTGTATTTGCTTCCATTTATTTATATCTTCCTTAATTTCTTTTTTCAATGTTATGTAATTTTCAGAATACAGGTCTTTTATCTCTTTGGTTAAGTTTACTCCTAGGTACTTTATTATTCTTGTTGCTATAATAAATGGTATTTTCTTTTTCGTCTCTGTTTCTGCTATTTTATTGTTGGTGTACAGAAATGCCTTAGGTTTCTGTACATTTATTGTGTACCCTGCTCTTTTGCCAAATTCACTTATCATATCGAGTAGTGTTTTAGTGGAATTTATAGGGTTTTCTAGGTATACTATGCTGTCATGTGCAAACAGTGATAGTCTTACTTGTTCTTTCCCAATTTGGATGCCTTTTATTTCTTTGTCTTGTCTGATCGCTGTGGCTACGACTTCCAACACTATGTTGAATAGAAGTGGGGAGAGTGGACAGCCTTATCTAGTTGCTGATTTCAGGGGGAACGCTTTCAGTTTTTGTCCATTGAGTATGATGTTGGCTTCAGGCTTCTCCTAGATAGCCTTAATTATGTTAAGGTATGCTCCCTTTATTCCCATTTTGCTGAGTGTTTTCATCATAGATGGGTGTTGTACTTTATCAAATGCTTTTTCTGCATCTATGGATGTGATCATGTGATTTTTGTCTTTCGTTTTGTTTAGGTGACGTATTATACTTATAGATTTGCGAGTACTAAACCATCCTTGCATCCCTGGGACGAATGCCTCTTGATCGCGGTGTATGATCTTTTGGATGTATTGCCGGATCCTGTTTGCCAAAATTTTATTGAGGATTTTTAGCATCTAAGTTCATCAGTGATATTGGCCTGTAGTTTTCTCTCTTTGTTGTGTCTTGACGTGGTTTTGGGATTAGGGTAATACTGGCTTCATAGGAGAAGCCTATTCTGGCAGAGTATTGAATTCCACGGGAAAATGGTAAATACACATACACAACACGTATTGAAATGGCAAAAGAAAGCTATAAAACAGTGGGTGTGTTGGATTTTTACAATGAGGAGGTAGTGATTTATTATTTGTATACCTAAAAATACAAAACTTTAAATATTCGTATGACAGTGATAATTAAGTGTCTGTGTGCCTTTGTGTGTCCAAGTGTGTATGTGTATAGTAACATGACCATTAGCGTTCTTTTTCCCCTTTGCCTTTCTGAGCACAGGCGCTGTGCGTTGCTAGGCTAAGGTGTTCATATGCTTGGGAGAGTAGGATTTGTTAGGGCAGGAATTTTTTAAAAGTGTACCGACAGTCCACTTCTGCGTGCTATCTACGATTAGGTAGCAGGATCGATTATTATGAGGAGAGAGAACGTTCCGTATTATTTCATCTTCCCGTTAGAATATCGAAATGCCAGCATGGAAGACTCATCTCCCAGAATTCTCCTATAGTGTAGCAAAAACAGCTCTCTGCCTAGAGCAGCTGTCACTCTGTCACAGCAGGAGATTAAGATTTCGGGGAATTAGAAGTACAACTCAATACTTTCTGGTCAAGGGAATGGTGAAAAGAAGAAAGGGAGAGGAGAGATACTGATTTTTTTTTTTTTTTCCCTTTCTTTCTTTCTCTCCAGGCTTCTTCCAGGTAAGGGGGTATGAGGGAAAAGAGGATGGCACCTCTGTCCCCTATTCCCTGTTGGGAGGCTGCCCCCCAGACTGACTCCTCCCAGCCTGGGATGCAACCACATGGATGCAGATGTGGCAGGGCAGTGCGGTGAGGCAGGGAGAGGCTCTGAGATTTGACTGTTTAACCACCCTTGGTTCGTGGTGGCTGGGACACTGCGCTGAGAGCTGTGGGACGCTCATGGCAGTTTGAAGTGTCCCTCCTTAGAGTCTCGAGGAACCCATGTGAACTGGCCTAATGCGGAGATTCACTTGTTTGTTACTAGGAAGAGCTGAGGTGAGACCGTGGCTGTGAGCAAATGCCCCTGTGGTCCGAGGGAAAGCCAGGAGAAAGGACAGCCTGCATCTTCACAGCTGCAGGTTTGAAGCACTCAGGAGGCGGACAGGTGCGTGTGTGGTGCGGCCGCGGTCACGGTGGAACCTGCGTGGGAGCGCGCCCAGCGCTGAGTCTGGGGCTGCGACAGCTACTCTGGGAGCTCCACATCTCGCCCCAGCCTTCTCCTTGTTTGTCTCGCTTTTTTCCCCTTCCTGGCCAGGCTGGATTTTCGCGTTGAGGGTTTGCTTCCTTCTGCAATCCGGGGAGGGCTGGGCCGCGGACCCCTTCGATTTGGTCTTTAGGCTGCACAGCCCCTCCAGAGTCCGCTCTCTCCACACCGGCCAGACCAGCCAGCCCTTTTGCGTGGGGAGAGTTGGGGTCCGCTGAGGTCTTTCCGGGGTCCCCTCTGCTTCACCACGCAGCCCCTAGGAGGAGGGAAAGAGGAGGGGCGGGGAGGTCAGTACAGGACTTTATGAACTTTCTCGGGAAGCTTGTATCCATTTCGCCCCACCCTCCCCGCCCCCCACCGCCGCAGGGATTATGAGCTCTCCTCCTTGAGTAGCAGGAGGTGAAGGTCCAACAAGATGCTCCGTGCACACAGGGCTTGGAATGGGCCCTCTGAGACCTTCCCTTCTGCTCCTTGGGAATGGCTCTGTGGCTGACAAAAGCCCCAAGGCTGTAAGACTTGGCGGAGTAATTAGGACCCAGAGCCAGACCAAGAGGTTCTGAGAAGGTGGGCAGGCCCCTCCCTCAGGCCAAGTGCATTGGAAAGGCAAACAAGAGAGTTGGGGAGACAAGGTAAGTGCTACCAAACAGGCTCTGCGCTGCCCAGTGAATTGTCTAATTTTCTTCCATTCTCCTACCCCGTTTTTTCACCGTTGCTTACACAGATGGTCTTCCTCCATCCCGCGCATCACCATCTTAACGTCTCTAGACTGCCTTCTCGTAGGGTTGCTGACAGTAAGTAAGCCCTGAATCTTTTTGCTGTTGTGGAGTCTACTCTCACTAGGCAGGTTGGAGGACCTCACCAGCTCGATTTTCTAATGACTAACCCCCCAGCTTAGAGCTTCATTCCTTTGGCGTAAATCGATACAGCTATCTTAGCAGAGATAAGAAATGAAGCTTTATGAACCATGTACACGTTAGTATGAATGAGTTCCTCAGCTCCTTTCCAGAATGTAAATTTTGAGACAAGGAAGGATAGAGGGATCGTGGTGTGCTGAGGAAGATATGAAGAAATGTTGTGAGGAACAGGAGAACTATCGAAAAAGAGGGGACAAAGATATTTATTCCACAGGAAGACAACTGGAAATACTCATATGTTCCATTTGAAAGGAATCGTAAATGTATCATGGAGCGCCCGTACAAAGGTCCCCTGTGCAGCCTGTATAAAGGAAGTTTATGAAATGTCTGATAGAATAGGATAGCCAGTCCCAGACTGTTTCGATCACAGTGGCTTTGTAGTACTGTTGGATGTCTGGTATCGTGATTCCTCCCGCCGTGTTCTTCTGTTTCCAGATTGCTTTTGCTATTCGGGGTGTTTTTGAGTTTCCTATGCAATTTTGGAGTATTTGTTCTAGGTCAGTGAAATATGTCATTGGTATTTGAATAGGGATTGCATTGACTCTGTACATTGCTTTGGGCAGTATGGCCATTTTGATGTTGTTGATTCTTCCCATCCAAGAACATGGTGTTTGCTTCCATTTATCTGTATCTTCCTTAATTTCTTTCTTCAATGTTGCATAATTTTCAGTGTACAGGTCTTTTATCTCTTTGGTTAAGTTTATTCCTAGGTATTTTATTTTTCTTGTTGCTATAGTAAATGGTATTTTCTTTTTTGCCGCTGTGTCTGATGTTTTATTGTTGGTGTACAGAAATGCCTTAGGTTTCTGTACATTTATTGTGTACCCTGCTGTTTTGCCAAATTCACTTATCATATCGAGTAGTGTTTTAGTGGAATTTATAGGGTTTTCTAGGTATACTATGCTGTCATGTGCAAACAGTGATAGTCTTACTTGTTCTTTCCCAATTTGGATGCCTTTTATTTCTTTGTCTTGTCTGATCGCTGTGGCTACGACTTCCAACACTATGTTGAATAGAAGTGGGGAGAGTGGACAGCCTTATCTAGTTGCTGATTTCAGGGGGAACGCTTTCAGTTTTTGTCCATTGAGTATGATGTTGGCTTCAGGCTTCTCCTAGATAGCCTTAATTATGTTAAGGTATGCTCCCTTTATTCCCATTTTGCTGAGTGTTTTCATCATAGATGGGTGTTGTACTTTATCAAATGCTTTTTCTGCATCTATGGATGTGATCATGTGATTTTTGTCTTTCGTTTTGTTTAGGTGACGTATTATACTTATAGATTTGCGAGTACTAAACCATCCTTGCATCCCTGGGACGAATGCCTCTTGATCGCGGTGTATGATCTTTTGGATGTATTGCCGGATCCTGTTTGCCAAAATTTTATTGAGGATTTTTAGCATCTAAGTTCATCAGTGATATTGGCCTGTAGTTTTCTCTCTTTGTTGTGTCTTGACGTGGTTTTGGGATTAGGGTAATACTGGCTTCATAGGAGAAGCCTATTCTGGCAGAGTATTGAATTCCACGGGAAAATGGTAAATACACATACACAACACGTATTGAAATGGCAAAAGAAAGCTATAAAACAGTGGGTGTGTTGGATTTTTACAATGAGGAGGTAGTGATTTATTATTTGTATACCTAAAAATACAAAACTTTAAATATTCGTATGACAGTGATAATTAAGTGTCTGTGTGCCTTTGTGTGTCCAAGTGTGTATGTGTATAGTAACATGACCATTAGCGTTCTTTTTCCCCTTTGCCTTTCTGAGCACAGGCGCTGTGCGTTGCTAGGCTAAGGTGTTCATATGCTTGGGAGAGTAGGATTTGTTAGGGCAGGAATTTTTTAAAAGTGTACCGACAGTCCACTTCTGCGTGCTATCTACGATTAGGTAGCAGGATCGATTATTATGAGGAGAGAGAACGTTCCATATTATTTCATCTTCCCGTTAGAATATCGAAATGCCAGCATGGAAGACTCATCTCCCAGAATTCTCCTATAGTGTAGCAAGAACAGCTCTCTGCCTAGAGCAGCTGTCACTCTGTCACAGCAGGAGATTAAGATTTTGGGGAATTAGAAGTACAACTCAATACTTTCTGGTCAAGGGAATGGTGAAAAGAAGAAAGGGAGAGGAGAGATACTGATTTTTTTTTTTTTTTCCTTTCTTTCTTTCTCTCCAGGCTTCTTCCAGGTAAGGGGGTATGAGGGAAAAGAGGATGGCACCTCTGTCCCCTATTCCCTGTTGGGAGGCTGCCCCCCAGACTGACTCCTCCCAGCCTGGGATGCAACCACATGGATGCAGATGTGGCAGGGCAGTGCGGTGAGGCAGGGAGAGGCTCTGAGATTTGACTGTTTAACCACCCTTGGTTCGTGGTGGCTGGGACACTGCGCTGAGAGCTGTGGGACGCTCATGGCAGTTTGAAGTGTCCCTCCTTAGAGTCTCGAGGAACCCATGTGAACTGGCCTAATGCGGAGATTCACTTGTTTGTTACTAGGAAGAGCTGAGGTGAGACCGTGGCTGTGAGCAAATGCCCCTGTGGTCCGAGGGAAAGCCAGGAGAAAGGACAGCCTACATCTTCACAGCTGCAGGTTTGAAGCACTCAGGAGGCGGACAGGTGCGTGTGTGGTGCGGCCGCGGTCACGGTGGAACCTGCGTGGGAGCGCGCCCAGCGCTGAGTCTGGGGCTGCGACAGCTACTCTGGGAGCTCCACATCTCGCCCCAGCCTTCTCCTTGTTTGTCTCGCTTTTTTCCCCTTCCTGGCCAGGCTGGATTTTCGCGTTGAGGGTTTGCTTCCTTCTGCAATCCGGGGAGGGCTGGGCCGCGGACCCCTTCGATTTGGTCTTTAGGCTGCACAGCCCCTCCAGAGTCCGCTCTCTCCACACCGGCCAGACCAGCCAGCCCTTTTGCGTGGGGAGAGTTGGGGTCCGCTGAGGTCTTTCCGGGGTCCCCTCTGCTTCACCACGCAGCCCCTAGGAGGAGGGAAAGAGGAGGGGCGGGGAGGTCAGTACAGGACTTTATGAACTTTCTCGGGAAGCTTGTATCCATTTCGCCCCACCCTCCCCGCCCCCCACCGCCGCAGGGATTATGAGCTCTCCTCCTTGAGTAGCAGGAGGTGAAGGTCCAACAAGATGCTCCGTGCACACAGGGCTTGGAATGGGCCCTCTGAGACCTTCCCTTCTGCTCCTTGGGAATGGCTCTGTGGCTGACAAAAGCCCCAAGGCTGTAAGACTTGGCGGAGTAATTAGGACCCAGAGCCAGACCAAGAGGTTCTGAGAAGGTGGGCAGGCCCCTCCCTCAGGCCAAGTGCATTGGAAAGGCAAACAAGAGAGTTGGGGAGACAAGGTAAGTGCTACCAAACAGGCTCTGCGCTGCCCAGTGAATTGTCTAATTTTCTTCCATTCTCCTACCCCGTTTTTTCACCGTTGCTTACACAGATGGTCTTCCTCCATCCCGCGCATCACCATCTTAACGTCTCTAGACTGCCTTCTCGTAGGGTTGCTGACAGTAAGTAAGCCCTGAATCTTTTTGCTGTTGTGGAGTCTACTCTCATTAGGCAGGTTGGAGGACCTCACCAGCTCGATTTTCTAATGACTAACCCCCCAGCTTAGAGCTTCATTCCTTTGGCGTAAATCGATACAGCTATCTTAGCAGAGATAAGAAATGAAGCTTTATGAACCATGTACACGTTAGTATGAATGAGTTCCTCAGCTCCTTTCCAGAATGTAAATTTTGAGACAAGGAAGGATAGAGGGATCGTGGTGTGCTGAGGAAGATATGAAGAAATGTTGTGAGGAACAGGAGAACTATCGAAAAAGAGGGGACAAAGATATTTATTCCACAGGAAGACAACTGGAAATACTCATATGTTCCATTTGAAAGGAATCGTAAATGTATCATGGAGCGCCCGTACAAAGGTCCCCTGTGCAGCCTGTATAAAGGAAGTTTATGAAATGTCTGATAGAATAGGATAGCCAGTCCCAGACTGTTTCGATCACAGTGGCTTTGTAGTACTGTTGGATGTCTGGTATCGTGATTCCTCCCGCCGTGTTCTTCTGTTTCCAGATTGCTTTTGCTATTCGGGGTGTTTTTGAGTTTCCTATGCAATTTTGGAGTATTTGTTCTGGGTCAGTGAAATATGTCATTGGTATTTGAATAGGGATTGCATTGACTCTGTACATTGCTTTGGGCAGTATGGCCATTTTGATGTTGTTGATTCTTCCCATCCAAGAACATGGTGTTTGCTTCCATTTATCTGTATCTTCCTTAATTTCTTTCTTCAATGTTGCATAATTTTCAGTGTACAGGTCTTTTATCTCTTTGGTTAAGTTTATTCCTAGGTATTTTATTTTTCTTGTTGCTATAGTAAATGGTATTTTCTTTTTTGCCGCTGTGTCTGATGTTTTATTGTTGGTGTACAGAAATGCCTTAGGTTTCTGTACATTTATTGTGTACCCTGCTGTTTTGCCAAATTCACTTATCATATCGAGTAGTGTTTTAGTGGAATTTATAGGGTTTTCTAGGTATACTATGCTGTCATGTGCAAACAGTGATAGTCTTACTTGTTCTTTCCCAATTTGGATGCCTTTTATTTCTTTGTCTTGTCTGATCGCTGTGGCTACGACTTCCAACACTATGTTGAATAGAAGTGGGGAGAGTGGACAGCCTTATCTAGTTGCTGATTTCAGGGGGAACGCTTTCAGTTTTTGTCCATTGAGTATGATGTTGGCTTCAGGCTTCTCCTAGATAGCCTTAATTATGTTAAGGTATGCTCCCTTTATTCCCATTTTGCTGAGTGTTTTCATCATAGATGGGTGTTGTACTTTATCAAATGCTTTTTCTGCATCTATGGATGTGATCATGTGATTTTTGTCTTTCGTTTTGTTTAGGTGACGTATTATACTTATAGATTTGCGAGTACTAAACCATCCTTGCATCCCTGGGACGAATGCCTCTTGATCGCGGTGTATGATCTTTTGGATGTATTGCCGGATCCTGTTTGCCAAAATTTTATTGAGGATTTTTAGCATCTAAGTTCATCAGTGATATTGGCCTGTAGTTTTCTCTCTTTGTTGTGTCTTGACGTGGTTTTGGGATTAGGGTAATACTGGCTTCATAGGAGAAGCCTATTCTGGCAGAGTATTGAATTCCACGGGAAAATGGTAAATACACATACACAACACGTATTGAAATGGCAAAAGAAAGCTATAAAACAGTGGGTGTGTTGGATTTTTACAATGAGGAGGTAGTGATTTATTATTTGTATACCTAAAAATACAAAACTTTAAATATTCGTATGACAGTGATAATTAAGTGTCTGTGTGCCTTTGTGTGTCCAAGTGTGTATGTGTATAGTAACATGACCATTAGCGTTCTTTTTCCCCTTTGCCTTTCTGAGCACAGGCGCTGTGCGTTGCTAGGCTAAGGTGTTCATATGCTTGGGAGAGTAGGATTTGTTAGGGCAGGAATTTTTTAAAAGTGTACCGACAGTCCACTTCTGCGTGCTATCTACGATTAGGTAGCAGGATCGATTATTATGAGGAGAGAGAACGTTCCATATTATTTCATCTTCCCGTTAGAATATCGAAATGCCAGCATGGAAGACTCATCTCCCAGAATTCTCCTATAGTGTAGCAAGAACAGCTCTCTGCCTAGAGCAGCTGTCACTCTGTCACAGCAGGAGATTAAGATTTTGGGGAATTAGAAGTACAACTCAATACTTTCTGGTCAAGGGAATGGTGAAAAGAAGAAAGGGAGAGGAGAGATACTGATTTTTTTTTTTTTTTCCTTTCTTTCTTTCTCTCCAGGCTTCTTCCAGGTAAGGGGGTATGAGGGAAAAGAGGATGGCACCTCTGTCCCCTATTCCCTGTTGGGAGGCTGCCCCCCAGACTGACTCCTCCCAGCCTGGGATGCAACCACATGGATGCAGATGTGGCAGGGCAGTGCGGTGAGGCAGGGAGAGGCTCTGAGATTTGACTGTTTAACCACCCTTGGTTCGTGGTGGCTGGGACACTGCGCTGAGAGCTGTGGGACGCTCATGGCAGTTTGAAGTGTCCCTCCTTAGAGTCTCGAGGAACCCATGTGAACTGGCCTAATGCGGAGATTCACTTGTTTGTTACTAGGAAGAGCTGAGGTGAGACCGTGGCTGTGAGCAAATGCCCCTGTGGTCCGAGGGAAAGCCAGGAGAAAGGACAGCCTACATCTTCACAGCTGCAGGTTTGAAGCACTCAGGAGGCGGACAGGTGCGTGTGTGGTGCGGCCGCGGTCACGGTGGAACCTGCGTGGGAGCGCGCCCAGCGCTGAGTCTGGGGCTGCGACAGCTACTCTGGGAGCTCCACATCTCGCCCCAGCCTTCTCCTTGTTTGTCTCGCTTTTTTCCCCTTCCTGGCCAGGCTGGATTTTCGCGTTGAGGGTTTGCTTCCTTCTGCAATCCGGGGAGGGCTGGGCCGCGGACCCCTTCGATTTGGTCTTTAGGCTGCACAGCCCCTCCAGAGTCCGCTCTCTCCACACCGGCCAGACCAGCCAGCCCTTTTGCGTGGGGAGAGTTGGGGTCCGCTGAGGTCTTTCCGGGGTCCCCTCTGCTTCACCACGCAGCCCCTAGGAGGAGGGAAAGAGGAGGGGCGGGGAGGTCAGTACAGGACTTTATGAACTTTCTCGGGAAGCTTGTATCCATTTCGCCCCACCCTCCCCGCCCCCCACCGCCGCAGGGATTATGAGCTCTCCTCCTTGAGTAGCAGGAGGTGAAGGTCCAACAAGATGCTCCGTGCACACAGGGCTTGGAATGGGCCCTCTGAGACCTTCCCTTCTGCTCCTTGGGAATGGCTCTGTGGCTGACAAAAGCCCCAAGGCTGTAAGACTTGGCGGAGTAATTAGGACCCAGAGCCAGACCAAGAGGTTCTGAGAAGGTGGGCAGGCCCCTCCCTCAGGCCAAGTGCATTGGAAAGGCAAACAAGAGAGTTGGGGAGACAAGGTAAGTGCTACCAAACAGGCTCTGCGCTGCCCAGTGAATTGTCTAATTTTCTTCCATTCTCCTACCCCGTTTTTTCACCGTTGCTTACACAGATGGTCTTCCTCCATCCCGCGCATCACCATCTTAACGTCTCTAGACTGCCTTCTCGTAGGGTTGCTGACAGTAAGTAAGCCCTGAATCTTTTTGCTGTTGTGGAGTCTACTCTCATTAGGCAGGTTGGAGGACCTCACCAGCTCGATTTTCTAATGACTAACCCCCCAGCTTAGAGCTTCATTCCTTTGGCGTAAATCGATACAGCTATCTTAGCAGAGATAAGAAATGAAGCTTTATGAACCATGTACACGTTAGTATGAATGAGTTCCTCAGCTCCTTTCCAGAATGTAAATTTTGAGACAAGGAAGGATAGAGGGATCGTGGTGTGCTGAGGAAGATATGAAGAAATGTTGTGAGGAACAGGAGAACTATCGAAAAAGAGGGGACAAAGATATTTATTCCACAGGAAGACAACTGGAAATACTCATATGTTCCATTTGAAAGGAATCGTAAATGTATCATGGAGCGCCCGTACAAAGGTCCCCTGTGCAGCCTGTATAAAGGAAGTTTATGAAATGTCTGATAGAATAGGATAGCCAGTCCCAGACTGTTTCGATCACAGTGGCTTTGTAGTACTGTTGGATGTCTGGTATCGTGATTCCTCCCGCCGTGTTCTTCTGTTTCCAGATTGCTTTTGCTATTCGGGGTGTTTTTGAGTTTCCTATGCAATTTTGGAGTATTTGTTCTGGGTCAGTGAAATATGTCATTGGTATTTGAATAGGGATTGCATTGACTCTGTACATTGCTTTGGGCAGTATGGCCATTTTGATGTTGTTGATTCTTCCCATCCAAGAACATGGTGTTTGCTTCCATTTATCTGTATCTTCCTTAATTTCTTTCTTCAATGTTGCATAATTTTCAGTGTACAGGTCTTTTATCTCTTTGGTTAAGTTTATTCCTAGGTATTTTATTTTTCTTGTTGCTATAGTAAATGGTATTTTCTTTTTTGCCGCTGTGTCTGATGTTTTATTGTTGGTGTACAGAAATGCCTTAGGTTTCTGTACATTTATTGTGTACCCTGCTGTTTTGCCAAATTCACTTATCATATCGAGTAGTGTTTTAGTGGAATTTATAGGGTTTTCTAGGTATACTATGCTGTCATGTGCAAACAGTGATAGTCTTACTTGTTCTTTCCCAATTTGGATGCCTTTTATTTCTTTGTCTTGTCTGATCGCTGTGGCTACGACTTCCAACACTATGTTGAATAGAAGTGGGGAGAGTGGACAGCCTTATCTAGTTGCTGATTTCAGGGGGAACGCTTTCAGTTTTTGTCCATTGAGTATGATGTTGGCTTCAGGCTTCTCCTAGATAGCCTTAATTATGTTAAGGTATGCTCCCTTTATTCCCATTTTGCTGAGTGTTTTCATCATAGATGGGTGTTGTACTTTATCAAATGCTTTTTCTGCATCTATGGATGTGATCATGTGATTTTTGTCTTTCGTTTTGTTTAGGTGACGTATTATACTTATAGATTTGCGAGTACTAAACCATCCTTGCATCCCTGGGACGAATGCCTCTTGATCGCGGTGTATGATCTTTTGGATGTATTGCCGGATCCTGTTTGCCAAAATTTTATTGAGGATTTTTAGCATCTAAGTTCATCAGTGATATTGGCCTGTAGTTTTCTCTCTTTGTTGTGTCTTGACGTGGTTTTGGGATTAGGGTAATACTGGCTTCATAGGAGAAGCCTATTCTGGCAGAGTATTGAATTCCACGGGAAAATGGTAAATACACATACACAACACGTATTGAAATGGCAAAAGAAAGCTATAAAACAGTGGGTGTGTTGGATTTTTACAATGAGGAGGTAGTGATTTATTATTTGTATACCTAAAAATACAAAACTTTAAATATTCGTATGACAGTGATAATTAAGTGTCTGTGTGCCTTTGTGTGTCCAAGTGTGTATGTGTATAGTAACATGACCATTAGCGTTCTTTTTCCCCTTTGCCTTTCTGAGCACAGGCGCTGTGCGTTGCTAGGCTAAGGTGTTCATATGCTTGGGAGAGTAGGATTTGTTAGGGCAGGAATTTTTTAAAAGTGTACCTACAGTCCACTTCTGCGTGCTATCTACGATTAGGTAGCAGGATCGATTATTATGAGGAGAGAGAACGTTCCATATTATTTCATCTTCCCGTTAGAATATCGAAATGCCAGCATGGAAGACTCATCTCCCAGAATTCTCCTATAGTGTAGCAAGAACAGCTCTCTGCCTAGAGCAGCTGTCACTCTGTCACAGCAGGAGATTAAGATTTTGGGGAATTAGAAGTACAACTCAATACTTTCTGGTCAAGGGAATGGTGAAAAGAAGAAAGGGAGAGGAGAGATACTGATTTTTTTTTTTTTTTTCCTTTCTTTCTTTCTCTCCAGGCTTCTTCCAGGTAAGGGGGTATGAGGGAAAAGAGGATGGCACCTCTGTCCCCTATTCCCTGTTGGGAGGCTGCCCCCCAGACTGACTCCTCCCAGCCTGGGATGCAACCACATGGATGCAGATGTGGCAGGGCAGTGCGGTGAGGCAGGGAGAGGCTCTGAGATTTGACTGTTTAACCACCCTTGGTTCGTGGTGGCTGGGACACTGCGCTGAGAGCTGTGGGACGCTCATGGCAGTTTGAAGTGTCCCTCCTTAGAGTCTCGAGGAACCCATGTGAACTGGCCTAATGCGGAGATTCACTTGTTTGTTACTAGGAAGAGCTGAGGTGAGACCGTGGCTGTGAGCAAATGCCCCTGTGGTCCGAGGGAAAGCCAGGAGAAAGGACAGCCTACATCTTCACAGCTGCAGGTTTGAAGCACTCAGGAGGCGGACAGGTGCGTGTGTGGTGCGGCCGCGGTCACGGTGGAACCTGCGTGGGAGCGCGCCCAGCGCTGAGTCTGGGGCTGCGACAGCTACTCTGGGAGCTCCACATCTCGCCCCAGCCTTCTCCTTGTTTGTCTCGCTTTTTTCCCCTTCCTGGCCAGGCTGGATTTTCGCGTTGAGGGTTTGCTTCCTTCTGCAATCCGGGGAGGGCTGGGCCGCGGACCCCTTCGATTTGGTCTTTAGGCTGCACAGCCCCTCCAGAGTCCGCTCTCTCCACACCGGCCAGACCAGCCAGCCCTTTTGCGTGGGGAGAGTTGGGGTCCGCTGAGGTCTTTCCGGGGTCCCCTCTGCTTCACCACGCAGCCCCTAGGAGGAGGGAAAGAGGAGGGGCGGGGAGGTCAGTACAGGACTTTATGAACTTTCTCGGGAAGCTTGTATCCATTTCGCCCCACCCTCCCCGCCCCCCACCGCCTCAGGGATTATGAGCTCTCCTCCTTGAGTAGCAGGAGGTGAAGGTCCAACAAGATGCTCCGTGCACACAGGGCTTGGAATGGGCCCTCTGAGACCTTCCCTTCTGCTCCTTGGGAATGGCTCTGTGGCTGACAAAAGCCCCAAGGCTGTAAGACTTGGCGGAGTAATTAGGACCCAGAGCCAGACCAAGAGGTTCTGAGAAGGTGGGCAGGCCCCTCCCTCAGGCCAAGTGCATTGGAAAGGCAAACAAGAGAGTTGGGGAGACAAGGTAAGTGCTACCAAACAGGCTCTGCGCTGCCCAGTGAATTGTCTAATTTTCTTCCATTCTCCTACCCCGTTTTTTCACCGTTGCTTACACAGATGGTCTTCCTCCATCCCGCGCATCACCATCTTAACGTCTCTAGACTGCCTTCTCGTAGGGTTGCTGACAGTAAGTAAGCCCTGAATCTTTTTGCTGTTGTGGAGTCTACTCTCATTAGGCAGGTTGGAGGACCTCACCAGCTCGATTTTCTAATGACTAACCCCCCAGCTTAGAGCTTCATTCCTTTGGCGTAAATCGATACAGCTATCTTAGCAGAGATAAGAAATGAAGCTTTATGAACCATGTACACGTTAGTATGAATGAGTTCCTCAGCTCCTTTCCAGAATGTAAATTTTGAGACAAGGAAGGATAGAGGGATCGTGGTGTGCTGAGGAAGATATGAAGAAATGTTGTGAGGAACAGGAGAACTATCGAAAAAGAGGGGACAAAGATATTTATTCCACAGGAAGACAACTGGAAATACTCATATGTTCCATTTGAAAGGAATCGTAAATGTATCATGGAGCGCCCGTACAAAGGTCCCCTGTGCAGCCTGTATAAAGGAAGTTTATGAAATGTCTGATAGAATAGGATAGCCAGTCCCAGACTGTTTCGATCACAGTGGCTTTGTAGTACTGTTGGATGTCTGGTATCGTGATTCCTCCCGCCGTGTTCTTCTGTTTCCAGATTGCTTTTGCTATTCGGGGTGTTTTTGAGTTTCCTATGCAATTTTGGAGTATTTGTTCTGGGTCAGTGAAATATGTCATTGGTATTTGAATAGGGATTGCATTGACTCTGTACATTGCTTTGGGCAGTATGGCCATTTTGATGTTGTTGATTCTTCCCATCCAAGAACATGGTGTTTGCTTCCATTTATCTGTATCTTCCTTAATTTCTTTCTTCAATGTTGCATAATTTTCAGTGTACAGGTCTTTTATCTCTTTGGTTAAGTTTATTCCTAGGTATTTTATTTTTCTTGTTGCTATAGTAAATGGTATTTTCTTTTTTGCCGCTGTGTCTGATGTTTTATTGTTGGTGTACAGAAATGCCTTAGGTTTCTGTACATTTATTGTGTACCCTGCTGTTTTGCCAAATTCACTTATCATATCGAGTAGTGTTTTAGTGGAATTTATAGGGTTTTCTAGGTATACTATGCTGTCATGTGCAAACAGTGATAGTCTTACTTGTTCTTTCCCAATTTGGATGCCTTTTATTTCTTTGTCTTGTCTGATCGCTGTGGCTACGACTTCCAACACTATGTTGAATAGAAGTGGGGAGAGTGGACAGCCTTATCTAGTTGCTGATTTCAGGGGGAACGCTTTCAGTTTTTGTCCATTGAGTATGATGTTGGCTTCAGGCTTCTCCTAGATAGCCTTAATTATGTTAAGGTATGCTCCCTTTATTCCCATTTTGCTGAGTGTTTTCATCATAGATGGGTGTTGTACTTTATCAAATGCTTTTTCTGCATCTATGGATGTGATCATGTGATTTTTGTCTTTCGTTTTGTTTAGGTGACGTATTATACTTATAGATTTGCGAGTACTAAACCATCCTTGCATCCCTGGGACGAATGCCTCTTGATCGCGGTGTATGATCTTTTGGATGTATTGCCGGATCCTGTTTGCCAAAATTTTATTGAGGATTTTTAGCATCTAAGTTCATCAGTGATATTGGCCTGTAGTTTTCTCTCTTTGTTGTGTCTTGACGTGGTTTTGGGATTAGGGTAATACTGGCTTCATAGGAGAAGCCTATTCTGGCAGAGTATTGAATTCCACGGGAAAATGGTAAATACACATACACAACACGTATTGAAATGGCAAAAGAAAGCTATAAAACAGTGGGTGTGTTGGATTTTTACAATGAGGAGGTAGTGATTTATTATTTGTATACCTAAAAATACAAAACTTTAAATATTCGTATGACAGTGATAATTAAGTGTCTGTGTGCCTTTGTGTGTCCAAGTGTGTATGTGTATAGTAACATGACCATTAGCGTTCTTTTTCCCCTTTGCCTTTCTGAGCACAGGCGCTGTGCGTTGCTAGGCTAAGGTGTTCATATGCTTGGGAGAGTAGGATTTGTTAGGGCAGGAATTTTTTAAAAGTGTACCGACAGTCCACTTCTGCGTGCTATCTACGATTAGGTAGCAGGATCGATTATTATGAGGAGAGAGAACGTTCCGTATTATTTCATCTTCCCGTTAGAATATCGAAATGCCAGCATGGAAGACTCATCTCCCAGAATTCTCCTATAGTGTAGCAAAAACAGCTCTCTGCCTAGAGCAGCTGTCACTCTGTCACAGCAGGAGATTAAGATTTTGGGGAATTAGAAGTACAACTCAATACTTTCTGGTCAAGGGAATGGTGAAAAGAAGAAAGGGAGAGGAGAGATACTGATTTTTTTTTTTTTTTTCCCTTTCTTTCTTTCTCTCCAGGCTTCTTCCAGGTAAGGGGGTATGAGGGAAAAGAGGATGGCACCTCTGTCCCCTATTCCCTGTTGGGAGGCTGCCCCCCAGACTGACTCCTCCCAGCCTGGGATGCAACCACATGGATGCAGATGTGGCAGGGCAGTGCGGTGAGGCAGGGAGAGGCTCTGAGATTTGACTGTTTAACCACCCTTGGTTCGTGGTGGCTGGGACACTGCGCTGAGAGCTGTGGGACGCTCATGGCAGTTTGAAGTGTCCCTCCTTAGAGTCTCGAGGAACCCATGTGAACTGGCCTAATGCGGAGATTCACTTGTTTGTTACTAGGAAGAGCTGAGGTGAGACCGTGGCTGTGAGCAAATGCCCCTGTGGTCCGAGGGAAAGCCAGGAGAAAGGACAGCCTGCATCTTCACAGCTGCAGGTTTGAAGCACTCAGGAGGCGGACAGGTGCGTGTGTGGTGCGGCCGCGGTCACGGTGGAACCTGCGTGGGAGCGCGCCCAGCGCTGAGTCTGGGGCTGCGACAGCTACTCTGGGAGCTCCACATCTCGCCCCAGCCTTCTCCTTGTTTGTCTCGCTTTTTTCCCCTTCCTGGCCAGGCTGGATTTTCGCGTTGAGGGTTTGCTTCCTTCTGCAATCCGGGGAGGGCTGGGCCGCGGACCCCTTCGATTTGGTCTTTAGGCTGCACAGCCCCTCCAGAGTCCGCTCTCTCCACACCGGCCAGACCAGCCAGCCCTTTTGCGTGGGGAGAGTTGGGGTCCGCTGAGGTCTTTCCGGGGTCCCCTCTGCTTCACCACGCAGCCCCTAGGAGGAGGGAAAGAGGAGGGGCGGGGAGGTCAGTACAGGACTTTATGAACTTTCTCGGGAAGCTTGTATCCATTTCGCCCCACCCTCCCCGCCCCCCACCGCCTCAGGGATTATGAGCTCTCCTCCTTGAGTAGCAGGAGGTGAAGGTCCAACAAGATGCTCCGTGCACACAGGGCTTGGAATGGGCCCTCTGAGACCTTCCCTTCTGCTCCTTGGGAATGGCTCTGTGGCTGACAAAAGCCCCAAGGCTGTAAGACTTGGCGGAGTAATTAGGACCCAGAGCCAGACCAAGAGGTTCTGAGAAGGTGGGCAGGCCCCTCCCTCAGGCCAAGTGCATTGGAAAGGCAAACAAGAGAGTTGGGGAGACAAGGTAAGTGCTACCAAACAGGCTCTGCGCTGCCCAGTGAATTGTCTAATTTTCTTCCATTCTCCTACCCCGTTTTTTCACCGTTGCTTACACAGATGGTCTTCCTCCATCCCGCGCATCACCATCTTAACGTCTCTAGACTGCCTTCTCGTAGGGTTGCTGACAGTAAGTAAGCCCTGAATCTTTTTGCTGTTGTGGAGTCTACTCTCATTAGGCAGGTTGGAGGACCTCACCAGCTCGATTTTCTAATGACTAACCCCCCAGCTTAGAGCTTCATTCCTTTGGCGTAAATCGATACAGCTATCTTAGCAGAGATAAGAAATGAAGCTTTATGAACCATGTACACGTTAGTATGAATGAGTTCCTCAGCTCCTTTCCAGAATGTAAATTTTGAGACAAGGAAGGATAGAGGGATCGTGGTGTGCTGAGGAAGATATGAAGAAATGTTGTGAGGAACAGGAGAACTATCGAAAAAGAGGGGACAAAGATATTTATTCCACAGGAAGACAACTGGAAATACTCATATGTTCCATTTGAAAGGAATCGTAAATGTATCATGGAGCGCCCGTACAAAGGTCCCCTGTGCAGCCTGTATAAAGGAAGTTTATGAAATGTCTGATAGAATAGGATAGCCAGTCCCAGACTGTTTCGATCACAGTGGCTTTGTAGTACTGTTGGATGTCTGGTATCGTGATTCCTCCCGCCGTGTTCTTCTGTTTCCAGATTGCTTTTGCTATTCGGGGTGTTTTTGAGTTTCCTATGCAATTTTGGAGTATTTGTTCTGGGTCAGTGAAATATGTCATTGGTATTTGAATAGGGATTGCATTGACTCTGTACATTGCTTTGGGCAGTATGGCCATTTTGATGTTGTTGATTCTTCCCATCCAAGAACATGGTGTTTGCTTCCATTTATCTGTATCTTCCTTAATTTCTTTCTTCAATGTTGCATAATTTTCAGTGTACAGGTCTTTTATCTCTTTGGTTAAGTTTATTCCTAGGTATTTTATTTTTCTTGTTGCTATAGTAAATGGTATTTTCTTTTTTGCCGCTGTGTCTGATGTTTTATTGTTGGTGTACAGAAATGCCTTAGGTTTCTGTACATTTATTGTGTACCCTGCTGTTTTGCCAAATTCACTTATCATATCGAGTAGTGTTTTAGTGGAATTTATAGGGTTTTCTAGGTATACTATGCTGTCATGTGCAAACAGTGATAGTCTTACTTGTTCTTTCCCAATTTGGATGCCTTTTATTTCTTTGTCTTGTCTGATCGCTGTGGCTACGACTTCCAACACTATGTTGAATAGAAGTGGGGAGAGTGGACAGCCTTATCTAGTTGCTGATTTCAGGGGGAACGCTTTCAGTTTTTGTCCATTGAGTATGATGTTGGCTTCAGGCTTCTCCTAGATAGCCTTAATTATGTTAAGGTATGCTCCCTTTATTCCCATTTTGCTGAGTGTTTTCATCATAGATGGGTGTTGTACTTTATCAAATGCTTTTTCTGCATCTATGGATGTGATCATGTGATTTTTGTCTTTCGTTTTGTTTAGGTGACGTATTATACTTATAGATTTGCGAGTACTAAACCATCCTTGCATCCCTGGGACGAATGCCTCTTGATCGCGGTGTATGATCTTTTGGATGTATTGCCGGATCCTGTTTGCCAAAATTTTATTGAGGATTTTTAGCATCTAAGTTCATCAGTGATATTGGCCTGTAGTTTTCTCTCTTTGTTGTGTCTTGACGTGGTTTTGGGATTAGGGTAATACTGGCTTCATAGGAGAAGCCTATTCTGGCAGAGTATTGAATTCCACGGGAAAATGGTAAATACACATACACAACACGTATTGAAATGGCAAAAGAAAGCTATAAAACAGTGGGTGTGTTGGATTTTTACAATGAGGAGGTAGTGATTTATTATTTGTATACCTAAAAATACAAAACTTTAAATATTCGTATGACAGTGATAATTAAGTGTCTGTGTGCCTTTGTGTGTCCAAGTGTGTATGTGTATAGTAACATGACCATTAGCGTTCTTTTTCCCCTTTGCCTTTCTGAGCACAGGCGCTGTGCGTTGCTAGGCTAAGGTGTTCATATGCTTGGGAGAGTAGGATTTGTTAGGGCAGGAATTTTTTAAAAGTGTACCGACAGTCCACTTCTGCGTGCTATCTACGATTAGGTAGCAGGATCGATTATTATGAGGAGAGAGAACGTTCCGTATTATTTCATCTTCCCGTTAGAATATCGAAATGCCAGCATGGAAGACTCATCTCCCAGAATTCTCCTATAGTGTAGCAAAAACAGCTCTCTGCCTAGAGCAGCTGTCACTCTGTCACAGCAGGAGATTAAGATTTTGGGGAATTAGAAGTACAACTCAATACTTTCTGGTCAAGGGAATGGTGAAAAGAAGAAAGGGAGAGGAGAGATACTGATTTTTTTTTTTTTTTTCCCTTTCTTTCTTTCTCTCCAGGCTTCTTCCAGGTAAGGGGGTATGAGGGAAAAGAGGATGGCACCTCTGTCCCCTATTCCCTGTTGGGAGGCTGCCCCCCAGACTGACTCCTCCCAGCCTGGGATGCAACCACATGGATGCAGATGTGGCAGGGCAGTGCGGTGAGGCAGGGAGAGGCTCTGAGATTTGACTGTTTAACCACCCTTGGTTCGTGGTGGCTGGGACACTGCGCTGAGAGCTGTGGGACGCTCATGGCAGTTTGAAGTGTCCCTCCTTAGAGTCTCGAGGAACCCATGTGAACTGGCCTAATGCGGAGATTCACTTGTTTGTTACTAGGAAGAGCTGAGGTGAGACCGTGGCTGTGAGCAAATGCCCCTGTGGTCCGAGGGAAAGCCAGGAGAAAGGACAGCCTGCATCTTCACAGCTGCAGGTTTGAAGCACTCAGGAGGCGGACAGGTGCGTGTGTGGTGCGGCCGCGGTCACGGTGGAACCTGCGTGGGAGCGCGCCCAGCGCTGAGTCTGGGGCTGCGACAGCTACTCTGGGAGCTCCACATCTCGCCCCAGCCTTCTCCTTGTTTGTCTCGCTTTTTTCCCCTTCCTGGCCAGGCTGGATTTTCGCGTTGAGGGTTTGCTTCCTTCTGCAATCCGGGGAGGGCTGGGCCGCGGACCCCTTCGATTTGGTCTTTAGGCTGCACAGCCCCTCCAGAGTCCGCTCTCTCCACACCGGCCAGACCAGCCAGCCCTTTTGCGTGGGGAGAGTTGGGGTCCGCTGAGGTCTTTCCGGGGTCCCCTCTGCTTCACCACGCAGCCCCTAGGAGGAGGGAAAGAGGAGGGGCGGGGAGGTCAGTACAGGACTTTATGAACTTTCTCGGGAAGCTTGTATCCATTTCGCCCCACCCTCCCCGCCCCCCACCGCCGCAGGGATTATGAGCTCTCCTCCTTGAGTAGCAGGAGGTGAAGGTCCAACAAGATGCTCCGTGCACACAGGGCTTGGAATGGGCCCTCTGAGACCTTCCCTTCTGCTCCTTGGGAATGGCTCTGTGGCTGACAAAAGCCCCAAGGCTGTAAGACTTGGCGGAGTAATTAGGACCCAGAGCCAGACCAAGAGGTTCTGAGAAGGTGGGCAGGCCCCTCCCTCAGGCCAAGTGCATTGGAAAGGCAAACAAGAGAGTTGGGGAGACAAGGTAAGTGCTACCAAACAGGCTCTGCGCTGCCCAGTGAATTGTCTAATTTTCTTCCATTCTCCTACCCCGTTTTTTCACCGTTGCTTACACAGATGGTCTTCCTCCATCCCGCGCATCACCATCTTAACGTCTCTAGACTGCCTTCTCGTAGGGTTGCTGACAGTAAGTAAGCCCTGAATCTTTTTGCTGTTGTGGAGTCTACTCTCACTAGGCAGGTTGGAGGACCTCACCAGCTCGATTTTCTAATGACTAACCCCCCAGCTTAGAGCTTCATTCCTTTGGCGTAAATCGATACAGCTATCTTAGCAGAGATAAGAAATGAAGCTTTATGAACCATGTACACGTTAGTATGAATGAGTTCCTCAGCTCCTTTCCAGAATGTAAATTTTGAGACAAGGAAGGATAGAGGGATCGTGGTGTGCTGAGGAAGATATGAAGAAATGTTGTGAGGAACAGGAGAACTATCGAAAAAGAGGGGACAAAGATATTTATTCCACAGGAAGACAACTGGAAATACTCATATGTTCCATTTGAAAGGAATCGTAAATGTATCATGGAGCGCCCGTACAAAGGTCCCCTGTGCAGCCTGTATAAAGGAAGTTTATGAAATGTCTGATAGAATAGGATAGCCAGTCCCAGACTGTTTCGATCACAGTGGCTTTGTAGTACTGTTGGATGTCTGGTATCGTGATTCCTCCCGCCGTGTTCTTCTGTTTCCAGATTGCTTTTGCTATTCGGGGTGTTTTTGAGTTTCCTATGCAATTTTGGAGTATTTGTTCTGGGTCAGTGAAATATGTCATTGGTATTTGAATAGGGATTGCATTGACTCTGTACATTGCTTTGGGCAGTATGGCCATTTTGATGTTGTTGATTCTTCCCATCCAAGAACATGGTGTTTGCTTCCATTTATCTGTATCTTCCTTAATTTCTTTCTTCAATGTTGCATAATTTTCAGTGTACAGGTCTTTTATCTCTTTGGTTAAGTTTATTCCTAGGTATTTTATTTTTCTTGTTGCTATAGTAAATGGTATTTTCTTTTTTGCCGCTGTGTCTGATGTTTTATTGTTGGTGTACAGAAATGCCTTAGGTTTCTGTACATTTATTGTGTACCCTGCTGTTTTGCCAAATTCACTTATCATATCGAGTAGTGTTTTAGTGGAATTTATAGGGTTTTCTAGGTATACTATGCTGTCATGTGCAAACAGTGATAGTCTTACTTGTTCTTTCCCAATTTGGATGCCTTTTATTTCTTTGTCTTGTCTGATCGCTGTGGCTACGACTTCCAACACTATGTTGAATAGAAGTGGGGAGAGTGGACAGCCTTATCTAGTTGCTGATTTCAGGGGGAACGCTTTCAGTTTTTGTCCATTGAGTATGATGTTGGCTTCAGGCTTCTCCTAGATAGCCTTAATTATGTTAAGGTATGCTCCCTTTATTCCCATTTTGCTGAGTGTTTTCATCATAGATGGGTGTTGTACTTTATCAAATGCTTTTTCTGCATCTATGGATGTGATCATGTGATTTTTGTCTTTCGTTTTGTTTAGGTGACGTATTATACTTATAGATTTGCGAGTACTAAACCATCCTTGCATCCCTGGGACGAATGCCTCTTGATCGCGGTGTATGATCTTTTGGATGTATTGCCGGATCCTGTTTGCCAAAATTTTATTGAGGATTTTTAGCATCTAAGTTCATCAGTGATATTGGCCTGTAGTTTTCTCTCTTTGTTGTGTCTTGACGTGGTTTTGGGATTAGGGTAATACTGGCTTCATAGGAGAAGCCTATTCTGGCAGAGTATTGAATTCCACGGGAAAATGGTAAATACACATACACAACACGTATTGAAATGGCAAAAGAAAGCTATAAAACAGTGGGTGTGTTGGATTTTTACAATGAGGAGGTAGTGATTTATTATTTGTATACCTAAAAATACAAAACTTTAAATATTCGTATGACAGTGATAATTAAGTGTCTGTGTGCCTTTGTGTGTCCAAGTGTGTATGTGTATAGTAACATGACCATTAGCGTTCTTTTTCCCCTTTGCCTTTCTGAGCACAGGCGCTGTGCGTTGCTAGGCTAAGGTGTTCATATGCTTGGGAGAGTAGGATTTGTTAGGGCAGGAATTTTTTAAAAGTGTACCGACAGTCCACTTCTGCGTGCTATCTACGATTAGGTAGCAGGATCGATTATTATGAGGAGAGAGAACGTTCCGTATTATTTCATCTTCCCGTTAGAATATCGAAATGCCAGCATGGAAGACTCATCTCCCAGAATTCTCCTATAGTGTAGCAAAAACAGCTCTCTGCCTAGAGCAGCTGTCACTCTGTCACAGCAGGAGATTAAGATTTTGGGGAATTAGAAGTACAACTCAATACTTTCTGGTCAAGGGAATGGTGAAAAGAAGAAAGGGAGAGGAGAGATACTGATTTTTTTTTTTTTTTTCCCTTTCTTTCTTTCTCTCCAGGCTTCTTCCAGGTAAGGGGGTATGAGGGAAAAGAGGATGGCACCTCTGTCCCCTATTCCCTGTTGGGAGGCTGCCCCCCAGACTGACTCCTCCCAGCCTGGGATGCAACCACATGGATGCAGATGTGGCAGGGCAGTGCGGTGAGGCAGGGAGAGGCTCTGAGATTTGACTGTTTAACCACCCTTGGTTCGTGGTGGCTGGGACACTGCGCTGAGAGCTGTGGGACGCTCATGGCAGTTTGAAGTGTCCCTCCTTAGAGTCTCGAGGAACCCATGTGAACTGGCCTAATGCGGAGATTCACTTGTTTGTTACTAGGAAGAGCTGAGGTGAGACCGTGGCTGTGAGCAAATGCCCCTGTGGTCCGAGGGAAAGCCAGGAGAAAGGACAGCCTGCATCTTCACAGCTGCAGGTTTGAAGCACTCAGGAGGCGGACAGGTGCGTGTGTGGTGCGGCCGCGGTCACGGTGGAACCTGCGTGGGAGCGCGCCCAGCGCTGAGTCTGGGGCTGCGACAGCTACTCTGGGAGCTCCACATCTCGCCCCAGCCTTCTCCTTGTTTGTCTCGCTTTTTTCCCCTTCCTGGCCAGGCTGGATTTTCGCGTTGAGGGTTTGCTTCCTTCTGCAATCCGGGGAGGGCTGGGCCGCGGACCCCTTCGATTTGGTCTTTAGGCTGCACAGCCCCTCCAGAGTCCGCTCTCTCCACACCGGCCAGACCAGCCAGCCCTTTTGCGTGGGGAGAGTTGGGGTCCGCTGAGGTCTTTCCGGGGTCCCCTCTGCTTCACCACGCAGCCCCTAGGAGGAGGGAAAGAGGAGGGGCGGGGAGGTCAGTACAGGACTTTATGAACTTTCTCGGGAAGCTTGTATCCATTTCGCCCCACCCTCCCCGCCCCCCACCGCCGCAGGGATTATGAGCTCTCCTCCTTGAGTAGCAGGAGGTGAAGGTCCAACAAGATGCTCCGTGCACACAGGGCTTGGAATGGGCCCTCTGAGACCTTCCCTTCTGCTCCTTGGGAATGGCTCTGTGGCTGACAAAAGCCCCAAGGCTGTAAGACTTGGCGGAGTAATTAGGACCCAGAGCCAGACCAAGAGGTTCTGAGAAGGTGGGCAGGCCCCTCCCTCAGGCCAAGTGCATTGGAAAGGCAAACAAGAGAGTTGGGGAGACAAGGTAAGTGCTACCAAACAGGCTCTGCGCTGCCCAGTGAATTGTCTAATTTTCTTCCATTCTCCTACCCCGTTTTTTCACCGTTGCTTACACAGATGGTCTTCCTCCATCCCGCGCATCACCATCTTAACGTCTCTAGACTGCCTTCTCGTAGGGTTGCTGACAGTAAGTAAGCCCTGAATCTTTTTGCTGTTGTGGAGTCTACTCTCATTAGGCAGGTTGGAGGACCTCACCAGCTCGATTTTCTAATGACTAACCCCCCAGCTTAGAGCTTCATTCCTTTGGCGTAAATCGATACAGCTATCTTAGCAGAGATAAGAAATGAAGCTTTATGAACCATGTACACGTTAGTATGAATGAGTTCCTCAGCTCCTTTCCAGAATGTAAATTTTGAGACAAGGAAGGATAGAGGGATCGTGGTGTGCTGAGGAAGATATGAAGAAATGTTGTGAGGAACAGGAGAACTATCGAAAAAGAGGGGACAAAGATATTTATTCCACAGGAAAACAACTGGAAATACTCATATGTTCCATTTGAAAGGAATCGTAAATGTATCATGGAGCGCCCGTACAAAGGTCCCCTGTGCAGCCTGTATAAAGGAAGTTTATGAAATGTCTGATAGAATAGGATAGCCAGTCCCAGACTGTTTCGATCACAGTGGCTTTGTAGTACTGTTGGATGTCTGGTATCGTGATTCCTCCCGCCGTGTTCTTCTGTTTCCAGATTGCTTTTGCTATTCGGGGTGTTTTTGAGTTTCCTATGCAATTTTGGAGTATTTGTTCTAGGTCAGTGAAATATGTCATTGGTATTTGAATAGGGATTGCATTGACTCTGTACATTGCTTTGGGCAGTATGGCCATTTTGATGTTGTTGATTCTTCCCATCCAAGAACATGGTGTTTGCTTCCATTTATCTGTATCTTCCTTAATTTCTTTCTTCAATGTTGCATAATTTTCAGTGTACAGGTCTTTTATCTCTTTGGTTAAGTTTATTCCTAGGTATTTTATTTTTCTTGTTGCTATAGTAAATGGTATTTTCTTTTTTGCCGCTGTGTCTGATGTTTTATTGTTGGTGTACAGAAATGCCTTAGGTTTCTGTACATTTATTGTGTACCCTGCTGTTTTGCCAAATTCACTTATCATATCGAGTAGTGTTTTAGTGGAATTTATAGGGTTTTCTAGGTATACTATGCTGTCATGTGCAAACAGTGATAGTCTTACTTGTTCTTTCCCAATTTGGATGCCTTTTATTTCTTTGTCTTGTCTGATCGCTGTGGCTACGACTTCCAACACTATGTTGAATAGAAGTGGGGAGAGTGGACAGCCTTATCTAGTTGCTGATTTCAGGGGGAACGCTTTCAGTTTTTGTCCATTGAGTATGATGTTGGCTTCAGGCTTCTCCTAGATAGCCTTAATTATGTTAAGGTATGCTCCCTTTATTCCCATTTTGCTGAGTGTTTTCATCATAGATGGGTGTTGTACTTTATCAAATGCTTTTTCTGCATCTATGGATGTGATCATGTGATTTTTGTCTTTCGTTTTGTTTAGGTGACGTATTATACTTATAGATTTGCGAGTACTAAACCATCCTTGCATCCCTGGGACGAATGCCTCTTGATCGCGGTGTATGATCTTTTGGATGTATTGCCGGATCCTGTTTGCCAAAATTTTATTGAGGATTTTTAGCATCTAAGTTCATCAGTGATATTGGCCTGTAGTTTTCTCTCTTTGTTGTGTCTTGACGTGGTTTTGGGATTAGGGTAATACTGGCTTCATAGGAGAAGCCTATTCTGGCAGAGTATTGAATTCCACGGGAAAATGGTAAATACACATACACAACACGTATTGAAATGGCAAAAGAAAGCTATAAAACAGTGGGTGTGTTGGATTTTTACAATGAGGAGGTAGTGATTTATTATTTGTATACCTAAAAATACAAAACTTTAAATATTCGTATGACAGTGATAATTAAGTGTCTGTGTGCCTTTGTGTGTCCAAGTGTGTATGTGTATAGTAACATGACCATTAGCGTTCTTTTTCCCCTTTGCCTTTCTGAGCACAGGCGCTGTGCGTTGCTAGGCTAAGGTGTTTATATGCTTGGGAGAGTAGGATTTGTTAGGGCAGGAATTTTTTAAAAGTGTACCGACAGTCCACTTCTGCGTGCTATCTACGATTAGGTAGCAGGATCGATTATTATGAGGAGAGAGAACGTTCCATATTATTTCATCTTCCCGTTAGAATATCGAAATGCCAGCATGGAAGACTCATCTCCCAGAATTCTCCTATAGTGTAGCAAGAACAGCTCTCTGCCTAGAGCAGCTGTCACTCTGTCACAGCAGGAGATTAAGATTTTGGGGAATTAGAAGTACAACTCAATACTTTCTGGTCAAGGGAATGGTGAAAAGAAGAAAGGGAGAGGAGAGATACTGATTTTTTTTTTTTTTTCCTTTCTTTCTTTCTCTCCAGGCTTCTTCCAGGTAAGGGGGTATGAGGGAAAAGAGGATGGCACCTCTGTCCCCTATTCCCTGTTGGGAGGCTGCCCCCCAGACTGACTCCTCCCAGCCTGGGATGCAACCACATGGATGCAGATGTGGCAGGGCAGTGCGGTGAGGCAGGGAGAGGCTCTGAGATTTGACTGTTTAACCACCCTTGGTTCGTGGTGGCTGGGACACTGCGCTGAGAGCTGTGGGACGCTCATGGCAGTTTGAAGTGTCCCTCCTTAGAGTCTCGAGGAACCCATGTGAACTGGCCTAATGCGGAGATTCACTTGTTTGTTACTAGGAAGAGCTGAGGTGAGACCGTGGCTGTGAGCAAATGCCCCTGTGGTCCGAGGGAAAGCCAGGAGAAAGGACAGCCTACATCTTCACAGCTGCAGGTTTGAAGCACTCAGGAGGCGGACAGGTGCGTGTGTGGTGCGGCCGCGGTCACGGTGGAACCTGCGTGGGAGCGCGCCCAGCGCTGAGTCTGGGGCTGCGACAGCTACTCTGGGAGCTCCACATCTCGCCCCAGCCTTCTCCTTGTTTGTCTCGCTTTTTTCCCCTTCCTGGCCAGGCTGGATTTTCGCGTTGAGGGTTTGCTTCCTTCTGCAATCCGGGGAGGGCTGGGCCGCGGACCCCTTCGATTTGGTCTTTAGGCTGCACAGCCCCTCCAGAGTCCGCTCTCTCCACACCGGCCAGACCAGCCAGCCCTTTTGCGTGGGGAGAGTTGGGGTCCGCTGAGGTCTTTCCGGGGTCCCCTCTGCTTCACCACGCAGCCCCTAGGAGGAGGGAAAGAGGAGGGGCGGGGAGGTCAGTACAGGACTTTATGAACTTTCTCGGGAAGCTTGTATCCATTTCGCCCCACCCTCCCCGCCCCCCACCGCCGCAGGGATTATGAGCTCTCCTCCTTGAGTAGCAGGAGGTGAAGGTCCAACAAGATGCTCCGTGCACACAGGGCTTGGAATGGGCCCTCTGAGACCTTCCCTTCTGCTCCTTGGGAATGGCTCTGTGGCTGACAAAAGCCCCAAGGCTGTAAGACTTGGCGGAGTAATTAGGACCCAGAGCCAGACCAAGAGGTTCTGAGAAGGTGGGCAGGCCCCTCCCTCAGGCCAAGTGCATTGGAAAGGCAAACAAGAGAGTTGGGGAGACAAGGTAAGTGCTACCAAACAGGCTCTGCGCTGCCCAGTGAATTGTCTAATTTTCTTCCATTCTCCTACCCCGTTTTTTCACCGTTGCTTACACAGATGGTCTTCCTCCATCCCGCGCATCACCATCTTAACGTCTCTAGACTGCCTTCTCGTAGGGTTGCTGACAGTAAGTAAGCCCTGAATCTTTTTGCTGTTGTGGAGTCTACTCTCATTAGGCAGGTTGGAGGACCTCACCAGCTCGATTTTCTAATGACTAACCCCCCAGCTTAGAGCTTCATTCCTTTGGCGTAAATCGATACAGCTATCTTAGCAGAGATAAGAAATGAAGCTTTATGAACCATGTACACGTTAGTATGAATGAGTTCCTCAGCTCCTTTCCAGAATGTAAATTTTGAGACAAGGAAGGATAGAGGGATCGTGGTGTGCTGAGGAAGATATGAAGAAATGTTGTGAGGAACAGGAGAACTATCGAAAAAGAGGGGACAAAGATATTTATTCCACAGGAAGACAACTGGAAATACTCATATGTTCCATTTGAAAGGAATCGTAAATGTATCATGGAGCGCCCGTACAAAGGTCCCCTGTGCAGCCTGTATAAAGGAAGTTTATGAAATGTCTGATAGAATAGGATAGCCAGTCCCAGACTGTTTCGATCACAGTGGCTTTGTAGTACTGTTGGATGTCTGGTATCGTGATTCCTCCCGCCGTGTTCTTCTGTTTCCAGATTGCTTTTGCTATTCGGGGTGTTTTTGAGTTTCCTATGCAATTTTGGAGTATTTGTTCTGGGTCAGTGAAATATGTCATTGGTATTTGAATAGGGATTGCATTGACTCTGTACATTGCTTTGGGCAGTATGGCCATTTTGATGTTGTTGATTCTTCCCATCCAAGAACATGGTGTTTGCTTCCATTTATCTGTATCTTCCTTAATTTCTTTCTTCAATGTTGCATAATTTTCAGTGTACAGGTCTTTTATCTCTTTGGTTAAGTTTATTCCTAGGTATTTTATTTTTCTTGTTGCTATAGTAAATGGTATTTTCTTTTTTGCCGCTGTGTCTGATGTTTTATTGTTGGTGTACAGAAATGCCTTAGGTTTCTGTACATTTATTGTGTACCCTGCTGTTTTGCCAAATTCACTTATCATATCGAGTAGTGTTTTAGTGGAATTTATAGGGTTTTCTAGGTATACTATGCTGTCATGTGCAAACAGTGATAGTCTTACTTGTTCTTTCCCAATTTGGATGCCTTTTATTTCTTTGTCTTGTCTGATCGCTGTGGCTACGACTTCCAACACTATGTTGAATAGAAGTGGGGAGAGTGGACAGCCTTATCTAGTTGCTGATTTCAGGGGGAACGCTTTCAGTTTTTGTCCATTGAGTATGATGTTGGCTTCAGGCTTCTCCTAGATAGCCTTAATTATGTTAAGGTATGCTCCCTTTATTCCCATTTTGCTGAGTGTTTTCATCATAGATGGGTGTTGTACTTTATCAAATGCTTTTTCTGCATCTATGGATGTGATCATGTGATTTTTGTCTTTCGTTTTGTTTAGGTGACGTATTATACTTATAGATTTGCGAGTACTAAACCATCCTTGCATCCCTGGGACGAATGCCTCTTGATCGCGGTGTATGATCTTTTGGATGTATTGCCGGATCCTGTTTGCCAAAATTTTATTGAGGATTTTTAGCATCTAAGTTCATCAGTGATATTGGCCTGTAGTTTTCTCTCTTTGTTGTGTCTTGACGTGGTTTTGGGATTAGGGTAATACTGGCTTCATAGGAGAAGCCTATTCTGGCAGAGTATTGAATTCCACGGGAAAATGGTAAATACACATACACAACACGTATTGAAATGGCAAAAGAAAGCTATAAAACAGTGGGTGTGTTGGATTTTTACAATGAGGAGGTAGTGATTTATTATTTGTATACCTAAAAATACAAAACTTTAAATATTCGTATGACAGTGATAATTAAGTGTCTGTGTGCCTTTGTGTGTCCAAGTGTGTATGTGTATAGTAACATGACCATTAGCGTTCTTTTTCCCCTTTGCCTTTCTGAGCACAGGCGCTGTGCGTTGCTAGGCTAAGGTGTTCATATGCTTGGGAGAGTAGGATTTGTTAGGGCAGGAATTTTTTAAAAGTGTACCGACAGTCCACTTCTGCGTGCTATCTACGATTAGGTAGCAGGATCGATTATTATGAGGAGAGAGAACGTTCCATATTATTTCATCTTCCCGTTAGAATATCGAAATGCCAGCATGGAAGACTCATCTCCCAGAATTCTCCTATAGTGTAGCAAGAACAGCTCTCTGCCTAGAGCAGCTGTCACTCTGTCACAGCAGGAGATTAAGATTTTGGGGAATTAGAAGTACAACTCAATACTTTCTGGTCAAGGGAATGGTGAAAAGAAGAAAGGGAGAGGAGAGATACTGATTTTTTTTTTTTTTTCCTTTCTTTCTTTCTCTCCAGGCTTCTTCCAGGTAAGGGGGTATGAGGGAAAAGAGGATGGCACCTCTGTCCCCTATTCCCTGTTGGGAGGCTGCCCCCCAGACTGACTCCTCCCAGCCTGGGATGCAACCACATGGATGCAGATGTGGCAGGGCAGTGCGGTGAGGCAGGGAGAGGCTCTGAGATTTGACTGTTTAACCACCCTTGGTTCGTGGTGGCTGGGACACTGCGCTGAGAGCTGTGGGACGCTCATGGCAGTTTGAAGTGTCCCTCCTTAGAGTCTCGAGGAACCCATGTGAACTGGCCTAATGCGGAGATTCACTTGTTTGTTACTAGGAAGAGCTGAGGTGAGACCGTGGCTGTGAGCAAATGCCCCTGTGGTCCGAGGGAAAGCCAGGAGAAAGGACAGCCTACATCTTCACAGCTGCAGGTTTGAAGCACTCAGGAGGCGGACAGGTGCGTGTGTGGTGCGGCCGCGGTCACGGTGGAACCTGCGTGGGAGCGCGCCCAGCGCTGAGTCTGGGGCTGCGACAGCTACTCTGGGAGCTCCACATCTCGCCCCAGCCTTCTCCTTGTTTGTCTCGCTTTTTTCCCCTTCCTGGCCAGGCTGGATTTTCGCGTTGAGGGTTTGCTTCCTTCTGCAATCCGGGGAGGGCTGGGCCGCGGACCCCTTCGATTTGGTCTTTAGGCTGCACAGCCCCTCCAGAGTCCGCTCTCTCCACACCGGCCAGACCAGCCAGCCCTTTTGCGTGGGGAGAGTTGGGGTCCGCTGAGGTCTTTCCGGGGTCCCCTCTGCTTCACCACGCAGCCCCTAGGAGGAGGGAAAGAGGAGGGGCGGGGAGGTCAGTACAGGACTTTATGAACTTTCTCGGGAAGCTTGTATCCATTTCGCCCCACCCTCCCCGCCCCCCACCGCCGCAGGGATTATGAGCTCTCCTCCTTGAGTAGCAGGAGGTGAAGGTCCAACAAGATGCTCCGTGCACACAGGGCTTGGAATGGGCCCTCTGAGACCTTCCCTTCTGCTCCTTGGGAATGGCTCTGTGGCTGACAAAAGCCCCAAGGCTGTAAGACTTGGCGGAGTAATTAGGACCCAGAGCCAGACCAAGAGGTTCTGAGAAGGTGGGCAGGCCCCTCCCTCAGGCCAAGTGCATTGGAAAGGCAAACAAGAGAGTTGGGGAGACAAGGTAAGTGCTACCAAACAGGCTCTGCGCTGCCCAGTGAATTGTCTAATTTTCTTCCATTCTCCTACCCCGTTTTTTCACCGTTGCTTACACAGATGGTCTTCCTCCATCCCGCGCATCACCATCTTAACGTCTCTAGACTGCCTTCTCGTAGGGTTGCTGACAGTAAGTAAGCCCTGAATCTTTTTGCTGTTGTGGAGTCTACTCTCATTAGGCAGGTTGGAGGACCTCACCAGCTCGATTTTCTAATGACTAACCCCCCAGCTTAGAGCTTCATTCCTTTGGCGTAAATCGATACAGCTATCTTAGCAGAGATAAGAAATGAAGCTTTATGAACCATGTACACGTTAGTATGAATGAGTTCCTCAGCTCCTTTCCAGAATGTAAATTTTGAGACAAGGAAGGATAGAGGGATCGTGGTGTGCTGAGGAAGATATGAAGAAATGTTGTGAGGAACAGGAGAACTATCGAAAAAGAGGGGACAAAGATATTTATTCCACAGGAAGACAACTGGAAATACTCATATGTTCCATTTGAAAGGAATCGTAAATGTATCATGGAGCGCCCGTACAAAGGTCCCCTGTGCAGCCTGTATAAAGGAAGTTTATGAAATGTCTGATAGAATAGGATAGCCAGTCCCAGACTGTTTCGATCACAGTGGCTTTGTAGTACTGTTGGATGTCTGGTATCGTGATTCCTCCCGCCGTGTTCTTCTGTTTCCAGATTGCTTTTGCTATTCGGGGTGTTTTTGAGTTTCCTATGCAATTTTGGAGTATTTGTTCTGGGTCAGTGAAATATGTCATTGGTATTTGAATAGGGATTGCATTGACTCTGTACATTGCTTTGGGCAGTATGGCCATTTTGATGTTGTTGATTCTTCCCATCCAAGAACATGGTGTTTGCTTCCATTTATCTGTATCTTCCTTAATTTCTTTCTTCAATGTTGCATAATTTTCAGTGTACAGGTCTTTTATCTCTTTGGTTAAGTTTATTCCTAGGTATTTTATTTTTCTTGTTGCTATAGTAAATGGTATTTTCTTTTTTGCCGCTGTGTCTGATGTTTTATTGTTGGTGTACAGAAATGCCTTAGGTTTCTGTACATTTATTGTGTACCCTGCTGTTTTGCCAAATTCACTTATCATATCGAGTAGTGTTTTAGTGGAATTTATAGGGTTTTCTAGGTATACTATGCTGTCATGTGCAAACAGTGATAGTCTTACTTGTTCTTTCCCAATTTGGATGCCTTTTATTTCTTTGTCTTGTCTGATCGCTGTGGCTACGACTTCCAACACTATGTTGAATAGAAGTGGGGAGAGTGGACAGCCTTATCTAGTTGCTGATTTCAGGGGGAACGCTTTCAGTTTTTGTCCATTGAGTATGATGTTGGCTTCAGGCTTCTCCTAGATAGCCTTAATTATGTTAAGGTATGCTCCCTTTATTCCCATTTTGCTGAGTGTTTTCATCATAGATGGGTGTTGTACTTTATCAAATGCTTTTTCTGCATCTATGGATGTGATCATGTGATTTTTGTCTTTCGTTTTGTTTAGGTGACGTATTATACTTATAGATTTGCGAGTACTAAACCATCCTTGCATCCCTGGGACGAATGCCTCTTGATCGCGGTGTATGATCTTTTGGATGTATTGCCGGATCCTGTTTGCCAAAATTTTATTGAGGATTTTTAGCATCTAAGTTCATCAGTGATATTGGCCTGTAGTTTTCTCTCTTTGTTGTGTCTTGACGTGGTTTTGGGATTAGGGTAATACTGGCTTCATAGGAGAAGCCTATTCTGGCAGAGTATTGAATTCCACGGGAAAATGGTAAATACACATACACAACACGTATTGAAATGGCAAAAGAAAGCTATAAAACAGTGGGTGTGTTGGATTTTTACAATGAGGAGGTAGTGATTTATTATTTGTATACCTAAAAATACAAAACTTTAAATATTCGTATGACAGTGATAATTAAGTGTCTGTGTGCCTTTGTGTGTCCAAGTGTGTATGTGTATAGTAACATGACCATTAGCGTTCTTTTTCCCCTTTGCCTTTCTGAGCACAGGCGCTGTGCGTTGCTAGGCTAAGGTGTTCATATGCTTGGGAGAGTAGGATTTGTTAGGGCAGGAATTTTTTAAAAGTGTACCGACAGTCCACTTCTGCGTGCTATCTACGATTAGGTAGCAGGATCGATTATTATGAGGAGAGAGAACGTTCCATATTATTTCATCTTCCCGTTAGAATATCGAAATGCCAGCATGGAAGACTCATCTCCCAGAATTCTCCTATAGTGTAGCAAGAACAGCTCTCTGCCTAGAGCAGCTGTCACTCTGTCACAGCAGGAGATTAAGATTTTGGGGAATTAGAAGTACAACTCAATACTTTCTGGTCAAGGGAATGGTGAAAAGAAGAAAGGGAGAGGAGAGATACTGATTTTTTTTTTTTTTTCCTTTCTTTCTTTCTCTCCAGGCTTCTTCCAGGTAAGGGGGTATGAGGGAAAAGAGGATGGCACCTCTGTCCCCTATTCCCTGTTGGGAGGCTGCCCCCCAGACTGACTCCTCCCAGCCTGGGATGCAACCACATGGATGCAGATGTGGCAGGGCAGTGCGGTGAGGCAGGGAGAGGCTCTGAGATTTGACTGTTTAACCACCCTTGGTTCGTGGTGGCTGGGACACTGCGCTGAGAGCTGTGGGACGCTCATGGCAGTTTGAAGTGACCCTCCTTAGAGTCTCGAGGAACCCATGTGAACTGGCCTAATGCGGAGATTCACTTGTTTGTTACTAGGAAGAGCTGAGGTGAGACCGTGGCTGTGAGCAAATGCCCCTGTGGTCCGAGGGAAAGCCAGGAGAAAGGACAGCCTACATCTTCACAGCTGCAGGTTTGAAGCACTCAGGAGGCGGACAGGTGCGTGTGTGGTGCGGCCGCGGTCACGGTGGAACCTGCGTGGGAGCGCGCCCAGCGCTGAGTCTGGGGCTGCGACAGCTACTCTGGGAGCTCCACATCTCGCCCCAGCCTTCTCCTTGTTTGTCTCGCTTTTTTCCCCTTCCTGGCCAGGCTGGATTTTCGCGTTGAGGGTTTGCTTCCTTCTGCAATCCGGGGAGGGCTGGGCCGCGGACCCCTTCGATTTGGTCTTTAGGCTGCACAGCCCCTCCAGAGTCCGCTCTCTCCACACCGGCCAGACCAGCCAGCCCTTTTGCGTGGGGAGAGTTGGGGTCCGCTGAGGTCTTTCCGGGGTCCCCTCTGCTTCACCACGCAGCCCCTAGGAGGAGGGAAAGAGGAGGGGCGGGGAGGTCAGTACAGGACTTTATGAACTTTCTCGGGAAGCTTGTATCCATTTCGCCCCACCCTCCCCGCCCCCCACTGCCGCAGGGATTATGAGCTCTCCTCCTTGAGTAGCAGGAGGTGAAGGTCCAACAAGATGCTCCGTGCACACAGGGCTTGGAATGGGCCCTCTGAGACCTTCCCTTCTGCTCCTTGGGAATGGCTCTGTGGCTGACAAACGCCCCAAGGCTGTAAGACTTGGCGGAGTAATTAGGACCCAGAGCCAGACCAAGAGGTTCTGAGAAGGTGGGCAGGCCCCTCCCTCAGGCCAAGTGCATTGGAAAGGCAAACAAGAGAGTTGGGGAGACAAGGTAAGTGCTACCAAACAGGCTCTGCGCTGCCCAGTGAATTGTCTAATTTTCTTCCATTCTCCTACCCCGTTTTTTCACCGTTGCTTACACAGATGGTCTTCCTCCATCCCGCGCATCACCATCTTAACGTCTCTAGACTGCCTTCTCGTAGGGTTGCTGACAGTAAGTAAGCCCTGAATCTTTTTGCTGTTGTGGAGTCTACTCTCATTAGGCAGGTTGGAGGACCTCACCAGCTCGATTTTCTAATGACTAACCCCCCAGCTTAGAGCTTCATTCCTTTGGCGTAAATCGATACAGCTATCTTAGCAGAGATAAGAAATGAAGCTTTATGAACCATGTACACGTTAGTATGAATGAGTTCCTCAGCTCCTTTCCAGAATGTAAATTTTGAGACAAGGAAGGATAGAGGGATCGTGGTGTGCTGAGGAAGATATGAAGAAATGTTGTGAGGAACAGGAGAACTATCGAAAAAGAGGGGACAAAGATATTTATTCCACAGGAAAACAACTGGAAATACTCATATGTTCCATTTGAAAGGAATCGTAAATGTATCATGGAGCGCCCGTACAAAGGTCCCCTGTGCAGCCTGTATAAAGGAAGTTTATGAAATGTCTGATAGAATAGGATAGCCAGTCCCAGACTGTTTCGATCACAGTGGCTTTGTAGTACTGTTGGATGTCTGGTATCGTGATTCCTCCCGCCGTGTTCTTCTGTTTCCAGATTGCTTTTGCTATTCGGGGTGTTTTTGAGTTTCCTATGCAATTTTGGAGTATTTGTTCTAGGTCAGTGAAATATGTCATTGGTATTTGAATAGGGATTGCATTGACTCTGTACATTGCTTTGGGCAGTATGGCCATTTTGATGTTGTTGATTCTTCCCATCCAAGAACATGGTGTTTGCTTCCATTTATCTGTATCTTCCTTAATTTCTTTCTTCAATGTTGCATAATTTTCAGTGTACAGGTCTTTTATCTCTTTGGTTAAGTTTATTCCTAGGTATTTTATTTTTCTTGTTGCTATAGTAAATGGTATTTTCTTTTTTGCCGCTGTGTCTGATGTTTTATTGTTGGTGTACAGAAATGCCTTAGGTTTCTGTACATTTATTGTGTACCCTGCTGTTTTGCCAAATTCACTTATCATATCGAGTAGTGTTTTAGTGGAATTTATAGGGTTTTCTAGGTATACTATGCTGTCATGTGCAAACAGTGATAGTCTTACTTGTTCTTTCCCAATTTGGATGCCTTTTATTTCTTTGTCTTGTCTGATCGCTGTGGCTACGACTTCCAACACTATGTTGAATAGAAGTGGGGAGAGTGGACAGCCTTATCTAGTTGCTGATTTCAGGGGGAACGCTTTCAGTTTTTGTCCATTGAGTATGATGTTGGCTTCAGGCTTCTCCTAGATAGCCTTAATTATGTTAAGGTATGCTCCCTTTATTCCCATTTTGCTGAGTGTTTTCATCATAGATGGGTGTTGTACTTTATCAAATGCTTTTTCTGCATCTATGGATGTGATCATGTGATTTTTGTCTTTCGTTTTGTTTAGGTGACGTATTATACTTATAGATTTGCGAGTACTAAACCATCCTTGCATCCCTGGGACGAATGCCTCTTGATCGCGGTGTATGATCTTTTGGATGTATTGCCGGATCCTGTTTGCCAAAATTTTATTGAGGATTTTTAGCATCTAAGTTCATCAGTGATATTGGCCTGTAGTTTTCTCTCTTTGTTGTGTCTTGACGTGGTTTTGGGATTAGGGTAATACTGGCTTCATAGGAGAAGCCTATTCTGGCAGAGTATTGAATTCCACGGGAAAATGGTAAATACACATACACAACACGTATTGAAATGGCAAAAGAAAGCTATAAAACAGTGGGTGTGTTGGATTTTTACAATGAGGAGGTAGTGATTTATTATTTGTATACCTAAAAATACAAAACTTTAAATATTCGTATGACAGTGATAATTAAGTGTCTGTGTGCCTTTGTGTGTCCAAGTGTGTATGTGTATAGTAACATGACCATTAGCGTTCTTTTTCCCCTTTGCCTTTCTGAGCACAGGCGCTGTGCGTTGCTAGGCTAAGGTGTTCATATGCTTGGGAGAGTAGGATTTGTTAGGGCAGGAATTTTTTAAAAGTGTACCGACAGTCCACTTCTGCGTGCTATCTACGATTAGGTAGCAGGATCGATTATTATGAGGAGAGAGAACGTTCCGTATTATTTCATCTTCCCGTTAGAATATCGAAATGCCAGCATGGAAGACTCATCTCCCAGAATTCTCCTATAGTGTAGCAAAAACAGCTCTCTGCCTAGAGCAGCTGTCACTCTGTCACAGCAGGAGATTAAGATTTCGGGGAATTAGAAGTACAACTCAATACTTTCTGGTCAAGGGAATGGTGAAAAGAAGAAAGGGAGAGGAGAGATACTGATTTTTTTTTTTTTTTCCCTTTCTTTCTTTCTCTCCAGGCTTCTTCCAGGTAAGGGGGTATGAGGGAAAAGAGGATGGCACCTCTGTCCCCTATTCCCTGTTGGGAGGCTGCCCCCCAGACTGACTCCTCCCAGCCTGGGATGCAACCACATGGATGCAGATGTGGCAGGGCAGTGCGGTGAGGCAGGGAGAGGCTCTGAGATTTGACTGTTTAACCACCCTTGGTTCGTGGTGGCTGGGACACTGCGCTGAGAGCTGTGGGACGCTCATGGCAGTTTGAAGTGTCCCTCCTTAGAGTCTCGAGGAACCCATGTGAACTGGCCTAATGCGGAGATTCACTTGTTTGTTACTAGGAAGAGCTGAGGTGAGACCGTGGCTGTGAGCAAATGCCCCTGTGGTCCGAGGGAAAGCCAGGAGAAAGGACAGCCTGCATCTTCACAGCTGCAGGTTTGAAGCACTCAGGAGGCGGACAGGTGCGTGTGTGGTGCGGCCGCGGTCACGGTGGAACCTGCGTGGGAGCGCGCCCAGCGCTGAGTCTGGGGCTGCGACAGCTACTCTGGGAGCTCCACATCTCGCCCCAGCCTTCTCCTTGTTTGTCTCGCTTTTTTCCCCTTCCTGGCCAGGCTGGATTTTCGCGTTGAGGGTTTGCTTCCTTCTGCAATCCGGGGAGGGCTGGGCCGCGGACCCCTTCGATTTGGTCTTTAGGCTGCACAGCCCCTCCAGAGTCCGCTCTCTCCACACCGGCCAGACCAGCCAGCCCTTTTGCGTGGGGAGAGTTGGGGTCCGCTGAGGTCTTTCCGGGGTCCCCTCTGCTTCACCACGCAGCCCCTAGGAGGAGGGAAAGAGGAGGGGCGGGGAGGTCAGTACAGGACTTTATGAACTTTCTCGGGAAGCTTGTATCCATTTCGCCCCACCCTCCCCGCCCCCCACCGCCTCAGGGATTATGAGCTCTCCTCCTTGAGTAGCAGGAGGTGAAGGTCCAACAAGATGCTCCGTGCACACAGGGCTTGGAATGGGCCCTCTGAGACCTTCCCTTCTGCTCCTTGGGAATGGCTCTGTGGCTGACAAAAGCCCCAAGGCTGTAAGACTTGGCAGAGTAATTAGGACCCAGAGCCAGACCAAGAGGTTCTGAGAAGGTGGGCAGGCCCCTCCCTCAGGCCAAGTGCATTGGAAAGGCAAACAAGAGAGTTGGGGAGACAAGGTAAGTGCTACCAAACAGGCTCTGCGCTGCCCAGTGAATTGTCTAATTTTCTTCCATTCTCCTACCCCGTTTTTTCACCGTTGCTTACACAGATGGTCTTCCTCCATCCCGCGCATCACCATCTTAACGTCTCTAGACTGCCTTCTCGTAGGGTTGCTGACAGTAAGTAAGCCCTGAATCTTTTTGCTGTTGTGGAGTCTACTCTCATTAGGCAGGTTGGAGGACCTCACCAGCTCGATTTTCTAATGACTAACCCCCCAGCTTAGAGCTTCATTCCTTTGGCGTAAATCGATACAGCTATCTTAGCAGAGATAAGAAATGAAGCTTTATGAACCATGTACACGTTAGTATGAATGAGTTCCTCAGCTCCTTTCCAGAATGTAAATTTTGAGACAAGGAAGGATAGAGGGATCGTGGTGTGCTGAGGAAGATATGAAGAAATGTTGTGAGGAACAGGAGAACTATCGAAAAAGAGGGGACAAAGATATTTATTCCACAGGAAGACAACTGGAAATACTCATATGTTCCATTTGAAAGGAATCGTAAATGTATCATGGAGCGCCCGTACAAAGGTCCCCTGTGCAGCCTGTATAAAGGAAGTTTATGAAATGTCTGATAGAATAGGATAGCCAGTCCCAGACTGTTTCGATCACAGTGGCTTTGTAGTACTGTTGGATGTCTGGTATCGTGATTCCTCCCGCCGTGTTCTTCTGTTTCCAGATTGCTTTTGCTATTCGGGGTGTTTTTGAGTTTCCTATGCAATTTTGGAGTATTTGTTCTGGGTCAGTGAAATATGTCATTGGTATTTGAATAGGGATTGCATTGACTCTGTACATTGCTTTGGGCAGTATGGCCATTTTGATGTTGTTGATTCTTCCCATCCAAGAACATGGTGTTTGCTTCCATTTATCTGTATCTTCCTTAATTTCTTTCTTCAATGTTGCATAATTTTCAGTGTACAGGTCTTTTATCTCTTTGGTTAAGTTTATTCCTAGGTATTTTATTTTTCTTGTTGCTATAGTAAATGGTATTTTCTTTTTTGCCGCTGTGTCTGATGTTTTATTGTTGGTGTACAGAAATGCCTTAGGTTTCTGTACATTTATTGTGTACCCTGCTGTTTTGCCAAATTCACTTATCATATCGAGTAGTGTTTTAGTGGAATTTATAGGGTTTTCTAGGTATACTATGCTGTCATGTGCAAACAGTGATAGTCTTACTTGTTCTTTCCCAATTTGGATGCCTTTTATTTCTTTGTCTTGTCTGATCGCTGTGGCTACGACTTCCAACACTATGTTGAATAGAAGTGGGGAGAGTGGACAGCCTTATCTAGTTGCTGATTTCAGGGGGAACGCTTTCAGTTTTTGTCCATTGAGTATGATGTTGGCTTCAGGCTTCTCCTAGATAGCCTTAATTATGTTAAGGTATGCTCCCTTTATTCCCATTTTGCTGAGTGTTTTCATCATAGATGGGTGTTGTACTTTATCAAATGCTTTTTCTGCATCTATGGATGTGATCATGTGATTTTTGTCTTTCGTTTTGTTTAGGTGACGTATTATACTTATAGATTTGCGAGTACTAAACCATCCTTGCATCCCTGGGACGAATGCCTCTTGATCGCGGTGTATGATCTTTTGGATGTATTGCCGGATCCTGTTTGCCAAAATTTTATTGAGGATTTTTAGCATCTAAGTTCATCAGTGATATTGGCCTGTAGTTTTCTCTCTTTGTTGTGTCTTGACGTGGTTTTGGGATTAGGGTAATACTGGCTTCATAGGAGAAGCCTATTCTGGCAGAGTATTGAATTCCACGGGAAAATGGTAAATACACATACACAACACGTATTGAAATGGCAAAAGAAAGCTATAAAACAGTGGGTGTGTTGGATTTTTACAATGAGGAGGTAGTGATTTATTATTTGTATACCTAAAAATACAAAACTTTAAATATTCGTATGACAGTGATAATTAAGTGTCTGTGTGCCTTTGTGTGTCCAAGTGTGTATGTGTATAGTAACATGACCATTAGCGTTCTTTTTCCCCTTTGCCTTTCTGAGCACAGGCGCTGTGCGTTGCTAGGCTAAGGTGTTCATATGCTTGGGAGAGTAGGATTTGTTAGGGCAGGAATTTTTTAAAAGTGTACCGACAGTCCACTTCTGCGTGCTATCTACGATTAGGTAGCAGGATCGATTATTATGAGGAGAGAGAACGTTCCGTATTATTTCATCTTCCCGTTAGAATATCGAAATGCCAGCATGGAAGACTCATCTCCCAGAATTCTCCTATAGTGTAGCAAAAACAGCTCTCTGCCTAGAGCAGCTGTCACTCTGTCACAGCAGGAGATTAAGATTTCGGGGAATTAGAAGTACAACTCAATACTTTCTGGTCAAGGGAATGGTGAAAAGAAGAAAGGGAGAGGAGAGATACTGATTTTTTTTTTTTTTTCCCTTTCTTTCTTTCTCTCCAGGCTTCTTCCAGGTAAGGGGGTATGAGGGAAAAGAGGATGGCACCTCTGTCCCCTATTCCCTGTTGGGAGGCTGCCCCCCAGACTGACTCCTCCCAGCCTGGGATGCAACCACATGGATGCAGATGTGGCAGGGCAGTGCGGTGAGGCAGGGAGAGGCTCTGAGATTTGACTGTTTAACCACCCTTGGTTCGTGGTGGCTGGGACACTGCGCTGAGAGCTGTGGGACGCTCATGGCAGTTTGAAGTGTCCCTCCTTAGAGTCTCGAGGAACCCATGTGAACTGGCCTAATGCGGAGATTCACTTGTTTGTTACTAGGAAGAGCTGAGGTGAGACCGTGGCTGTGAGCAAATGCCCCTGTGGTCCGAGGGAAAGCCAGGAGAAAGGACAGCCTGCATCTTCACAGCTGCAGGTTTGAAGCACTCAGGAGGCGGACAGGTGCGTGTGTGGTGCGGCCGCGGTCACGGTGGAACCTGCGTGGGAGCGCGCCCAGCGCTGAGTCTGGGGCTGCGACAGCTACTCTGGGAGCTCCACATCTCGCCCCAGCCTTCTCCTTGTTTGTCTCGCTTTTTTCCCCTTCCTGGCCAGGCTGGATTTTCGCGTTGAGGGTTTGCTTCCTTCTGCAATCCGGGGAGGGCTGGGCCGCGGACCCCTTCGATTTGGTCTTTAGGCTGCACAGCCCCTCCAGAGTCCGCTCTCTCCACACCGGCCAGACCAGCCAGCCCTTTTGCGTGGGGAGAGTTGGGGTCCGCTGAGGTCTTTCCGGGGTCCCCTCTGCTTCACCACGCAGCCCCTAGGAGGAGGGAAAGAGGAGGGGCGGGGAGGTCAGTACAGGACTTTATGAACTTTCTCGGGAAGCTTGTATCCATTTCGCCCCACCCTCCCCGCCCCCCACCGCCTCAGGGATTATGAGCTCTCCTCCTTGAGTAGCAGGAGGTGAAGGTCCAACAAGATGCTCCGTGCACACAGGGCTTGGAATGGGCCCTCTGAGACCTTCCCTTCTGCTCCTTGGGAATGGCTCTGTGGCTGACAAAAGCCCCAAGGCTGTAAGACTTGGCAGAGTAATTAGGACCCAGAGCCAGACCAAGAGGTTCTGAGAAGGTGGGCAGGCCCCTCCCTCAGGCCAAGTGCATTGGAAAGGCAAACAAGAGAGTTGGGGAGACAAGGTAAGTGCTACCAAACAGGCTCTGCGCTGCCCAGTGAATTGTCTAATTTTCTTCCATTCTCCTACCCCGTTTTTTCACCGTTGCTTACACAGATGGTCTTCCTCCATCCCGCGCATCACCATCTTAACGTCTCTAGACTGCCTTCTCGTAGGGTTGCTGACAGTAAGTAAGCCCTGAATCTTTTTGCTGTTGTGGAGTCTACTCTCATTAGGCAGGTTGGAGGACCTCACCAGCTCGATTTTCTAATGACTAACCCCCCAGCTTAGAGCTTCATTCCTTTGGCGTAAATCGATACAGCTATCTTAGCAGAGATAAGAAATGAAGCTTTATGAACCATGTACACGTTAGTATGAATGAGTTCCTCAGCTCCTTTCCAGAATGTAAATTTTGAGACAAGGAAGGATAGAGGGATCGTGGTGTGCTGAGGAAGATATGAAGAAATGTTGTGAGGAACAGGAGAACTATCGAAAAAGAGGGGACAAAGATATTTATTCCACAGGAAGACAACTGGAAATACTCATATGTTCCATTTGAAAGGAATCGTAAATGTATCATGGAGCGCCCGTACAAAGGTCCCCTGTGCAGCCTGTATAAAGGAAGTTTATGAAATGTCTGATAGAATAGGATAGCCAGTCCCAGACTGTTTCGATCACAGTGGCTTTGTAGTACTGTTGGATGTCTGGTATCGTGATTCCTCCCGCCGTGTTCTTCTGTTTCCAGATTGCTTTTGCTATTCGGGGTGTTTTTGAGTTTCCTATGCAATTTTGGAGTATTTGTTCTGGGTCAGTGAAATATGTCATTGGTATTTGAATAGGGATTGCATTGACTCTGTACATTGCTTTGGGCAGTATGGCCATTTTGATGTTGTTGATTCTTCCCATCCAAGAACATGGTGTTTGCTTCCATTTATCTGTATCTTCCTTAATTTCTTTCTTCAATGTTGCATAATTTTCAGTGTACAGGTCTTTTATCTCTTTGGTTAAGTTTATTCCTAGGTATTTTATTTTTCTTGTTGCTATAGTAAATGGTATTTTCTTTTTTGCCGCTGTGTCTGATGTTTTATTGTTGGTGTACAGAAATGCCTTAGGTTTCTGTACATTTATTGTGTACCCTGCTGTTTTGCCAAATTCACTTATCATATCGAGTAGTGTTTTAGTGGAATTTATAGGGTTTTCTAGGTATACTATGCTGTCATGTGCAAACAGTGATAGTCTTACTTGTTCTTTCCCAATTTGGATGCCTTTTATTTCTTTGTCTTGTCTGATCGCTGTGGCTACGACTTCCAACACTATGTTGAATAGAAGTGGGGAGAGTGGACAGCCTTATCTAGTTGCTGATTTCAGGGGGAACGCTTTCAGTTTTTGTCCATTGAGTATGATGTTGGCTTCAGGCTTCTCCTAGATAGCCTTAATTATGTTAAGGTATGCTCCCTTTATTCCCATTTTGCTGAGTGTTTTCATCATAGATGGGTGTTGTACTTTATCAAATGCTTTTTCTGCATCTATGGATGTGATCATGTGATTTTTGTCTTTCGTTTTGTTTAGGTGACGTATTATACTTATAGATTTGCGAGTACTAAACCATCCTTGCATCCCTGGGACGAATGCCTCTTGATCGCGGTGTATGATCTTTTGGATGTATTGCCGGATCCTGTTTGCCAAAATTTTATTGAGGATTTTTAGCATCTAAGTTCATCAGTGATATTGGCCTGTAGTTTTCTCTCTTTGTTGTGTCTTGACGTGGTTTTGGGATTAGGGTAATACTGGCTTCATAGGAGAAGCCTATTCTGGCAGAGTATTGAATTCCACGGGAAAATGGTAAATACACATACACAACACGTATTGAAATGGCAAAAGAAAGCTATAAAACAGTGGGTGTGTTGGATTTTTACAATGAGGAGGTAGTGATTTATTATTTGTATACCTAAAAATACAAAACTTTAAATATTCGTATGACAGTGATAATTAAGTGTCTGTGTGCCTTTGTGTGTCCAAGTGTGTATGTGTATAGTAACATGACCATTAGCGTTCTTTTTCCCCTTTGCCTTTCTGAGCACAGGCGCTGTGCGTTGCTAGGCTAAGGTGTTCATATGCTTGGGAGAGTAGGATTTGTTAGGGCAGGAATTTTTTAAAAGTGTACCGACAGTCCACTTCTGCGTGCTATCTACGATTAGGTAGCAGGATCGATTATTATGAGGAGAGAGAACGTTCCGTATTATTTCATCTTCCCGTTAGAATATCGAAATGCCAGCATGGAAGACTCATCTCCCAGAATTCTCCTATAGTGTAGCAAAAACAGCTCTCTGCCTAGAGCAGCTGTCACTCTGTCACAGCAGGAGATTAAGATTTTGGGGAATTAGAAGTACAACTCAATACTTTCTGGTCAAGGGAATGGTGAAAAGAAGAAAGGGAGAGGAGAGATACTGATTTTTTTTTTTTTTTTCCCTTTCTTTCTTTCTCTCCAGGCTTCTTCCAGGTAAGGGGGTATGAGGGAAAAGAGGATGGCACCTCTGTCCCCTATTCCCTGTTGGGAGGCTGCCCCCCAGACTGACTCCTCCCAGCCTGGGATGCAACCACATGGATGCAGATGTGGCAGGGCAGTGCGGTGAGGCAGGGAGAGGCTCTGAGATTTGACTGTTTAACCACCCTTGGTTCGTGGTGGCTGGGACACTGCGCTGAGAGCTGTGGGACGCTCATGGCAGTTTGAAGTGTCCCTCCTTAGAGTCTCGAGGAACCCATGTGAACTGGCCTAATGCGGAGATTCACTTGTTTGTTACTAGGAAGAGCTGAGGTGAGACCGTGGCTGTGAGCAAATGCCCCTGTGGTCCGAGGGAAAGCCAGGAGAAAGGACAGCCTGCATCTTCACAGCTGCAGGTTTGAAGCACTCAGGAGGCGGACAGGTGCGTGTGTGGTGCGGCCGCGGTCACGGTGGAACCTGCGTGGGAGCGCGCCCAGCGCTGAGTCTGGGGCTGCGACAGCTACTCTGGGAGCTCCACATCTCGCCCCAGCCTTCTCCTTGTTTGTCTCGCTTTTTTCCCCTTCCTGGCCAGGCTGGATTTTCGCGTTGAGGGTTTGCTTCCTTCTGCAATCCGGGGAGGGCTGGGCCGCGGACCCCTTCGATTTGGTCTTTAGGCTGCACAGCCCCTCCAGAGTCCGCTCTCTCCACACCGGCCAGACCAGCCAGCCCTTTTGCGTGGGGAGAGTTGGGGTCCGCTGAGGTCTTTCCGGGGTCCCCTCTGCTTCACCACGCAGCCCCTAGGAGGAGGGAAAGAGGAGGGGCGGGGAGGTCAGTACAGGACTTTATGAACTTTCTCGGGAAGCTTGTATCCATTTCGCCCCACCCTCCCCGCCCCCCACCGCCGCAGGGATTATGAGCTCTCCTCCTTGAGTAGCAGGAGGTGAAGGTCCAACAAGATGCTCCGTGCACACAGGGCTTGGAATGGGCCCTCTGAGACCTTCCCTTCTGCTCCTTGGGAATGGCTCTGTGGCTGACAAAAGCCCCAAGGCTGTAAGACTTGGCGGAGTAATTAGGACCCAGAGCCAGACCAAGAGGTTCTGAGAAGGTGGGCAGGCCCCTCCCTCAGGCCAAGTGCATTGGAAAGGCAAACAAGAGAGTTGGGGAGACAAGGTAAGTGCTACCAAACAGGCTCTGCGCTGCCCAGTGAATTGTCTAATTTTCTTCCATTCTCCTACCCCGTTTTTTCACCGTTGCTTACACAGATGGTCTTCCTCCATCCCGCGCATCACCATCTTAACGTCTCTAGACTGCCTTCTCGTAGGGTTGCTGACAGTAAGTAAGCCCTGAATCTTTTTGCTGTTGTGGAGTCTACTCTCACTAGGCAGGTTGGAGGACCTCACCAGCTCGATTTTCTAATGACTAACCCCCCAGCTTAGAGCTTCATTCCTTTGGCGTAAATCGATACAGCTATCTTAGCAGAGATAAGAAATGAAGCTTTATGAACCATGTACACGTTAGTATGAATGAGTTCCTCAGCTCCTTTCCAGAATGTAAATTTTGAGACAAGGAAGGATAGAGGGATCGTGGTGTGCTGAGGAAGATATGAAGAAATGTTGTGAGGAACAGGAGAACTATCGAAAAAGAGGGGACAAAGATATTTATTCCACAGGAAGACAACTGGAAATACTCATATGTTCCATTTGAAAGGAATCGTAAATGTATCATGGAGCGCCCGTACAAAGGTCCCCTGTGCAGCCTGTATAAAGGAAGTTTATGAAATGTCTGATAGAATAGGATAGCCAGTCCCAGACTGTTTCGATCACAGTGGCTTTGTAGTACTGTTGGATGTCTGGTATCGTGATTCCTCCCGCCGTGTTCTTCTGTTTCCAGATTGCTTTTGCTATTCGGGGTGTTTTTGAGTTTCCTATGCAATTTTGGAGTATTTGTTCTGGGTCAGTGAAATATGTCATTGGTATTTGAATAGGGATTGCATTGACTCTGTACATTGCTTTGGGCAGTATGGCCATTTTGATGTTGTTGATTCTTCCCATCCAAGAACATGGTGTTTGCTTCCATTTATCTGTATCTTCCTTAATTTCTTTCTTCAATGTTGCATAATTTTCAGTGTACAGGTCTTTTATCTCTTTGGTTAAGTTTATTCCTAGGTATTTTATTTTTCTTGTTGCTATAGTAAATGGTATTTTCTTTTTTGCCGCTGTGTCTGATGTTTTATTGTTGGTGTACAGAAATGCCTTAGGTTTCTGTACATTTATTGTGTACCCTGCTGTTTTGCCAAATTCACTTATCATATCGAGTAGTGTTTTAGTGGAATTTATAGGGTTTTCTAGGTATACTATGCTGTCATGTGCAAACAGTGATAGTCTTACTTGTTCTTTCCCAATTTGGATGCCTTTTATTTCTTTGTCTTGTCTGATCGCTGTGGCTACGACTTCCAACACTATGTTGAATAGAAGTGGGGAGAGTGGACAGCCTTATCTAGTTGCTGATTTCAGGGGGAACGCTTTCAGTTTTTGTCCATTGAGTATGATGTTGGCTTCAGGCTTCTCCTAGATAGCCTTAATTATGTTAAGGTATGCTCCCTTTATTCCCATTTTGCTGAGTGTTTTCATCATAGATGGGTGTTGTACTTTATCAAATGCTTTTTCTGCATCTATGGATGTGATCATGTGATTTTTGTCTTTCGTTTTGTTTAGGTGACGTATTATACTTATAGATTTGCGAGTACTAAACCATCCTTGCATCCCTGGGACGAATGCCTCTTGATCGCGGTGTATGATCTTTTGGATGTATTGCCGGATCCTGTTTGCCAAAATTTTATTGAGGATTTTTAGCATCTAAGTTCATCAGTGATATTGGCCTGTAGTTTTCTCTCTTTGTTGTGTCTTGACGTGGTTTTGGGATTAGGGTAATACTGGCTTCATAGGAGAAGCCTATTCTGGCAGAGTATTGAATTCCACGGGAAAATGGTAAATACACATACACAACACGTATTGAAATGGCAAAAGAAAGCTATAAAACAGTGGGTGTGTTGGATTTTTACAATGAGGAGGTAGTGATTTATTATTTGTATACCTAAAAATACAAAACTTTAAATATTCGTATGACAGTGATAATTAAGTGTCTGTGTGCCTTTGTGTGTCCAAGTGTGTATGTGTATAGTAACATGACCATTAGCGTTCTTTTTCCCCTTTGCCTTTCTGAGCACAGGCGCTGTGCGTTGCTAGGCTAAGGTGTTCATATGCTTGGGAGAGTAGGATTTGTTAGGGCAGGAATTTTTTAAAAGTGTACCGACAGTCCACTTCTGCGTGCTATCTACGATTAGGTAGCAGGATCGATTATTATGAGGAGAGAGAACGTTCCGTATTATTTCATCTTCCCGTTAGAATATCGAAATGCCAGCATGGAAGACTCATCTCCCAGAATTCTCCTATAGTGTAGCAAAAACAGCTCTCTGCCTAGAGCAGCTGTCACTCTGTCACAGCAGGAGATTAAGATTTTGGGGAATTAGAAGTACAACTCAATACTTTCTGGTCAAGGGAATGGTGAAAAGAAGAAAGGGAGAGGAGAGATACTGATTTTTTTTTTTTTTTTCCCTTTCTTTCTTTCTCTCCAGGCTTCTTCCAGGTAAGGGGGTATGAGGGAAAAGAGGATGGCACCTCTGTCCCCTATTCCCTGTTGGGAGGCTGCCCCCCAGACTGACTCCTCCCAGCCTGGGATGCAACCACATGGATGCAGATGTGGCAGGGCAGTGCGGTGAGGCAGGGAGAGGCTCTGAGATTTGACTGTTTAACCACCCTTGGTTCGTGGTGGCTGGGACACTGCGCTGAGAGCTGTGGGACGCTCATGGCAGTTTGAAGTGTCCCTCCTTAGAGTCTCGAGGAACCCATGTGAACTGGCCTAATGCGGAGATTCACTTGTTTGTTACTAGGAAGAGCTGAGGTGAGACCGTGGCTGTGAGCAAATGCCCCTGTGGTCCGAGGGAAAGCCAGGAGAAAGGACAGCCTGCATCTTCACAGCTGCAGGTTTGAAGCACTCAGGAGGCGGACAGGTGCGTGTGTGGTGCGGCCGCGGTCACGGTGGAACCTGCGTGGGAGCGCGCCCAGCGCTGAGTCTGGGGCTGCGACAGCTACTCTGGGAGCTCCACATCTCGCCCCAGCCTTCTCCTTGTTTGTCTCGCTTTTTTCCCCTTCCTGGCCAGGCTGGATTTTCGCGTTGAGGGTTTGCTTCCTTCTGCAATCCGGGGAGGGCTGGGCCGCGGACCCCTTCGATTTGGTCTTTAGGCTGCACAGCCCCTCCAGAGTCCGCTCTCTCCACACCGGCCAGACCAGCCAGCCCTTTTGCGTGGGGAGAGTTGGGGTCCGCTGAGGTCTTTCCGGGGTCCCCTCTGCTTCACCACGCAGCCCCTAGGAGGAGGGAAAGAGGAGGGGCGGGGAGGTCAGTACAGGACTTTATGAACTTTCTCGGGAAGCTTGTATCCATTTCGCCCCACCCTCCCCGCCCCCCACCGCCGCAGGGATTATGAGCTCTCCTCCTTGAGTAGCAGGAGGTGAAGGTCCAACAAGATGCTCCGTGCACACAGGGCTTGGAATGGGCCCTCTGAGACCTTCCCTTCTGCTCCTTGGGAATGGCTCTGTGGCTGACAAAAGCCCCAAGGCTGTAAGACTTGGCGGAGTAATTAGGACCCAGAGCCAGACCAAGAGGTTCTGAGAAGGTGGGCAGGCCCCTCCCTCAGGCCAAGTGCATTGGAAAGGCAAACAAGAGAGTTGGGGAGACAAGGTAAGTGCTACCAAACAGGCTCTGCGCTGCCCAGTGAATTGTCTAATTTTCTTCCATTCTCCTACCCCGTTTTTTCACCGTTGCTTACACAGATGGTCTTCCTCCATCCCGCGCATCACCATCTTAACGTCTCTAGACTGCCTACTCGTAGGGTTGCTGACAGTAAGTAAGCCCTGAATCTTTTTGCTGTTGTGGAGTCTACTCTCATTAGGCAGGTTGGAGGACCTCACCAGCTCGATTTTCTAATGACTAACCCCCCAGCTTAGAGCTTCATTCCTTTGGCGTAAATCGATACAGCTATCTTAGCAGAGATAAGAAATGAAGCTTTATGAACCATGTACACGTTAGTATGAATGAGTTCCTCAGCTCCTTTCCAGAATGTAAATTTTGAGACAAGGAAGGATAGAGGGATCGTGGTGTGCTGAGGAAGATATGAAGAAATGTTGTGAGGAACAGGAGAACTATCGAAAAAGAGGGGACAAAGATATTTATTCCACAGGAAGACAACTGGAAATACTCATATGTTCCATTTGAAAGGAATCGTAAATGTATCATGGAGCGCCCGTACAAAGGTCCCCTGTGCAGCCTGTATAAAGGAAGTTTATGAAATGTCTGATAGAATAGGATAGCCAGTCCCAGACTGTTTCGATCACAGTGGCTTTGTAGTACTGTTGGATGTCTGGTATCGTGATTCCTCCCGCCGTGTTCTTCTGTTTCCAGATTGCTTTTGCTATTCGGGGTGTTTTTGAGTTTCCTATGCAATTTTGGAGTATTTGTTCTAGGTCAGTGAAATATGTCATTGGTATTTGAATAGGGATTGCATTGACTCTGTACATTGCTTTGGGCAGTATGGCCATTTTGATGTTGTTGATTCTTCCCATCCAAGAACATGGTGTTTGCTTCCATTTATCTGTATCTTCCTTAATTTCTTTCTTCAATGTTGCATAATTTTCAGTGTACAGGTCTTTTATCTCTTTGGTTAAGTTTATTCCTAGGTATTTTATTTTTCTTGTTGCTATAGTAAATGGTATTTTCTTTTTTGCCGCTGTGTCTGATGTTTTATTGTTGGTGTACAGAAATGCCTTAGGTTTCTGTACATTTATTGTGTACCCTGCTGTTTTGCCAAATTCACTTATCATATCGAGTAGTGTTTTAGTGGAATTTATAGGGTTTTCTAGGTATACTATGCTGTCATGTGCAAACAGTGATAGTCTTACTTGTTCTTTCCCAATTTGGATGCCTTTTATTTCTTTGTCTTGTCTGATCGCTGTGGCTACGACTTCCAACACTATGTTGAATAGAAGTGGGGAGAGTGGACAGCCTTATCTAGTTGCTGATTTCAGGGGGAACGCTTTCAGTTTTTGTCCATTGAGTATGATGTTGGCTTCAGGCTTCTCCTAGATAGCCTTAATTATGTTAAGGTATGCTCCCTTTATTCCCATTTTGCTGAGTGTTTTCATCATAGATGGGTGTTGTACTTTATCAAATGCTTTTTCTGCATCTATGGATGTGATCATGTGATTTTTGTCTTTCGTTTTGTTTAGGTGACGTATTATACTTATAGATTTGCGAGTACTAAACCATCCTTGCATCCCTGGGACGAATGCCTCTTGATCGCGGTGTATGATCTTTTGGATGTATTGCCGGATCCTGTTTGCCAAAATTTTATTGAGGATTTTTAGCATCTAAGTTCATCAGTGATATTGGCCTGTAGTTTTCTCTCTTTGTTGTGTCTTGACGTGGTTTTGGGATTAGGGTAATACTGGCTTCATAGGAGAAGCCTATTCTGGCAGAGTATTGAATTCCACGGGAAAATGGTAAATACACATACACAACACGTATTGAAATGGCAAAAGAAAGCTATAAAACAGTGGGTGTGTTGGATTTTTACAATGAGGAGGTAGTGATTTATTATTTGTATACCTAAAAATACAAAACTTTAAATATTCGTATGACAGTGATAATTAAGTGTCTGTGTGCCTTTGTGTGTCCAAGTGTGTATGTGTATAGTAACATGACCATTAGCGTTCTTTTTCCCCTTTGCCTTTCTGAGCACAGGCGCTGTGCGTTGCTAGGCTAAGGTGTTCATATGCTTGGGAGAGTAGGATTTGTTAGGGCAGGAATTTTTTAAAAGTGTACCGACAGTCCACTTCTGCGTGCTATCTACGATTAGGTAGCAGGATCGATTATTATGAGGAGAGAGAACGTTCCATATTATTTCATCTTCCCGTTAGAATATCGAAATGCCAGCATGGAAGACTCATCTCCCAGAATTCTCCTATAGTGTAGCAAGAACAGCTCTCTGCCTAGAGCAGCTGTCACTCTGTCACAGCAGGAGATTAAGATTTTGGGGAATTAGAAGTACAACTCAATACTTTCTGGTCAAGGGAATGGTGAAAAGAAGAAAGGGAGAGGAGAGATACTGATTTTTTTTTTTTTTTTCCTTTCTTTCTTTCTCTCCAGGCTTCTTCCAGGTAAGGGGGTATGAGGGAAAAGAGGATGGCACCTCTGTCCCCTATTCCCTGTTGGGAGGCTGCCCCCCAGACTGACTCCTCCCAGCCTGGGATGCAACCACATGGATGCAGATGTGGCAGGGCAGTGCGGTGAGGCAGGGAGAGGCTCTGAGATTTGACTGTTTAACCACCCTTGGTTCGTGGTGGCTGGGACACTGCGCTGAGAGCTGTGGGACGCTCATGGCAGTTTGAAGTGTCCCTCCTTAGAGTCTCGAGGAACCCATGTGAACTGGCCTAATGCGGAGATTCACTTGTTTGTTACTAGGAAGAGCTGAGGTGAGACCGTGGCTGTGAGCAAATGCCCCTGTGGTCCGAGGGAAAGCCAGGAGAAAGGACAGCCTACATCTTCACAGCTGCAGGTTTGAAGCACTCAGGAGGCGGACAGGTGCGTGTGTGGTGCGGCCGCGGTCACGGTGGAACCTGCGTGGGAGCGCGCCCAGCGCTGAGTCTGGGGCTGCGACAGCTACTCTGGGAGCTCCACATCTCGCCCCAGCCTTCTCCTTGTTTGTCTCGCTTTTTTCCCCTTCCTGGCCAGGCTGGATTTTCGCGTTGAGGGTTTGCTTCCTTCTGCAATCCGGGGAGGGCTGGGCCGCGGACCCCTTCGATTTGGTCTTTAGGCTGCACAGCCCCTCCAGAGTCCGCTCTCTCCACACCGGCCAGACCAGCCAGCCCTTTTGCGTGGGGAGAGTTGGGGTCCGCTGAGGTCTTTCCGGGGTCCCCTCTGCTTCACCACGCAGCCCCTAGGAGGAGGGAAAGAGGAGGGGCGGGGAGGTCAGTACAGGACTTTATGAACTTTCTCGGGAAGCTTGTATCCATTTCGCCCCACCCTCCCCGCCCCCCACCGCCGCAGGGATTATGAGCTCTCCTCCTTGAGTAGCAGGAGGTGAAGGTCCAACAAGATGCTCCGTGCACACAGGGCTTGGAATGGGCCCTCTGAGACCTTCCCTTCTGCTCCTTGGGAATGGCTCTGTGGCTGACAAAAGCCCCAAGGCTGTAAGACTTGGCGGAGTAATTAGGACCCAGAGCCAGACCAAGAGGTTCTGAGAAGGTGGGCAGGCCCCTCCCTCAGGCCAAGTGCATTGGAAAGGCAAACAAGAGAGTTGGGGAGACAAGGTAAGTGCTACCAAACAGGCTCTGCGCTGCCCAGTGAATTGTCTAATTTTCTTCCATTCTCCTACCCCGTTTTTTCACCGTTGCTTACACAGATGGTCTTCCTCCATCCCGCGCATCACCATCTTAACGTCTCTAGACTGCCTTCTCGTAGGGTTGCTGACAGTAAGTAAGCCCTGAATCTTTTTGCTGTTGTGGAGTCTACTCTCATTAGGCAGGTTGGAGGACCTCACCAGCTCGATTTTCTAATGACTAACCCCCCAGCTTAGAGCTTCATTCCTTTGGCGTAAATCGATACAGCTATCTTAGCAGAGATAAGAAATGAAGCTTTATGAACCATGTACACGTTAGTATGAATGAGTTCCTCAGCTCCTTTCCAGAATGTAAATTTTGAGACAAGGAAGGATAGAGGGATCGTGGTGTGCTGAGGAAGATATGAAGAAATGTTGTGAGGAACAGGAGAACTATCGAAAAAGAGGGGACAAAGATATTTATTCCACAGGAAAACAACTGGAAATACTCATATGTTCCATTTGAAAGGAATCGTAAATGTATCATGGAGCGCCCGTACAAAGGTCCCCTGTGCAGCCTGTATAAAGGAAGTTTATGAAATGTCTGATAGAATAGGATAGCCAGTCCCAGACTGTTTCGATCACAGTGGCTTTGTAGTACTGTTGGATGTCTGGTATCGTGATTCCTCCCGCCGTGTTCTTCTGTTTCCAGATTGCTTTTGCTATTCGGGGTGTTTTTGAGTTTCCTATGCAATTTTGGAGTATTTGTTCTGGGTCAGTGAAATATGTCATTGGTATTTGAATAGGGATTGCATTGACTCTGTACATTGCTTTGGGCAGTATGGCCATTTTGATGTTGTTGATTCTTCCCATCCAAGAACATGGTGTTTGCTTCCATTTATCTGTATCTTCCTTAATTTCTTTCTTCAATGTTGCATAATTTTCAGTGTACAGGTCTTTTATCTCTTTGGTTAAGTTTATTCCTAGGTATTTTATTTTTCTTGTTGCTATAGTAAATGGTATTTTCTTTTTTGCCGCTGTGTCTGATGTTTTATTGTTGGTGTACAGAAATGCCTTAGGTTTCTGTACATTTATTGTGTACCCTGCTGTTTTGCCAAATTCACTTATCATATCGAGTAGTGTTTTAGTGGAATTTATAGGGTTTTCTAGGTATACTATGCTGTCATGTGCAAACAGTGATAGTCTTACTTGTTCTTTCCCAATTTGGATGCCTTTTATTTCTTTGTCTTGTCTGATCGCTGTGGCTACGACTTCCAACACTATGTTGAATAGAAGTGGGGAGAGTGGACAGCCTTATCTAGTTGCTGATTTCAGGGGGAACGCTTTCAGTTTTTGTCCATTGAGTATGATGTTGGCTTCAGGCTTCTCCTAGATAGCCTTAATTATGTTAAGGTATGCTCCCTTTATTCCCATTTTGCTGAGTGTTTTCATCATAGATGGGTGTTGTACTTTATCAAATGCTTTTTCTGCATCTATGGATGTGATCATGTGATTTTTGTCTTTCGTTTTGTTTAGGTGACGTATTATACTTATAGATTTGCGAGTACTAAACCATCCTTGCATCCCTGGGACGAATGCCTCTTGATCGCGGTGTATGATCTTTTGGATGTATTGCCGGATCCTGTTTGCCAAAATTTTATTGAGGATTTTTAGCATCTAAGTTCATCAGTGATATTGGCCTGTAGTTTTCTCTCTTTGTTGTGTCTTGACGTGGTTTTGGGATTAGGGTAATACTGGCTTCATAGGAGAAGCCTATTCTGGCAGAGTATTGAATTCCACGGGAAAATGGTAAATACACATACACAACACGTATTGAAATGGCAAAAGAAAGCTATAAAACAGTGGGTGTGTTGGATTTTTACAATGAGGAGGTAGTGATTTATTATTTGTATACCTAAAAATACAAAACTTTAAATATTCGTATGACAGTGATAATTAAGTGTCTGTGTGCCTTTGTGTGTCCAAGTGTGTATGTGTATAGTAACATGACCATTAGCGTTCTTTTTCCCCTTTGCCTTTCTGAGCACAGGCGCTGTGCGTTGCTAGGCTAAGGTGTTCATATGCTTGGGAGAGTAGGATTTGTTAGGGCAGGAATTTTTTAAAAGTGTACCGACAGTCCACTTCTGCGTGCTATCTACGATTAGGTAGCAGGATCGATTATTATGAGGAGAGAGAACGTTCCGTATTATTTCATCTTCCCGTTAGAATATCGAAATGCCAGCATGGAAGACTCATCTCCCAGAATTCTCCTATAGTGTAGCAAAAACAGCTCTCTGCCTAGAGCAGCTGTCACTCTGTCACAGCAGGAGATTAAGATTTCGGGGAATTAGAAGTACAACTCAATACTTTCTGGTCAAGGGAATGGTGAAAAGAAGAAAGGGAGAGGAGAGATACTGATTTTTTTTTTTTTTTCCCTTTCTTTCTTTCTCTCCAGGCTTCTTCCAGGTAAGGGGGTATGAGGGAAAAGAGGATGGCACCTCTGTCCCCTATTCCCTGTTGGGAGGCTGCCCCCCAGACTGACTCCTCCCAGCCTGGGATGCAACCACATGGATGCAGATGTGGCAGGGCAGTGCGGTGAGGCAGGGAGAGGCTCTGAGATTTGACTGTTTAACCACCCTTGGTTCGTGGTGGCTGGGACACTGCGCTGAGAGCTGTGGGACGCTCATGGCAGTTTGAAGTGTCCCTCCTTAGAGTCTCGAGGAACCCATGTGAACTGGCCTAATGCGGAGATTCACTTGTTTGTTACTAGGAAGAGCTGAGGTGAGACCGTGGCTGTGAGCAAATGCCCCTGTGGTCCGAGGGAAAGCCAGGAGAAAGGACAGCCTGCATCTTCACAGCTGCAGGTTTGAAGCACTCAGGAGGCGGACAGGTGCGTGTGTGGTGCGGCCGCGGTCACGGTGGAACCTGCGTGGGAGCGCGCCCAGCGCTGAGTCTGGGGCTGCGACAGCTACTCTGGGAGCTCCACATCTCGCCCCAGCCTTCTCCTTGTTTGTCTCGCTTTTTTCCCCTTCCTGGCCAGGCTGGATTTTCGCGTTGAGGGTTTGCTTCCTTCTGCAATCCGGGGAGGGCTGGGCCGCGGACCCCTTCGATTTGGTCTTTAGGCTGCACAGCCCCTCCAGAGTCCGCTCTCTCCACACCGGCCAGACCAGCCAGCCCTTTTGCGTGGGGAGAGTTGGGGTCCGCTGAGGTCTTTCCGGGGTCCCCTCTGCTTCACCACGCAGCCCCTAGGAGGAGGGAAAGAGGAGGGGCGGGGAGGTCAGTACAGGACTTTATGAACTTTCTCGGGAAGCTTGTATCCATTTCGCCCCACCCTCCCCGCCCCCCACCGCCTCAGGGATTATGAGCTCTCCTCCTTGAGTAGCAGGAGGTGAAGGTCCAACAAGATGCTCCGTGCACACAGGGCTTGGAATGGGCCCTCTGAGACCTTCCCTTCTGCTCCTTGGGAATGGCTCTGTGGCTGACAAAAGCCCCAAGGCTGTAAGACTTGGCAGAGTAATTAGGACCCAGAGCCAGACCAAGAGGTTCTGAGAAGGTGGGCAGGCCCCTCCCTCAGGCCAAGTGCATTGGAAAGGCAAACAAGAGAGTTGGGGAGACAAGGTAAGTGCTACCAAACAGGCTCTGCGCTGCCCAGTGAATTGTCTAATTTTCTTCCATTCTCCTACCCCGTTTTTTCACCGTTGCTTACACAGATGGTCTTCCTCCATCCCGCGCATCACCATCTTAACGTCTCTAGACTGCCTTCTCGTAGGGTTGCTGACAGTAAGTAAGCCCTGAATCTTTTTGCTGTTGTGGAGTCTACTCTCATTAGGCAGGTTGGAGGACCTCACCAGCTCGATTTTCTAATGACTAACCCCCCAGCTTAGAGCTTCATTCCTTTGGCGTAAATCGATACAGCTATCTTAGCAGAGATAAGAAATGAAGCTTTATGAACCATGTACACGTTAGTATGAATGAGTTCCTCAGCTCCTTTCCAGAATGTAAATTTTGAGACAAGGAAGGATAGAGGGATCGTGGTGTGCTGAGGAAGATATGAAGAAATGTTGTGAGGAACAGGAGAACTATCGAAAAAGAGGGGACAAAGATATTTATTCCACAGGAAGACAACTGGAAATACTCATATGTTCCATTTGAAAGGAATCGTAAATGTATCATGGAGCGCCCGTACAAAGGTCCCCTGTGCAGCCTGTATAAAGGAAGTTTATGAAATGTCTGATAGAATAGGATAGCCAGTCCCAGACTGTTTCGATCACAGTGGCTTTGTAGTACTGTTGGATGTCTGGTATCGTGATTCCTCCCGCCGTGTTCTTCTGTTTCCAGATTGCTTTTGCTATTCGGGGTGTTTTTGAGTTTCCTATGCAATTTTGGAGTATTTGTTCTGGGTCAGTGAAATATGTCATTGGTATTTGAATAGGGATTGCATTGACTCTGTACATTGCTTTGGGCAGTATGGCCATTTTGATGTTGTTGATTCTTCCCATCCAAGAACATGGTGTTTGCTTCCATTTATCTGTATCTTCCTTAATTTCTTTCTTCAATGTTGCATAATTTTCAGTGTACAGGTCTTTTATCTCTTTGGTTAAGTTTATTCCTAGGTATTTTATTTTTCTTGTTGCTATAGTAAATGGTATTTTCTTTTTTGCCGCTGTGTCTGATGTTTTATTGTTGGTGTACAGAAATGCCTTAGGTTTCTGTACATTTATTGTGTACCCTGCTGTTTTGCCAAATTCACTTATCATATCGAGTAGTGTTTTAGTGGAATTTATAGGGTTTTCTAGGTATACTATGCTGTCATGTGCAAACAGTGATAGTCTTACTTGTTCTTTCCCAATTTGGATGCCTTTTATTTCTTTGTCTTGTCTGATCGCTGTGGCTACGACTTCCAACACTATGTTGAATAGAAGTGGGGAGAGTGGACAGCCTTATCTAGTTGCTGATTTCAGGGGGAACGCTTTCAGTTTTTGTCCATTGAGTATGATGTTGGCTTCAGGCTTCTCCTAGATAGCCTTAATTATGTTAAGGTATGCTCCCTTTATTCCCATTTTGCTGAGTGTTTTCATCATAGATGGGTGTTGTACTTTATCAAATGCTTTTTCTGCATCTATGGATGTGATCATGTGATTTTTGTCTTTCGTTTTGTTTAGGTGACGTATTATACTTATAGATTTGCGAGTACTAAACCATCCTTGCATCCCTGGGACGAATGCCTCTTGATCGCGGTGTATGATCTTTTGGATGTATTGCCGGATCCTGTTTGCCAAAATTTTATTGAGGATTTTTAGCATCTAAGTTCATCAGTGATATTGGCCTGTAGTTTTCTCTCTTTGTTGTGTCTTGACGTGGTTTTGGGATTAGGGTAATACTGGCTTCATAGGAGAAGCCTATTCTGGCAGAGTATTGAATTCCACGGGAAAATGGTAAATACACATACACAACACGTATTGAAATGGCAAAAGAAAGCTATAAAACAGTGGGTGTGTTGGATTTTTACAATGAGGAGGTAGTGATTTATTATTTGTATACCTAAAAATACAAAACTTTAAATATTCGTATGATAGTGATAATTAAGTGTCTGTGTGCCTTTGTGTGTCCAAGTGTGTATGTGTATAGTAACATGACCATTAGCGTTCTTTTTCCCCTTTGCCTTTCTGAGCACAGGCGCTGTGCGTTGCTAGGCTAAGGTGTTCATATGCTTGGGAGAGTAGGATTTGTTAGGGCAGGAATTTTTTAAAAGTGTACCGACAGTCCACTTCTGCGTGCTATCTACGATTAGGTAGCAGGATCGATTATTATGAGGAGAGAGAACGTTCCGTATTATTTCATCTTCCCGTTAGAATATCGAAATGCCAGCATGGAAGACTCATCTCCCAGAATTCTCCTATAGTGTAGCAAAAACAGCTCTCTGCCTAGAGCAGCTGTCACTCTGTCACAGCAGGAGATTAAGATTTTGGGGAATTAGAAGTACAACTCAATACTTTCTGGTCAAGGGAATGGTGAAAAGAAGAAAGGGAGAGGAGAGATACTGATTTTTTTTTTTTTTTTCCCTTTCTTTCTTTCTCTCCAGGCTTCTTCCAGGTAAGGGGGTATGAGGGAAAAGAGGATGGCACCTCTGTCCCCTATTCCCTGTTGGGAGGCTGCCCCCCAGACTGACTCCTCCCAGCCTGGGATGCAACCACATGGATGCAGATGTGGCAGGGCAGTGCGGTGAGGCAGGGAGAGGCTCTGAGATTTGACTGTTTAACCACCCTTGGTTCGTGGTGGCTGGGACACTGCGCTGAGAGCTGTGGGACGCTCATGGCAGTTTGAAGTGTCCCTCCTTAGAGTCTCGAGGAACCCATGTGAACTGGCCTAATGCGGAGATTCACTTGTTTGTTACTAGGAAGAGCTGAGGTGAGACCGTGGCTGTGAGCAAATGCCCCTGTGGTCCGAGGGAAAGCCAGGAGAAAGGACAGCCTGCATCTTCACAGCTGCAGGTTTGAAGCACTCAGGAGGCGGACAGGTGCGTGTGTGGTGCGGCCGCGGTCACGGTGGAACCTGCGTGGGAGCGCGCCCAGCGCTGAGTCTGGGGCTGCGACAGCTACTCTGGGAGCTCCACATCTCGCCCCAGCCTTCTCCTTGTTTGTCTCGCTTTTTTCCCCTTCCTGGCCAGGCTGGATTTTCGCGTTGAGGGTTTGCTTCCTTCTGCAATCCGGGGAGGGCTGGGCCGCGGACCCCTTCGATTTGGTCTTTAGGCTGCACAGCCCCTCCAGAGTCCGCTCTCTCCACACCGGCCAGACCAGCCAGCCCTTTTGCGTGGGGAGAGTTGGGGTCCGCTGAGGTCTTTCCGGGGTCCCCTCTGCTTCACCACGCAGCCCCTAGGAGGAGGGAAAGAGGAGGGGCGGGGAGGTCAGTACAGGACTTTATGAACTTTCTCGGGAAGCTTGTATCCATTTCGCCCCACCCTCCCCGCCCCCCCACCGCCTCAGGGATTATGAGCTCTCCTCCTTGAGTAGCAGGAGGTGAAGGTCCAACAAGATGCTCCGTGCACACAGGGCTTGGAATGGGCCCTCTGAGACCTTCCCTTCTGCTCCTTGGGAATGGCTCTGTGGCTGACAAAAGCCCCAAGGCTGTAAGACTTGGCGGAGTAATTAGGACCCAGAGCCAGACCAAGAGGTTCTGAGAAGGTGGGCAGGCCCCTCCCTCAGGCCAAGTGCATTGGAAAGGCAAACAAGAGAGTTGGGGAGACAAGGTAAGTGCTACCAAACAGGCTCTGCGCTGCCCAGTGAATTGTCTAATTTTCTTCCATTCTCCTACCCCGTTTTTTCACCGTTGCTTACACAGATGGTCTTCCTCCATCCCGCGCATCACCATCTTAACGTCTCTAGACTGCCTTCTCGTAGGGTTGCTGACAGTAAGTAAGCCCTGAATCTTTTTGCTGTTGTGGAGTCTACTCTCATTAGGCAGGTTGGAGGACCTCACCAGCTCGATTTTCTAATGACTAACCCCCCAGCTTAGAGCTTCATTCCTTTGGCGTAAATCGATACAGCTATCTTAGCAGAGATAAGAAATGAAGCTTTATGAACCATGTACACGTTAGTATGAATGAGTTCCTCAGCTCCTTTCCAGAATGTAAATTTTGAGACAAGGAAGGATAGAGGGATCGTGGTGTGCTGAGGAAGATATGAAGAAATGTTGTGAGGAACAGGAGAACTATCGAAAAAGAGGGGACAAAGATATTTATTCCACAGGAAGACAACTGGAAATACTCATATGTTCCATTTGAAAGGAATCGTAAATGTATCATGGAGCGCCCGTACAAAGGTCCCCTGTGCAGCCTGTATAAAGGAAGTTTATGAAATGTCTGATAGAATAGGATAGCCAGTCCCAGACTGTTTCGATCACAGTGGCTTTGTAGTACTGTTGGATGTCTGGTATCGTGATTCCTCCCGCCGTGTTCTTCTGTTTCCAGATTGCTTTTGCTATTCGGGGTGTTTTTGAGTTTCCTATGCAATTTTGGAGTATTTGTTCTAGGTCAGTGAAATATGTCATTGGTATTTGAATAGGGATTGCATTGACTCTGTACATTGCTTTGGGCAGTATGGCCATTTTGATGTTGTTGATTCTTCCCATCCAAGAACATGGTGTTTGCTTCCATTTATCTGTATCTTCCTTAATTTCTTTCTTCAATGTTGCATAATTTTCAGTGTACAGGTCTTTTATCTCTTTGGTTAAGTTTATTCCTAGGTATTTTATTTTTCTTGTTGCTATAGTAAATGGTATTTTCTTTTTTGCCGCTGTGTCTGATGTTTTATTGTTGGTGTACAGAAATGCCTTAGGTTTCTGTACATTTATTGTGTACCCTGCTGTTTTGCCAAATTCACTTATCATATCGAGTAGTGTTTTAGTGGAATTTATAGGGTTTTCTAGGTATACTATGCTGTCATGTGCAAACAGTGATAGTCTTACTTGTTCTTTCCCAATTTGGATGCCTTTTATTTCTTTGTCTTGTCTGATCGCTGTGGCTACAACTTCCAACACTATGTTGAATAGAAGTGGGGAGAGTGGACAGCCTTATCTAGTTGCTGATTTCAGGGGGAACGCTTTCAGTTTTTGTCCATTGAGTATGATGTTGGCTTCAGGCTTCTCCTAGATAGCCTGAATTATGTTAAGGTATGCTCCCTTTATTCCCATTTTGCTGAGTGTTTTCATCATAGATGGGTGTTGTACTTTATCAAATGCTTTTTCTGCATCTATGGATGTGATCATGTGATTTTTGTCTTTCGTTTTGTTTAGGTGACGTATTATACTTATAGATTTGCGAGTACTAAACCATCCTTGCATCCCTGGGACGAATGCCTCTTGATCGCGGTGTATGATCTTTTGGATGTATTGCCGGATCCTGTTTGCCAAAATTTTATTGAGGATTTTTAGCATCTAAGTTCATCAGTGATATTGGCCTGTAGTTTTCTCTCTTTGTTGTGTCTTGACGTGGTTTTGGGATTAGGGTAATACTGGCTTCATAGGAGAAGCCTATTCTGGCAGAGTATTGAATTCCACGGGAAAATGGTAAATACACATACACAACACGTATTGAAATGGCAAAAGAAAGCTATAAAACAGTGGGTGTGTTGGATTTTTACAATGAGGAGGTAGTGATTTATTATTTGTATACCTAAAAATACAAAACTTTAAATATTCGTATGACAGTGATAATTAAGTGTCTGTGTGCCTTTGTGTGTCCAAGTGTGTATGTGTATAGTAACATGACCATTAGCGTTCTTTTTCCCCTTTGCCTTTCTGAGCACAGGCGCTGTGCGTTGCTAGGCTAAGGTGTTCATATGCTTGGGAGAGTAGGATTTGTTAGGGCAGGAATTTTTTAAAAGTGTACCGACAGTCCACTTCTGCGTGCTATCTACGATTAGGTAGCAGGATCGATTATTATGAGGAGAGAGAACGTTCCGTATTATTTCATCTTCCCGTTAGAATATCGAAATGCCAGCATGGAAGACTCATCTCCCAGAATTCTCCTATAGTGTAGCAAAAACAGCTCTCTGCCTAGAGCAGCTGTCACTCTGTCACAGCAGGAGATTAAGATTTCGGGGAATTAGAAGTACAACTCAATACTTTCTGGTCAAGGGAATGGTGAAAAGAAGAAAGGGAGAGGAGAGATACTGATTTTTTTTTTTTTTCCCTTTCTTTCTTTCTCTCCAGGCTTCTTCCAGGTAAGGGGGTATGAGGGAAAAGAGGATGGCACCTCTGTCCCCTATTCCCTGTTGGGAGGCTGCCCCCCAGACTGACTCCTCCCAGCCTGGGATGCAACCACATGGATGCAGATGTGGCAGGGCAGTGCGGTGAGGCAGGGAGAGGCTCTGAGATTTGACTGTTTAACCACCCTTGGTTCGTGGTGGCTGGGACACTGCGCTGAGAGCTGTGGGACGCTCATGGCAGTTTGAAGTGTCCCTCCTTAGAGTCTCGAGGAACCCATGTGAACTGGCCTAATGCGGAGATTCACTTGTTTGTTACTAGGAAGAGCTGAGGTGAGACCGTGGCTGTGAGCAAATGCCCCTGTGGTCCGAGGGAAAGCCAGGAGAAAGGACAGCCTGCATCTTCACAGCTGCAGGTTTGAAGCACTCAGGAGGCGGACAGGTGCGTGTGTGGTGCGGCCGCGGTCACGGTGGAACCTGCGTGGGAGCGCGCCCAGCGCTGAGTCTGGGGCTGCGACAGCTACTCTGGGAGCTCCACATCTCGCCCCAGCCTTCTCCTTGTTTGTCTCGCTTTTTTCCCCTTCCTGGCCAGGCTGGATTTTCGCGTTGAGGGTTTGCTTCCTTCTGCAATCCGGGGAGGGCTGGGCCGCGGACCCCTTCGATTTGGTCTTTAGGCTGCACAGCCCCTCCAGAGTCCGCTCTCTCCACACCGGCCAGACCAGCCAGCCCTTTTGCGTGGGGAGAGTTGGGGTCCGCTGAGGTCTTTCCGGGGTCCCCTCTGCTTCACCACGCAGCCCCTAGGAGGAGGGAAAGAGGAGGGGCGGGGAGGTCAGTACAGGACTTTATGAACTTTCTCGGGAAGCTTGTATCCATTTCGCCCCACCCTCCCCGCCCCCCACCGCCGCAGGGATTATGAGCTCTCCTCCTTGAGTAGCAGAAGGTGAAGGTCCAACAAGATGCTCCGTGCACACAGGGCTTGGTATGGGCCCTCTGAGACCTTCCCTTCTGCTCCTTGGGAATGGCTCTGTGGCTGACAAAAGCCCCAAGGCTGTAAGACTTGGCAGAGTAATTAGGACCCAGAGCCAGACCAAGAGGTTCTGAGAAGGTGGGCAGGCCCCTCCCTCAGGCCAAGTGCATTGGAAAGGCAAACAAGAGAGTTGGGGAGACAAGGTAAGTGCTACCAAACAGGCTCTGCGCTGCCCAGTGAATTGTCTAATTTTCTTCCATTCTCCTACCCCGTTTTTTCACCGTTGCTTACACAGATGGTCTTCCTCCATCCCGCGCATCACCATCTTAACGTCTCTAGACTGCCTTCTCGTAGGGTTGCTGACAGTAAGTAAGCCCTGAATCTTTTTGCTGTTGTGGAGTCTACTCTCATTAGGCAGGTTGGAGGACCTCACCAGCTCGATTTTCTAATGACTAACCCCCCAGCTTAGAGCTTCATTCCTTTGGCGTAAATCGATACAGCTATCTTAGCAGAGATAAGAAATGAAGCTTTATGAACCATGTACACGTTAGTATGAATGAGTTCCTCAGCTCCTTTCCAGAATGTAAATTTTGAGACAAGGAAGGATAGAGGGATCGTGGTGTGCTGAGGAAGATATGAAGAAATGTTGTGAGGAACAGGAGAACTATCGAAAAAGAGGGGACAAAGATATTTATTCCACAGGAAGACAACTGGAAATACTCATATGTTCCATTTGAAAGGAATCGTAAATGTATCATGGAGCGCCCGTACAAAGGTCCCCTGTGCAGCCTGTATAAAGGAAGTTTATGAAATGTCTGATAGAATAGGATAGCCAGTCCCAGACTGTTTCGATCACAGTGGCTTTGTAGTACTGTTGGATGTCTGGTATCGTGATTCCTCCCGCCGTGTTCTTCTGTTTCCAGATTGCTTTTGCTATTCGGGGTGTTTTTGAGTTTCCTATGCAATTTTGGAGTATTTGTTCTGGGTCAGTGAAATATGTCATTGGTATTTGAATAGGGATTGCATTGACTCTGTACATTGCTTTGGGCAGTATGGCCATTTTGATGTTGTTGATTCTTCCCATCCAAGAACATGGTGTTTGCTTCCATTTATCTGTATCTTCCTTAATTTCTTTCTTCAATGTTGCATAATTTTCAGTGTACAGGTCTTTTATCTCTTTGGTTAAGTTTATTCCTAGGTATTTTATTTTTCTTGTTGCTATAGTAAATGGTATTTTCTTTTTTGCCGCTGTGTCTGATGTTTTATTGTTGGTGTACAGAAATGCCTTAGGTTTCTGTACATTTATTGTGTACCCTGCTGTTTTGCCAAATTCACTTATCATATCGAGTAGTGTTTTAGTGGAATTTATAGGGTTTTCTAGGTATACTATGCTGTCATGTGCAAACAGTGATAGTCTTACTTGTTCTTTCCCAATTTGGATGCCTTTTATTTCTTTGTCTTGTCTGATCGCTGTGGCTACGACTTCCAACACTATGTTGAATAGAAGTGGGGAGAGTGGACAGCCTTATCTAGTTGCTGATTTCAGGGGGAACGCTTTCAGTTTTTGTCCATTGAGTATGATGTTGGCTTCAGGCTTCTCCTAGATAGCCTGAATTATGTTAAGGTATGCTCCCTTTATTCCCATTTTGCTGAGTGTTTTCATCATAGATGGGTGTTGTACTTTATCAAATGCTTTTTCTGCATCTATGGATGTGATCATGTGATTTTTGTCTTTCGTTTTGTTTAGGTGACGTATTATACTTATAGATTTGCGAGTACTAAACCATCCTTGCATCCCTGGGACGAATGCCTCTTGATCGCGGTGTATGATCTTTTGGATGTATTGCCGGATCCTGTTTGCCAAAATTTTATTGAGGATTTTTAGCATCTAAGTTCATCAGTGATATTGGCCTGTAGTTTTCTCTCTTTGTTGTGTCTTGACGTGGTTTTGGGATTAGGGTAATACTGGCTTCATAGGAGAAGCCTATTCTGGCAGAGTATTGAATTCCACGGGAAAATGGTAAATACACATACACAACACGTATTGAAATGGCAAAAGAAAGCTATAAAACAGTGGGTGTGTTGGATTTTTACAATGAGGAGGTAGTGATTTATTATTTGTATACCTAAAAATACAAAACTTTAAATATTCGTATGACAGTGATAATTAAGTGTCTGTGTGCCTTTGTGTGTCCAAGTGTGTATGTGTATAGTAACATGACCATTAGCGTTCTTTTTCCCCTTTGCCTTTCTGAGCACAGGCGCTGTGCGTTGCTAGGCTAAGGTGTTCATATGCTTGGGAGAGTAGGATTTGTTAGGGCAGGAATTTTTTAAAAGTGTACCGACAGTCCACTTCTGCGTGCTATCTACGATTAGGTAGCAGGATCGATTATTATGAGGAGAGAGAACGTTCCGTATTATTTCATCTTCCCGTTAGAATATCGAAATGCCAGCATGGAAGACTCATCTCCCAGAATTCTCCTATAGTGTAGCAAGAACAGCTCTCTGCCTAGAGCAGCTGTCACTCTGTCACAGCAGGAGATTAAGATTTTGGGGAATTAGAAGTACAACTCAATACTTTCTGGTCAAGGGAATGGTGAAAAGAAGAAAGGGAGAGGAGAGATACTGATTTTTTTTTTTTTTTTTCCCTTTCTTTCTTTCTCTCCAGGCTTCTTCCAGGTAAGGGGGTATGAGGGAAAAGAGGATGGCACCTCTGTCCCCTATTCCCTGTTGGGAGGCTGCCCCCCAGACTGACTCCTCCCAGCCTGGGATGCAACCACATGGATGCAGATGTGGCAGGGCAGTGCGGTGAGGCAGGGAGAGGCTCTGAGATTTGACTGTTTAACCACCCTTGGTTCGTGGTGGCTGGGACACTGCGCTGAGAGCTGTGGGACGCTCATGGCAGTTTGAAGTGTCCCTCCTTAGAGTCTCGAGGAACCCATGTGAACTGGCCTAATGCGGAGATTCACTTGTTTGTTACTAGGAAGAGCTGAGGTGAGACCGTGGCTGTGAGCAAATGCCCCTGTGGTCCGAGGGAAAGCCAGGAGAAAGGACAGCCTGCATCTTCACAGCTGCAGGTTTGAAGCACTCAGGAGGCGGACAGGTGCGTGTGTGGTGCGGCCGCGGTCACGGTGGAACCTGCGTGGGAGCGCGCCCAGCGCTGAGTCTGGGGCTGCGACAGCTACTCTGGGAGCTCCACATCTCGCCCCAGCCTTCTCCTTGTTTGTCTCGCTTTTTTCCCCTTCCTGGCCAGGCTGGATTTTCGCGTTGAGGGTTTGCTTCCTTCTGCAATCCGGGGAGGGCTGGGCCGCGGACCCCTTCGATTTGGTCTTTAGGCTGCACAGCCCCTCCAGAGTCCGCTCTCTCCACACCGGCCAGACCAGCCAGCCCTTTTGCGTGGGGAGAGATGGGGTCCGCTGAGGTCTTTCCGGGGTCCCCTCTGCTTCACCACGCAGCCCCTAGGAGGAGGGAAAGAGGAGGGGCGGGGAGGTCAGTACAGGACTTTATGAACTTTCTCGGGAAGCTTGTATCCATTTCGCCCCACCCTCCCCGCCCCCCACCGCCGCAGGGATTATGAGCTCTCCTCCTTGAGTAGCAGGAGGTGAAGGTCCAACAAGATGCTCCGTGCACACAGGGCTTGGAATGGGCCCTCTGAGACCTTCCCTTCTGCTCCTTGGGAATGGCTCTGTGGCTGACAAAAGCCCCAAGGCTGTAAGACTTGGCGGAGTAATTAGGACCCAGAGCCAGACCAAGAGGTTCTGAGAAGGTGGGCAGGCCCCTCCCTCAGGCCAAGTGCATTGGAAAGGCAAACAAGAGAGTTGGGGAGACAAGGTAAGTGCTACCAAACAGGCTCTGCGCTGCCCAGTGAATTGTCTAATTTTCTTCCATTCTCCTACCCCGTTTTTTCACCGTTGCTTACACAGATGGTCTTCCTCCATCCCGCGCATCACCATCTTAACGTCTCTAGACTGCCTTCTCGTAGGGTTGCTGACAGTAAGTAAGCCCTGAATCTTTTTGCTGTTGTGGAGTCTACTCTCATTAGGCAGGTTGGAGGACCTCACCAGCTCGATTTTCTAATGACTAACCCCCCAGCTTAGAGCTTCATTCCTTTGGCGTAAATCGATACAGCTATCTTAGCAGAGATAAGAAATGAAGCTTTATGAACCATGTACACGTTAGTATGAATGAGTTCCTCAGCTCCTTTCCAGAATGTAAATTTTGAGACAAGGAAGGATAGAGGGATCGTGGTGTGCTGAGGAAGATATGAAGAAATGTTGTGAGGAACAGGAGAACTATCGAAAAAGAGGGGACAAAGATATTTATTCCACAGGAAGACAACTGGAAATACTCATATGTTCCATTTGAAAGGAATCGTAAATGTATCATGGAGCGCCCGTACAAAGGTCCCCTGTGCAGCCTGTATAAAGGAAGTTTATGAAATGTCTGATAGAATAGGATAGCCAGTCCCAGACTGTTTCGATCACAGTGGCTTTGTAGTACTGTTGGATGTCTGGTATCGTGATTCCTCCCGCCGTGTTCTTCTGTTTCCAGATTGCTTTTGCTATTCGGGGTGTTTTTGAGTTTCCTATGCAATTTTGGAGTATTTGTTCTAGGTCAGTGAAATATGTCATTGGTATTTGAATAGGGATTGCATTGACTCTGTACATTGCTTTGGGCAGTATGGCCATTTTGATGTTGTTGATTCTTCCCATCCAAGAACATGGTGTTTGCTTCCATTTATCTGTATCTTCCTTAATTTCTTTCTTCAATGTTGCATAATTTTCAGTGTACAGGTCTTTTATCTCTTTGGTTAAGTTTATTCCTAGGTATTTTATTTTTCTTGTTGCTATAGTAAATGGTATTTTCTTTTTTGCCGCTGTGTCTGATGTTTTATTGTTGGTGTACAGAAATGCCTTAGGTTTCTGTACATTTATTGTGTACCCTGCTGTTTTGCCAAATTCACTTATCATATCGAGTAGTGTTTTAGTGGAATTTATAGGGTTTTCTAGGTATACTATGCTGTCATGTGCAAACAGTGATAGTCTTACTTGTTCTTTCCCAATTTGGATGCCTTTTATTTCTTTGTCTTGTCTGATCGCTGTGGCTACGACTTCCAACACTATGTTGAATAGAAGTGGGGAGAGTGGACAGCCTTATCTAGTTGCTGATTTCAGGGGGAACGCTTTCAGTTTTTGTCCATTGAGTATGATGTTGGCTTCAGGCTTCTCCTAGATAGCCTGAATTATGTTAAGGTATGCTCCCTTTATTCCCATTTTGCTGAGTGTTTTCATCATAGATGGGTGTTGTACTTTATCAAATGCTTTTTCTGCATCTATGGATGTGATCATGTGATTTTTGTCTTTCGTTTTGTTTAGGTGACGTATTATACTTATAGATTTGCGAGTACTAAACCATCCTTGCATCCCTGGGACGAATGCCTCTTGATCGCGGTGTATGATCTTTTGGATGTATTGCCGGATCCTGTTTGCCAAAATTTTATTGAGGATTTTTAGCATCTAAGTTCATCAGTGATATTGGCCTGTAGTTTTCTCTCTTTGTTGTGTCTTGACGTGGTTTTGGGATTAGGGTAATACTGGCTTCATAGGAGAAGCCTATTCTGGCAGAGTATTGAATTCCACGGGAAAATGGTAAATACACATACACAACACGTATTGAAATGGCAAAAGAAAGCTATAAAACAGTGGGTGTGTTGGATTTTTACAATGAGGAGGTAGTGATTTATTATTTGTATACCTAAAAATACAAAACTTTAAATATTCGTATGACAGTGATAATTAAGTGTCTGTGTGCCTTTGTGTGTCCAAGTGTGTATGTGTATAGTAACATGACCATTAGCGTTCTTTTTCCCCTTTGCCTTTCTGAGCACAGGCGCTGTGCGTTGCTAGGCTAAGGTGTTCATATGCTTGGGAGAGTAGGATTTGTTAGGGCAGGAATTTTTTAAAAGTGTACCGACAGTCCACTTCTGCGTGCTATCTACGATTAGGTAGCAGGATCGATTATTATGAGGAGAGAGAACGTTCCGTATTATTTCATCTTCCCGTTAGAATATCGAAATGCCAGCATGGAAGACTCATCTCCCAGAATTCTCCTATAGTGTAGCAAAAACAGCTCTCTGCCTAGAGCAGCTGTCACTCTGTCACAGCAGGAGATTAAGATTTTGGGGAATTAGAAGTACAACTCAATACTTTCTGGTCAAGGGAATGGTGAAAAGAAGAAAGGGAGAGGAGAGATACTGATTTTTTTTTTTTTTTTCCCTTTCTTTCTTTCTCTCCAGGCTTCTTCCAGGTAAGGGGGTATGAGGGAAAAGAGGATGGCACCTCTGTCCCCTATTCCCTGTTGGGAGGCTGCCCCCCAGACTGACTCCTCCCAGCCTGGGATGCAACCACATGGATGCAGATGTGGCAGGGCAGTGCGGTGAGGCAGGGAGAGGCTCTGAGATTTGACTGTTTAACCACCCTTGGTTCGTGGTGGCTGGGACACTGCGCTGAGAGCTGTGGGACGCTCATGGCAGTTTGAAGTGTCCCTCCTTAGAGTCTCGAGGAACCCATGTGAACTGGCCTAATGCGGAGATTCACTTGTTTGTTACTAGGAAGAGCTGAGGTGAGACCGTGGCTGTGAGCAAATGCCCCTGTGGTCCGAGGGAAAGCCAGGAGAAAGGACAGCCTGCATCTTCACAGCTGCAGGTTTGAAGCACTCAGGAGGCGGACAGGTGCGTGTGTGGTGCGGCCGCGGTCACGGTGGAACCTGCGTGGGAGCGCGCCCAGCGCTGAGTCTGGGGCTGCGACAGCTACTCTGGGAGCTCCACATCTCGCCCCAGCCTTCTCCTTGTTTGTCTCGCTTTTTTCCCCTTCCTGGCCAGGCTGGATTTTCGCGTTGAGGGTTTGCTTCCTTCTGCAATCCGGGGAGGGCTGGGCCGCGGACCCCTTCGATTTGGTCTTTAGGCTGCACAGCCCCTCCAGAGTCCGCTCTCTCCACACCGGCCAGACCAGCCAGCCCTTTTGCGTGGGGAGAGATGGGGTCCGCTGAGGTCTTTCCGGGGTCCCCTCTGCTTCACCACGCAGCCCCTAGGAGGAGGGAAAGAGGAGGGGCGGGGAGGTCAGTACAGGACTTTATGAACTTTCTCGGGAAGCTTGTATCCATTTCGCCCCACCCTCCCCGCCCCCCACCGCCGCAGGGATTATGAGCTCTCCTCCTTGAGTAGCAGGAGGTGAAGGTCCAACAAGATGCTCCGTGCACACAGGGCTTGGAATGGGCCCTCTGAGACCTTCCCTTCTGCTCCTTGGGAATGGCTCTGTGGCTGACAAAAGCCCCAAGGCTGTAAGACTTGGCGGAGTAATTAGGACCCAGAGCCAGACCAAGAGGTTCTGAGAAGGTGGGCAGGCCCCTCCCTCAGGCCAAGTGCATTGGAAAGGCAAACAAGAGAGTTGGGGAGACAAGGTAAGTGCTACCAAACAGGCTCTGCGCTGCCCAGTGAATTGTCTAATTTTCTTCCATTCTCCTACCCCGTTTTTTCACCGTTGCTTACACAGATGGTCTTCCTCCATCCCGCGCATCACCATCTTAACGTCTCTAGACTGCCTTCTCGTAGGGTTGCTGACAGTAAGTAAGCCCTGAATCTTTTTGCTGTTGTGGAGTCTACTCTCATTAGGCAGGTTGGAGGACCTCACCAGCTCGATTTTCTAATGACTAACCCCCCAGCTTAGAGCTTCATTCCTTTGGCGTAAATCGATACAGCTATCTTAGCAGAGATAAGAAATGAAGCTTTATGAACCATGTACACGTTAGTATGAATGAGTTCCTCAGCTCCTTTCCAGAATGTAAATTTTGAGACAAGGAAGGATAGAGGGATCGTGGTGTGCTGAGGAAGATATGAAGAAATGTTGTGAGGAACAGGAGAACTATCGAAAAAGAGGGGACAAAGATATTTATTCCACAGGAAGACAACTGGAAATACTCATATGTTCCATTTGAAAGGAATCGTAAATGTATCATGGAGCGCCCGTACAAAGGTCCCCTGTGCAGCCTGTATAAAGGAAGTTTATGAAATGTCTGATAGAATAGGATAGCCAGTCCCAGACTGTTTCGATCACAGTGGCTTTGTAGTACTGTTGGATGTCTGGTATCGTGATTCCTCCCGCCGTGTTCTTCTGTTTCCAGATTGCTTTTGCTATTCGGGGTGTTTTTGAGTTTCCTATGCAATTTTGGAGTATTTGTTCTAGGTCAGTGAAATATGTCATTGGTATTTGAATAGGGATTGCATTGACTCTGTACATTGCTTTGGGCAGTATGGCCATTTTGATGTTGTTGATTCTTCCCATCCAAGAACATGGTGTTTGCTTCCATTTATCTGTATCTTCCTTAATTTCTTTCTTCAATGTTGCATAATTTTCAGTGTACAGGTCTTTTATCTCTTTGGTTAAGTTTATTCCTAGGTATTTTATTTTTCTTGTTGCTATAGTAAATGGTATTTTCTTTTTTGCCGCTGTGTCTGATGTTTTATTGTTGGTGTACAGAAATGCCTTAGGTTTCTGTACATTTATTGTGTACCCTGCTGTTTTGCCAAATTCACTTATCATATCGAGTAGTGTTTTAGTGGAATTTATAGGGTTTTCTAGGTATACTATGCTGTCATGTGCAAACAGTGATAGTCTTACTTGTTCTTTCCCAATTTGGATGCCTTTTATTTCTTTGTCTTGTCTGATCGCTGTGGCTACGACTTCCAACACTATGTTGAATAGAAGTGGGGAGAGTGGACAGCCTTATCTAGTTGCTGATTTCAGGGGGAACGCTTTCAGTTTTTGTCCATTGAGTATGATGTTGGCTTCAGGCTTCTCCTAGATAGCCTGAATTATGTTAAGGTATGCTCCCTTTATTCCCATTTTGCTGAGTGTTTTCATCATAGATGGGTGTTGTACTTTATCAAATGCTTTTTCTGCATCTATGGATGTGATCATGTGATTTTTGTCTTTCGTTTTGTTTAGGTGACGTATTATACTTATAGATTTGCGAGTACTAAACCATCCTTGCATCCCTGGGACGAATGCCTCTTGATCGCGGTGTATGATCTTTTGGATGTATTGCCGGATCCTGTTTGCCAAAATTTTATTGAGGATTTTTAGCATCTAAGTTCATCAGTGATATTGGCCTGTAGTTTTCTCTCTTTGTTGTGTCTTGACGTGGTTTTGGGATTAGGGTAATACTGGCTTCATAGGAGAAGCCTATTCTGGCAGAGTATTGAATTCCACGGGAAAATGGTAAATACACATACACAACACGTATTGAAATGGCAAAAGAAAGCTATAAAACAGTGGGTGTGTTGGATTTTTACAATGAGGAGGTAGTGATTTATTATTTGTATACCTAAAAATACAAAACTTTAAATATTCGTATGACAGTGATAATTAAGTGTCTGTGTGCCTTTGTGTGTCCAAGTGTGTATGTGTATAGTAACATGACCATTAGCGTTCTTTTTCCCCTTTGCCTTTCTGAGCACAGGCGCTGTGCGTTGCTAGGCTAAGGTGTTCATATGCTTGGGAGAGTAGGATTTGTTAGGGCAGGAATTTTTTAAAAGTGTACCGACAGTCCACTTCTGCGTGCTATCTACGATTAGGTAGCAGGATCGATTATTATGAGGAGAGAGAACGTTCCGTATTATTTCATCTTCCCGTTAGAATATCGAAATGCCAGCATGGAAGACTCATCTCCCAGAATTCTCCTATAGTGTAGCAAAAACAGCTCTCTGCCTAGAGCAGCTGTCACTCTGTCACAGCAGGAGATTAAGATTTTGGGGAATTAGAAGTACAACTCAATACTTTCTGGTCAAGGGAATGGTGAAAAGAAGAAAGGGAGAGGAGAGATACTGATTTTTTTTTTTTTTTTCCCTTTCTTTCTTTCTCTCCAGGCTTCTTCCAGGTAAGGGGGTATGAGGGAAAAGAGGATGGCACCTCTGTCCCCTATTCCCTGTTGGGAGGCTGCCCCCCAGACTGACTCCTCCCAGCCTGGGATGCAACCACATGGATGCAGATGTGGCAGGGCAGTGCGGTGAGGCAGGGAGAGGCTCTGAGATTTGACTGTTTAACCACCCTTGGTTCGTGGTGGCTGGGACACTGCGCTGAGAGCTGTGGGACGCTCATGGCAGTTTGAAGTGTCCCTCCTTAGAGTCTCGAGGAACCCATGTGAACTGGCCTAATGCGGAGATTCACTTGTTTGTTACTAGGAAGAGCTGAGGTGAGACCGTGGCTGTGAGCAAATGCCCCTGTGGTCCGAGGGAAAGCCAGGAGAAAGGACAGCCTGCATCTTCACAGCTGCAGGTTTGAAGCACTCAGGAGGCGGACAGGTGCGTGTGTGGTGCGGCCGCGGTCACGGTGGAACCTGCGTGGGAGCGCGCCCAGCGCTGAGTCTGGGGCTGCGACAGCTACTCTGGGAGCTCCACATCTCGCC